>NC_077230.1:349289825-349911348 GCF_027887165.1 Monodelphis domestica
CTACCATAAACTCTTTGTTTTCCAAGGACTTTCACTTGGAAATTAGAAGCGGGGCTTTAGGGCAGCGCCGCAGGATCTACAGTCCTCAATTCCGGAAGGGCTTAGGAGCCCAAGATTCTTAAGACCGCCGGAGCCATGGTTTCTTAAGTTCGAATCCTACCTCACTTATTACTATACGTGTGACTTCCAACCTCCCTTAATTTCCTCCTATATAAAGAGATGGGATTGGACTAAATCAGTGTTTTTTCCAAGTGTAGTCCGAGGACCCTGAGATTTTTTAAAAAACCATTCATAATATTAATCCATTTAGTACCAAAATTACTCCTCCTTTTTCCAACTACATAATGTGTGTGAAACCAAATTTTCTTCACATACTTCAATCAAAATAATTTTATTGTAAAGATGAAAAATTCAGGTAGGTCCTATTATGTCAAACATTAAAGAGATTTGCAAAAATATATAAAACTTCTTTCTTGAAAATATCTTTCGCAAATTGCTTACCAGATTCAGGAAGGGGGAGATAGGGAATAATTTCGAAATATAACTTTAGAAAACTTAAGTGGGAAATTGTTATTACATGTAAGAGGTACAATATCTTTACAAAAAAAAAGATACATCCAAAAAAAAGAAAAAGAAAGAAAATATATCTTTTATTAAAATGTTACTTATGTTAGCTACTTTAAATTAGTAAACCTTTGAAATGGATGTTTTTATTTCTAATATGAAAGGGATTCAGTGGAGAGACCACCAGGTCTAGAGACAAGAGATCCTGGGTTCAAATTTGACCTCAGAAACTTCCTATGTGACCCTGGGCAAGTCACTTAAACCCAATTGCCTAGTTCTTAGCATTCTTCTACATTGGAACCAATACTTAATATTTATTCTATGGCAAAAGATAAGGGTTTTTTTCCCCCTAATATGGTTAAGATATATATAGCCCACATAAAAAAGGTTCCCTGACTATTCAATAATTTTCAAATATAAGGAGGTGTTGAGAAACCAAAGTTGGAGAATTATTAGACTAAGTAGTATTAAGAGGGCCCTTCCTGAAAACTGTCAGGAGGTACTAGGTCCATGTTCTGCTTTTGGACAAATCCCCTATTTGCTATGGGACCCAAGTAAATAAAATCACTTAACCTGTCAATCTACACCACAAATTACAGTTGCAAAACTATGTGAGTAAAGGGAGTTTTTCTCACCTGTTAGTTCCCAATACCAATGAAATCATAAGTGATGGACCAAGAGGGGAAAAATGGGCTTCATTTCTATCTAAAATCCCATTATCTAAATGTTGACTCTTCCTTTCTAGGCCCCAAGATCATTTTTTTCATTCAAGATTTATTGAACCTGTCACTATTCTCTTACCATCCCTTCAATGAGAGGAACTTGTGGGTAAGAGAAGGAACATAATTATGATTTTGAACTGAAGTGGAGTAGGACAATGGTGTGAAACTCAAAAATGGACTGCTAATCTATATATCAGGATCCTTGCAGTTTGCATATTGATTTAGTTTTAAATTGTAATGCTACCTTTGTTTTATTGTATTTTTATTTAATTAAAATACATCTTAATGATAATTTAATCTGATTGAGGCAGATAACTGGAGAATGCTGGACACCTCTAGATCCCGGACCTCTAAGGGAAATTCTATCTAATTTTTACTTCTCTGTTCCCATATTTCCCTCAGGATCACATATTTAGAATTGAGATTGAAGTTAGAAGCCATGTATTCCAGTCTTTTATTTTTATTGGTGCAAAAACTGAGGGAGAAAAGTCAATGGATTGGTCTAAGCTCATAAATAAGCAATGGTGGTTGAATCTGAACCCAGGTCTTCTGTCCCCAAATTCACTGTCCTCTCCCCATCTTACAATTCTGCCTTTAAAAATGTGTAAGAAACCCAAGTCATGTCTGTGCCTATCCTTCAGAAGAATGGACACTTTATTAGATATGGAGGCTAAATGAGGAGAAGATAGGGACCCACAGCACAAAGAAAGAGGAGAGGTTGAGATGACTTTAAGATCATCTTAGTAGATCCTCACTTTGGTTGGACCATTCACTACCTCCCATTCCCCCTATTCCAAATGCCTGTTTGATCTTCTAGGTATCAGGGCTCTGGCTTAGAAGTCAAGCTCCTCCTTTGATCATCATTTCTACTTCTTTATCAGATCTTATTGCCTGGTAGTGATAATTGTTGAAAGTGCCCAGGTGCCCAAAAGTAACTGCATAGTTACCAAGGGATGATCAAGGCTTTACTTAACTCAAAGAAGAAACCCTTCAATGGTGAAACTTGAGGAAAAATAGGCTGGGTTAGAGTGCTAAAGGAACACTTCTATTATATGAAGAAGAACTGGGAAGGAGGAGAGAAGGAATATTTTTTTAATCAATCACCATTTATTAAATGCCTACATATACATGGAACATATACTAGGGATACAAATATAATCAAAGAAAAAATCCATGCTTGAAAATAGTAAAAAGGATTTTCCTTTAGAATCAAATCTAATTTCCACTAAGGGAAAGACTGGAGATTGGGGTATTCTGTAATTCAGAGGGGAGAGGAAAGATTGGAATTGGAGTTAATTAAGAGTTGGGGGAGGGGAAGGAAGGCTCTCCCTTTTCTGCTCACCTCAGGAGTGAGATGAGTCTTGTGAAATCCAAAGCATATAGGGCTGAGGGTTTCCAAACAGGCACATCAGGCTGCTGTGGATGGTTTGAGCAGGGAGAATCCAGATCAGGAAGTCAGGGTCTCTGGAGAAGCAGGCTGAGTCAGGCAGGAAGCTGGGGTCCCAGAGGTCTCAGACAGTCAATGTAGCCTATGGGTTTGTGTGGAGATTAGTTGGATTTTGTGCCTGAGAAGGATCAAGCCCAGAGAAGCAGCGGCAGCAGCAGAGTCAAGAAGGGAAAACTGCACCCCCAACTGAAGATGTCTGGGGCAGAACTATTGGCATAGAATTTAGCCACAGCTTCATTGGGGTTTCCCTGGGCTGGGTCAAACCACATCTGGATACATTTGCCACTGCCTCGGCCATAAGAGTGACTTGCATTATAAGAGCGACTCCAAATGTTTTCACAGAGAGAGGTTGGTGTTGGGAAGTAAAAGGAGAAAGGATGGCAAGCAGCCTTAACTGGGCACTCATTAATCCCTGTGGAATGGAAGTGAAGAAAATCAGTCAGACCCCTCCTCCAGTAACTCTAGATTCATCTTTCCACCCTCCAGTCTTCAACCCCAACTCCCAAGCTTTCCCCCTCCCTTCTCCATGATCAACTCTGGATCCTAGTCCTGAGCTCCAACTTGGCATTAGACTCCAAATCCCCAGCTTTCAACATCTAGAGTCTCTCCCTCCCAAATTGTTACATTCCAACCCCAAAACTCAGACCCCCACCTCCCCCAACATGGAGTCCTACACCCTTAGCCCCCAATCCACATCCACAAACCAAAATCCTGGCCAGCCCTCTACCCTCTGGTCCTTCCCCCAGGTCCTGCTTAACTAGCCTAACTTTCTACTCAAAACAAGCCCACACTCCTCCATACTTAATGCCAAATCCCAGCCCCTAAGCTGAGGCTCAAGCTTTGCCCCAGATGTCTATCTTCAGTCCCAAGGTTCCATGCCCATGCCTGAACCCTTCACTTTATCTTGTTTTTCTATCAACTACACTTCTCAAAATCTCTTTAGCCTTGTGTCCTTCCAGACAGACATAAGCTATAGCCAACAAAAAAAGAAAAGTTGAAGTTCAGCAGAACTCCCCAGAACATCAAAACCACAATACACAGTACTCTACACCCAGAGTCCATGTCCCTACCTCCTGTGCAAGGGCACAGAGATGCCACCCTTCCCCCAGATCCTCTTTGCCATGGGGACCAGGGCCCCCAAAAGCTGGGCTCCCCTAACAGGGCAGGGAGGTCACAGAGCTGAGCCTCACCTGAACTCCAATTCCAGCCTTTGTGCCAGTTCTCTTTGCAGGTATAGGAGGTTTTACAGTCCTCCCACCACATGTTACAATCCTCCTTGCAGAGGGGAATGTTCAAGACTCTTTCCTTCCTCCAGCTTGAATTTACCTTGATGGGGAAGAAGCAGCATCAGTTTTCAAACTCTCAGCACTGGCAGGTGTCCTCAGAAGCAGAGGCCTCTCAATGCTGGGGGCAACATAAGGACAAAAGACTTG
The DNA here is from genome assembly GCF_027887165.1 of Monodelphis domestica. NCBI lineage: Eukaryota > Metazoa > Chordata > Mammalia > Didelphimorphia > Didelphidae > Monodelphis > Monodelphis domestica. The sequence goes on from NC_077230.1 coordinate 349,293,992, forward strand.
TTTCCCCCTCAATCACTTACAGGCTGGATCCAAGGTCCCAGGTTTGGGGAACACTCGTAGAGACACAGATCCTGGACAAAGTGGCGTTTGCAGGCTGGAGTCAGCATCCCACAGTGGTTAAAGTTGAACTTATACAAGTGGGAGGCATCCTCATGGGCTGCAATGCTGGTGTTTGCTGTGCAGCAGGCTCTTTTCTTCCATGGGCTACACTGGAGGGTGGAGAGTTGAGGGAATAGAAAACTTGATAGTCAATGGGGGAGAGGGGAGAATTATGGGAAGGTCTTGTTGCATTGTTTGACCCTAACTCTGCCTGCCTGGGAAAGTGGACACCTCTACCTGCTCTAACCATACCTGGGTCATGCTGGCCAGAAACCCAGCCAGATCCAGAGAGGTGCAAGGAGTTTTCTCCTAATTATACAGCTCAAGCCCCCACACATCTCTTGAAAACTGGCCCTGGACTGGTCAATCAGTTACTGTTTCATTGTTCCCTTCATTGAGTAGGCAACTAGAGGGGTACACCTCTTTCTCCCCTTCCCAACTTGGAAAGTCCCTGATCTCTCCTCCAATTAGAAGTCAAATTACCTAATGTTGAATTCAGGTTAATAGTTTCCTTGTTTGATTGTATATTGTATAAATATACATTAATGTATATAATGTATAAAATGTATAAAAAAGTTTATCTCCCTCAGTATTCAGGGTCCATGTTTCAGGGGAGGAAGGTGCCTGGTTCAATGTGGACATTTGTCTTTGCATTGCTTGATAAAACTATATGTTCAGGATTTCCTCCATCAATTTATCCTTCACCTACCACCCACTATGCACTCACTGTATTTCTTACAAGAGCCTTGGGCTTTTTCTTCTGTGTTTCCAATCCTGAGATTGTGCAGATAACATGGACTTTTCAAATTTTTTTAAAAATTAAGCCATTTTCAGATTTAAAAAATTTGTTAAACCCGTTACTTTCCATCTTAGAATCAATACTGTGTATTTGATCCAAGGCAGAATAGTGACAAAGGCTAGGCAATTGGAGTTAAATTACTTGCCCAGGGTCACATAGCTAGGAAGTGTCTGAGGCCAGATTTGAACCCAGGACCTCTGTCTCTAGGCTCTCAATCCACTGAGCCACCTAGTGCACCCACAGATAAATTTTTAAAAGAACTTTCTCCTCAAATTCCTGCACTTTCTGTAAAATCTTCTTTGCTCTTATCTTCCTCCCAGTCTTTTTAGCTTACTCATTTATAGAGTTCTCTTTGCTCTTATTTGATGGTAAATTCTGAACAGGCTATGTCTAATCTTTCCCCAGGATTCCCATTGCCAAGTGCATTGACTATCACTTCTAGTTCTGACAATCTAGGATTCTATGAAACTTCCAAAAGCCTGAAATGTAGATGCAGATTAGTCCCAGCATGACTAGCTCTCTAACTCTGAGCAAATCTCCTAGCTCTTAAGCCTCAGTTTCCTCATCTGAAAAATGGATTAACTTCCCACCTTTGGTGGTTATTGCTATTGTGAGAAAACTTTGAAAACTGTCAAATTAGGAACTATTAGGAAGAGTGCTCCTGTCCCTAAATTGGGGATGTGCAGTGCTACCTGTCCTCTCTGGTCCACTCACTAGCCTAATCTCCTGCAAATATAATCTCCTATTCAGGATTTCATACAGTAGTAGGGCTTCCCCCACTCCCAGTAAGCAGGAGGTATTCTCCCTGCCATTTACCTGTTGATGAAGATCATCTTCTTGACTAGGCTCGTACTTGTGGTGTTTACCATCCATGCAGACATTGAGCAGATCATCACCCTTCTGAAGCCCATGAGCCATGGCCATGAGACCCAGGAACAGCAATCCCCATACCAGTTGAGCCATGGTGTGTGGTCCCTGGAACCCAACAGAAGTGGAAGCCAGAGGCTGAGGGAGGATGGGTTTAGGAAGGGGGCAGGGAGGGATGAGGAAGTGTCATGACTAGAAGTATCTCCATTGCTGGGAAATGGAGATTGGAAATTGGGGTAGGGAGACTGGGATTGGGGAGGGTCTAGGATCTTAACCCTAGAGGCAGAGACCCTTTTGCTAGCCTCATGAAGTCAATGGGCTCCTCAGAATAATGCCTTTTGATGCATAAATCAAATACATAGGATTACAAAAGAAATCAGTCATGTTTAAATAGGCAAACATATTTTTTTAATGTTCATATACCCCAAGTTCCTGGTTTAGAAGGAAAAGGTCTTGGGTAGTTGGGATGGAGAGAGTCAGCCATTAGTCAAGAGAGAAAAAAGGAAGGAGAGGAGGTAGGGAGGAGAAAGGACACCAGGAGAGCAGAGGCTAGGAGGACCAGGAAGTACAGATAGTTGAATCCTTCTGGAAGTCGAATCTCTGACCTTTGACCAAAGCTTTCTGCTCTTCTCCATACTTTATCATGAGGAAATGATCTCATACCCTTCACCTCTGAGGGGAGAGAGGAAGGAAGAGGGAAATCTCAATTCCACCTTCTTCCTTCCCACTCCATCTTCAAGCCCCAATCATTACTCAGACCAGAAATTTGCTCAGTCATTTAGCAAGTCAAAAATGGGAATACAATCTGAGTCAAATGAATCATTTTTTTTTCTTTTCATGGTACTGACGCCCTTCAGAAAAATATAAATTTAACTTTTCTGCCCCTTTTTTTCTCATCCCTGAGGGAAACTGTTTCATATTGGTTTGGGAGTCTGATACAGAATAGCTCAGTGATGTGGTGGATAGAGTCTCGGGTCTGTGCTCAGAAAGACCTGACTTCAAATCTAGCTCAAATACTTACTGGCTGTGTGGACCCTGGGAAGTCACTTAACCTCTCATCTGTAAAATAAGCTGGAGAAGGAAATGGCAAGCAAACCACTCCAGTACCTTTGCCAAGAAAACTCCCAAGTCAGACATGACAAAACAACAACTACAATAACAACAAATCTTGTCCAAGAAATGTTAAGAGAGGCTCATGGTTGGTAACCTCTAGGGGCAAAAAGATAGATTGGAGAGAGATCAAAAAAGGAACTCCTTCCCCCAGAAGAGGCTTCCCCATTTCATCCCCCATAGCCTTCCTTCCCTGAATTTCTCTCAGTTCCACACCACACAACCCTTCACCCTAAGCACTCTCTGGAGCCTTCTCCATCACTGCACCCATTTCCAACAATCTGTGGTAGGAAGCCAGGGGGATAAAGCAAATAGAATTGTTTCTACAGCCCTTCCCTGGAAGCGGAAGAAGGGTTGATTCTAATCCTGCCTGTTTCTGCTTAGCTATGTAACCTTTGGAAAGTTTCTCCAAGTGTCTGGGCCTCAGCTTCCCCGACAATGAAATGAGGGAGTTAGAGAAGAGAATCAGCTGAAAAGAACACAGGGGGAACCATCTAGAACAGAATTTCCAATGGAGAGGAGGAGGGAAAGGGATGGGAGGATTCCCTACCTCCAGAAAAAGGCCAGAAGAACTTCAGAGGCCCTGTTTAGGATTCAGCTCTGGTTCCAGTTCTGGCCCCCTGTACCTCCCACTTCACCCCAGTGGGGAGCTGAGGGTTTAGTGACCAAGGAGACCAGGGATTGACAGGTGAAAGGCCTGCCTTGCCAAGGAGGGGCCATCCAAGGGAGTTAGTTAGCGATCTCAGGGGGCAAAGTTTGAAGGGCAATTCCTATCCCCCCCCTCCTTTCCCCAATACCATTAATGATTGCCCTCAGGCCTCATGGAATCCAGACTGACAAAGAAAGAAGAAATTGAACTGAAAAAATAAAAGTTAAGAATGAGGTGCTTCTCTTCCAGACCTTTCCCCCAAGTTTCCTTCCTCCCTCTCCCCCTGCCTCCTTAGGGCCCAGGCCCAAAGATCAGCTCAAACAAACTCCCACGTGAGATACTTAGAATTGTGTAACATTAAAACTAGAGAATCAGAATTCTAGAAGACCTGAATCAGGACTCAGAACTTGAAAGATTAATTAATCGAATTCTCTTATTTTTAAGAGATGGGGAAAATGAGGTCCAATGATAACTGGCATTCACTATATATAATGACATGGTTTGAAAGAGCTTTGCATACATAATCTCATTTAAGCAAAAGATTTAGAGATAAAAGGAACTTTAAAGATTATCTTTATTATGAATATTTGTTATATAAGGGCTCCCCCTCTACCACTGGAGGCAGGTGAAAGGGAGAAAGCAATGCTTATTAATTTAAAAAAAAAGTATTTTTAAGCTTATCTAGTCCAGGGGATATTGACCTGTAGACCCCCTTTGACACTCTGGGGAAATATTACCAGAATGTTTTACATGTATAAAATAAAATACTTAGTATTTGTTAAATTTATGGTTGGGCTGAATATATTTAATTGGTCTCCAGGGACTTAACTACTAAATCCCAAAAAAATGAATTACTAAAGTCAGAATGGAATTTATGGTAGTTTATTTTACAACAGAGGAAAGATATTAAGGAAGAGAGAAAGAGAAGAAAAGGAAAGAGAGAGAGAGCTCCAGCTTCCTCTGAGCCAGGTAGGAATTCAAAGGCCTCAGTCAAGGGAAAGGAGTCTCAAGACAATAGGACTTTTCCTAACATCTCCAGAAAGGCCAAGGAGAGGAAGTCAGCCTCTACACTCACCATGTGTCAGTTCAATCAGCAGATTCTTTATCCGCCTCAACTCCAGTAGAACTGCTTCTTACAGGAAGTTCCACTCCAAGTGTATCTGTGTGTGTCTCTGTTTCCACTTTTAAAGACCTTTTTCTCTTGCGTCACTTCCCCTAAATTTTTATGTCTACTAATCACAGTCAATGCTCCACTCTAGGACTACTCACTATTTCACACGTGGGTCACAGACCTCCCACTCAATGTATGAAATGGGTGTTCATACCTTTTTGTGGTTAAAATCCAAAATGGGTAGATCTCCATACTCAACTTTAAGTACTGTGCTTACATTTTTGGGGATTAAAATCTAAAAATAGACAGGGGATTACAATTTAATCTTCACAATCAAGGAAGAACTAAGTACCTTTCTTGTTACAATCAGGGGAGAGCCAAATCCAATCTTCACAGATTACAAAGGAAACCAATTATATCAAAATAGTTAATAAAGTTAATCTCTTTGTTTTGCAAATGAAGAAACTGAGACCAAAGCAGGTTTAACAGCCTTACTCAAGGTTACATGTTTAGTAAACAAAAGAGTCAGAATCTGAACTCAGATTCTCTGTAGTTTTTGTTATGCTAGTTCTACTTCCTCAGTCTCTGATAATCTCTTGGATATAAACATCAACCAGGGATAGAACCCATGTCCTCTTGCTTCTAAGTACAGAGCTTTTCATGCCTGAAGACATCCCAACAAGGATATCACTCCTTTTCCTTCCCAAGTCTCCCTGGTTCGCACAGATCACAATCTCAGGTCTGTCTTCCATAAAAGGTCTTAAGCTTTCAGTAGACAAAGTCCAGGATTGTTTTTTCTCTTCTATCCCTCTCCTCTCCTACCCTACCCTCCCTCCCTTCCTTCTTTTCTTTCTTTTCCCAAGCTAGTTCTGAGTTTTAATGCATGGCTTTGGGGAGCCCCTAATTTAGGTAGGGATACAGGGTTTACAGTCAGAGAACAGTCAAAAATAGAACAGAATAGGAGAGAATTGAGTTGTTATGGGTGGTGGACAGAGCAAATTCTACTGTTAATCTGAGAGAAGAGAGTTTATGGTAGGTTTGGGTGACAAAGGCTTCCTGAAGGAAATGGGACTGGAAAGAGATTGGGGAAAAACCTGAAGAAGGAAAGGGGTAAATAATGTTCTCAGTCAATCCAATTCACAGAAGTAGTCTTCACCACAACCTGATCAGAGTGTGACTTTAGGTAAGTGCCACCCTTCATGAACTCCTATTTCCTCATCTTCAAAATGAGACTAGATAGCCTCTGAGATACCTTCCAAATCCATAATCTCGTAAAATAGATAAAATATTATTACTACCATTTTACAGATGAGGAAAATAAAGTTTAAAGAGTAAAAAAAAATTTAAAAAGAAAGAAAGCATTTATTAAGCACTTTTTATTTATCAGGCACTGGAAGTGCTCTACAAATAAGATCTCATTTTGGTGTGAACTGCCCTGCAGATAGTTTGCTATAAGGATTTCTATGAGTTGCTATAAGGATATAGGCAGAGCTCTGTGACTGGCCAATTAGCATGTGCACAACAAACTAGGAATTTCTCCCCTTTTGGAATCTGCACAGAATCAGGCAAAGGTAACCTGCAGTTATCCCAGTATGCTTAATAGATACTTAACATCTCATTTAATTTTTCACCCCACCTTCCACAGTGGGGAAACAGAGTGAATCTTAGGTAAAGTCATATAGACCAAAGTGAGCCATGGGTATAATGACATCGATTCTTTGGGAACAATAGATCAACAACCACTAAAACAAATGACCCCTTCCTTAGTAAACTAATCAAGATAAAAAGCATTCCTGAAAACCTCTAAGGGCCACTCTACCACCTGGCCTCTCCATTGACAATGTGAAAGGAAATTCTTGGTTCTCTTTGTCTATTCTAAGTTTACACTTGTGAAAAGGGATTCCTTTATTCTCTTTGCCTACTTTGAGTTAACATTTTGGAAAACAATAACCTAAGTACCCCTACTTAGTACCTCACTAGATTGTGAAGACAGGATTAACTCTCTTTTGTCTACTTTTGAATTAATCAACAAAAGAAAATATATCCTTACTTAACCCTAAAGTAAGGGAAGTTCATAAACTCTTACTACAGGAGTTTACACCTCCAAAATGAAATATTGGTAATTGGCCTGGATGGTAATTGGTAGGCAGGTGATACCAAGGCTTGTTGATTTCTTAATATCCCATGGTGGGGAGAGGCCTGCAAGCCACTCCTAGGCCCAGTTGCACTTATCTGACTTTTTGAAGAGTTTAAAAAAAAATACAGGGTTTATTTCACAATAGTAAGCATGATGGGAGGAAAAGGAGATAGGTTGCCCTAAATCTAGTAATACTAGCTAATCCTCCCTACTTTCTATAGTTCCTGCAAAGGATTGCCTTTGGGTCTTCAAAGATCCTTAAATCCCTACTCTGGCTGTCTAAAAATTCTACAGATATCTTATTACCTGACTAAATTCCTCCCATATAAAGTTTGGTAAGGTGTATAAGTCTTTAGTTCAGGTAGGTGGACTCTTTATCTAAAGGGACCAACCCAGGCCATTAGGCCAAGATGGCTGTAGGTAGTCTGGTCTCCCTTCCCTGGCAGGCTGAACACAGAGCTCAGAGCAGCTGGGAAAAGTCTCTCACAAGACTGGAACACAAGTAGGTGACAGGGCACAATGGATATCTTCTCTCAGAATACCAAAGCTAATGGTTTTGGCTCAAAGTGGACAAGATCCAAACCTCCTCCTCGACTTGATGGAGATCCCAAGCCAGAGGAAGTTGAAGCTTCAGACTGTCCCAGAAACAGGAAACCAAAAGCCCCTTACACCATTCTGTACCCACCTTTATTCTTTCCCCACATTCCAGAAGCCAATCTTGTATGGTTCCTTGGCATTTGGGAACTCCAGCACACTGATCTCTGTGCAACATCCTTTCTCTTGCCTGTTTGCAACTCAATTCCCATTTCTCCCTATCACAAAAAGGAAGATATCCCTACTTAACCTGAAGGGAGGGTGATAACTCAGATATGTGTGAATCCAAACTGGGTAACCACTCAGAAATGTGTGAATCCTATGAAAAGCGAGAACACCTTCAGCGGTGTATCCATGGCAGAAAAGCCTCAAGATAATCTCTTGGACACTCCCTTAGACAATCCAGATTTAGTCTTATTTACTGATGGTTCCTATTTTAAGAGGGATGGCATATGCTACATTGGAGCTGTTGTAGTCACAGAATTTGCCACTGAGTGGTCAGCTTTGCTGCCCTCTAATATTAGCACTCAAGGTGCAGAACTCATAGCTCTGAAACACACCTATATAATTGCCAAGGACAAAAAGGCAACAATTTATATGGATTCTAGATATGCTTTTGGCATTTGTCACTCAGTCGGAATGTTATGGCTCCAGAGAGGATTTTTAACCTCAGCTGGAAAATCTATAGCTAATGCAGGAATTATTAATGAAGTTCTTTCTGCTCTCCAGCTGCCTGAAGCCATAGCTGTAGTTCATTGATCTGCCCATACAGGTGGCACTGACCCCGTCTCTAGGGGAAATGATTGAGCAGATGCCACTGCAAAGCTAGCATAGAAGGGTCTGAATTAATGTTAACATTAACAACCACTGATGACTTAAATTTATCACTTTCCTATAATGAAAAGGAAGTGGAAAATGGAAGCAAAAATTCAAAGCAAAACAGATTAATGGAGTGTGGGTGTCATCTGAAGGGAAACCCCTGCTCCCTAGAAGTTTCTATCACCAAATTTGCCAATCTATTCATAAAAATGGTCACTTTGGTACCCAGAGCATCGTGGACTCTGTTAAGAGAGTATGGATAGCCCCTGGCGTAACTACTATAGCCTCTAAAGTGTGTACAGCCTGTTTGACCTGTCAAGCATATAACCAATATGCATTTCATGGCAAAGCCTTTGGTGAGCATCCTCTGGCTTACACACCTTTTGAACACCTACAGATAGATGGCATAACAATGCCAAAGGCTGGACATTATACATTTTGACTAGTCATAGTAGATCAACTGACCAGATGGCCAGAAGCATTTCCTAGGGCCCAAGTCACAGTGGCTTTTGTTGCTAAGGTGCTTTTAAAAGAGATTATTCCTCGCTTTGGCCTCCCAGCACATATTAATTCAATTAGAGGAAGTCATTTTACTGATTCTGTCCTAAATCAAATATATTCTTGCTTGGGGATGACTCTCAAATTTCATATACCATATCATCCCCAGATCTTAGGCCAAGTTGAAAGAATGAATAAAGTACTTAAAACTATGATTGGAAAATTATGCACTGAGGCCCATTTAAAACAGCCTGAAATTCTCCCTCTGGCTCTATTTTGTCTTAGAAGCAGGCCTAAAGGAGACCTACATATCTCACCATTTGAGATGCTTTTAGGACATCCACCTATACAGGCTAAGCCTTTCTCCCCTTCATATACATCACTATTGGGGGGAGATACTACTATTTCCTATATACAGGAATTACAGCACAAACTGTGTGAACTCCATGAATCCGGAGTTGCAGTACAAGCCGGACCACTAGACTTTTCACTTCATGACCTAAACCCAGGAGACAAGGTGTATATTAAGAATTTCCAGTGTACTGGAACAACTCAGCCTTCCTGGGAAGGGCCATTCCAAATATTGTGAACTACTCCAACATCTATAAATTTTCTTCTGTCTTTTTTCTCCCACAGTTTTTCCTCTGAATGTTCTTTCGCATAGATCCCTACCGGTTGTTCAGGATCATTGCATTGCCACTAATGGAATAGTCCATTACATTCGATTGTACCCTGTGTACAATGTTCTCCTGGTTCTGCTTCTCTCACTCTGCATCAATTTTCCTGGAGGTCCTTCCAGTTCCCATGGAATTCCTCCACTTTATTATTCCTTTGAGCACAATAGTATTCCATCACCAACAGATACCACAATTTGTTCAGCCATTACCCAATTGAAGGGCATCCCCTCATTTTCCAATTTTTTGCCACCACAATTGGAGAGAAGGACTCTTGGATTCATTGCTCACATGTAAAGAGAGCATCTTCTATTGAGACTGATTGACTGTATCCTATCACATGCATTGGAGATAATAATCCATAGACAAGTGGATACTGTTTTCAGGAACACATTGAATTCCTGATTTTTTTCTCCCCTTATTTTTATTATTGCTTTTCTTTTATTTTGATTAAAATATTTTATTTTCCCCCTCTTTTCTCATTTCTTGTACTAAAGGTACATATAATTAATATTGTTTTTTTCTAAAGTAATATATGTTTTATATATATACTGGCTATAATATTAATGCATACCCAAAAAGCTTCAAAGTGTGGAAACCCTCCATTTATTGATAAAATGTTATGGGACTGTGATTAATGTTTTTGTCTGATTCTAGGAAATGGGATAAAAATAAGAAGCACAGATTAAACCCAAATAAGGGCCTATTTTGAATGTATTTTTCCTTTCTCCCAAAAGTTTAACATTCTTCCATTTTTCTCTCTTCCTTGTTTTTGGTTTTTGTTTTTCTCTTCTTTTGAAAATTAACTCATACACTCCCATAACTCAACCATGTATCCTGAGCTGAATTGGATGTTTCTTAACACCCACTTCAGGGGGGATTTTATTTTAATAAAAATCCAGGATTTTGAAATTTTGTTCAAGAAAAGATCTGCAAGGAAAGAAGCTTGCTAACTCTTAAATCCAGAGAATGAACTGTTGCAGAAAGATGCCAGAAAACCTATACTATATCAAGAAGATGTGGAACGAACTGTGGGTGTGATTGATTGAACTGAAGTTTGATTGAACATTTATTTGAATGTATACTCTTATGCCAAAAGGGGACTGCCTCCTATTTGGTTTTTGTTAATGTGCCCAGCAAACATTGGTTTTGCTGTCTTTCTCCTATTTCCTTCTTCTAACTTACTATTGCAATTTCCTCTTAGAAGGTGAAATTATGTATGCACCTGCAGTTAGAAAATTTGGAGGTGTAGGATGATTATGTTTAGTGATCAATTGGGGAGACTAGTCTCCCAATCATCATCAGGGGGGATTGTGAACTTTAGATTACTCCACCCTACTTAGTCTAACAAAAACAGAAATGTCTACACCCGTACTTAAGGATTAAGTATTTAGGAGATGCCTGTGACAAACATGTGCTAGCAAATGACAAATCAGAAACAACTGACAGACTCCTGGGCTGTCCTAAATCAAGCTTAAGCTACCATTGGTACATGTGGGATGCAGGAAAGTGATATAAAAACCATCTATATATTTCGCGTCACTTCCTCTCTCGAGCCTCTTTCAGCAGAGAGGTGGCTCTGGTGTCAGCTTGCTGAGCATTTCAGCATCTTGGTGTGGTAGTAGCTATCATCCAGTTTTGGTGGTGAGTTTTCCTTGATATGATACTGGGAGAAGCTGAGTAGCCTAGATCAGGCGAGGCATCTTCACTGAGCTCTCTCTGAGTTTAGGCTGATTCTTTTCTCCTTTACCTTCCGAACACTATCCTCTTAGAAAAGCTTCTAATCTTCTTCAAAGACCTTGTGGTGGAGGTCTTTGAACTCCCTCTGGCACAGGCCAGGCAGGGGAAATTCTTTTTTTTTTTTTAAATATATTTTATTTGATCATTTCCAAGCATTATTCGTTAAAGACATAGATCATTTTCTTTTCCTCCCCCCCACCCCCCATAGCCGACGCGTAAGTCCACTGGGCATTAGATGTTTTCTTGATTTGAACCCATTGCTTTGTTGATAGTATTTGCATTAGAGTGTTCATTTAGAGTCTATCCTCTGTCATGTCCCCTCAACCTCTGTATTCAGGCAGTTGCTTTTTCTCGGTGTTTCCACTCCCATAGTTTATCCTTTGCTTATGAATGGTGTTTTTTTCTCCTGGATCCCTGCAAGTTGTTCAGGGACATTACACCGCCACTAATGGAGAAGTCCATTACATTCGATTATACCACAGTGTATTAGTCTCTGTGTACAATGTTCTCCTGGTTCTGCTCCTCTCGCTCTGCATCACTTCCTGGAGGTTGTTCCAGTCTCCATGGAACTTCTCCACTTTATTATTCCTTTTAGCACAATAGTATTCCATCACCAACATATACCACAATTTGCTCAGCCATTCCCCAATTGATGGGCATCCCCTCGTTTTCCAGTTTTGGGCCACCACAAAGAGCGCAGCTATGAATATTTTTGTACAAGTCTTTGTGTCCATTATCTCTTTGGGGTACAGACCCAGCAGTGCTGTGGCTGGGTCAAAGGGTAGATATTCTTTTGTCGCCCTTTGGGCATAGTTCCAAATTGCCCTCCAGAATGGTTGGATCAGTTCACAACTCCACCAGCAATGAATTAATGTCCCTACATTGCCACATCCCCTCCAGCATTCATTACTTTCCTTTGCTGTTATGTTAGCCAATCTGCTAGGTGTGAGGTGATACCTCAGAGTTGTTTTGATTTGCATCTCTCTGATTATAAGAGATGTAGAACACTTCTTCATGTGCTTGTTGATAGTTTTGATTTCTTTATCTGAGAACTGCCTATCCATTTCCCTTGCCCATTTATCAATTGGAGAATGGCTTGATTTTTTGTACAATTGATTTAGCTCATTATAAATATGAGTAATTAAACCTTTGTCAGAGGTTTCTATGAAGATTTTTTCCCAATTTGTTGTTTCCCTTCTGATTTTAGTTATATTGGTTTTGTTTGTACAAAAGCTTTTTAGTTTGATGTAGTCAAAATTATTTATTTTACATTTTGTGATTCTTTCTATATCTTGCTTGGTTTTAAAGCCTTTCCCCTCCCAAAGGTCTGACATGTATACTATTCTGTGTTTACCCAATTTACTTATGGTTTCCTTCTTTATGTTTAAGTCACTCACCCATTTTGAATTTATCTTGGTGTAGGGTGTGAGGTGTTGATCTATTCCTAGTCTCTCCCACACTGTCTTCCAATTTTCCCAGCAGTTTTTATCGAATAGTGGATTTTTGTCCCAAAAGCTGGGATCTTTGGGTTTATCGTATACTGTCTTGCTGAGGTCGCTTTCCCCCAGTCTATTCCACTGATCTTCCTTTCTGTTTCTTAGCCAGTACCAAATTCAGGCAGGGGAAATTCTATATCCTCTTCTCTCTCTTCTCCTTCCCTCTATATTAATTAAAATCACCATAAATTACTAAGCTGACTTGGGTATTTTATTTGGGATTTTCTCTGGTGACCAAATTAATTTAGATTAGTTCACAACCCTAAAATTATCCTTACAGTCAAGAAGTCAATCCAATAGACACTGTCCCCTGGGCAGTGCTAGACAATTTGGAAACTGTGATTGGCCCCTGTGAAGAGGGCCAGGGACAAGAAACCACCATAAAAGTCATGAAATCCTTCAGCTGAGGCAGTCTTGTAAAGTCAAGTCTCTTGGAGAGTATCTCCTGGAGATAGTCTTCAAGGGAAAGCCTGACTCCTTTCCTAATTTCCTAAGAGACTAGCTTCCATCTTGGAGGAGGCCTCGTGGTTACTTACCACCAGCCTTCCTGGCTGAGAGCTAATTAATCTCTGCCTGGATTAAGCAGACCCAGAGTAAACATTTAGGTTGATAGGATAGATAACTTCTCTATCCCCTTCATATTTCTCTACTTTGGTGTTTCCTATCAACTTGTAAATATTTGTAAATAAATGTCTGACTCAAATTATAATAAATATTGGCAACCACATAATTTCATATAATTATTGTCCAACCATTAAGTTTTAACCCTTATACCAAGGCCATTCCATCATCACTGGCCCTTTTCATTGCCATGGCCAAAACACCACCATGCCTCCCTAAAAACAATAAAACTTGCTCAGACATGGAGACTGCCTGAGCTGCCAATTATTTGGACAAGATCCTGATCTCACCACCACATCATTTTTAGTACCCAATTTGGGGCCACTGTCTTCTGATGAGTCTTTCTCCACCCAGAAGTAAGAGGCACCCCTTTGTTCCACTCCCTTACTCACTCCTTTCTGGGGGGGTTATTCTATCCCTCAGCACCTGTTTAGTTAGGGGACTGGATTGGACCTTCACAGCTAGAGTATTCCTATTGGGGAGATGCCCTACTAGAACCTCATATTTGGTGGCGTTGTCTAGACTTACTCTGCAGCTGTGCCCAGGGCCAGGGTGAATTGCCACTATGTCCATTTTGGGACCTGATGAGACAACACCTGGGTTTTTTTTTCTCTCTCCCTCCCCTTTTTCTCATCTTTGAAGCTTTGGCCCTGTCCTTCACTCTGGGACTTAACAATGAAATGATGATACCATCCACCTAAAAGAGAAACCACAAAAAATCTGGCTTTAGAAAGCCACAAGGCAAACTTAATCCTATTCAGTAATAAATTCAGCTGATCATTTATTTTACCTAAATTTAGTTCTTTTCACCATTACAAATGGAAAAAGGTAAGGCTAGCAAGTATGTGATAATTTGTTTTTGTTAATTTATCTATATTATTAATGTAGGAAAATCTTTGTCTTGTGTTCTATTTCATGTTATTTGTAGATTTTGTTACCTTGAAAGATTGCTCAAAGGGAAAATGCATCCAGCAAGAAATACTGCTAAAAAGCTGCAATAAAAGAGGTAATATTCTGGGGAAAAAATTAATGAAATTCCATTCTTAAGAAAGAATTGTCCTATGGGGGGGGGGGGAGGAAAAGAAAATGATCTATGTCTTTAACGAATAATGCTTGGAAATGATCAAATAAAACATATTTAAAAAAAAAAGAAAAAAAAGAAAGAATTGTCCCAGTGAACAGAACTAACTCCCACCTTAAAATTAGGTTATAAAAGTCCTGCAAGTTTCTGATATTACAAACCTGGCCATGTTGGAATGACAAAGAAAGTCATAGTGAAGTTTTGGGGTACTACTCTGTAGACATTGTATTAAGGAAAATAAGAATGAAACTCTGTAATTCTGTACCCCTGGAGATTGATTGGCCCATTGTTTTAGTGCAGTGAAGGAAAGTTAGTTTGGAAATAATCCCAGAATGAAAAAAAAAGTATTCAGAGTGAAGAGAAAAAATACAAGCTGTTTGCATTTGAAATTACAAAAATGTATAAGGGGACTTAAAGGTATAACTGCAATATATTGATGTGCGGCAACTATTATTGTATTTGCTGCAATATCAAGATATGGTAAGTTTTCATTTATAAACATGGAACTGAAATCTGCCTTTTTCTCCCTGCCTCATCATTGACCACCCAAACATACACCCCCAACCCACCTTTTTCTGGTATTAAAAGGGATAATTAACTGGAAGCTTTGGCATTCTGAGTCTTGGCATAAGAGCATGGGAACAATTTCCTGTTAAGATACTATAGCTACAAGCTAGGTGTGGTTGTGAAGAGGCTACCCATATTCCTCATAGTGTGGAGGCCCTCCTTAACTCACATCAAACACAGCATTTTTGAGCTAGCATGCTGACTAGACTTGTGCTATCACTTCTATTTTATAATGAGTGACATTTTGCTATTTGACGTAAAAAATTTTGGGACTGCAGCTAATATCACCATTTTGGGTTTTGAATTCAGGTATAGTTGTCTGATGGATCATTCAGTCAGTAATCTACCATAAGAAAAAAGCTTTTCAGAAGTATGATCCCAAATTGTGATGGACAAAGGTTCTTATCTGGAAAAAGTTGAGAGGACAATCAGCACAGCTAAGATGGGCTCTTCCAGACTTATGTGAATAGCAGTCTTCCCACCTGATTATTCCTGGGTCTGGCTGTGAGGTGAATTTCTTACTGTTTGATTGATTGTCAACCATGACTCTTACCTGGACTCAAAAAGAGCCAAAGGTGTTGAATGCACATGACAAATTGCTCTGTCCTTTTCAGGCTTATGCTTATAGTGACTACTTTTGATGCTATTACAATCCTGTCCCTGCTTTTTCCTTTTATAGCAAATTTCTCTAATCAAAGCAAATGGTTAATAGAAGATATGAATCAATGCAAATATGTAGCTGTTTTCAGTCTGAATCTAGCCTTTCCATATCCCAAATAACTAGAGTAAATTAGCATTTGAACTCATCATATGCTTATTGCTACATAGTCCATTAAATTAACTCCATTTGAATATGGTTAACAACTAGACATGTTTTACTACAGGCAACCCATTTGGTATATACTGTTCACTGTATACAATGGGAGGAGTTACTTCAGTGTAACTGCACCCACCCCAAGTTTTTGTTTCAACTGGAGTCTGTGACCACGAAAAATATGGGTTTCAAGACTGTGAATTGCCAAAACTGTAAAGATAATTTTAGTGTCTTGATTTTCATCAAAAATAAGTAGTCGCCATTGGAAAAATTCCCAAATATGAAAGCTGGGTTTTATGGAGATTTTAATTAATACAAATGAAGGAATTAAGGGAAAGGAGAGAGACAGAATAAGAGGAAATAGTAGGAAAAGGCCTAGGCCTGAGCCTTAAGAGACTAGTCAGTCTTTTATCCACTCACCACAAGATTTTGTCCCAAGCAAAACTCCAATTCTTCACTGAAATCCTCAACTCCTGAACTGAGTTCAGAGAGCTAGCTCTGACTCCTGAACTCCAATTCAGCTTCCAAAGCTGAACTACCCAATTCCACCTCGAGCTCCTTCCTTTTAAAGAAAGTTTTCTCTTGTGTCACCTCCCCTAAATTTTCACATCTACCAATCACAGTAGACGCTTTTCCTAGGACTGCCCATGCTTAGTTCACAGCATTCTTTAATAAATACCTTCTCTGGGTAGACTAAAACTTCACACCTCTTTTGTTAAGTTTGCCTTTTATAAGTTGCTTGACCTTTTAGTGATTAATTTAACCTTTATAGGTACTTTAGTACCCTTTTGTATTAGATCTAAAAATATACCTAGCTTAAGGTTCTAGTTTACATAAGTATGAGTTAGGGACTTTTCATTGTTCCATTAGGAGTTTTACAACTTTATCTTCCCCTAAAGTATGCCTAAGTATGGGTGAAGTAATGTTAAAATTCCCAATACATTCCTGATCAAGTACCTCCATTGTTTAAATGGGGAATAGCCTTAACCAAATGTTCCAAGTTAGAGTCTGAGCAGTTTTAAGATTCACAAGTCCAATCAGTCTTTTGTAATCATTGAATCTATGGGTGGAAAAATGTATTTGCAAAAAAGTGTTGTTGCTTATGTTTTTATCTATAGAACTAGATCCCCTAAAAGTATCTGATACTAAAAGAATTGAAATGAGGGAGATGAAAATCTTGTTCTAATATAACTATGTCCCTCCTCTTCCTTTCATAGCAATTCCTTACCATCAAGACAGAACTGGTAGAAGTTTGATAAGTACCATGTTAAACCAATGAATTAGTGAAGTTGATATTAGAACATATCTAAGATAATAAAATAGGATGCAAGTAAGAAAAAGTCTTGGAATTTTAATCTGTGCTGAAACTATAATATAGGGATGATATTCTACTAAAGGGAAATTTTATAAAGTAATGACAAAAATGTTATGTACATTTTTTAATTAAATAGAACAATAAATTTTCAGAAAACAATAATCAGATTTTTTCTCAAACAATTATATATATGTTATATATCTGTATATGATTGGCCTTATAACTAATATATATAATCCTAAAGAAGCTACAATTATTTTCTCATTTTTAAAGTACTTATACAGAAGATTTTATGTGAATTAATAGCAAGTGGTATATAAAACTGAAATTTTCTGAAGTTTTAAGGTTAGAGAAACATATGAGATTGGACTAAATTGTATTTAGTCTTGTTACTGGCAAATTTCAGCAGATTTTAATCTAGGAACCTCTACATGTTATTTGGAACCAAAGGAGCACGAGAAGATATCTAAATACCACACTCTCAAGATAATTCCTATTATCAGATGAACTGTTTTCTTTTCTTGATTAAGTATGTGGCACATTTGGTTCCCTCTTCTCTTATTTGTATCTCTACAGACTGTTGGAATTCCACAATGGACCCAAAATGCTATGTTCCAGCTCTCCATGACTGTGGCTCATGGAGAGAATCTTACCAACTTTTGGGTAACTGAACATTCCTTTGGGACACACTTAAGTCTTTACTCCCCTTGGGCACCTGGTGGTATTCCCTCATATCCCCTTTGCTCTTATTATTGCTCCTTTTGCTATTTGACCCTTAACTGTTTAATTGCTTTGTTTAATTTATGACCTCTCAATTTTCCCAGTTCTAGTTCCAGATGGTAGTTACTGAGAAAACTGATTCTTGGACTCTGCTGCTGCTACCTACCATTCCTAGAAGCTGCGTGATGACTCCCTCTACCCCACCAAGTAATATAGGATCCAGAGCCCATCCCTGATTTTGCACCCCTATTCAGCAGGAAGTAGTTCCAGAAGACTGATCTTCACCCAGATCTCAGTTCTTCCCTCTGTGCTCTTTGGAGTAGAGAACGATGCTGTTGTGGGAAAACACACCCAAGTCTGTAACAGGGTCTCATCCCAAGAATGAGAAGCTCAAAACTCCCTTCAATCCAGAAGTAAGAAAGAATTTTATTTAAAAGAAGAGGAGACTTTTAATATAGTTTAACAGCCTAGGCTGGTGAAATGGTGCCATAGGTTCACCATCACAGGTATAGGAGATGTCTTACAACTCTTCTGGAATGTTCTTATCAGAGAGGGAACATAGGGAGGATAAAGTGTAAAGATGACCACTATAGATGAGTAATAATGCCTAACAGTTCAGAACTAAGATAAGTACAGAACAAGATAAGCTTATGCAAAAGCATAAAACTGGTGTACCAAACAGAATGGTACAGAACCATTATGAGTGATTAATAATACAGATTTTGTAAATTATGCTTAACTAGTGCTAACTGGTGAGAAATAAATGATTTCAGAACATGAGGATCCCCCTTCTATCATTGCCCATAACTGCCTACTGCCCACTTCCAACGATGTGGGTTGTCATGTAGGCAGATTGCTATGAGAATGTTCATGGGTTGCTATAAGGATGTAGGCATGAGCTCTGTAACTGGCCAATCAGTATGGGCACAGCAAACAAGGGACTTTCCCTTCTTTGGAGTCTGTACAGAATAAGGCAAAAGTAACATGAAATGACCCCAAAGTGCTTAATTTGGCATCCCATTTACACTGGAATTTTCAGTGGACAAACAGGATGAATCTTGGGTAAAGTCACACAGACCAAAGTAAACTATGAGTAAAATGATATCAGTTCCTTGGGAGCAGGGCAACAACCATCCAAATGACTCCCCTTCCTTAGTAACTAAACAAGATAAAAACCATTTCTGAAAACCTCTCAGAACCCTTCTACCCCTTGTCCTTTCCATTGCCAACGCTACTCTATCACCACTGGCCCTTTCCATTGCCCAAGGCCAAACCACCATCATCCCTCCCCTAAAAACAATGAAGCCTCCTGAAAGTGGAGATTGCCTAGCTATCAATTATTTGGATGAGACCCTGATCTCACCACCCCCACATCAATTTGATCCTTACAACAATTCTGAGAGATGGATATTATTATTAACCTCCATTTTATGGTTCAGAAAAGTGAGGCAGATAGAAGCTAAGGTCACAGAAAATAATAATTGTCTGAGGAAGGAATTTAACTCAGTTCTTCTAATTCCAACCTCAAAACACTATCTGCTGCCTGTAAGAAGCTAGGTAGGACTCAAATCCAAAGCAAACCAGAGCTCATCTTTGTTCAGTCTTGTCTGACTCTTCATGACACCATTTGAGGGTTTCTTGGCAAATAGTTTGACATTTCCTTCTTCAGCTCATTTTACAGATGAGGAAACTGAGGCAAAGGGGGTTAAAAGATTTGCTCAGGGTCTGCACAGCTAGTAAGTGTCTGAAAATGGATTTGAACTCTGGAAGAGTCTTCCTGACTCCAGACCAGATACTCTATTTACTACATCACCTAGCTGCCCCAGGGCTCAACCAGTTGTATCAGATTCCTGTAGGTAGAGCTTAATTTAGCTCTTATTCTTCTGAGTGCCTACAAGCAGGTTTAACTGTAAGACCAATGAGCTGGAAATCCTAGGGCCTGAGCTTGAAGCCCCATGCCATGGGTAAAGAGCTCTTTGAATGTGTACAACTTCTTTAGCCTCTCTGGTATCAGTTTCCTCTTCTGAAAAATGGAGGGGGAAAGCTTTGGACTAGATGGTCTCTGGGAGAAGCTTTGGACTAAATGGCCTCTAATATCTCTTATCAACTCTGGAACTCCATGCTCTATGCTGCTCCAGGGCTATTTCCTGCTCTTGCACTCTGAATTCTATTTCCTAACTTTTGATAGCCTAAGAGGAAGTTACTTGGCACAGTGGATATTTTTCTGGGTCTAGAACCAGTAAGACCCAAGTTCAATTCCTGCCTCAGTCACTTATTAGCTTTGTGATCCATAACACTATCTGCCTCAGTTTTCTTCTCTATAAATTGAGGATAATAATAATTCCTATCTCCTAGGATTGTAGTAAGAATCAAAGGAGATTTTTGTAAAGTATTTGGAATATGATAGGTGCTGAACAGCTTATTCTTTTCTCCCTATGAACTTCACTTCAAGAAATAGAGGGGATGCATATGGGATGATGAGATTAGGAAATAAAAGAAATTAAATTCTAAAATCATTCATTTCTTAAGTGCATGATGAGTGGAGGGCCCTATACTTCTGGGTGTTTGTTTGCATGGAGATTTGTTGAGGTGGAGTGATTGTTCTGTACATCTGAGGGGATACAAAGCTGAAAAATTATAATCTTTGCCCTTAGACAGTTTATAGTCTAATAGAAGCAGGATATTTTTAAGAATGCTTGCCTTCTGTCTTACAATCAATATTGGTTCCAAGGCAGAAGAGCAGTAAGGGCTAGGCAATGGGGGTTAAGTGACTTGCCCAGGGTCACACAGCTAGGAAGTATCTGAATCCAAATTGGAACCCAGGTCCTTCCCACTCTGGGCCTGGCTCTCAATCCACCTAGCTGACCCCTAATGGAAGCAATATTAAGGTACATAGAATGCTACTCTTGAAATCAGGAAGATGTGTGCAAACCCCACCCCCACAAACTTACTGTGTGATCCTGGACAAGTGATGGCAATCCTTTTAGAGACCTTTAGAGACTGTGTGCCTTGCCCTGCCCCTCCCCCTCATTATGTGCCCCACCATAACTCCTGCCTTCCCTTACTCCAGACAGAGAAGGGAGGAAGTGCTCCCATTGGGCTGCTGAGAGGGTAGGATGAAGTGAAGAAATGTCTTCAGGCACATGGAGAGGGAGAAAGGAGAAGCTCTACTGAGCCCTTCTGCCTTTCTAGAAACTAACTCTGGCAGGCCACAGAACACATGCCAACAGAGAGGGATTTGTGTGCCCTCTTTGGCACACGTGCCATAGGCTTGCCATCACAGACTTAACCTCTCTCAACCAGTTTCCCCACCAATAAAATAGGGATAATACTTTGGGGCTGATGTGATGAGACCTTTAAAATGAAATGTAACTGTAACAGTTAGCCATTATATTTATCAGTGAGCTAGATAAAAGTACACAAAAAAAAATCTGTTACAATATGCGCAAAAGAAGAGGCCCAGGCAAAGTCCTTTTAGATATTTCAGGAATCAAGAGATCACTTTCAATTGGGAGGATGAAGTAATACTCTTTGGGGAACTGGTACGTGAGGCATAAGTAAGAATTTTAGCAGCCTGGCCTGTGGGATGAAGGAAGGGTTGGCAAAGATTAAAAGATTTTTTAGATTAAAAGAGAGGGTAACTAGATGGATAGAGTGCTTGACCTGAAGTCAGGAAGCTTCATCTTCATGAGTTCAAATCTGGCCTCAGGATCTTAATAGTTCTGTGACACTTGGTAAATCACTTACTCCTGTTAGCCTCAGCTTCCTTATCTGGAAAATGAGCTAGAGAAGGAAATGGCAAACCATTCCAATATCTTGGCCAAGAAAACCCCAAATGGGGTCACAGAAGAATTAGACATGTCTGAACAACAAAAGGAGTTCCAAGGGAGAACTGGGAGTTCTAAGAGGAACTGAAAGTTCCCCAGAGTTTCAAGAGCTAGGGAAAGAGGTCAGACATTGAGAAGTTTAAGAATCATGAGCTCAGATTAGTGAGTAGAAATGAATGAGGTTGTCCAGGAAGAGAACACATAAAGATATGTTTCACCTGCCCCCTCAGGCTCTCCTGTACCTTAACCACAAGTCCGCCTTACCTATTTCTTATAGGTTCTCAGAAGTCCCAAGAAATCCTGGAGCCCCAAATAAAAGCAGTCCTCTAGTCTATCTTCTTTTATACAGCCTGCATGAATTGGAATATCTGTAGGAAGCAGGTAGGAAAAGAAAAATTGCTCCAAATCCTTGACCAAACCCCCAGGGAAGGCATACCAGGGCCAAATTTCTGCTTGGATCTAAAATCCTGTAGGGACCAGAAGTCTATTGTTCCTTTCCCATAGCCTCACCTCCATTCTCATACTGAGCAATAATTTGCCTTAAAGGTCTGGACAAAAATGGTTAAGTGAGAGAGAGTCCCAAAGAAGAAAGGACTTTTCTAGTACCAGGTGCTACAAAAGTTGTGTTTTTTTTTTAAGCTCTTACCTTACATCTTAGAATCAATAATGTGTATCAATCCTAAGACAGAGGAGTATTAAGGGCCAGGCAATGAAGGCTCACCCAGGGTCACATAGCTGGGAAGTATCTGAGACCCTATATGAATCCAGATCTGGATTCATCCAATCCAGGATGGAATCCTTCTAGGCCATTGTCTGAGTCACCCAGCTGCCCCAGTTCCAAAAGTCAATGCAATATGGAAGACTTAGAGATAAGGAGACCCCTAATCTGAGATGCCCTGCCTGGTTACCAAATGGCCCACCAGAAACAGGTAGGACAGCCCTAAGAATGGTCCTCTTTCCATACTTAAAAATAGGCATGTTCAAGTCATCAGACCCACACAAACTACATCTCTAGGCACTGGGACCTGATTCCTAATCCATTGTCCATGATTTTAGATCTTTAAAAGGCCTTTTGTAGAGAGGGGGAAAAAAGTGGGAAGGATGTCCACAAACTATAGACCAGTCAGTTTGACTTTAATTTTAAATTTGGGTGGCATACGCCATCAAAGGATTGATTAGGAAACTGGTAGAAAAGGAATCAGTTATTCTTTCTCATTTCTATGTCTCTTTTTCTCTGTGTGTGATTTCTCTCTCTTGTCTTTCTGCCTCTGTCTCTGTCTCTGTCTCCGTGTTTCTGTCACCTCTTACACTTCTTGCCCAAGGAGGAACCCACCATATCTTCATTGTAACATGCAAATGACACCAAGCAAAGCCTATAACAGCAGAGAAGAGAACTGGAAATCAATATGGCAAGATTGGGCTCTAAGACCATTCACAAGCCAGATCTTGACACCCATTCTCAGGGATGGAAAATCCAAGCTCTTTAGGGACTTCACCCCAGGGGTTTCAAGGAAAGACTGTCAAAGAGTTACAAGTGTTTTTAACAAAAGTGTGAGGAATCGTTCTGTGTGGTGACTGTTCCCAGTATTTTCTCTAAGTAATTATCATTTTGGAGCGAGCAGCTCAGAGGGGCATGAAGATCCCTGGGTAAGGTTGTTAAAAACCTCTTTTGCAGTAAATCTGAAAATGCAGAGAATCAGAATATTTTTCTGAAACGATTTCTGATCTTGAGAAAAGCCTCTTGAAAAGGTTGGGGTGGGGAGGGCAGCAGCAAGATTGCTCAGTGCTTAGAGAGTGCTAGGCCTGGAATGGGGAGGAAATGGGTTCAGATCTGGTCTTGGACATTTCCTGACCCTGAGCAATTGCTTTGCCTACTAGCCCTTAACCCTTCTGGCTTAAAGTTGTTACTAGGGCAAAAGGGAAGGGAGAGAAGAAAGGAGGAAGGAAGGAAGGAAGGAAGGAAGGAAGGAAGGAAGGAAGGAAGGAAGGAAGGAAGGAAGGAAGGAAGGAAGGAAGGAAGGAAGGAAGGAAGGAAGGGAGGGAGAGAGGGAGGGAGGGAGGAAGGAAGGAAGGAAGGAAGGAAGGAAGGAAGGAAGGAAGGAAGGAAGGAAGGAAGGAAGGAAGGAAGGAAGGAAGGAAGGAAGGAAGGAAGGAAGGAAGGAAGGAAGGAAGGAAGGAAGGAAGGAAGGGAGGGAGGAAGGGAGAGAGGGAAGAGGGAAGGAGGGAGAGAGGGAAGAGGGAAGGAGGGAAGGAGGGAGGGAGGAAATGTTTGGAGAAAGCTTTTGCTTAGGGAAATGGGTTGAGAGTGGATCCTCTAAACAATTAACAATTAGCATTCTAGCTCTATGAATAGAGTAATGGGCCTAGACTCAAGAAAATTTATCTTCCTGAGTTCAAATCTGACCTCAGACACATACTAACTGTGTGAATTTAGGCAAGATATTTAATCCTGTCTCCCTTAGTCCCTCATCTTTAAAATGACCTGCAGAAGGAAATGGCAAGTGACTCCAGGATTTTGGTCAAGAAAACTCCACAAGGGGTCACCTAGAATCTGGAACAACTGAAAGAATTGAAAAACAAAACATTCTACAACTTTTTAAAGTTTTCAAACCCTCCTATTAATCCAGGGAAGGTAAGAACTCCTATTATCTCTGTTTTACATATAAAGAAACTGAGGCAGACAGAGAATAAGTAACTTGTCCAGGGCCTATAGCCAAGTGGGTCTTACAGAATTCTGGTCTACCCACATGGAAGTCACCCAGCTGCCTAGTGTCATTCTCTTGCTCATGACATTGCCTCCCAACCCTCCTAAAGTAATCAGCCCTAGGAAGCACACTATTCTCTTTAGTCCAAGAAAAATGTATTATCAGAGGGAAGGAAGTAGAAGTGTGCTAGTAAATATTTAACAAGCAGCTAGCCAAACAAACCTATACCCATTACATACATACTTTTAAGTTTCACTTGTACTGTTAACATTTTATCAGTCACTTTCTTAAGTCTAGGCAATCAACAAAATAATGATTCAAACCATGATTTGTACTGTTAGCCAATTTGCAAGATGTAAATGCTCACCCAAATAATATAATAAATTGCTCTCCAGAACATCCCTAGAAGGAGATCTTTGTTTAAATCAAGGGTGAGGGGAATGGTCCAGAAAGAATGAGATATGGTTGGTCTATTCTGTATTGTAAACCTATATCTTTTAAGTTAACTTTTCCTGGTTCAAGATTCCTGTAAATGTCACCTGAAATTGTGCTGGGGCAGTCATGTGGGAAGGATTGGGAGCTATGCCAGTTTGAACCTCTCTCTCTCTTTCTCTCTCTCTTTCTCTCTCTTTCTTTCTGTGTGTGTGTGTGTTTGTCCCTCTCTCTTTCACTGTCTCTGTCTCTGTCTGTGTGTCTCACCTCAAAATGTCTTGGAATTAAATGAATAATGAAATTAAATAAAGCTTTGGGCAAGTTATTAAAGTAGCAGTTGTTTATTTTTATAAAGGGAAGGGTAGAAGAAAGAGTCCTCATTCACCCTTATTCTATTCACACACATTAGGGCCACCACCACCACCATAAAGTGGAATTCTTGGCTAAAATATGCCATGTTGTTGCTGCTGATAGTTTTCTTTAGACAGCTAGGAGGCATAATAGATAGAATGCTGGGCCTGTTCTCAAGAAGACCTGAGTTCTAAACAACCTTCAGATACTAAATGGCAATGGAACCTCTTTTTTTAATTGTATGGTCTTTATTTCAGTGCCACTTTTACAGATACAAAGCAACTGTTTCAGTTAGAAGAAGAAATTCAACTGGAAAGCTGAAGTCCAAGCCAGGCTCAGGAAATATAGGGGAATGGAGTAATGGGGGGGGGGGGGGACTCTCCAATGTGCTCTAGACTGAGTCTAGTATTCACTTTTCATATGGGCAAAGGGGCTTTGTGTCCATTACTCTGATCCTTATAACTGGTGCCTCCGCTTTTTCTATCTGTCTACCATATTTAAGTGAACAAGTCACTTGCTGGGAAAGAAGATTAAATTTATTGTGAGTGGGGGGGGGGGGTTAGAGGTATGATAATAGCTATGTGACCTTGAGCAAGTCACTTAACCTCAGACTTAGTTTCCTCATCTGCAAAATAGGGAAGCTAAAGATTGTTCAAGGGCAATGTGATGTCAGAGTTTATAGCTAATTATGTAGCAAAGCTCCATTATTCACAGAATATCATGGCCAGGCTCAGAATTAACCAGGTGGGAAATTTTCTTGTTCAAGGAGAAAATAGCATAATGTGAAAACTGAATCAAGAGGATTATCCTTTTACCTATGGAAAATCATTCTCTCTGTCTTCCCAGAGAAGGATAACCATCCTGTAGAAGTTTTTTTTTTCTTTTATGGGGTGTTTACAATACCTCATTATGAATATTGGATTAAGTGGTATTTCTGAGTTTCCAAAAGTTTTTCTGTGTCATCTGCTGGACTTTGCAAAATTCTTACTTAGTTTCTTATGCTGACCCATGATAGATCAAAACCTTGATAGGGAAAGATGCAATATGGAAGGGATAACTGTATGTGATCGTTGTTTAAAAACCAAGAAAAAGGGGGCAGCTGGGTGGCTCAGTGGATTGAGAGTCAGGCCTAGAGATGGGAGGTCCTGGGTTCAAATCTGACCTCAGATACTTCCCAGCTGTGTGACCCTGGGCAAGTCACTTGACCCCCCATTGCCTAGCCCTTACCACTCTTCTGCCTTGGAGCCAATACACAGAATTGACTCCAAGACAGAAGGTAAGGGTTTAAAAAAAAACAACAAGAAAAATGCTGGCTACTTACCATCAGATTCTAGATTAGTAGATATCCTTAAAGCCTATTTGAGACCAGCTAGTTGGCACAGTGAATAGTGCTCCAGACCTGGTTAGGAAGACTTGTCTTCCTAAATTCAAGTCTAATCTCAGACATTTACTATCTATGTGACTCTAGGCAAGTCATCTAACCCTGTTTGCCTCAGTTCTTCATCTGTAAAGTGAGCTGGAGAAAGAAATGATAGACCACTCCATTATCTTTGCCAGGAAAACTCCAAATGGATACACAAAGAGTTAGACACATCTGAACAACAAAAATTGCCTATTTACCCTTAAAGCAAAAATAAAATCTTTAAAACTAAGGTCTGTTGGGGGCAGCCTTGTGGCTCAATGCATAGAGTCAAGCCTTCAAATCTAACCTTAGACCCTGGGCAAGTCATTTAATTCCAATTGCCTGGACCTGTGATGGTGAACCTATGGCATGTGTGCCCAAAAGTGCATGCAGAGCCCTCTCTGAGGGCATGCCTGCAGTAGCCCCCCAGAGTTTGTTACTTGAAAGCTAGAGAGACTCTGGCCCCTCTTCCCCTCCCTATATCCATGGGCCTGAGAACATTCTTCACT
The DNA here is from genome assembly GCF_027887165.1 of Monodelphis domestica. Lineage (NCBI taxonomy): Eukaryota > Metazoa > Chordata > Mammalia > Didelphimorphia > Didelphidae > Monodelphis > Monodelphis domestica. Next base: position 349,320,929 of record NC_077230.1, read on the forward strand.
TCCCCTGCCCCAAGATGGAAGCTAGTCTCTTAGGAAACTAGGAAAGGAGCCAGTCTTTCACTCAGCCAATGAAGCAGTCCAAGAGTCAGAGTTCAAGTAGAAGCTGAGCTCCAAGCCCATGATCTAAGCTGAAGTCTCCAAGGAAGCTCCCTCAAAGACTATCTAAGGCTATCTCCAGAAGACAATCTCTTCAGACTATCTTCTCAAAGACATCTCCCCTGAAGGAGTTCCAGGCTTTCTTTTATGGTGACTTCTTATCCCTTCCCCTCTTCACAGGGGCCGATCACAGTTTCTAAATTGTTTAGCACTGCCCAGGGGGCAGTGTCTGTGGGGTCAACTTCGCACATTCTAAGTTCTCATCAAAAAGGTTCACAGTTTCCTGATTGATTGAATTTCTAAGAGTATGAATTCTCTAAGTACCTTGATAGCTACCTAGTACTAAGCAGGGTGTTTAATCTTTTGTTGATTCACTTTAAAAATAGACAAAGGAGGATTAACCCTGTCTTCAGTCTAGTGAGGTACTAAGTAGGGGTACTTAAGTTAGTTTTAACTGGGGATAGACAATAGAGTAAAGAATTCTCTTTCACATAAGTAAAAGAAAGTTGTGGTGATGGGGCAGTTATATGACTCAGTGAATAGAAAGCCAGGCCTAGATAAAAATGGGAGGATCTGGGTTCAAATTTGACCTTTGATACTTCCTAGCTGTATAACCTTGGGTATGTCATTTAACTCCATTTGCATAGCCCTTGTCCTTCTGTATTAGAGTTATCATTAAGACAGAAAATAGGGAGCAACTGGGTGGCTCAGTGAATTGAGAGCCAGGCCTAGAGACAGGAGGTCCTAGGTTCAAACCTGGCCTCAGCCTCTTCTTAGCTGTGTGACCCTGGGCACGTCATTTAACCCCCATTGCCTAGCCCTTACCACTCTTCTGCCTTGGAACCAATACACAGTACTGATTCCAAGATGGAAGGTAAGGGTTTAAAAAAAAAAAGACCGAAAATAAGAGGGTTTTTTAAAAAAAGGGATCATGACATCTAGATAATTAAGCCCATGTAAACTGATGGTGAGATCATGAAGTGAAGTACAATAGAAAGAGAAGAAAGGAGGGCCCAGGACAGAACCCTGAATATCCCTTATGGTTAGCAGGTGTGATGTGGATGATTATTTAATGAAGGAGATAAGGAAGAATTAATCAGATATGTAGAAGGAGACCCAGGAGAAAGCAGTGTCCAGAAAACCTAGAGAAAAGGAGAAGAGGGTAATCAGCAGTATCAAGGGCTTCAGAGAGGTTAAAGAGAATGATTGAGAAAAGACCCAAATGGCCTCTTAAGATTACTGCTTCCTTTAAAGAGGGCAGTTTCAGGGGAATGGTTAGGTCAGAAACCAGATTAAAAGAGATTAAGAAGAGAGTGAGAGAGGAGAGAAAAGTGGAAGTATCTATGGCAGATGGCCTTTTCAAGGAGTTCAGTCACAAAAAGTGGAAGAGATTGAGGAGGAAAGTCATTGGAAATGGAAGGATCAAGTGAGGACTTTTTGAGGATGAAGGAAACATGAGCATTTTTGTAGGGAAGAGGGAAGAAGTCAGGAGACATGGAGAGATTGAAAAGAAGTGACAGAATGGGAATGACAAAGGAAGTAATCTATTGGAGGAGATGAGATGGAATGGGAGCTTTTGAGCAAGTAGAGGGATTAGCCTTGGTAAAGAGTAAGGAGGCCACCTTATCATGTGAGACAGAGGTGAAGGAAGAAATAGGGGCAGAAGGCATATGAGTGATGTGAGAAAAGGAAGCAGGGAAGGGGAAAGATCACAGTGAATAGCCTTGGTTTTTTGGTAATTTTTTTTTAATCAGCTGAGGGGTAGTGCAGGGCATAGGAAGTTTAAGGATGGATGTAAAGGTTTGGAAGAACCATTGGGGAGAGTGGGAGTGGGAGTTGATGAAGGCGGTATAGTAGGGTTGCCTAGCAGCAATGAGGACCTAATTGACATTATGTAACATAAATTTAGAGTGGATTCAATCAGAACTGTTTCATGCTTTTTTCTTACCTTTGATCAGCAGTTATGTGTGTAAAAGAGAAGGTGGAAAAGAGACCAAAGGCTGAGATTTGACAGGGTTCAATCAGGGAAATGATCAGTGAGCTAGAATCTAAAGAGAAGAGGACAGTTTAGAGTTGAAATGGCTCACAGAAGAGTCAAGATGGGGCAAAGAGTGGCTACTATAGGGGATATAGCCTGGAAAATAATTAAAGAGTCAAAGGATTATAGATGAAAGGTAGGGTATGGTAAGCAAAAGCAGAAGCAGAGGTGGAAAGAAGATTTGGAGATTGGTAAATAAATACATTTTGGTATTGTCTTTCATAGCACATATTTTGGTTTTTTGTTTTTTGTTTTTTTTTTTTTTTTGCTTTATTAACTTAGTTAAGGGGCCATACACCTCTTCCTTTCTGGGCCAGATTTTTTGGATACCTATGAATGAATTACCCCTGTGGTCACACCTTCTATACTCCCACCACCCCAGCCCTTTCCTTCAAGGTACTTACTAAAGGAATAGTCAGGCATGTGGTTTAGGGAAGAGTGTAGAATTTATTTTATTTTTATTGATTTATTCATTGATTTTTAAACCCTTACCTTCCATTCTAAGGCAGAACAGTGGTAAGGACTAGGTAATGGGGATTAAGTGACTTGCCCAGAGTCACACAGTTACTGTGTCTGAGGCCATATTTGAACCCATGACCTCCCATTTCTAGGCCTGGCTCTCAATCCACTGAGTCACCTAGCTGCCCCCAGCATGTAGAATTTAGAGTCAGGAAAGACATGAGCTTAAGTTCTTCCTCAGCTGTGTTTACTAGCTATATGACCTTAATCACTATACTACCTTGAGCCTTGAGATGAGTTTCTTCATCTATAAAATAGGGATAATCTCACCCATAAGACTTACCCTGAAAAGGTTGTCTCATCTGAACCTCCCAACAACCTTTTGAGGGGAAGAGAATACATGAAAGGGAGGTGAAAGGAAGGGCTGGTGGGGAGTAGGGAGAAGGCACCTATGGCTTGGCAGCAAGAGTGTCAAAAACAGGGGCAGCTAGGTGGTTTGGTGGATAGAGACCTGTAGAAAAATGGCAGGTCCAAGTCTGGACTCTGATACTTCCTAGCAGTGTGACCCAGAGCAAGTCACATAACCCCAATTGCCCTAGTTCTTACCATTTTTCTGCCTTGGAATGATATTTGGTATCAATTCCCAGATGAAAAAGTAAGAGGGTTTGTTTTTGTGTTTTTCTTTTTTTAAGTATTAAAAGCATGAAAGGAATGAAGGATGTGAGCCTACTTGATGGGGAAAACTATCTAACTAACTCTTCCTTCTCTGGAGACCTTTTATTTCTTGATCTAGCCTCAACAAAACTCATGCAATAGCACTGATGTTATTTCCCCAACCACCAAAGTTTGTTACTACTTTGGATTAAAAGCACTTCAATCATTGATGAAGAGGAGCAAGTTAAAAAAAAAAAAAAGGAAAAGGAACATAAATATAGATGCCATCCAAATTGAGGGACAGGTTATATTCCAAATCGTTTGTTTATAATTGGCCACTTGGCATTCCGAATATACCCTGTCATAGAATTAATGTTATAAAATGCTAATTAGGTTGTCTGGTTTGTCCACAAGATTTTATAACCACAGTGAATTAATTATATGCTACTAAAAATTTAGCTCCAGCTCTGGAACTTAGAAGCAAGAGCTCATGCAATTTAGGAGGAAGAGATATAGAGGGCAGGAATTATATGATCTGGACTACATTAATAGAAGCATGGTGTCTTGAACAAGAGAACCAGCAGCTCTCATTGACCAAAGAAAGCACATCTGGAAGTCTCAGGTTCAGTTTTAGAAACAATTCAAACATTTGTTTGATCATGTCTAGAATCATTAGTAATACAATCTTAAGTAATCCTTTCATAAACAGCTATGATTTAGTGTTGGCTAATTAGTCAATGAACTGTGCTTGTTGCATCTAATTCTGATCTCCTAAGAAGAGTTCAGTTTTAGGGGTAGGAGCCCCTTTTCATATATATAATCTATTTTTGAATATCATAATATATAAAGAAATTTTAGGGATCAAATATAAAATGGTCCTCTACCTGGTGTTTAAAGACCTTTACAACCTTTTCCCCTCCTACCTTCCCAGTCATTTTACACTTTACTTACCTCTGACATGTTCTAAAATCTAGTGGCACTGATCTCCTTGCTATTTCTCACAGATGACACTCATTCTCTTGACTAAGCTTAATCCCCCAAATTTGGAAAGCTCTCCCTCCTCATCTCTGCCTCCTACCTTCCTTAGTCCCAGCTAAAATCCCATCTCCTACAGGAAACCTTTCCTGATCCCCTTTAATGCTAGAATGCCTTCTCTCTGTTGACCTTTTCAAATACATCCTATATATTTCTTGTTTTTCACCAATGTTTTAATGTCACCTCTCCCATTAGATTGTGAGCTCCTTCAGAGCAAGAATTGTCATTTGCCTTTCTTTGAATACCCAGGTCTTAGCACAGTACCTGGCACATAGTAGGAATTTCACACATGCTAGTTGAATTGACTTGAACTCCATGTACATAAAAACATTGTAATCATTAGCATTATTCCAAATTTGAAGTGGGCCATGGAAAGATGGAGCTCCTCATATGGAACATCTTCAAGGAAAAACTAGATGATCCCTTCCTTATAGGAGATGTTATAAAAGACATTCCTATACATGCATGACTTGGAGAAGAGTAGCACTGACAATCCCCTGAGGTGGGAGAGTTTGTGATTAATAGGGTCAAAGCCAGAAGAGGCCACAGAGAGCCCCTGGCCCAAATTTCTGAATTTAAAAATAGGGAAGTCAAGTATTTTATAAAGATTATATATATATATATAATAAAGATTTTCTTTTACTATATACTATATATATAATAAAGATTTTCTTTTACCAATTACATGTAATAACAAATTTCCACATAAATTTTCCAAAGTTATATATTCCAAATTGTCTCCCTTCCTCCCTTCCTTCTCCCCTCCTGGAGCTGGCAAGCAATTTGATCTGGGTTCTACATGTATTATCATGCAAAAGAGACTTCAGGAAAGTGAAGTCTAAAGAGAGGGAAAGAAAGTCAGTTAATGACAGAGCCAAGCCTAGAAGTTGAATTGGAGATACCGAGACTGTCTCCACTATATCACGCTAGTCATAATCTTAATAGCTCGTATTTCCATATTGTCTTAAGGTTTATAAAGCACTGTGGCCTCATAACTCTATGAGATGGGAATTGTAAACATTACTCCTACTTTAAAGATGCAGAACCTGAAGCTAGTTGAGCAGGGTCAGACAACTAGGAAGTGTTAGAATTGGACCTCTTATCCAGGTCTTCTGATTCTGACTTCAGTGCTCCTCTCTTCACATTAAGGCTCTTTTTCCTCACTAAGCATGAGAAATCACAGAATAATAGAAGCCTGGAGCTGGGAAGGACCATAGGGGACAACTAATCTAGTCCATACCTGTAAGGGATTCCCCTTACAACATCTCTGATAAAAGGTTAATTAGCCTCATCTGAAAATCAGCCAGGAATGGAGAACTCACCACCTGCCACAACAGTTCATTGCACTTCGGGACAGTTCTCATTGAGAACAGAATTCTTCCTTATATCAAGCCAAAGTCTACTTTTCGCCAACTTGTTGCTGTAGTGGAAAGAAAATGGAGCCACAAAAATCTGATCTCGAATCCTGACACTAACTGTGCAATCAGGAAATTGAGCCTCTCTGGACCTTTGTTTCCTCATTTGTAAAATGGGGAGTACAAATACCTGTTACAGAGGAATGTTAGGATCAAATGAGATCATGTGATCAACTAAGGTCCTTAAACCATAAAGTACAATGTAAAAGCCAATTATTATTATTACTATTATAGTTCTGCCCTCTGAGGCCAAGGAGAAAAAGCCTATTACAACTTCCATGACAACCTTTCAAATGTATAAAGAAAGTTTTACTACAACATAATTTCTGGTCACTCACCATCCCAGCTGTCCTTCCCTAGATGCATCTATGATGCCTTTTTTTAAAAGGTCATGTGTGTGACCCTGGGCAGGTTACTTAACCCCCACTGTCTAATCCTTACTGCTCTTCTGCCTTGGAACCAATATTCAGTATTGATTCTAAGACTAATCTTGGGGGGGGGGGGTTTAGGTGGTATGCAAAGAATTAGTCAGTTAATAAATAGTTCTTAAACACCTACTACGCACCAAGCACTGTGCTAAGTGCTATGGTTACAAAGAAAGGAGAAAGGTAAAAATAGTCCTTGGTCTTATGGATTTCACAGTCTAATGGGAGAGAGAACAAGCAAATGAGAGAGGGGGAGGGAAAGAGAGAGAGAGAGAGAGAGTGGGAAGGAAGAAGGACTATAACTATACAAATACAGGCACATATATGCATGTAAATACACACATAATAAATGGGAAACAATAATCAGCAAAGGACAGGCCCTAGAATTAAAAGGTGATGGGGTGGGATACCCAGGAAAGGCTTCCTATAGAAAGTAGAATTTTAGTTGGGTCTTGAAGGGACCCAGAGAAGCCAAGAGGAAGAGATGAGGAGTGAGAGCATTCTAGGCACTGAGGAGAGAAACCCAATATACCAAATGCATTCTGTCTGAAAAGAGAGAACAGTGGGATTCCCACTTCCCTCAATTCAAAAACCAACTTTTATTTGAAGGTATAGGCTCCTTAGCTCAAGGCTTAGGCCTGGAGACTTAAGCCCTGGGCTCCATCCCCTTATGAAACCATTACTTTCTTTCCTTGTGTGCAACTCACTTCATCTTGAGAGAAAATTGGGGCACCCAAAGAAATTCTGGGCTTACAAGCACCCCAGAAGTAAAAATAATCCTAATAATGATGCCCATCCTCTACCTCACATCCTTTCATCAAATCCTTTCCAGCCTTAGTTCATACAATTCTCCTTCAAACTCTACAGTGCATCTCCAATTCAGAAACACTTAGAAGAAATAAAATATCAGTATATGTATGAAAAAATGCTTCAAATCACAAAAATCACTGAGAAGTACAATTAAAGCAATTCTAAGCCTCTATTTCACCCCCATCAGATTGGCAAAGTTGACAAAAAAGGAAAAGGCAATTGTCAGAGGGGCCATGGGATAAGCGCCCCTATTTGTGGAGCTGGAATTGGTCCAATCATTCTAATTGATTTGAAACTGTGCCCCCAAAGTCACTAAATTATGGACACCATTTAATTGAGCAATACCACTTGTAGGCCTGGCTCTAAAGTCAGAGTCCTTGTAGTTCTGGTGTGATGTTCTGATGCAATGAGTCACTATATATTTAATAAAGGATACTTTTGCCTACTTTGCCTCAATACAGCAAAGATAAGCAACAAGAATATAATGAGAATGAGATATAATATATTGAATAATACACAAAAAGAAATAATACATTTTGTTATTAGTACTCTAGTTATATAAACTATATTTAATTAATGACTAAATTATAAATATAATATATGTAATAACAATAAGAATAAGCAGCAAGCTGGGAGCAGCTAAGTAACTCAGTGGTTTGAGATCTAGGTATGGAGCCAGGAAGTCCTGGGTTCAAATTTGACCTCAGATGCTTTCTAGCTATGTGACCCTGGGCAGGTCACTTAATCCTCATTGCCTAGCCTATACTGCTCTTACGTTTTGGAACCAATACACATTATTGCTTCTAAAATAGAAGAGAAGGGATTTTAAAACATATATAGCAAAGATATAGTGACACGTAGAATTATAGATAATTTTATTTCTTCCTGTTTGTATCTTGAAATTGCTTTTCTATTTTGGGGGGAAAAGAGAGTGCGTTGGAGGTGTAATGAGCTTATCCAAACTAACTTGGCTTCATCCAAACCTGAGGTTAACTTGCAAATATGGTTGTTATTTAGTTGCAGAATTTATTGATATGATGTATCTCTTCAAAGACTGAATGCTACTGTATGAAAAATTGCTGCGTGCGGATACATAAAAAAGTTATTGGGGTCCAGTTTTCATGGTTGGAATTAATGTCTTGCTCAGCTATTATATTGTTTAACCACAGTATGATAATTCAATAGAACACTGCTCTAATATTTGTGTATTAATGGGGAATTCCATGAAGGAAAACATGGAGCAAATTCTGGAAAAAATGGGAACAAAGACAATTTTTTCTTTTTGCAGTTGAGAAGCATAAAGGTTTCCTAATATGAGTACACCTATACCTTAAGAATATATGTTTTAAAAAAAAAGAATATATGTTTAAGGATATTGGTCAGAGTAGTAAAGGTATGGAAAGGGGTCCAATTAAAAACCACTAATTTTTCTAGGAGGTTTTTCTAGTCCTGCCTAGGAATTTTAAGTCTAAAGATTACTTGAGGAATTAACAGGAAGTTATTCTTGGTAATTTCATACCATCTGTTTTCTGAAGAGGTAGAAGCCTGGGGCAGCTGGGTAGCTCAGTAAATTGAGTGCCAGGCCCACAGATGGGAAGTCCTAGGTTCAAATCTGACCTCAGAAACTTCCCTGCTGTTTTACACTGGGCAAGTCTCTTAACCCCCATTGCCTAGCCCTTACCATTCTTCTGCCTTGGAACCAATACACAGTACTGATTCCAAGAGAGAAGGTAAGGATTTTTATTTAAAAAAAAAAAAAAAAAGGATTATTGGACTACCTGTAAGCCATGATGGAAAAAAAAGTCCCCCAGACATATTATAAGAAATTATCAAAGAAAACTACCCTAATATTCTTTTTTTTTTCTGTATCTAGTGTATCTTTTATTTTTTTTTTGATTTTATAATATTTTACTTGATCATTTCCAAGTATTATTCATTAAAGACAAAGATAATTTTCTTTTCCTCCCCCCACCCCCTGTAGCCAACACGTGATTCCACTGGGTATTACATGTGTTCTTGATTCGAACCCATTGCTATGTTGTTAATATTTGCATTAGGGTTTCCTTTAGAGTCTCTCCTCTGTCATGTCCCCTCAACCGCTGTAGTCAGGCAGTTGCTTTTCCTCAGTGTTTCTACTCCCACAGTTTATCCTCTGCTTATGAATGGTGTTTTTTTCTGCTGGATCCCTGCAGATTGTTCAGGGACATTACGCCGCTACTAATGGAGAAGTCCATTACGTTCGATTATACCACAGTGTATTAGTTTCTGTGTACAATGTTCTCCTGGTTCTGCTCCTCTCGCTCTGCATCACTTCCTGGAGGTCGTTCCAGGCTCCATGGAATTCCTCCACTTCATCATTCCTTTTAGCACAATAGTATTCCATCACCAACATATACCACAGTTTGTTCAGCCATTCCCCAATTGATGGGCATCCCCTCGTTTTCCAGTTTTTGGCCACCACAAAGAGCGCAGCTATGAATATTTTTGTACAAGTCTTTTTGTCCATTATCTCTTTGGGGTACAGACCCAGCAGTGCTATGGCTGGATCAAAGGGTAGATATTCTTTTGTCGCCCTTTGGGCATAGTTCCAAATTGCCCTCCAGAATGGTTGGATCAGTTCACAACTCCACCAGCAATGAATTAATGTCCCAACTTTGCCACATCCCCTCCAGCATTCATTACTTTCCATAGCTGTTATGTTAGCCAATCTGCTAGGTGTGAGGTGATACCTCAGAGTTGTTTTGATTTGCATCTCTCTGATTATAAGAGATGTAGAACACTTTTTCATGTGCTTATTAATAGTTTTAATTTCTTTGGCTGAGAACTGCCTGTTCATGTCCCTTGCCCATTTATCAGTTGGAGAATGGCTTGATTTTTTGTACAATTGATTTAGCTCTTTGTAAATTTGAGTAATTAAACCTTTGTCAGAGGTTTTTATGAAGATTGTTTCCCAATTTGTTGCTACCCTTCTCATTTTAGTTACATTGGTTTTGTTTGTACAAAAACTTTTTTAATTTGATGTAGTCAAAATTATTTATTTTACATTTTGTGACTCTAAGTCTTGCTTGGTTTTAAAATCTTTCCCTTCTGACATGTATACTATTCTGTGCTCATGTAATTTGCTTATAGTTTCCTTCTTTATGTTGTAAACCTCAAAATTTCTTAGACTTATGAATGTTGGAAATTTCCCCCATTGGGAAATCTCATACTGGAAAAAATTTCCTACTGACAGTAAGAACTCTATTGGAATGTGAAACCCCTTGGCATGGGAGGATCCTTCTCCTCCCTACCTAAGACTACTTTAGGACAGAAACCTTTTGCTAAACAATGGAAAGGGCTTTGACCTATGCTTAAGCATAGAACAGGAAGTTCTTTGAGTCATGATTGATTTTAGAATTGATACAATAGAGATACTTGGAATGACAGAACCAGGTCTTGAAACTACAATCTCCACTCTACTCAGAGTAAAAGGATTTAGGAAGGGCTGCAGCATAGATCAAAATTTAATTATTCCAATCTCCACCCTACTCAGGGTAACAGGATTTAGGAAGGGCTGCAGCAAAGGATCAAGATTTAATTATTTGAGAATATGACCTTCAACAGACATGTGCAAAGGGGCAGACCTCTGGGTGGTCCTGGGTTAAGCTAGAGCCACCATTGGCACAGGGAAGACATGGACAGTGATTGGTAGATGTGAGAACTGAGGGGAGGGAACTTAGATTGTTTGCTTAAAGATAGTGGGGTCTGAGGCCTGGGGGAGTTCGAGAGGTTTTGCTCTGAGAGGTTGTGCTCTGCGAAGTTTTGCTCTGAAGGAGGCTGAGAGGAGAGAGGTCCTGGAGGGAGAGCTACTGGAGAGGTCTGAGAGGAGGGCTTGCTCTGAAGGAGGCTGGAGGTGGAGGCCCCTGAGACTGTTTCTCCATTTTGGTCATGTAAGTGATAGGGACTTATCTCTTTTTTTTGTCCCAGCTATCTAAGGGCTTGGGCCTTTTGGCCCAGCCTAAACAGAGGAGGTATTTAAGCCTATTCCCTTCTCTCCCCTTTCTCTCTCTCTCTCTCTCTCTCTCTCTCTCTCTCTCTCTCTCTCTCTCTCTAATACCTTTCTTCCTCCTGTTTGTAATTAAAAACTCCATAAAAGGTTGACTGCTGACTTGAGTTTTCATTTAGGAATTACATAGCTGAATTTCTTGGCGACCTTAAATTAATATATATCAGTCTTTTAAAGTGATTTCCTTGTCACAATGTTCAAGTCATTAGGGTTTTGGACTCTAATCCACTCTGCTATTCGCTTGTGTTTTATGGGTAAGTTCATTCCATTCACATTCAGAGTTATGATTACTAGCTGTATATTTCCCAGCATTTTGATTTCTGCTCCTTTTCCTGCCTTTTCTTCTTTCACTATTTCCTTCTATACCAATATTTGCTTTTGAACAGTCCCCCTTGTTTCCACCCTTATTTTACTTCCCTTTCTACCCCCTCCCTATTTATCCCCCCCTTATTTTCCCTATAGTCTTTCTAAAATTAACCCCCCCGCTCCCTCCCTCTCTTGTACTGCTTCCCTCCCCACCAGACCATTTGTTACCGTTCTGCTCCCCTATAGGGTGCAAATCTATTTTCTGCCCCCAATGGATTGGATTGTTTTTCCCTCTGAGTCACTTTCAAATTACGTAAAAGTTGAGTATTTTCTGTCTCCGACCTCTTTACCCTTCCAGTGTATTGATGTTCTCCCCCCTCCCACCATGAGCTTTTTAATGACATATAAATTTACCCCCATTTGTTTCTTTTCCCATTTCTTTTAATATTAACCTATTTTTAAGCTCTAGTTATATATATATGTATGCATACTTATGCATATATATTTTTGCATGCATATATCTATATACCTATTTATGTCTTGTCCTTTCATCCTATACAGTTTGTTGCTGTTCCCTCTAAGTATACTTCTTTTTGCTGCCCAGGTAATAACAACAATTTTTAAGAGTTACCAATGACCTCTTTTCTTATAGGGATACATATCATTTTAACTTATTGAGTCTCTTAAAAATTTTTTTGTTGTTTTTCTTTTTTCCCCTCTTTTTTAATTACCTTTTGATGATTCTCTTGAGTTCTGTGCTTGGACATCAAATTTTCTGTTCAGGTCTGGTCTTTTCTTTACGAATTCTTGGAATTCTTCTATTTTGTTGAATGACCATACTTTCCCTGTAAGAATATAGTCAGTTTTGCTGGGTAGTTGATTCTTGGTTGTAGACCTAGTTCCCTTGCTTTCCGGAATATCATATTCCATGCCTTTCTTTTTTTCAGTGTGGATGCAGCCAGATCCTGAGTTATCCTCACTGTGGTTCCTTAGTAACTGAATGACTTCTTCTTGGCAGCTTGTAATATCTTTTCTTTGGTCTGATAGTTCTTGAATTTTGCTATAACATTCCTGGGTGTTGTCAGTTGGGGATTAAGTACAGGAGGTGATCTGTGGATTCTATCAATCTCCACTTTTCCCTCTTGTTCAAGGATTTCAGGACAGTTTTCTTTAATAATTTCCTGTAATATAATGTCCAGGCTTTTTCTTTTGTCATGGTCTTCTGGTAGGCCAATAATTCTTAAATTGTCTCTCCTTGAATGATTTTCTAAATCCTCTGTTTTGTGAATGAGATACTTCATATTTTCCTCAATTTTTTCATTCTTTTGGTTTTGTTTTATAGAGTCCTGCTGCCTTGTGAAGTTGCTCGATTCTAGTTGTTGTATTCTGGTTCTTAAAGACTGGATTTCATCCTTAGTTTTTTGGTCGTCCTTTTCCTTTTGGTCGGATTTTCTTTGGAGGTCATCTTTCATCTTCTTCACCTCATCTTTCATCTGCTTTGCCTCATCTTTCATCTCCTTTGCCTCATTTTCCAGCTGGTTGATTTTGGCTTTCAAGACACTATTTTCTGTTTCTAAATGACTTATCTTAGTTTTTAAGTTCTTTTCCCAATTGTCTTCAGACTCTCTTAATTGTGTTTTGAATTGCATTTTGAGTTCTTCCAAAGCCTGTATCCAATTCGCTGGGATTTCTGATTTTTCCTTTGCTGATCCCTCCCCCTCTGTTTCATTTGCTCTTTGCTCATTACCTGTGCAGAAGCTGTCTATTGTAATTTCTTTCTTCTTTTTCTGTTGTTTGCTCGAGTTTACCCCTTCTTTGCTCCCTGTATTTGGCTGTGCTCTTGCTCCTCTCATTTTGTTTTGGTTTTGGGGCTGTCTCCTCTTGGAGCTTTGTCAGATCTCTTGGTACAGTCTCTAGGGGAGGAATGTTAGCTTCCCTGTCCTCTGGAGGCTTTTGATTGGATTGAGTTCAAGTGGGTTAGGCTGTATGTGGTATGAAGCTCTGAGTCTCTGAAAACTCCTGCAAGGCTGGGCCACCCAGGCTCTCTCCAGTTCTCTCCAGCTGCTTCTCTGCTGTCCGCAAGTGCCTTTGCCCGCCTCCCTAAACTCTGAGGAGTTCTGATTGAATTATGTTCAACTGGATTGATCTGGTTGTGCCCTGAGGCAAAGGTGAGGCTGGAGCCTGATGGAGGGACCCAGCCACAGCCCCATCTCTCCCTGACTTCCTCCCCACTGTCCAAGCTGGATGCTCCGAGCCCAGCGCCCCGCTGCTCACAAGGTAGACCCTCCAAACCAGCACCTTTGCCCACTCAGAGGTTCCCGCTGCTACTGCTGCGGGCTCAGCGCTCTGGGTTGTGGGGGAGGGGTCCTGCGACCTACCCTCTGCCTTCCCCTTAGCCCTGAGTATTCTCGGGTTCCGGCTTTTGGGGGGGGCGTACCTTTTTATTTGAGTCCAGAAGGAGGGTTCCCCGCTTCTGTCCTGTTGTTCAGCTTGGATTTCGGTGCCCTAGGAGCATTTAGTCTGTATCTGTAAGGAAGGGTCTTCCACGAAGTCTGAACTTTTGCTGCTTGCTAAGACGCCATGTTGACTCTGCCCCTCGAGATGAATGGAATTTTAGAAAGGTTCCATATAATAGAATTCTAGAGAAAATCAAATGAGAATAAAAAGGAATATGCATGTTCTAAACAGTATATGGCATCTACACAAAATTCATCATGTGTTAGGTCATAAAAACTTTACTACCAAATGCAGAAAAGGAAAAATAATAAATGCATTGTTTTCACATCATTAATCAATAAAATTATAATCAATAAGGGTCTATGGATTACAAAAATTAATTGAAAACTAAGTAATCTAATTCTAAAAAAGGAGTGGGTCAAAGAAACAAATTATAGAAACAATCAATAATTTCATTAAAGGGTATAACATTGAAGAGACAATATATCAAAATTTATGGGATAATCAAAGCAGTAAAAAGGGGGAAGTTATATCCTTGAATACTTACATCAACAAAATAGAGAAAAGGTAGATCAATAAATTGAGATTGCTCCTTTAAAAATTTAGAAAAAAAAAAACATTTTAAATCCCCAATTAAAGATCAACTTGGAAATCCTAAAAATCAAAGGAGAAATTAATAAAATTAAAATAGAGACATTGAAATAATAGGACTAGGAGCTGATTTTGGGGTGAGGAGGAACAACATAAAATAGAGGACTAGTCAATTTGATTTTTATAAAGGAAGGAAAATAAAATTACAAGTATCAAATTGAAAAGAGTGAATTCACCACCAATAAGGAATAAATGAAAGCAATTATTAGGAGCTATTTTTCCCCCATTGTATGTTAATAAATCTAATCATCTAACTAAAATGGATGAACATTTGCAAAAATATTAGAGAACTGAAAACAAAGGACACCATAAAATAGCAGGAAACAATAAAACAAATTCAATAGAATGAAAAAATAGGAGAAAAATAAAAAATATTTCAGAGGAAAAACAACAGAGCTAGAAAAAAGATAAAGGAAGATTTTATTCTAAGAACCATTGGACTTCCTGAAAGTCATGATTTGATTTGATTTTTCCATTTGAATAAGTTTATTTAATCAATTTAGATTATTCCTTGGTTACAATAATCACATTGTTTCCCTCTCCCCTCCCCCACTCTTCCCGCAGCCAACGTGCAATTTCATTGGGTATTACTTGTGTCCTTGATCAGAACCTATTTTCATGTTGTTGTTTACACTAGGATATTCATTTAGAGTCTACATCCCCAACCATATCCCTTTGACCCATGTATTCAAGCAGTTTTTCTTCCGTGTTTTTACTCCAGCAGTATTTCCTCTGGATGTGGATAGTGGTTTTTCTAGTAGGTTCCTCCAACTTGTTCAGGGTCATTGCATTGCCACTAATGGAGAAGTCCATTACCTTTGATTGTACTACAGTGTAGCAGTCTCTGTGTACAATGTTTTCCTGGTTCTGCTTCTCTCACTCTGCATCAATTCAAAAGTCATGATTTTAAAGAGTCTGGACATCATATGGAAAGAATTTATCAGAGAAAATACCCCTGGTGTTCTTGAATAAGAGGGGAAAATAGAAATTGAAAGAATCCACCAATCATTTCCTGAAAGAGATCACGAATTTTAAAATCTCAGAATCATTAGAGCTGAATTTTAGAACTCCCAGACTGAGGATAAAATATTGCAAGCATCCAGGAAAAATAATTATTCTGTGAGATTTAAAATGGTTGAGGTCTTAAACTGTAGTGGTTAAAATAGTGGAAGATATAAATTGTGATAGATATAAGAGAGGGTGAGTAAGTTTGACTGCAGAAATATGTTTCACTACAGTGTCTTGGGTTTAAAATCAAATATAAGGTGGTCGCCAGGGAAATATTCCCAATTATTCAAATACCCAAGTCAATTGGGTTTTATAGAGATTTTAATTAACAATACAATGAGTAATCAAAGAAAGAGAGAGAGAGAGTAAGAAAGGAATAAGTATGAAGGGCCTCAAGCCAATATGGCCTAGACCTGAGTCTTAAAAAGAGCAATCAGTCAGTTTTTTATAATTCACCATAAGATCTGTCTAAGTAAGGATTTCTAATGACACCAGGCCAGCAGCATCTCAGCTGCTTTTACCAGCTCCCTCCTCCATCTGAATGTTTCAGAATCAGTCTCCTCAGAATGAGTCTCTCCAATCTGAATGTTTCAGAATGACTTCCCAGCTCTTCCCTGAGCTCTTCTTTTTAAGGGCAAAATCTCCTCTGTCACCTCCCCTAAGTCCTTACATCTACCAATCACTGTAGATGTTTCTAAAGGACCGCCCATTCTTAGTCCACACCTAAGAAGGTGTGGATTTTTGAGTAATTCACACCAGGAAAGCTCTGAGTAATTTTTCTAGTTCTTTGTTCCTTGTAAATTCACAAGTTGCTTGACCCTTATAGGTACTTAGCTTAAGAAAAGTATGGGTTTAAGTACTTTTCATTGTTCAGAAAAGAGTTTACAACTTTATCTTCCCCTAGGGCAGACCCAAGTAGGTAAATTAGAATTCTCAAATTCCTGCTTTAAGTAGAGTTCACTGCCCAAATGGGGAATGGTCTTAATCCAATCTTATAAAGTAGGGTCTGGGAAATTTTAAGGTTTACAATTCTCAAATATCATGGTGCTATAGGACCTAACAGTGTCTACATTAAAAGAATGAAAGGTATGGAATATATTCTGCAGGTCATGGGATATGATATTCTGAAAGGCAAAAGATCTAGAACTAAAACCAAGAATCAACTACCCAGCAAAACTGAGCATATTACTCCAGAGAAAGAAATACATATTCATGAAAGAAGTGTACTTACCAGCATCCTTGATGAAAGTACTAGAGCTGAAAAGAAAACTAGATAATTACTCAAGAGAAGCATAAAGAAAGTAAAAAGAAAAAGACTCAATGGGATTAAACTGATCACATTTGCAAGTTGCAAGGTATCTATGATAGATCAGGTCTAGCCTCAGACAATTGTGAATCTGGGCAGATCATTTAATCCTGATGGCCTAGTCTTTATAACTCCTCTGCCTTGGAACCAATACTTGAGTAATGATTCAAAGGCAGAAGGTAAAGATTTTAAAAATAAATATTTAAAAATAAATTTTAAAAAGTTTTAAAAGATAGGGGCAGCTGGGTAGCTCAGTGGATTGAGAGCCAGGCCTGGAGATGGGAGGTCCTGGGTTCAAATCTGACCTCAGACACTTTCTAGTTGTGTGACCCTGGGCAAGTCACTTGACCCCCATTTCCTAGCCCTTACCACTCTTCTGCCTTGGAACCAATACACAGTATTGATTCCAAGATGGAAGGTAAGGGTTTAAAAAAAAAGATATTTATAACAGGAGATACTTAAGATACTTAAAATATTTAAATTAATCAAGGGAAATTAAGATACTAAGATCCTTGAAGATGCATAATGTACTCAGGATATTTAAAGTATGAAAAATACTTAACTATCACTGACATTGAATAGGAGCATACATAGACAGCAGGGAGTAAAGTAAATATGATGCAATGGTATCTAAAAAAAGCAAAAGAAAATCAAGGCTTAAAAAAGAGGTATACACTGGGGAAAGGGAAAAGGAGAGAAAATTAGAGATAAATTATCTCACATGAGGATTCTAAGAATTAATACAGTAGAAGGGAAGATGCATGCAGAGGGTGACAGGCAATACTTGAAACTTACTCTCATCAGGATTGCTGCAATGTTGGAATACTGTCCCCCACACAACTATAGAAGCCTATCTTATCTACAGGGAAATAGGAGGAGGAAGAAAAAGAAAACTGGAGGATGGAAAAAAGGAAAGGTAAACTCAAGGAGGCAATAGTCAAAAGCAAAAACATTTGTAAACACAGAAAGACTGAAAAAAGAGAAAGATAAATAGGGGGAAAATAAGATGGAGGGAAATACATGTTGATCATAACTATGAATGTGAATGGAATGAAGTCACCCATAAAACAGAAGATAACAGAATGGATTAAAAGCCAGAATACCACAATATCCTTTCTATAAGAAACACATTAAAGGGAAGGAAACACAATATAAAGGGCTGTAGTAAAATTTGTCTTGTTCTGCTTAGTATTCGAAAAGCAGGGGTAGTAAATATCTCAGACAAAGCAAAAGTAAAAATGGATTTAATTTTTAAAAAAAGATAAGAAAGGAACATTGGGGGACCCAAGGGAATGTCACTTAATCTGATCTTCTCCCCTACAAATTATAGATGCAGAACTGGGTGAATAAGAGTAAATTTTTCTCACCTGTTTCTCACCCAATACTTAAGAAATCATAACTGATGGATGAAGGGGGGGGGGGACCCAGAATGTTGACAGTGTCTTTCTTTCTAGGCCAAGATCCCTTTTATTCATTCAACATTTATTGAACCTGTCTCTTTTCTCTTATTATCCCTACAGTGAGAGGAACATCTGGGTAAGAGAAGGAACAAAATTATGGTTCTGAATTGGAGTAGGGCAATGGCATGAAATTTAAAAATAGACTACTAATCTTGTATATAAGGATCTTTGTAGGCTGCCTATTGGTTTTTTAAATGTAATGCTATGTTTTATTTATTCTTAAATGTTTTAATCTGGTTCAGGTACTTAACTCAAATGCCAGAAACCTCTGGATTAGGGGCTTCTAGAGACTATATCTAATCGATCCTCCAAGAGGGTACACTTTATTAGGTCCATAGTTACCAAGGAATCATTTAGTCTTTGCTTAACTGAAACAGAAATCCTTCAATAAAAACAGGCTGGGGTAGAGTACTAAAGTACTAGAGTACTAAAGATTTCTATTGAATAAAGAAATGGGAAGGATAAGAGAAGAAAAAAATTTTGATCAACATTTATGAGGTACTACTTACATATGGACCAGATACTAGAGATATGTTTGTTGTGATTAAAATTATCTCGAGACTGATTTGGGGATAAGAATCTCAGTTCATGGATTAGGCTAGAATTATAAGAGAGTGATAGGTCAAGTGAATGAATGATAGAATTTTAGGAGCTCATTATTCAGTTCCTCCCTTAAACATCCCAAGACATTTCCAAATGATACAGACAACCAAGAAGAAGGCAGACCATCAAACTATCCATCTTCTTCATCTCCCAAGTCATGGATATCATTTATGCAGGAAAGAAAATCCTTGTTTTGCTTTTCTATTAATCAAATTTTATTATAAAAGAAGGCATTCATTGTGATTACTAAGGACAAAGAAAATAGAAAAATCACTCTGGCCCACAAGCCAGAAAAGAACAAAATTCTAATTCACAACCATTAAATAGAAATTAATAGAGTATATGAAAAATAAATTCTCACAGACAAATATAATCAAATCTAGTTTCCCCTTAAAGACAGATTGGAGATTGGGGTATTCTGTAATTCAGAGGGGAGAGGAAAGATTGGAATTGGAGTTAATTAAGAGTTGGGGGAGGGGAAGGAAGGCTCTCCCTTTTCTGCTCACCTCAGGAGTGAGATGAGTCTTGTGAAATCCAAAGCATATAGGGCTGAGGGTTTCCAAACAGGCACATCAGGCTGCTGTGGATGGTTTGAGCAGGGAGAATCCAGATCAGGAAGTCAGGGTCTCTGGAGAAGCAGGCTGAGTCAGGCAGGAAGCTGGGGTCCCAGAGGTCTCAGACAGTCAATGTAGCCTATGGTTTGTGTGGAGATTAGTTGGATTTTGTGCCTGAGGAGGATCAAGCCCAGAGAAGCAGCGGCAGCAGCAGAGTCAAGAAGGGAAAACTGCACCCCCAACTGAAGATGTCTGGGGCAGCACTATTGGCATAGAATTTAGCCACAGCTTCATTGGGGTTTCCCTGGGCTGGGTCAAACCACATCTGGATACATTTGCCACTGCCTCGGCCATAAGAGTGACTTGCATTATAAGAGCGACTCCAAATGTTCTCACAGAGAGAGGTTGGTGTTGGGAAGTAAAAGGAGAAAGGATGGCAAGCAGCCTTAACTGGGCACTCATTAATCCCTGTGGAATGGAAGTGAAGAAAATCAGTCAGACCCCTCCCCCAGTAACTCTAGATTCACCTTCCCACCCACCAGCCTTCAACCCCAACTCCCAAGCTTTCCCCCTCCCTTCTCCATGATCAACTCTGGATCCTAGTCCTGAGCTCCAACTTGGCATTAGACTCCAAATCCCCATCTTTCAACATCTAGAGTCTCTCCCTCCCAAATTGTTACATTCCAACCCCAAAACTCAGACCCCCACCTCCCCCAACATGGAGTCCTACACCCTTAGCCCCCAATCCACATCCACAAACCAAAATCCTGGCCAGCCCTCTACCCTCTGGTCCTTCCCCCAGGTCCTGCTTAACTAGCCTAACTTTCTACTCAAAACAAGCCCACACTCCTCCATACTTAATGCCAAATCCCAGCCCCTAAGCTGAGGCTCAAGCTTTGCCCCAGATGTCTATCTTCAGTCCCAAGGTTCCATGCCCATGCCTGAACCCTTCACTTTATCTTGTTTTTCTATCAACTACACTTCTCAAAATCTCTTTAGCCCTGTGTCCTTCCAGACAGACATAAGCTATAGCCAACAAAAAAAGAAAGAAAACACTGAAGGGGGTGGGATGAAGTTCAGTAGAACTCCCCAGATCATCAAAACCACAATACACAGTACTCTACACCCAGAGTCCATGTCCCTACCTCCTGTGCAAGGGCACAGAGATGCCACCCTTCCCCCAGATCCTCTTTGCCTCTGGCCTCTTTGCCATGGGGACCAGGGCCCCCAAAAGCTGGGCTCCCCTAACAGGGCAGGGAGGTCACAGAGCTGAGTCTCACCTGAACTCCAATTCCAGCCTTTTTGCCAGTTCTCTTTGCAGGTATAGGAGGTTTTACAGTCCTCCCACCACATGTTACAATCCTCCTTGCAGAGGGGAATGTTCAAGACTCGTTCCTTCCTCCAGCTTGAATTTACCTTGATGGGGAAGAAGCAGCATCAGTTTTCAAACTCTCAGCACTGGCAGGTGTCCTCAGAAGCAGAGGCCTCTCAATGCTGGGGGCAACATAAGGACAAAAGCCTTGTTTCCCCCTCAATCACTTACAGGCTGGATCCAGGGTCCCAGGTTTGGGGAACACTCATAGAGACACGTGTCCTGGACAAAGTGGCGTTTGCAGGCTGGAGTCATCGTCCCACAGTGGTTAAAGTTGAAGCCATATGAGTGGGAGGCATCCTCATGGGCTGCAATGCTGGTACTTGCTGTGCAGCAGGCTCTTTTTTTCCATGGGCTACACTAGAGGGTGGAGAGTTGAGGGAATAGAAAACTTGATAGTCAATGGGGTGGAATTATGGGAAGGTCTTGTTGCATTGTTTGACCCTAACTCTGCCTGCCTGGGAAAGTGAACACCTCTACCTGCACTAATCATACCTAGGTCATGCTGGCCAGAAACCCAGCCAGATCCAGAGAGGTGCAAGGAGTTTTCTCCTAATTATACAGCTTGAGCCCCCACACATCTCATGAAAATTGGCCCTTTACTTGTCAATCAGTTACTGTTTCATTGTTCCCTTCATTGAGTAGGCAACTAGAGGGGTACACCTCTTTCTCCCCTTCCCAACTTGGAAAGTCCCTGATCTCTCCTCCAATTAGAAGTCAAATTACCTAATGTATTTGGTTTAATGGTTTCCTTATTTGATTGTTTCCCATTGCCAAGCTTGTGGACCTTCACTAATGCAGTGCACTTCTAGTTCTGACAATCTAGGATTCTATGAAACTTCCAAAAGCCTGAGATATAGGTGCAGATTAGTCCCAGCATGACCAGCTCTCTGACTTTGAGCAAATCACCTAGCTCTTAAGCCTCAGTTTCCTCATCTGAAAAATAGGTTAACTTCCCACCTTTGGTGGTTACTGCTATTGTGAGAAAATTTTGAAAACTGTTAAATTAGGAACTATTAGGAAGAGTGCTCCTGTCCCTAAATTGGGGATGTGCAGTGCTACCTGTCCCCTCTGGTCCACCCACTAGCCTAATCTCCTGTCCTTATCTCCTATTCAGGATTCCATACTGTAGTAGGGCTTCCCCCACCCCAGCAGCAGGAGGTATTCTCCCTGCCATTTACCTGTTGATGAAGATAATCTTCTTGACTAGGCTTGTACTTGTGGTGCTTAGCATCCATGCAGACATTGAGCAAATCATCACCCTTCCGAAGCCCATGAGCCATGGCCATGAGGCCCAGGAACAGCAATCCCCATACCAGTTGAGCCATGGTATATGGTCCCTGGAGCCCAAGAGAAGAGGAAGCCAGAGGCTGATTGGATCAGGAATCCAGGGGGGTTGGGAGGAGAGAGATGAGGAAGTGTCATGGCTAGAGGTATCTCCAATGATGGGAGAATTGGGATAGGGAGACTGGGATTGGGGAGGGTCTAGGATCTTAACCCTAGAGGCAGAGACCCTTTTGCTAGCCTCATGAAGTCAATGGGCTCCTCAGAATGCCTTTTGATGCATAAATCAAATACATAGGATTACAAAAGAAATCAGTCATGTTTAAATAGGTAAACATATTTTTTTAATGTTCATATACCCCAAGTTCCTGGTTTAGAAGGAAAAGGTCTTGGGTGGTTGGGATGGAGAGAGTCAGCCATTAGTCAAGAGAGAAAGAAGGAAGGAGAGGAGGTAGGGAGGAGAAAGGACACCAGGAGAGAGCAGAGGCTAGGAGGACCAGGAAGTACAGATAGTTGAATCCTTCTGGAAGTCGAATCTCTGACCTTTGACCAAAGCTTTCTGTTCTTCTCCACACTTTATCAAGAGGAAATGATCGAATGCCCTTCCCCTCTGAGGGGAGAGAAGGAAGAGGGAAATCTTGATTCCACTTTCTTCCTTCCTGCCCCATCCTCAGCATCATTACTTAGACCAGAAATTTGGGCTCAATCTTAAACCAGATACCTAATAAAATTATTCTCTGTGATAGGAGGCAAACCCTAGGGCTAGAAGTCCTCTATCATAGGTTCTAACCCTGTTCCAAGTCCCACACTGGGACAGCCCTCTGTTTTCAGAACTGAGGACCTTGGATTATTTTATATGAAAGCAGGAAAGGGCCACAGAATTTTTACAGGCTGTGTAACATTTAGCAAGTCTCTCCTAATGTCTGGTACTCTGCTTCCCAGCTCTGAAATGAAGAGTTGGATAAGAAAATCAGCTGAAAAGAACACAGAAGGCCATCTAGAACACAATTTCCAATAAGGAGAAGGAGGAGGCAAAAAGATAAGATCCTGACCTCCAGAAAAAGACCAGAGGATCTTCAGAGACCAGTGATAACTGATATTCAGTGTGTATAGCCACTTCTAGTTTCAAAGTGCTTTACACACATAATCTCATTTGAGCACAAGACTTAAAGATAGAAGGGACTGGAAAGATGTTTAAAGGAGTTTCACCCACCCTGCCAGTGGAGGAAGGTGAAAGAGAAAAAAAAAACATTAATTAATAATAATATTTTTAAATGTATCTAGTCCAGAGGTTCTTGACCTTTTTTTCCCATCTTGGATACCCTAAGGACAGTCTGGGGATACCTTACATATATGTATTTTATTTTATACATTTAAAAGATTATGATATATGTGGTAGGTATGTTAATAAATAATAAAATGTTAGATATATATGATAAAATACATGATAAAAGGAAACCAATTATATTTAAGTGGTTATCTATTTTTCAAACAATTTCAAGGACCAACTCAAAATCTAAATCAAATCTAATCCCTTTGCTCTGCAAATAAGGAAGCCAAAGCTGGTTTAACAGAATTGCCCAAGGTCATATGCTTAGTAAAAACAGATGACAGAATTTGAACTCATATCCTCTATTGGTTTTGATTTAATAAGGCCCACTGCCTCAAGTCTCTGATAATTTCTTAAAAAGACAAAACAACCAGGGCTAGAAGCTGTGCCTCTTGCTCCTAAATTCAGAGTTTATTGTCCCCTGATAACTGCCCTACAAGGATATTGCCCTTTTTCCTTTTCCTAAGTCTCCCTGGTTCCCACAGATGACCTCTGGCATTTTCATTTTGAGACTAGCAACCCTTCTGTTCATTTTCTTTCTCCTGTCCCAATCTCAAGCCTGTCCTCCACAAGAGGCCTTAAACTCCTGTAGACAGTCTGGAATGATTCTTTCTCTTCTATCTCTCTCTCTTCTCCCTTTCCATTCCTTCCTTCCTTCCTGAAGCTAGTTCCGAAATTTAATGCATGGCTTTGGGAAGCCTGCACCTGGCTGGAGAAACAGGGTGTACAGACCAGGAACAGTCAGAAAATATTCTGTGTTCTGTGTTCTCACAGAATGTTCTGTGAGAGGTGGATAGAGCAAGTTCTATGGATAATGTAGGAAAAGAAAGCTTCTGGTGGCTTGTGTAAGGATAATTTTAGTGTTTTGACTTAAAATCTAAATAAGCAGTCACCATGGGAAATTCCCAAATATGAAAATACCCAAGTCAGCTGGGGATTTGTGGAGATTTTAATTAATAAAGAGAGAAGGAATTAAGGGAAGGAGAGAGAGAATTAATTTAAACTCCTCTGGCTCAGGTTGAGCCAAGCAGTAGTTAAAGGCCTTAGCCAAAGTGTCCTCCCTGAGCCTAAGGAAAAGAGGAGTCAGTCTCATAACTCATCACGAGACCATCTCCAAGCTGGGTTCCAGTCCTCCACTGAACTCAATCTCCTGAACTGAGTTCAGAATAACCACTCCGAACTGAATATATCCAACTGACTTTTTACCCCTTCCTTTTAAAGAAATTTTCTCTTATGTCACCTCCCTTAAATTTTTAGGTCTACCAATCACAGTAGAAGCTTTTTTCCAGGACTGCCCATTCCTAGTTCTCACCTTCTTTGGATCTCACCTTCTCTGGTTAGATTATATCTTCTGAGGTACTTCACACTTCTTTGTTAAGCTTGCCTTTTGTGAGTTACTTGACCTTTTTTGTGATTAATTTACCTTTATAGGTACTTAATACCTTTTTGTATTAGATCTAAAAATAGACTTAGTTTAAGGTTCTAGCTACACTATAAGGTATGAGTTAAGTTCAATCAGGAGTTTACAACTTTATCTTCCCCTAAAGTATGCCTAATTAGGGTGGAGTAATTTTTTAAAGTTCCCAATACATTCCTGATTCTTGTTAGACCAAGTATCACCATTGTTACAATAAGGGAGTAGCTAAACCAAATCTTCTAAGGTACAGTCTGAGTAGTTTTTTAAAATTCACACTTGGGTGGGTAAAGGATGCCTTCATGGAGGATAAGGGATTGGACAGAAGTTGGGAAAGAACCTGAAGGAAAAGGAAGAATAATTTTCTCGGTCAATCCTAATTCACATTTCTATGGCATCCCTTTCTACTGGAGTAGTCTTTACCAGAGCTTGGTCAATGAGATGGTGCCATTGTAGAGTAAACAGATTCTAGATTCAAATTCTACCTCTGAAATTCACTACCACACAGAGAACGTGACTGTAGGTAAGTGCCAGCCTTCCTGATCTCCTGTTTCCTCATCTGTAAAATGAGATTAGATGGACTGAGGTACCTTCTAGATCCATAATCCTATAAAATAGACAGTGTAAGTCTGATTACTACCATTTTACAGATGAGGAAAGTAAAGGTTAAAGAACTCAAAGCTAGTAAAAAGAAGAAAACAAGCATTTATTAAGCACTGATTATATTCCAGGCACTGGACTAAGTGCTCTACAAATAAAATCTCATTTGTTTCTCAAGACAATCCTGGGAGATTGGTGCTATTATTGACTGCCATTTTACAGTTCAGAAAAATGAGGCAGATAGAAGCTAAGGTCACAGAAGCTGATAATTGTTTGAGGAAGGAATTTAACTCAGTTCTTCTGATTCCAAGCTCAAAACTCTACCTACTATGCTACCTAGCTGCCTGTAAGAGGCTAGGTAGGACTCAAATCCAAGGCAGACCAGGGCTCATTTTTGTTCAATCTTGTCTGACTCGTCATGACACCATGAAGGTTTCTTGGTAAATAGTTTGACATTTCCTTCTTCAGCTCATTTTACAGATGAGGAAACTGAGGCAAGGGGGGCAAAAGATTTGCTCAGGGTTGACACAGCTATTAAGTATCTGAAAATGGATTTGAATTCTGGAAGAGACTCTTCCTGACTCCAGGCCAGATACTCTATTTACTACATCACCTAGCTGCCCCAGGGCTCAACCAGTTGTAGCAGATTCCTGTAGGTAGAGCTTAATTTAGCTCTTATTCTTCTGAGTGTCTACAAGGTTTAACTGTAAGACCAATGAGCTGGAAATCCTAGGGCCTGGGCTTGAAGCCCCATGTTTTTTAAGCCCCATCTCTGCCTTCAGACAGCTTACTGTCCAATAGAAGCAGCCAAGTATTACAGTGGATATAGAATGCTGGACTTGAAGGCAGGAAGATCTAGGCAAATTCTCTCTCACACACTGACCAGTGGTGGTAGGTTCCTGGAGAAGAGCAAGTCACCTCCTCAACCAGTATCCTCATCTGGAAAATGGGAATAGCAACTACTTTGGGGCTGATGTGAATGAAGATCACTTGAGACCCTTAAAGTGAAATTCATAAGACTAGCTATTTCTTAAGGAACCAAATAAAATACAGTCTATTAGCAGGGAGCATGAAATAAGCCCAAAGCAGAGGCCCAAGCAAAGTCCTTTTATAGATCCGAAAAACAGATCACTTTCAGTTAGAAAGGAGTACTGCTCTTTGGGAAACTGGGAGCTGTGGCAAACCTGATAAGCAGCTGGGCCTATGAATAGGGGAAAAAGTTGTCAAGGGCTAGTCTGAAGGAGAGGGCAGCTAGAGGCCATAGTGGATGGTGCCTGGCCAGAAATCAAGGAACAGACATCTCCCTGAGTTCAAATCTGACCTCAGGCATGTAGTAGCAGAGTGATCCTGAGCCAATCAATTAACATTGTTTGCCTCAGTTCACCATTTGTAAAATAAGCTTAAGGAAATTGTCTATCACTCCAGTATCTTGGCCAAATGGGACCCAATTTGCCTGAACAAAGCTTGCAAGGGAGACCTGATGATAAAGGAAGAGATAAGATAATAGTTCCCCAGGTTAAAGAAGTCCAGAGGGACAGAGCAATAAAATATGGCTGAAAAAATGTTAATGAGATCCATTACTGAAGGACCTTGAATTCCAGGCAAAGCAATTCATATCATACCCTATAGACAAGAGAAAGATGATTTAAACTGGAAAGGGGAAACTAGAGCCTGAGATGACTGAGGGACAGAAGAGACAAGAAGGCTACGACTTGGAGAAAGAGCAGGGGGTAGCTAAGGGGTAGAATTGGGTAGAAGCATGGGTATGAAGCCAAGAAGATTCATCTTCATGAGTTCAAATCTGGTCCCAGACACTGAATAGTTGTGTGACCCTGGGCAAGTCACTTAACTCTAAACTTCAGTTTCCTCATCTGTGAAATGAAATAGAGAAGGAAATGGCAAACGACTCTAGAATCCTGGTCAAGAAAACCCCAAATGGGGTCTCAGAAGAAACAGACATGACTGAACAATTCTAAGAATTTCCAAGTGGGAAGAGAAGAACTGAAAGGGAAGATTCCCAGAGTGGCAGGGGCTAGAGAAGGTCAGACACAGAGAAGTTTAAGAATCATGAGCTCATATTACTGTGTTGTGGGGGGCTTGAGGTGAACCCCCTCGGGGTTCGTATAAAAAACTCCAAAAATTAGCTTAAAAATAAAGAGATTTATTTTTAGAAAGTAATGTTGAATCTGGCCAGGAGGACAACATAAGTGGAAAAACTGCCTCCTAGGGGAACATCCAGAATGGAAAAGCTGTTCTCCGATTTGACATGATTTCTGGGGTCTTTATTCTCTTTACAACAGTGAAGAAGTGACTCTAGAGGGATATACTGAGGCATGGGGGAGGGGGGGTTGGTCATCTGACTAAAATCTGCCTGAAGACATAGAGGGTGACTCTCATAGTTTAGGGGACATGACAGGTAGATGTCTTAGATACAATCTGATGGCATCAAGGCATAGCCTGGATATGTATCTCTCAGGGTCTTATAGATAGGAGTTATCAGATGCTTTGAGTCAGGAGTCACAAGAATAGAAGGGAGCAAAGGAATTTCCCTGCTTACAGTTTGCCTGAAACACTTCTATGGGAGTTTTGGGGGTACAATGCCCATACCCCAAGTGGAAGCAAATGAGACAGTACAAGAAGAGTCTATAAAGAGAGGAAGGGGAGACCCTCCCTGGTACCTACCTTAGCCACACGTCCTTCTCACCAGTCTCTTCAAGGTTCTCCAAGGTACTGAGGAAGCCTAACTGCAGTCCCCTGCTCTGCCTTCTTTAATATAGCCTGCACTCTTGTAGGTGGAGAGAGAGACCTGGCCCCAAATCCTTGACCACACCCCCACCCTCCATTTTGGCTAGGATCTACAATCCTGTAAGGACCAGAAGTCAATATTGTTCCATTGTCATAGCCCCACCCACTCCTCCATTCCTCCCGCTTCCCAGTAATTTACCTGAAAGGTCTGAACAAAAAGGGTTAAGTGAGTTTGAGCACCCAAGAAGCACTTTTCTAATACCAGGTGCTCCAAGAGACTTAATGTCATTCTGCAGACTTTAGAGACTCTGGACTGGTAGGGAGGCCCCCACTCTGAGATGCCCTGCCTGGCTACCAAGTGGTCCCACCTGAACCAGGTAGGACAACTCTGAGAACGGCCCCCTCTCCATACAGACATACAGAAGCACCTACAAGTCAATAGAGCCACACAAACTATGTCTCTAGGAACTGAGCCCCAATTTCTAAGTCACTGTGAGGGACTTTTGATTTTTGAAATCTAGAGGTAAAAAAAAAAAAGAAAAGGTGGGGAGGAGGAAATGTCCCTTCAATATGGAATCTAGAAACCCCAAACTTATAGCCTAGTAAGATCTGATGAACCCCAAGTTTTAGGACTAGATTGTAAGTTGGAGACCCCAAAGTTTGTACTTGTTCCCTGTTCAGGTGAGAATCCACCCTGAAGGGAATCTCAGGCTAGCAGTTTCAGACTGAATAATGGACCAATTGTATCAGAGACCCTTCCCCAAGAAGACCCACACCGGGCAGGGACCATCTTTTAGTATCCTCGGTAAGTAGCTCCTTCCCTTACACCTTGCCTCTGGCTATGATTCTTTCCGCAAGCTTGATTGTATTTTCATTATAATTTGAACACTCCTATTTTCTTTGTAGCTATAGTAATGTCAATCATCTTTCCCTGCCCCTGAATTTCCTGCAAATGGTAGAGGGGTTCCCCAAATTCTTTTGCTCTTTGGAGTTGTCAATGTAGCGCAGTTGGCTCTCCCAGGGGTCAGTGTCCAGAACACCCAGAATTCAATCCTCAGACTCTGCATGGGTGTTAGTGCCCTCTATGTGGAGGCTTACTATCACACTGAACCCCTTTTCCTGGATTAAAGAGTGACTTTTTTTGACTATTTAATAGTTTTGTGTTTTTTCCAACTAAAAAAATAGAGGTTCCATTGAAATTCTCAAGTCCCAGCTGTCTGGGCTGCCCTGCTCACGACGACCCCAAGACGTGAGGTACCTCCACAGCCCATTCGGGGTTGTCAGGAGTCGGGCTAGCAGAGGGGCCCTCAGAGAAAGGACTTGGTCTCGCATATTTGGGAGTGACCCCTCTTTAATTAAGGGGGCATTAAGTGGGGGGTGGTCTGTGGATTGCACAATATATTTTATATATACTTATATAGAGATAAGAATTTAGTCCCGGCAAAGCTTGGCTAAGATGACAGATGGTAGCAGAATTTGGCCCCAAGGCAAGTTGGACAAAATGGAGTCTAACTCAGCCTGGCTATAATCTCTGAGTTTGACTAGATTGGGGGGAGGGGGATTGCTAGTGGATATGAGTGGAGCACTGTCTATGCTAGACAGGGAGGGCAAGGAGAGCAGTTCAGAGGTGTGAATGGTGGGCTAAAAGCTTTGAATGGGAAGCTGAGCTGCAGGGTGAGACCTGAGTGTTCAGTAAATTCTGGGTAACTGCTTCAAGTCGAGAAGTTTCTTCATGAATTGAAATGCCACGGCTTAAGGTTTCAATGGTGGTAAACGTTTGTGAAGAAGCTTAAAAACTTAAGTTCTGGATTTCTTCTCAGCATTCTGTGGGGTTTTGCTTCTATTCTGTCTCTAGTGTGTTTCTTCCAAATGCGGATGATATGCATAAACATTAGCAAACAATACCTATAAAGTTGTGTTAACAGCTAATTGCTCCCCAAAACTGAAGAGACAGGAGCTGGCGATCTGGATACGGGAATATCCAGCAGGAGGCGAAAGGAGGTCCAGAAATTCAGAGCTTTAAAATCGAACCTTTTCTTCCCGGTTTGGAGACCCTTAATGTGTGAAATAGTATATATCAAGTGCCATTCGTTTTTAATGTTGTTTATTCTAGGCATTAACTTTGTTATTTGAGTGCTGTCGTTTCACGTCTTTGTCAAGCTGTTATTTGTTTCCAAAGAGCAAGGTCTTTCTGATGAACATGTGTGTGAGTTCTGGACTAAAGAAGGTTCATTTTTGCTTATTGTGTTGCTGTAAAAAGACTAGACATTGTTGGGAAAAGGTTTGCTTTAAATGGTAAGAAAACCCTGAGTGTTTTAAACTGACCAATGAATTTCATCTAAAGGAATAGCTTTAGCCTTAGGTCAAAGGGGTTTGAGGCAAAGCTAAAAGAAATTCCGTTTAGCCTAGGGTAAATTAGAGTAAAAAAGTAAAAAGGAGGGAATTGGATGGGTATTCTGATCAAAGGTCATTTTTAAGCTTTTCCTTTGTCAACATGGAATCTAGGAATCCCAAACTTGTGACCTAGTGAGACCTGAGGAACCTCAAGTTTCAGGACTAGCTTATAGGTTGGAGACCCCAAAGCTTGTACTTGTTCCCTTTCCCCATGGGAAAATGGAACCCTTTTTCCTGGATTAAAGAGTGACTTTTCTGACTATTTAATAGTTCTGTTTTTTCCAAGTCAAAAAATGGAGGTTCCACCTCTACCCTGAAGGGAATCCCAAGCTAGCAGTTTCTGACTGTGTGGGAGACCCCCAGGTAAATGACAATACTAGTTGGGTGAGATAAGCATATGCTAAGGACCCTCTTTGTTTTAGGTAGTCTCCCCTAGTGTATCAGACCTTTTCCCAGGAAGATCCACACCGGGGCAGGAACCATCCCTTAGTATCCCTTGTAAGTAGCCACTTCTCTAAGCAGGGCAACTGAGTAGCTCAGTGGATTGAGAGTCTGGCCTAGAGATGGGAGGTCCTAGGTTCAAATGTGACCTCAGACGCTTCCCAGCTGTGTGACCCTGGGCAAGTCATTTAACCCCCATTGCCTAGCCCTTCTGCCTTGGAGCCAATACACAGTATTGTATATTGTAAGACTGAAGGTAAGGGTTAAAAAAAAAACAAAACACCCTAGCCTCTAGCTATGATTCCTTTCCCAAGTTTGATTGTATCCTGTCAGTGTAGCTTGAATATTCCCATTTCTTTGTAACTATAGTGATGTTCAGGAAGACCAGAGCTTAAATCCAGCTGTGAGCATTTCTGATAGAGTCATGGCAAGTCATCTTAACCTGTCTACCTCCATACTCCAGAGTCCCAAAGGAAGATGATGAGAGGCCAACTAGGTGGCTCGGTAGATTAAGAGCCAGGCCTAGAGTTGAGAGGTCCTCAATCATTTTTTAGCTTTTAGTTTTAGTTTTAGTCCAACACTACCTGCTGTGCCTCATAGTTTGTTGATTGATACATTCACAGGTTCCTGAAATTGTGTTGGGGCAGAGAGTATGGGGAAGGCATAGGGGATTAGGCCAGTTTGGGAAAGCTAGAAATTGATGCAGATAAAAATTATGGAAACCTTTCTGGTGTCTTTAGTGTAAGGGGTGCTCAGAGAGGGGTAGTATCTCTGGTATGGAGGGCTTGTCGTGCCCTTCTAGGGCAGCTCTCCAGCCTCTGACCCCCACCTGACACCCAGCTCTCACTTGTGGCTCCCAGTAGCTGCTAGCATGTGGCAGCGGCCACACCCCGGGCAACGGCTTGGACAGGCCGGCTAAACCTTGTGAGGGTAGCCATCGGGTCGTCGACCCCTGGTGAACTAAGGCTTTGCTCACCCAGCATGTGAAGACTGCTTCGGCCGAACAGGCAGAAGAAACCAACAAGAAGGTTCAACGGCTGAGAGGGCTACGCAGCAAGGCACTGTGGAGTGCTATGGGTGTGTTGGAGCACAAAAGACAACACAGCCATCCAATGCAGCTGAGGAAGTCTCCAGGTATAACGACTTTTCATGCCACTGGACCCAGGCTTCCAACGCCAAGAGAGAGTGATTGTCTCTGTGCATCAACTTTTCCACTTAAATCTCCTTCATGCACAAGTGTCTTTGTGCACAAAACCACACAAAGACAATCGTCATCCTCGGTTACCGAGAGACTACTACCATAGTGATGTCAATCATCTTTCCTTGTCCCTGGACTCCCCAAATGGTATAGAGGTTCCCCAAATTCTTTTGTTCCTCAGAGTCCATTTCGAGCGGTGGCACTCCCAGGGGTCAGTGACCAGAGTGGCCAGAGTTCAATCCTCGGACTCTGTGCAGTCGCGGGTGGTGAGCAGCTCTGTTGTTGAGGCCTATTAGCGCTTGAACCCCTTTTGCCTTTGATTTTAAGAGTGATTTTAACCATTTCATAGTTCTGTGTTTTTTCCAGTTAACACCTGTGATAAGGAAATCACTTTAAAAGACTGATATATATTAATTTAAGGTCGCCAAGGAATTCAGCTATGTAATTCCTAAATGAAAACTCAAGTCAGCAGTCAATCTTTTATGGAGTTTAATTACAAACAGGAGGAAGAAAGGTATTAGAGATAGAGAGAGAGAGGGAGAGAGAAAGGGGAGAGAAGGGAATAGGGCTTAAATATCCCTTCTGTTTAGGCTGGGCCAAAAGGCCCAAGCCCTTAGATAGCTGAGGCAAAGAAAAGAGATCAGTCCCTATCACTCACGTGACCAAAATGGAGAAACAGTCTCAGGGGCCTCCACCTCCAGCTTCCTTCCGAGCAAGCTTCTCAGAGCACAACCTCTCAGAACAAAAACTCTCCAACCACCCCGAGTCCTCAGACCCTGCTATCTTTAAGGAAACCATCCAAGTTCACTCCCCTCAGTTCTCACATCTACCAATCACTGTCCATGTCTTCCCTGTGCCAATGGTGGCTCTAGCTTAACCCAGGACCGCCCAGAGGTCTGTGGCTTTGCACATGTCTGTTGAAGGTCATATTCTCAAATAATTAAATCTTGATCCTTTGCTGCAGCCCTTCCTAAATCCTGTTACCCTGAGTAGGGTGGAGATTGGAATAATTAAATTTTGATCTATGCTGCAGCCCTTCCTAAATCCTGTTACCCTGAGTAGGGTGGAGATTGGAATAATTAAATTTTGATCTATGCTGCAGCCCTTTCCATTGTTCAGCAAAAGGTTTCTTTTGTCCTAAAGTAATCTTAAGAAGGGAGGAGGAGGAACCTCCCTTGCCAATGGGGTTCTACATTCCAATAGAGTTCCCACTATCAGTATGAAATTTTCCAAGTATGAAATTTCCCAATGGTGAAATTTCCAACATTTATAAGTCTAAGAAAATTTAAGGTTTACACACCTTAGTAACCCTATATTTTGTGTTTGGAGAGAAATTTGGAGAGAAAATTTTATGGGGTTTAATTTTTTAAAAAGACCATAACCTATGGCCTGGTTTTTAAGAGTTTTTAAGGTAAAAAACTTATCTATTGTAATGGTTTGTCAACATGGAAACCAGAAGTCCTCCCAACTTATAGTTTGGAGGAATTTGGTGATCCCCAGTTTATTTGGTTTGGAGGTAGAAACCTCAGGATTTGAACTAGTCGTAGGCAGTTTCTCCCCAGGAAAGGTCCTACTTCACAGGTTCAAGCTAACAACAGTCCTTGAGTTAGTTCTGAGTGGGGATGGCCGCCTCTTTTTGCCTTTCCCATTGTTTCACATCCCCCTTTTGAGGATGGAACTTGGGACCTTTGGCTTATGAGACTGATGCACTACCTACTGCGCTATAACTCAAGGTCTATTGCTAGCCTGAGACCATCCCTCAGGGAGAAACCAACTTTTGTTTTGTTATAAGCACATTATTTAGGAATATAACATAACAAATAAGCACATAAATAGGAAGAATAGCTTTATGTTGGGATTCCAAAAACATTTCCAAACAAGAATAGTATTAGACAGATAATTGTTGCATGTAAAAGTGTTCTTACTCTCAGTTCTTGCTTAAACAAATTGAGGATGGGGGACTGAGAGGAAGCAAGGAAAAGGGCCAGTCCTTTCAAACCAAAGAAGGGGGGAAATGGGGCAAATGGGATAACTAGTTCACAAAAGGAAAATTGGTTAAATATTACAATTGCCATCTTCTATCCTGAACTCACAACACCTCCTAGCTGTGTGACCTGGGCAAATCATTTAACCCTATTTGCCTGGCTCTTGCCCTTCTGTCTTCAAGCTGTTACTGCATAGAAGGTAAGCAGTATTTTAAACACATTAAAGGGAAGGAAACACAATATAAAGAGCTAGAGCAAAATCTTTGTTTTGTTCTGCCTAGTATTCAAAAAGCAGGGGCAATAATTATCTCAGACAAAGCAAAAGTAAAAATGGATGTGGATTAGGGGCTTCTAGAGATTGTATCTAATATCCACCTCACTGCTCCCATATTTCCCAAAGGATTGTGTGTTTAGGGTGGGGATGGAAATTAGAAGCTATCTATTCCAATCCTTTTAAACTTGAGGGAGACCCAGGTTCATAAATAAGGTTGAATTTGAACCCAGGTCTTCTGTCCCCAAACCCATTGTTCTCTCCACCTTAAATAATTTTGACTCAGAAATTTTTTATTAGCATATGGACCAGATACTAGGGATATTGTTTATTGTGATTAAAATTATCAAGACTGATTTGGGGGTAAGAATCTCAATTTATGGAATGAATGATAGAATTTTAGGAGCTCATTATTCAGTTCCTCCCTTAAATGTTTCAAAACATCTAATTTGTGGACAACTAAGTAAGAGGCAGATCAAGACATTCATTGTGATTCCTAAGGACAAAGAAAAGTAGAAAAACCAGAGTCTGACACAGAACAGACACCAACAAAATAATAATTTGAAAAGATTTTAGAATGAGTAGAAATCAAATCTAATTTCCCCTAAAGGAAAGACTGGAGATTGGAGTATTCTGTTATTCAGAGGGGAGAGGTGGAAGGTTAGAGTTGGAGTTACTTAAGAGTGGGGGGAATTACCACTCTTCTGACTTCAAACCAATGCACAGTATTGATTCTAAGATGGAAGGTGAAGATTTAAAAAATAATTTAAAAAAGGGAGGGAGGAAGGTTCTCCCTTCTCTGCCCACCTCAGGAGTGGGATGGAGTCTTGTGAAATCCAAAGCATATAGGGCTGAGGGTTTCCAAACAGGCACATCAGGCTGCTGTGGATGGTTTGAGCAGGGAGAATCCAGATCAGGAAGTCAGGGTCTCTGGAGAAGCAGGCTGAGTCAGGCAGGAAGCTGGGGTCCCAGAGGTCTCAGACAGTCAATGTAGCCTATGGTTTGTGTGGAGATTAGTTGGATTTTGTGCCTGAGGAGGATCAAGCCCAGAGAAGCAGCGGCAGCAGCAGAGTCAAGAAGGGAAAACTGCACCCCCAACTGAAGATGCCTGGGGCAGCACTATTGGCATAGAATTTAGCCACAGCTTCATTGGGGTTTCCCTGGGCTGGGTCAAACCACATCTGGATACATTTGCCACTGCCTCGGCCATAAGAGTGACTTGCATTATAAGAGCGACTCCAAATGTTCTCACAGAGAGAGGTTGGTGTTGGGAAGTAAAAGGAGAAAGGATGGCAAGCAGCCTTAACTGGGCACTCATTAATCCCTGTGGAATGGAAGTGAAGAAAATCAGTCAGACCCCTCCCCCAGTAACTCTAGATTCACCTTCCCACCCACCAGCCTTCAACCCCAACTCCCAAGCTTTCCCCCTCCCTTCTCCATGATCAACTCTGGATCCTAGTCCTGAGCTCCAACTTGGCATTAGACTCCAAATCCTCAGCTTTCAATGTCTAGTCTCTCTCTCCTGCCATTGTTATATTCCAACCCCAGGAATTGGACCAGGACCCCCAAAAGCCGGGCTCCCCTAACAAGGCAGGGTGGGCAGAGAACTGAGCCTCACCTGAACTCCAATTCCAGCCTTTGTGCCAGTTCTCTTTGCAGGTATAGGAGGTTTTACAGTCCTCCCACCACATGTTACAATCCTCCTTGCAGAGAGGAATGTTCAAGACTCGTTCCTTCCTCCAGCTTGAATTTACCTTGATGGGGAAGAAGCAGCATTAGTTTTCAAACTCTCAGCACTGGCAGGTGTCCTCAAAAGCAGAGGCCCCTCAATGCTGGAGGCAACATAAGGACAAAAGACTTGTTTCCCCCTCAATCACTTACAGGCTGGATCCAGGGTCCCAGGTTTGGGGAACACTCGTAGAGACACAGATCCTGGACAAAGTGGCGTTTGCAGGCTGGAGTCAGCATCCCACAGTGACTAAAGTTGAACTTATACAAGTGGGAGGCATCCTCATGGGCTGCAATGCTGGTACTTGCTGTGCAGCAGGCTCTTTTCTTCCATGGGCTACACTGGAGGGTGGAGAGTTGAGGGAATAGAAAACTTGATAGACGCAGAGCGAGAGGAGCAGAACCAGGAGAACATTGTACACAGAGACTAATACACTGTGGTATAATCGAACGTAATGGACTTCTCCATTAGTGGCGGTGTAATGTCCCTGAACAACTTGCAGGGATCCAGGAGAAAAAAACACCATTCATAAGCAAAGGATAAACTATGGGAGTGGAAACACCGAGAAAAAGCAACTGCCTGAATACAGAGGTTGAGGGGACATGACAGAGGATAGACTCTAAATGAACACTCTAATGCAAATACTATCAACAAAGCAATGGGTTCAAATCAAGAAAACATCTAATGCCCAGTGGACTTACGCATCGGCTATGGGGGGTGGGGGGGAGGAAAAGAAAATGATCTATGTCTTTAACGAATAATGCTTGGAAATGATCAAATAAAATATATTTTTAAAAAAAAAGAAAGAAAACTTGATAGACAATGGGGGAGAGGGGAGAATTATGGGAAGGTCTTGTTGCATTGTTTGACCCTAACTCTGCCTGCCTGGGAAAGTGGACACCTCTACCTGCTCTAACCATACCTGGGTCATGCTGGCCAGAAACCCAGCCAGATCCAGAGAGGTGCAAGGAGTTTTCTCCTAATTATACAGCTCAAGCCCCCACACATCTCTTGAAAACTGGCCCTGGACTGGTCAATCAGTTACTGTTTCATTGTTCCCTTCATTGAGTAGGCAACTAGAGGGGTACACCTCTTTCTCCCCTTCCCAACTTGGAAAGTCCCTGATCTCTCCTCCAATTAGAAGTCAAATTCTCTAATGTATTCGGGATAATGGTTTCCTTATTTGATAATGTATAAAAAAATTTATTTCCCCCCAAATCCCCCAGTGTTCAGAGTCCATATTTCAGGGGAGGAAGTCACCTGTTCCAATGTGGACATTTGCCCTGCATTGCTTGATAAAACTAATATACTTATATATATATATATATATATATATATATATATATATAACTAATATAATATAAAAAACTAATAACAAGGAGTGGAACCTTTGTTTCCTCTATCATTTCATCTTTCACCCACCACTCACTATGCACAAGATTATTATCACCATTCTTACTTCCGTGTTTCCAGTCCTGGGATTGTGCAGATAACCTGGACTTTTGTTTTATTTGATAACATGGACTTTTTTAATTTTAAAAAATTTAAACCACTTTCAGGTAAAATTAAAAAACACTTTCTCTTCAAGTTAGCACTTTCTAGTGAAATCTTTGCCCTCATCTTCCTCCCAGCCTTTTTAGCTTACTTATTTATTTGCTCTTATGTCTAATCTTTTCATAGGATTCCCATTGCCAAGCTTGTGGATCTTCACTAATGCAGTGCATTGACTCTCACTTCTAGTTCTGACAATCTAGGATTCTATGAAACTTCCAAAAGCCTGAGATGTAGATGCAGATTAGTCCCAGCATGACCAGCTCTCTGATTTTGAGCAAAATCACCTAGCTTTTAAGCCTCATTTTCCTCACCTGCAAAATGGGCTAATTGCCCACCTTTGGTGATTACAGCTATTGTGAGAAAACTTTAGGAAGAGTATTAACTATTAAGAAGTATTCCTGTCCCTAAATTGGGAATGTGCAGTGCTACCTGTCCATTCTGGCCCACCTCTTAGCCTAATCTCCTATCCCAATTTCCTGTCTCCTATTCAGGATTCCATACTGTAGTAGTGCTACCCACCCCATCTCCCAGTCCCAGGAGGTATTCTCCCTGCCATTTACCTGTTGATGAAGATTATCTTCTTGACCAGGCTTGTACTTGTGGTGTTTACCATCCATGCAGACATTGAGCAGATCATCACCCTTCTGAAGCCCATGAGCCATGGCCATGAGGCCCAGGAACAGCAATCCCCATACCACTTGAGCCATGGTCTGTGGTTCCCTGGAGCCCAAGAGAAGGGGAAGTCAGAGGCTGAGGGAGGATGGGATCAGGAAGCTGAGGAAAGGAAGATGAGGGTCATGGCTAGAGGTGCTGGGTACCATCACATGTGGTAGCTGAGGAGAGGACAGAGTGGTCCTTGGGGAGATGTGACTGCCCACCTAGTCCCCCTTTTACATGACCTCTTTCATAAAGTCCCTTACCTATGAATTGACATAAATATTATTCCCCCTAGCCTCAAAAGAAATAATGCAAGAGCAAAATATCTGTACCCTAAATTCTCTAAAACATCACAAAAAGATCAGACCCTTAAACCCTATCCCAAAAGACTATCATGAGTTAACTTTTATTTAGGTACATAATTCCCAGTAAAACTGCAGCTACAGGCCAAGCCCAAAACTTTCCCACTCACAGAAGCCTATTCTCATGAACCCAGCACACAAATCAATCAGAGGCCCATACAATAAGTACAAGTACATCAAGCTTCAGTATGCCTCAGTGACTCAATTACAGAAATCAGTAACTCAGAAACTCCCTAGTAAGCCAGTCTAAATTTTGAATAATTATGTTCCCAGTACCCCTCAACCTCAATGATATAATTGTTGAATTGTCTTTTAAGAACTGCTAATTATTCCATTTTCTTAAAAGCAATAAGTAATTTTCCTTGATTCTCTGATTATGTGTATCTGCATGCCAAGAAAATTGGTATAAAAATAAAAACCAGGCATGGGGATGGTGGGTGGAGCAGCTATCAGATGTAAAGCAATCTCACGGCTGTAATGATTAAGCTATCTTCCCTTTGTTATTTTTGTTGACTGATCCTTTGTCACCTGTGGGGAAACCCTGGAGTCTGGAGCAAGGCTGGACTTTGCCAGAGGCATAGAGGTATCTCCAATGATGAGGCAATGGGGAATTGGTGTAGGGAGATTTGGAGTGGGGAGGGTGGACTAGAATCAAAGTTTAAGGTCTTAACCCTAGAGGTAGAGACCCTTTTGGTAGCCTCATGAAGTCAATGGGCTCCTCATAATAATGCCTTTTAAGGCACAAATCAAATACATAGTATTACAAAAGACATCAGTTGTTTAAATAAATGACCTTTGTTAAAAATGACCTTTGACCAAAGCTTTCTCTCTTCTCCATACTTTATCAAGAGGAAATGAAGACAGAGAGGAAGGAAAAGGGAAATCTGGAATCAGGAATAACTTGAGTACAAATCCAGCCTCAGATATTTACTAATTATGTGGACTCTGATAAGTCACTTAACCCCATTTGCCTATTATCTGCTGAATGAGCTGGAGAAAGAAATGGTAAACCAGTCTAGTATCTTTACCAAGAAAATTTCCAAATGGAATCACAGTAAATCTGGTGCAGTAAAGGTTAAGAGGATCATGGCTGGTAACCTTCAGTGGAAAAAAAAGATAAATTAGAGAAGTCAGAAAAAGAGTTCCTTCTCTCAATAGATGCTCCCTCATTTTATGACCCACAACCTTCCTCTCTTCCTGAGTTTTAGCTCAGTTCCACAATGAAGCACCCACTGGAGTCCCTTCTTGATCACTGAACCCACCTCTAACAATTTGTGGTAGGGAGCTAGGGGGATAAAGCAAATAGAGTTAAGTTTCTACAGCCAAATATTCATTCCCTGCCTCTAATGGCTCTGTAACCTTTGGCAAGTCTCTCCAAATGTCTGGGCCTCAGCTTCTCCAGCTATGAAATGAGGAGTTGGTCAAGACAAATAAAACACAGAAGGCCATCTAGAACAGAACTTCCAATGAGAAGGAGGAGACAAAAAAGATAAGATCCTGATCTCCAGAAAAAGACCAGAGAATCTTCAGAGACCCAATGGTAACTGACATTTAGTGTGTATAGTCACTTCTAGTTTCAAAGTGCTTTACACACATAATCTCATTGAGTATAAGATTTAAAGATAAAAGGGACTGGAAAGATGCACTTCCTGTGCATATTTGTTTTAAGGAGTTTCACCCACCCCACCATTGGAGGAAGCCCCATGCCATGGGTAAAGAGCTCTTTAACTGTGTACAACTCATCTAGTCTCTCTGGTATCAGTTTCTCTGCAAAATGGAGGGGGGAAACTTTGGACTAGATTTAATATCTCTTATCAACTCTGGAATTCCATGCTCTATGCTGCTCCAGGGCTACTTCCAGCTCTTGCACTCTATATTCTATTTCCTAAGTTTGGATAGCCTAAGAGGCAGTTACTTGGAACAATGGATATTTTTCTGGGTCTAGAACCAGAAAGATCCAAATTCAATTCCTGCCCCAGTAGCTTATTAGCTTTGTGACCCATAACACTATCTGCCTCAATTTCCTCAACTATAAATTGAGGACAATAATAGTACCTACCACCTCCTGGAGGTGTTGGAAGAAGATGTTTGTAAAATGCCTGGAATATATAGGTGCTAAACAGCTTAACCTCCAGAAGAAACCTCACTTCAACAAAAGGAGGGGGAGCCAATTAGGGAGAAGAGTCTAGAAATTAAAGTTTCATAATCATGCATGCTGAATGAAGGGTCCTGTATTTCCAACTGGGGATTTGTTGTTTTTTCAGTTATTTCAAGTGTCAGTCATGTCAGACTCTTTGTGATCTAATTTGGGGTTTTCTTGGTCAAGATATTAGAGTGCTGTGCCTGTTTCTGTCACCAGCTTATTTTACAATTCAGGAAACTGAAGGCAGATTTGAACTCAGTAAAACTATTTTTCTGACTTTTAGGCCAGGCTTTCTATCCATTGTGCCATCCTACTACTGCCATTCTGGGTGAGGATACCAAGCTGAAAAAATCCTAATCTCTGCCTTCAGACAGCTTACAGTCCAATAGAAGCAGCCAAGTATTACAATGGATAGAATGCTGTACTTGAAGGCAGGAAGATCTAGACAATACTCCCTCTCACACTGACTAGCTGTATGAGCCTAAAGATAAAGGAAGGGAGATTAAAATAACAGTCTCCCAGGTTAAAGAAGTCCAGAGGGACAGAGCAATAAAATATGGCTGAAAAAATGTTAATGAGCCTTTGCTGAAGGACCTAGAGTTCCAGGCAAAACAATTCATATCATACCCTACAGGCAAAAGAAAGAAGATGAATTCATCTTTTTAAGCAAGGAATCAAGAAAGCTTTTAAGTCTGTGGATCTGAATTGTTTAAACCACTGATTTAAACTGGAAAGGGGAAACTAGAGCCTGAGATGACTGAGGGACAGAAGAGACAAGAAGGCTACGACTTGGAGAAAGAGCAGGGGGTAGCTAAGGGGTAGAATTGGGTAGAAGCATGGGTATGAAGCCAAGAAGACTCATCTTCATGAGTTCAAATCTGGTCCCAGACACTGAATAGTTGTGTGACCGTGGGCAAGTCACTTAACTCTTAACTTCAGTTTCCTCATCTGTGAAATAAAATAGAGAAGGAAATGGCAAACGACTCTAGAATCCTGGCCAAGAAAACCCCAAATGGGGTCTCAGAAGAAACAGACATGACTGAACAATTCTAAGAATTTCCAAGTGGGAAGAGAAGAACTGAAAGGGAAGATTCCCAGAGTGGCAGGGGCTAGAGAAGGTCAGACACAGAGAAGTTTAAGAATCATGAGCTCAGATTAGTGAGTGGACGGGAATGAGAGCATACAAGAAGGAGAGGAGGAAGGAGAGACCCTTCCGGATACCTACCTTAGCCACATGTCCTTCTCACCACTCTCTTCAAGGTTATCCAAGGTACTGAGGAAGCCTAACTGCAGTCCCCTGCTCTGCCTTCTTTAATATAGCCCGCACTCTTGTAGGTGGAGAGAGAAACCTGGCCCCAAATCCTTGACCACACCCCCACCCTCCATTTCGGCTTGGGTCTACAGTCTTGTCTATTGTTCCTTTGCCATAGCCCCACCCACTCCTCCATTCCTCCGTGCTTCCCAGTAATTTACCTGAAAGGTCTGAACAAAAATGGTTAAGTGAGTTTGAGCACCCAAGAAGCACTTTTCTAGTGCCAGGTGCTCCAAGAGACTTAATGTCGTTTTGCAGGCTTTAGAGACTCTGGACTGGTAGGGAGGCCCCCACTCTGAGATGCCCTGCCTGGCTACCAAGTGGTCCCACCTGAACCAGGTAGGACAACTCTGAGAACGGCCCCCTCTCCATACAAACATACAGAAGCACCTACAAGTCAATAGAGCCACACAAACTGTCTCTAGGAACTGAGCCCCAATTTCTAAGTCACTGTGAGGAACTTTTGATTTTTGAAATCTAAAAGTAAAAAGAAAAATATATTGCGGGAAGAAATGTCTTCGTTGACCAAAAAAAGGCAGAAGAAAGAAATGTCCACAAAGTATAGATCAGTCAGCTTGACTTTCATTTTTGGCAGCATACAATATGCCGTTAAAGGATCGGTTAGGAAACTGGTAGAAAAGGAATCGGCAATTCTCTCATTCATCTGTCTATTTCTCTCTGTGAAGCTCATCTCCCGTTTTCTTCCTCTCTCCATAACTGTTTCTGTCACCTCTTACAAACTGCCTTCGTATTGCCCAAGGAGGAAGCTGCTATGTGTCCTCTGGGAAAAAACACGCAACTATTAAATAGTCAGATAAACTACTCTAAATGAAGAAAAGGAGTTTAGCGCTAAAATTAGGTCTCCTGGCAGAGCTGTGCACTATGGACCTATGCGGAGACCCCAGACTCCAGCAGCTCCTGTCAGGAGAGTCATGGGAGTGCCACCACGCCAGATGACTGACAAAAGAATTTGGCGAATTTATATACCTTTTGGGGAATGGAGGGACCAGGAAATATGATTGATTGACATTACCAGGGCTACAAGGAAAAGGGACCGTTCAAACTAGCAGAGGGGCTACCAGCGGGCTAGGGAAAGAGACCATAGACAGGCTGAGGTATCTGGGAGTGATCTAATTACAATAGATACTAAAAGGATGGTCCCTGCCCCGCTGGATCTGATACAATGGGCAGAGTACTTAAGACAAAGAGTACCTAGTACATGCTTAGCCCCACCTAACTGAGATTATCATTTGCCTTAGTGTCTATAGTTCTACCTGAACCTAGCTAAATCTGAAACTCCCAGGGAGAACTCTCCGGGGAACAGGGACGAACTTGGGGTCTCCACTTAACAAGCTACCCCTAAACTTGGGGTTCATCACATCTTACTAGGCTACAAATTTGGGGTTTCTAGATTCCACCTCAATATATGTCTTCTTTGTCGATGTGTGATGACATCAAGGGAAGCCTAGAACAGTATAGAATAGAACCAGAGAATAGAACAAACTGATGTATGTCCAGATCCAGCAAAAGGATCAACAAGGAAACTCTACTAATAATAGAACTCTAAGACCATTCACAAACAAGATCTTAATGCCCAAGAATTACTATTTTTTTTCTGAAACCATT
Source organism: Monodelphis domestica (assembly GCF_027887165.1). NCBI lineage: Eukaryota > Metazoa > Chordata > Mammalia > Didelphimorphia > Didelphidae > Monodelphis > Monodelphis domestica. The sequence goes on from NC_077230.1 coordinate 349,364,668, forward strand.
TCTAAACACTTGAGAAAAGCCCCTTGATGAAAATAAAATACAATACCATTTTCAAAATAAAATTTAAAAAAAAAGCCCCTGAGGACAGGTAGGGTGACTCAATGAATTGAGAGCCAGGCCTGGAATCTGGAGGACTTGGGTTCCATCCTAATCTCAGACACTTCCCAGCACTTAACCCCGTTTACCTGGATCTTGCCCTTCTATCTTCAGGTTGTTACTGCATAGAATGTAAGCAGTTTTAAAAAAATATATGTGGAGAGGGCTTTTTCTTAGAGCAATGGGTTGAGAACAGATCTATCTAGACAATTAAAACACCTAGCATTCTAACTCAGTGAATAGAGTACTGGGCTTGGACTCAGGAGAACTTATCTTCCTGAGTTCAAATTTGACCTCAGGCATTATTAACTTGGAAATAACACCGAACTATTAAGTAGTCAGAAAAAAAAAAAACAAGTCTAATCAGGATAGGGATAAGTCCAATTTGGCCACAACTTTTTCAGGGCGCAAACCCTGGACTCTGGGGATGTTATACTTGGGAGTGCTAGATGATGACTCCAAGAAACAAAAGAATTTGGGGAACCTATATACCATTTGGGAAATCCAGGGGCAGGGAAAGATGATTGACATCACTATAGCTACAAAGAAAATGGGACTGTTCAAACTACACTGACAGGATACAATCAAGCTTGGGAAAGGAATCAGATTGAGGCTAGGGTGTAAAAGAAGGGGCTGCTTACAATGGATACTAAGGGATCCTTAGCATATGCTTAGTCTCAACCAACTAGGACTGTCATTCCCCTGAGGGTCTCCCACTCAGTCTGAAACTGCCTGCTTGGGATTCCCTTCAGGGTAGATTCCATGGGAAAAGGGAACAAGGATAAGCTTTGGGGTCACCAACCTATAAGCTAGTCCTGAAACTTGGGGCTCATCATATCTCACTAGGCCACAAGTTTGGGATTCCTAGATTCCATGTTGACAATACATACTAGCTGTGTGATGTTGGGCAAGTCACCTGTTTGCCTCAGTTACTCATCTCTAAAATGACCTGCAGCAGAAAATGTAAACCACTCCAGAACCTTTGCCAAAAAAACCCAGAAATGGGTTACCACCAGTCATGCCTGAAAGAACTGAACAACAAAACATTCTATAGTTCTTTCAGACTTACAAAGCTTTTACCCTCATTTTACTCTCACAATAACCCAGAGAAGGTAGGAACTATTGTTCATCTCCATTTTACATATGAAGAAATTGAGATAAACATAGACTTGCCCAGGATCACCTGCCAAATTGGTCTTATAAACACTCAAGTCTCCCCAGATAGAGATCTCTCTACCCAGCTGCCATAGAGGCAGAGTAATTCTATTGTTTTGACTTTCCCCCTACCCTCCTGAAGTAACTGACCCTAGGAATTATACTATTCTCAGCCCCAGAAAACATTTAAGCTATGTGGGGAGGGAAGAAGATGTTTAACCAGCAGCTTGCCAAACAAACAGATGTATACTCCTTTAAGTTTCATTTTATTATCCATCACTTTCTTAGACCGAGGCAATCAACAAAATAATGAATCAAACCCAGATTTGTAGAGCCTGCCAATTTGCAAAGTACAAATGCTCCTTTTGACAACTTAACAAATTGTTCTCCCGAACACTCCTAGAAGGAGATCTTTTTGTTCAGATCTAGGGTAAAGGGAGTAGTCCAGGAAGAAGATCATGACTAGTCCTTGCTCAGTTCTGGAACATTAACCCAGATTTTATTTTAAGATAACTTTTACTTGTTCTAGATTACTCTAAATGTCACCTGAAATTGTGCTGGAGCAGTCATCTTGGAAGGAATGGGAGCTATACCAGCTTGTATTTCTCCCTTTCTCTCAGCTAGAAATCCCTTGGAATTAAATGAATATGAAATTAAATAAAGGTTTAGGCAGATTATTGGGGTGCTGAAAATTTCTTTTCCATAAAGAGATCACATCTTCATTCACACCCTATTCTATTCATGCATGCTGTCCCCATAAAGTGGAATTCTTGGATAAAATATGCCACATTGGCAAAAAAAATTGGAAACTAAAGGTAAAGGGACAAATTAACCATGAAAAAAAAATGTTGCCACACTGAATCACAGCAAAAGCAAAGATTCCAAAAAAGATGAGATTATTACAGAAGCAATTTTCTTCTTGTGGCAATATCAAAAAGCCTCATGAATTCTAAATTGATTTTCAAATTATTAAAAATCATTTGGGCAGAAGTACTAAATCTGCAATTGTCTGACTAGTCTACAGTCCTAATTAGCATCTCAGACTTCCTTGGAGTTAGCATATACAAAGGCTCACCTGGCCTAGGCACAAAAAAGGCCCTCTCCCCTCTCCTCAACTAATTGTTTCCTGTCTGCTAGCCATAATATATGAGAATAATAATAAATGATAAATTAGCAATTCTGTGTCTTAGCAGGGCTTTTGTATCTCAAAAATATTCTTTTGAATTGACCATCTGTATTGTTTCCCCTGGCTGCCACTGGTACCCTCCTGGTGTTCAAAGTGTATTGATGCTCCCAATGAAAAACTCTCAAGCTGGGGTATCAGAGAGAGAGCACTTTTTCCAAATATTATTTTACTTTTCCTGTCTTGCTTCCTGTCCCCCTTCTTCCTCCTTCTATAATTCCTACTGCTTCATGTCAGTTGCTCCTCGCTAGTCAAAGAACTCTATCTGGGACCCATGGATCAGGAGGTAGCTAAAGGGGTGTCTATCAACTGAAGAATGACTGAACAAATTGTGGTATATGATGGTGATGGAATAATGATGTGGGCTGGCAGTGGGCCATAAGGGGCAGTAATAGGAACCGAACTTTGTTGTCAAGATGTCATACTATGACATCTTGCATTTCTCACTAGTTAACACTAGTAAAACATCAACTACAAAACCTGTCATTTCAGCATTAGTCAAGCATGAATTGTAGATTGTTCAATTATCCACTCTGTTGTTAACTGGGAAAAAACACCAAACTATTAAATAGTCAGATAAATAGTCTTTAATTAAGGAAAGGGGTTCAGTGCTAAATTAGGCATCCACACAGAGATGTGGGCTACACACCCATGCAGAGTCCAAAGGCTGGAGGCTCTGGTTGCTCTGGTCACTGACCCCTGGAAGAGCCAACAGCTAGATTGAGAACTCCAAGGAACAAAGAATTGGAGGGAACTATATACCACTTGGGGATCCAGGGACAGGGAAAGATGATCAACATTACCATAACTACAAGGAAATGGGAGTGTACAGACTATGAAACTACACTGACAGGATACCATCAAGCTTGGGAAAGGAATCATAGCTAGAGACTAGGGTCTAAGGGAAGGGGTTGCTTACTAAGGTTACTAAAAGGGTGGTCCCTGCCCAGGTGGGGGTCTTCTTGGGGAAGGGTCTCTGATACAGTAGGGGAGACTACCTAAGACAAAAAGAGTGCTTAGCATTTACTTAGCCCCACCTAATTGGGATTGTCTTTTACCTTTGGGTCCTTTATTCAGTCTGAAACTGTGTTAGATTTAAAATAGTTTTGAGCGTTAAATAGTTGTAGATAAGAAAGTGGGAGCCATAAACTGTGATAATTAAAATGTTTGGGAGCAAGGGAAATATATAACAATTATGACCGCTGAAATATGTTTTCTACTGTGTCTTGGTTTTATATAAATATAAGATGGTCGCCAGGGAATATATTCCCAATTTATGAATATACCCAAGCCAACTGGGTTTTATAGAGAAATTTAATTTATAATACACTGATTAATCAATAGAAAAAGAGAGAAAGTAAGAAAGGAATAAGAATGAAGGGCCTCAAGCCAATAAGGCCTAGACCTCAGTCCTAAGAGATAAATCAGTCAGTTGGTTTTATCGCTCACCCAAGATCTCTCTAGGTAAGGCTTCTCATGCCAACCTCAGGCTCCACCTTCAAGAGAGCCTCCTTTCAAGAAATGTTTCCAGAGAATTCTCCTCCTGACTCCTCCTGAGTTCTCCTTCCACTGCCTCTGTGAAGACCTCTCCAGGAGCTCTCCCTCCAGGACCTCTCTCCTCTCAGCCCTCCTTCAGAGCATCAACCCCTCAGACCTCCTTCAGAGCAAAACTCTCCCTCAGTCCTCAGACCCGGCTATCTTTAAGCAAACAATCTAAGTTCCCTCCCCTCAGTTATCACATCTACCAATCACTGTCAATGTCTCCCCTGTGCCAATGGTGGCTCTAGCTTAACCCAGGACCGCCCAGAGGTCTGGCCCCTTTGCACATGTCTGTAGAAGGTCATATTCTCAAATAATTAAATCTTGATCCTTTGCTGCAGCCCTTCCTAAATCCTGTTACTCTGAGTAGGGTGGAGATTGTAGTTTCCAAGACCTGGTTCTGTCATTCCAAGTATCTCTATTGTATCAATTCTAAAATCAATCATGACTCAAAGAACTTCCTGTTCTATGCTTAAGCATAGGTCAAAGCCCTTTCCATTGTTTAGCAAAAGGTTTCTGTCCTAAAGTAGTCTTAAGTAGGGAGGAGAAGGATCCTCTCATGCCAAGGAGTTTCATATTCCAATAGAATTCTTACTATCAGTAGGAAATTTTTTCAAGTATGAAATTTCCCAATGGGGGAAATTTCCAACATTCATAAGTCTAAGAAATTTTAAGGTTTACAACTGCTAGCCTGAGATTTCCTTCAGGGTAGATTCTCAGGGGTACAAGAACAAGCTTTGGGGTCTCCAACTTACAAGCTAGTCCTAAAATTTGAGGTTCATCAGATCTTACTAGACTACGAGTTTGGGGAGTTTTAGATTACACATTGACACTGTATACTAGATCTGTAACATTCTATTCTAGGCATCAGTTTTGTACCTATTCTGTTTTCTTATATTTTTCTTAGAAATAATGAATTACCTATAGTGGTCCTCCAATGTATGGCATCACCTCCCCAGGTTCCCACTCTGGAAGGGCAACAATACCACTCCCTGACAAATGATGACAAGGTGGACAATGGAGGAACACGGAGTCAGAGCACTAGGGATTCTGGAATTCCAGAAGAATCCCCCAATCTTGTACATGCTCCTTATTCCCTATGGCAACAAACCCTAAAACATACCTCCACCTGAGTTTGGAAAGGGAGATGCTAAGCTCTCTCAACTTGGAATCAAGAAGCCCCTAAACCTACAGCCTAGTAAGTTCGATGGCCCCCAGTTTAGTTAGCTTGAAGGTGAAAGCCTCAGATTTGACCTTGTCACTTGAGAGTTTCTCCCAAAGGGAAAGTCCAAACTCTGGAGTCTCAGACTAGACTAACAATAGATCTTAAAGTAGTTTAGGTGGGGAGTCCTAATTCTATCAGGTGTTAAGTATCTCTTTTGTCCCTGTGGTTTCTCCCCTTAGTCCAAAGTCCTTTCTCCTAAAGTACAGCCTTTGGCTGAACATTTCCCTTTTGTGTCCATTGTGAAGCATCAGCCCTTCACTGTTATTTCTGCCTGGGACTCCTCATTTTCCTTTTGTTACCATTATGAAGCCAATCTACTGTCTTTCTCATCCTCGGTCCCCATGTTCCCCTAGAAAAGTATTTAAGCTTCCCACTAGAATGACTCTTCAGACTTGTCAACCTATCATGGTTGCCATTCACTGGAGTCAGTGACCAAAGAAATTAGTCTCCAGTCTCCCAGAGTCCCCAGCCTAGGGACTCTGCTTAGTGCAGTTCTGTGCAGAGGCCTTGAGGAAAACACTGAACCCCTTTCCTTAATTAAAGAGTGATTTTTCTGACTATTTAATCATTCTGTGTTTTTTCCCAGTTAACAGCTCCCAGATCTCAATAAGTATGCAAATCCTGATTTATAGGATGAGGAAGCTCCTCTCTTCAGAGGAAACTACCACCCTATAAGGGAGCTGCTATTCCATAAATCTCCAAAGAAGTTACTTTACTAGCTCTGGGCCCTGTGAACTTTAGATTACTCCATCCTACTTAATCTAACAAAAACAGGCATGTCTACACCCATACTTAAGGATTAAGTATCTAGGAGGATGGCCTATGACAGACATGTGCTAGCAAATGACAAATCAGAAACAACTGACAGACCTCTGGGCTGTCCTAAGTCAACCTTAAGCTACCATTGGTACATGTGAGATGCAGAAAAGTGATGTAAAACTGTCTATATATTTCACGTCACTTCCTCTCTCCAGTCTTTCCATGGAGAGGTGGCTCTGGCAGCAGCTCGCTGAGCATTTCAGCATCTTGGCATGGTGGCAGCTATTTTTCAGTTTTGGTGGTGAGTTTTCCTTGATACCATACTGGAGGAATCTGAGTAGCCTAGTTCAGTTGAGGCACCTTCACTGAGTTCTCTCTGAGTTTAGGCTGATTCTTTTCTCCATTACCTTCCAAACACTATCCGCTTAGAAAAACCTCTAATATTCTCCAAAGACCTCATGGGGAGGTCTTTGAACTCCCTCTGGCACAGGCCAAGAGGGAGAAATCCTATACCCTCTTCTCTCTCTTCTCCTTAATTCCTTCCTTCTATATTAATTAAAATCATCATAAATTTCCAAACTGACTTGGGTATTTTATTTGGGATTTTCTCTGGTGACCAAATTAATTTAGATTAGGTCACAGCCCTAAAATTATCCTTACAGTCCCCAGACTAATCCACCAGCTATTATACTTCTTCAAATAAAATTCTTTACTTCTGGATTTAAGGGAGTTTGAGTCTCCCATTCTTGGAGTGAGACCCTACTACATCAATACCATTATGCTATAAGGAGTAATGAACAAGATGATTTGAGAAAGCTGGAAAGACCTTCATGAACTGATAGAGAGTGAAATAAGCAGAACCAAGAGAATATAGTATTGTAAAAAATAGACTCGAATACAGGACTACAATCCCCACAAGCCTTTGCTCCACTTCCCCAGAATGCCTTGTAATCTCACCTGGGCCGAGATTGAGAAGGCATTTAAGCTGATTCAAAGGCTCTCTTGGCTCTTGGACTTCCGTTTTGGGGCAGGCGTGGTTTTTTTTTTCATAATGTAGGTGAGGTTGTGTCTAGGCCTCTCTATGGCCTGGACACATGTCTCTTATCCTGTATTTTCTTTAATCCTTAATCTTCAATAAACCTCTAAAAAATATAATACTCCTTGCAGAGAGAAACTAATTTCTACCTGCCTCAGTCTCCCCGTCTCCCCAATATTCCTAAATTTTAATCTTTGCAGTATACAGTAACAGCAATATTGTGGAATGATCAACTATGATAGACTTAGCTACTCTGTAATACAGTGATCCAGAACAGGTGTGAGGGACTCATGACAAAGAAGGCTTTAGAGGAAGAATTGGAATGCTGATGAAAGCATATGATTTTTTTACTTGTTTACTTGGGGATGTGGTGGGGTTTTGGTTTTATAAGATTAGTCACTTATAAAAATGAATAATATGGAAATATGTTTTATGTAATAATACACATATAATCCAGATTGAATTATTTCCCAACTCCAGGAGGGAGAAGGGAAGGAGGAATGGAGACAATTTGGATCATATAACTTCAGAAAACTTATATGGAAAGTTTTTATTACAAGTATTTGGTACAAAAAATTAGATTAAATGAAAATATGCCAAATTGTTGCCATTGATATTCTTCTCTAGACAGTGATGACCTCATTTTATGAAACTTTCAAGCATTCCTGGATCACCCTAGATAAGTTTAGTAGATTTGTCCTAGACTGAAGGAAGAATAAACATTAAGGTACAGGTTGCTCACTCTAAATAAGATTAGCAGATATAATAAAATCTTAGGTACCCTTTTTGTTTTAGTTTCTCTTATCATGTCTGATTTGCTCCCAGGTACTCTTTCCCTACCCTTCTTGTAAGTTAGTCAGTTATCCTTCCTTTCCAATGCTCCCTTTAAGTTTATATAAGACCCTAAGTTCTTTACTTAGTTTAGTTAAATGGAAACTCCCATTCTTGGTATTTTTTCTGGAGGCAGTGTTTCTAAAGTCCCAGAGCTATATGGCTCTGTGTGGTGTGTACATGTGTGTGTGTGTGAGACTGTGTGGTGGCCGTAAGAACATTGTCTCCCTTGTCCTGATTAAAGACATGCATTATTCTGTCCACATTGGTGGATCTGTGTTTTTCTCAGGATGACAGCAGCAGAATAGAATAAATTAGAATGTTGGGCCTGATCTCAAGAAGACCCAAGTTCTAATCCAACATCAGACACCTAACTTATGCGACATTTTTTAACTGTATGATCTTTATTTCAGTGCCAGTTTTATAGATACAACACAAATGTTCCAGTTAGAAGAAGGAATTCAAATGGGGGGGGGGGTGTTAAGACTCTCCAGTGTACCCTAGAATGAATCTAGTATTCACACTCCATATGGACAAAGGGTCCATTAGTCTGATTCTTTTAACTGGTGCCTCTTCTTTACTTATCCATTTACCATGTTTAAGCAAACAACTCACTGCCTGGGGATGATTAAAATTCTTGGAGGTAGGGTTTTAGAGGTATGATAATAGCTATGTCATCTTAGGCAAGTCACTTAACCTCTCTCAGATTCAGTTCCTCATCTACAAAATGATGAAGCTAAAGATTGGCCAAAGGCAATTAGATTTCATAGTAGCTAATCATGTAGCAAAGTTCCATGTTATTCACAGAATATCATAGGCAGGCTCAGAATTAACCAGATGGGAAATATTCTTATTCAGAAAGGAAATAGCACAACGTGAAAATTGAGCCAAGAGAATTATTCTTTTGCCTATGTAAAGTCATCTTCTCCACCTTCCCAAACATTAATATCCATCCCTCTGTAGCAGTTCTTAGACAATAGTTCTCAGTTTCCCTTTGGGAAACACATGGTATTTCCGTTTAAGTGATGAAATTATTACCTTAAGGACAATCATACATGAAATCAGAAAATTCTACTACTATTGCAATGCATAAACATCAAACATAGAGGGAAAATAAAAAATTTTTAACAATACAATGAACATAACATTGCATAAGTTATATAAAAATTAAACCAAACAATCAAACTTGCTTATGCAAAATACATTAAACAATAGATAAAAATTAAACATAAATGGCCTATCTACATAATTTTACATATATATGTATACATGTTACACATATACATACACACTATAATACAATTAATTTTACAATCCCAACTATAATACACACTATTTACATATGTGTTTACATTTTTGTTTGATATATGCCATGTGCTACGTAATGTATGTTATATATGTTGCAATGTATTTTGTAGTATAGTTCAGTATCTTGTCTTATCAAACTTAAACCCTATTCCTATCTAAATAAGCCCTATCTTAATAACATCTCCTGTCTACCTAGACCTATACTAAATTAAGTAGCTATTTTTTTAGTAATTTAACTACTTTATAACTAATTATAACATTGTTAGTATCTAACTATACATTGTTTCACTTATTCACTTATTCACCTAGTGATTCAATGTAACCTAACCATGCTTATATTTGTGTGCAAATGTGTTTGCTATGTTGTTATTTATGCTATGTTATGTTGTTTTGTTAGTGTTGTGTCAGTGTTACTGTTGTGTTAGTGTTGTGTTACTATTGCATACAATATACTTACCAAAACTTCAGATTATTCCTTCTCTTCTCTGTTTGTTTGAAGAATTCTTCTTCTCCAGAACCCAAGGTAGTAAAATGTATTTATGAATGCTTGTGAATTTGTTACGTTACATTGTTTTATATTACATAACCCTAATTCCTTAAATCCATTAGTCCATTAATCATTTGATCCTCTTCATTGAACATTTCTCACAAAGTCTTTATCTTCTTAATATTTATAAGTCTTTCAGTCTTTTTAAAATGTCCATCAATCTTCTGAATCCTCCTCTTCATCTACAATGTCTTCTTGCAACTGAATGTCCTCTTCCACTGGAATGGTCCTCTCTTTGCTGATCTTTTTGACTGTGACTCTACTTGACCAATGAATCTCAGCTTTCCATGATCTCTTCTTCTTCATTTTCTTCTTCAACAATTTGTACATTTTCATTATTAATTACATGAGCTAATTTAATATGTGAGCAATGATACCATGAATCTCTACCTAATATTTTTACTGAAGATAGTGAAACTAACACAATTGTATAAGGACCTACCCAACTCTCTTGAGATGCTGATGTTTTAGCAAAATTTTTTACACAGACCAAATCAACTGGTTGAAAATTATAAAGAGAATTATCCAATGACCCAGATTGGATCAATACTCCTATATCATGCAGTTCTCTAAGCCGTTATTGTAATGCACTTAAACATGAAGCAAGTTGACAGTCTCCTCCGAGGAGAGATGCATAAACTATCTTACAAGTTTTTGCCTGCAATGGAGCATATCCAAAGATCATTTCAGAAGATGACATATGTAAATCTGCTCTTGGTCTTGTACGTAGGTAAAACAAAGCAATGGAAAGAATATCTGGCCATTTTAGATGAGTTTCAGCACAAATTTTCCTCACCATAGTCTTGAGTTCCCTATTAATATGCTCTACTTGACCTAAACTTTGTAGGTGATAAGGAACAGGATATTTAGGTGTTATGCCTAGATTCTCATAGACTCTTTTCAGGGTATCTTGGGTGAAATGAGATCCCTTAACAGGATCTATGATAAAGGGTACACCAAACCTAGGAATAATTTCTTTAATTAACAACTTCACCATAAAATTAGCTGTATTTGTATTGGATGGAAAAACTTCAGGCCATTTTGTTAACCCGTCCACAATTATCAAACAAAACTTGTATCTTCCAGCTTTTGCATGCTGATGTAATCAATTTTCAAACTCTGGAATGGACAATATGCGAAAGGTCTACCACCCAAACCTCTCTTTCTGAATGTACCTTGGTTGAATTTTTGGCAATCAGAACAACTTGTACAGATCTTAATTGCAACAGTACTTATTCCCCAGTGCTACCCATTGCCTTTTTACAGAGTCTACTACAGCTTGAGTACCAAAATGACCTTTTGTTTGTGAATTTCAAAACTACTCCACTGTATTCAGACCATTCTTTAGAAGATCAGATTTAGCTATTTCCTGATCAATAACAATAGAGTTACTTGGAATAACAGAATCAGGTCTTGGAAACTACATTCTCCAACCTACTTAGTGTAACAAGATTAGGAAGGGCTGCAACAAACTCAAGATTTAATTATTTGAGAATATGGCCTTCAACAGACATGTGCAAAAAAAGGACAGACCTCTGGGCAGTCCTAGGTCAAGCTAGAGCCACCATTGGCACATGTGAGATGCAGGAAGTGAGGTAGAGGACAGCTCTGGAGTTCTCGGGACTTCCTGGGAGGAGGGTAAGTGTTCAGTTCGAGGCTGGTGCTTGAGGTTGGAGGAGCCCCGCAGACTGCTTTCCTTCAGATTTGTCATGTGAGTGATAAGGACTGATCCCTTTCCCTGCCTTGGCTATCCAATGCCTTAACTCCCACTTTGGCTCAGCCTGAGACAGAGTGGTTCTGAGTTAAACTTCTTTCCTTCTCTCCCTTTTTCCTTCTCTCTCTCTCCCTCTCTCTCCCTCTAATACTTTCTTCCTCCTGTTGTAATTAAAACACCATAAAAATTTGGCAGCTGACTTGAGAGTTTAATTTAGGAATTACATAAGTAAATTCCTTGGTGACCTTAAATTAAAATATATCAGTCTTTTAAAGTGATTTCAATATCATATGTGTGAGTGACTTGACACAAATAGGTATATAAATCTTTTGGTAACCACGGTTATACAGTGTCTGCAACCCATATTCCATGTTCTTTCCTTGCTCCAAATTTCTCCCTCCACTTCTGAATTTCTGAGTGTACATAAGCTCTTTCTAAATCATCAGACTCAATAGTTGACAAATTCATTACATACACTGGAGCATTCCTGGCTGCAAATTTTGCAGTTATATCAGCTCTATGATTTCCTTTAGAGACTGAATCTCTGCCACAAGTATGACTTCTACAATGGATCACTGCTAGCTGTTTAGATTTCTGGATAGCATCCAACAACTCAGTTAATATTTCTGCATGTGCAATTGGTTTTCCCAATGCAGTAATAAAACCCTGTTGTTTCTACATCTGCCCTGTTGCATGACATACAGAAAATGCATAACACAAGCCTGTAAAAATATTTGCACTTTTACCATCAGCTAGAAGACATGTTTGCTCCAAAGTCATTAACTCTTCCCCTTGAGCACTAAGGTTACCAGGTAATGAGCCATACCACAGTGTCTCAAATTCTGTGACCACTGTAGCACCTGTACATCTAATTCCATTACACAAGTATGAAGAACCATCTGTGAATAACACCAAATCTGAATTTTCAAAAGGAGTGTCTTTCAAATCCATCCTAGGCATATCCACTAGATCTACTACTGCCACACACTCATGTAATGGTTCACCATTCTTGGGCAAATCAGGAAGAAGTGTAGCTGGATTTAATATACTACACCTCCTCAACTGTATGTTCTCACTACCCAGAAGAATAATTTCATATTTAGAAATTCGTTGATCTGAATAACCTTGAGTATGGAACTTCCTTATTAGTGCTTCTATTTGATGTGAACAATATATAGTCACTGGACATCCCAAAACTAAGTCTGCTGACTTCTAGACTAACACTGCTGCAGCTGCTACACTCTTTAGACAAGGAACTGTACCAGCAGCTATTGGATCAAGCTGACAACTATAATATCCAATTGGATGATAACTTTGTCCTAAAGACTGTGTCAGTACACCAGAAGCAATATCTTTAGTTTTATTAACAAACAGTTGGAATGGTTTTGTATAGTCTGGAATACCCAAAGCTGGAGCAGATAAAATGCTTTCTTTAAACTTACTTAAGGCTTGCAGATGTTCAGGCTTTAGTTTCAGAGGTTCTGGATCTATATTCCTGGTTAAATCTGTTAGACATTTTGTTAATTCACTATATCCAGGTATCCATTATCTACAGAAAATAGTTGTTCCAAGAACAGCTCTGAGTTTCTTTTTGGTCATAGGAGCACTCAGTTTCTGGATATCTGCTATTCTTTTCTGTGTAATACTTCTGGAACCCTCTGATAACACAAACCCAAGATATTGCCCTCAAGGCAAAACCCACTGTAATTTTGCCTTGGAGATTTTATGTCCACGCTTATATAATTCTAACAAAAGAATCTTGCTAACTCAGACACATTTTAGCATTTGGCCAAATGTAATAGGGAAGTTAAACTGAAGGGATCTTATTAACTAACTAACTAACTAAATATACATACAGGTTTATTAGCTAAGAGGCCAAGGGAATGGAAAGGGATCAGGAATTTACTTATTTATCAACCCCCCCCAAAGATATTAAACCCTTATCTTTCTAACTATACTAAATTAACTAATAAAATGAATAATTAAGGTTAGAAAGGGGTGTGTAGGGGCAAAGACAACCAGGCCCAAAGAAATTCTCACAACTAAGTGTCCTCCTTTGGTCCAGCCAGCATTCCAGAGGGATGTCAGCACACTCCAGTAGAAATCCACTTTCTATGTAGTTTTCAGTAGTTGGAAGCAGGCAGGAATATCTAGACAGCCAAAGGAAAGTAACTACTCAGTTTCTGGGTCCACCTCAGAAACCTAGACAGGTATTCCTCTGGAATATCTTAAGAGCAGGAAAGATGCACCTTGTGACTGTGAAAATATGGGTTTCAAGACTGTGAATTGCCCAAACTGTAAAGATAATTTTTAGCGTCTTGATTTTATATCAAAAATAAGTGGTCGCCATGGGAAAAATTCCCAAATATGAAATAACCAAGTCAGCTGGGTTTTATGGAGATTTTAATTAATATAAATGAAGGCATTAAGGGAAGAGTAAGAGACAGAGTAAGAGGAAATAGTAGGAAAAAGGCTAGGGCCTAGGCCAATAGCACAGGCCTTTTCTCTTTAAGAGAGAAACTAAGTCATTTTTAATCCCTCACCACAAGATCTTTCCAAGCAAAACTCTACTATTCAGAGACCCAACTACTTCAACTAGTCTGAGCTCCAACTCCTTCAGAGAGCCTCCTCTGACTCCTGACCTCCAATTCAGCTTCCAAAGCTGAATTAAATTGAACTACCTTGAACTGGTTCAGACAGCTCCTTTTAAAGAGAAATTTCTCTTGTGTCACCTCCCCTAAATTTTCATATCTACCAATCACAGTAGATGCTTTTCCTAGGACAGCCCCATTCTTAGTTTTGTAAACCTCAAAATTCCTTAGACTTATAAATGTTGGAAATTTCACCATTGGGATATTTCATACTTGGAAAATTCCTTACTGATAGTCTATTGGAATGGGAACCCCATTGGCATGGGAGGTTCCTCCTCTTCCCTTCTTAAGATTACTTTAGGACAGAAACCTTTTGCTGAACAATGGAAAGGACTTTGACCTATGCTTAAGCATAGAACAGGAATTTCTTTGAGTCATGATTGATTTTAGAATTGATACAATGGAGATACTTGGAATCAATCTCCACCCTATTCAGTCCTAACAGGATTGAGTAAGGGCTGCAGCCTAGATCAAAATTTAATTATTCCAATCTCTACCCTACTCAGGTTAACAGGATTTAGAAAGGGCTGTAGCAAAGGAGCAAAGATTTAATCATTTGAAAATATGACCTTCAACAGACATGTGCAAAGCCTCTGGGCGGTCCTGGGTTAAGCTAGAGCCTCCATTGGCACAGGGAAATTGATGGAGAGTGATTGGTAGATGTGAGAACTGAGGGGAGGCAACTTGGATGGTTTCCTTAAAGATCAGGGGGGTCTGAAGACTCGGGGTGGGGGGTTGAGGAGTTGGTCGGGAGTGGTGGCAGTGTACTCTGAGAAGCTTGCTCTGAAGGAAGCTGAAGGTGGGGGCCTCTGAGACTGTTTCTCCATTTTGGTCACGTGAGTAATAGGGACTGATCTCTTTTCTTTGCCCCAGCTATCTAAGGGCTTGGGCCTTTTGGCCCAGCCTAAACAGAAGGGGTATTTAAGCCCTATTCCTTTCTCTCCCTTTTTCTCTCTCTCTATCTCTAATTCCTTTCTTCCTCCTATTGTAATTAAACTCCATAAAAGATTGACTGCAAACTTGAGTTTTCATTTAGGAATTACATAGCTGAATTCCTTGGCAACCTTAAATTAATATATATCAGTCTTTTAAAGTGATTCCCTTGTAACAGTTTTTAGTTCTCACCTTCTCTGGGTAGATTATATCTTCTGAGTACTTCACACCTCTTTGTTAAGCTTGCCCCTTTTATGTTGCCTGACATTTTAGTGATTAATTTGACCTTCATAGGTACTTAGCACCCTTTTGTATTAGATCTAAAAATAGATTAAGGGCTTTTGCCTCACTATAAGTATGGGTTAAGTACTTTTTCATTGTTCAGTAAGGAGTTTACAACTTTATCTTCCCCTAAAGTATGGCTAAGTATGGGTGGAGTGATGTTAGAGTTCCCAATACATTCCTGACCAAGTACCTCCATTGTTTAAATGGGGAATAACTTTAACCATAACCTTAAGATAATGTTCGAAGGTAGACTCTGAGAAATTTTAAGATTCACAACCTTTTCCCTTCAATGGAGTCCAGGCAAATTGGCACCAACTATTTTCTCCAGTAACAGCCTCGGTGTCCAGTTCCTACTCCTTGGAGAATTCTAAGTGGAATGTTGACACTGTAGCCTCTCATGCATCCAGTTTGCAAAATCCCCTTACTAAACTAAGTATTATTATTACTTTCAAATTTTGCCCAATTAAATACTTCTAATAGTTCAACATCAGGACAAAGATCACTAACAACTTAAGCAATTTACAAGTAAAAAGAGACTAATCCAATCCATTTCCAAACAATTTTAAACAATTTATTTCATTCAATCAGCATTTAAAGCTATATAATCAATTTAAAGCTATTATAATCAATAACACCACAGAGTGAAGATTTTAAAACAAATTTATGATTTAAACATTATATCCAACATAGTTTTATCAAATTCATGTCAAACATTAATTTTATCCATAGTATGAATTGGTAAACTGAGATAAATTTTCATAACATGGCTAAAAAAATTCTGCTATAAGTATTTGTTCCAATCACATTGAAAACTTCATACAGAATTATTTACTTTTCATTTTAATCCCCACTTTAGAGAAGCTTTTCTTGAATATTTGCTAATCAAAAGAATGACTTTTCTGTCTTAGTTAAAACAATAAATCTAACATTCTGAAGGATAGTCTTTATTTTTCCTGTTAGGTTAATTTCTCTTAATTTAAAACTTAAGGAATATCAACTCAAAAAGTAAAGAAAGCTAATATAAACCAGTCAATTTCTTATGAATCTATTCCACTTGGATTCATAGGTTTTCTTGCAGGAATGATGGTAAATAATGAGAGTATGGACCACAAAGTTTTTCTATGTAATGTATCTCAAATAACTATTATTTCCCAAACTTTTTATTACAGATTTTTGAGGAAAATATCCTTAAAGTCTAGATAGAGCTTAGACTTGGTAATCAGATTGATAAAGACTTTATAACTGGGATACATCAAAGCAAGTTAAGATTTCTTTTTTCTTTTCTTTTCTTTTCTTTTTATTATCCCACAAAACCCACTTCCATATTGTTCTTTGTTGTAAGAGCACAATACAGAGACATGCTTGTATCAATCCTTAAGAGGAAGAATTTTACAGTGAACAACTATGAACAAAGCAACAAAGTTTAAAATGAATCACCTTTCTATAATCCAACTTTGTATATCCATGCTCTTGCCTATTAGTTCTATAAGCCAATATAATTCTTTTGGGAACCAAATTAGAATCCATGTTTGAGCATAATCCAATGTAGCAGTTAATGAAGGAAATAAGGAAGTATAATCATAAGGCACAGGAAATGAGAGGCCATTTAAGCAATGAGGCAAAAAGACCAGTGCTAGGGAACCAGAAGATCAACCACAAGAACTAGAAAAACACCAAGAAGTATATCTGGATCCTATCTATAACTTCTTGGATATTAAGAATACTGATCAAAATCACTCCAGATTGATTGATATAGAAGCACATGTATCTCCTTCAGAGGTAGTAAGAAGATAAAAAAAAAAACAGGCATTTTGTATAACCATCTGAAGAAGTGAGCTTACTTCAATTTGGAGGGTAGAGGACTTAGCTAAATCATAGAGGGTCTCAGTGAGCATTATGGGACAATTTTTCAATTTCAAGGGAGAGGTTTCTAGATGCTTCCTCTGCTACTGTAACTCCTCCAGAAGGAATTCCTTCCCTCTATATTAATTAAAATCACCATAAATTTTCAACTGACTTGGGTATTTTATTTGGGATTTCCTCTGGCAACCAAAATTAATTTAGATTTTAGTCACAACCCTAAAATTACCTTTACGTGGGGCTGCTTGGTAGAACAGAGGATGAAGTTTGAAATGTCCTCAGGCATGCATGGAGAGGAGGAGGGGAGCAGCTCAGTCCATTGATTTTCTAGTAAGGAACACTTTATGCTGGGGTTAAGAGAATGGTGATTGTGCCCACAGAGAGGGCATATGTGCCATAGGTTTGCCACCATGGTTTTAGAGCAATGTCTGGTTTAGTGAAATGGTAATAAGAAGCAATTAGCAAGAGCAAGAAGAGAAGAGGGTTCAGGAAAGTTGAGAGAGGGGCAATGGGGTTTATGACATTTATATTGTTCTCTTGGGGCCAATTGAGTGTTGAGGTATTATTATTTTCTTTATTATTTACTTCCCATGAGTTGAGGATTTCTTGATGCAACAGCATACCCAGCATCCAAGAGCCCAATTACACTGATGTTGGATAATTTCATTGGACTATTCACCATGAATTTTATTTTGTAGAGAACATAATTAAAGAGATTATTAGATATTTATTTTTATATATGTACATACTATAATAGGGGATTATTTAAGCATTCCAGAAGCAATGCCTTTAGCTTCATGGACATACAAGTGGAATTCTTTCTTATAATCTGGTATTCCCAAAGCTCCTTTCAAATATGACAAAGTATATCTTGCAATTGCTGCCAACATTGCCATCCCACAGATAATTTGCTTAAACATTTTGTCTTCTTATTGGCTTCCTATATATTAGATGTGAGTACCGTCTGTTCAGGGTGCCAAATTGGAATAAGGGATTATTTAAGTAGAAATGATAATTTAAGATCAGATCTGCCAATCTCCCTTCCTCCCTTTTCCTCCCTTTACCCTCCCTGTTCCTCCTTCTCCCTTCCTCCCTCCCCTTCCATTTGCTTCTTCTGTTGGTCTCTCTAAATCAACTCAGTGTGAGTATATACACATGAGTGATACACCATAGTGTATCAAATAAATCACTCCTCTCTCTTCTCTAAGATTAAGTAAGGGGTTTATTGGGAGAAAGGGAAAGATAAGAAAATGGAGGGAAAGAGGGATTGGGGTTTCCCTAATGCTAGAATAATTCCTAGGTTGGAGGATGGTGGAATATAGTTCAGATATGGGAAAATTGTTTAACATGTCTGGAAATTCAGTCACTGTAGTACAGCAGAGAAATCAGAGAGCTGGACTTTTGTCCTTCTTTTCTGTCCCCAAAGCAAAGAGACCAAGATTTTCAGTTTGCCTCCTTCTTAATTGCCTTTCCCCAGTCCTCATTCCAAATAGAATGTTCATCTTGAGTGACAGCTCAGTAGTCCCAGCTACTCCAGCTCTGTTGCAAACTTTTCCTATTTTCTTTCTTTCACAACATTACAATGCACACACATATATACATATATATATGGAGAGAGAAAGATTATTTTCTAAATTCTGAATTATATAATTATATATATAACAGAATTATCACTAGAAGAAGTGATGGTAAAAGTTCTAGTCTTGCTCTCTCTATTCTGGATATAATAATACAAAATATTGCAAGGCCTAATGCAAATGATAAGTAAACAAGTACCCACTCTTAAAGCAAGTGTCTGAGTTCTTTGCATCAGGCAATAAAAATAGGACTAGGAAGATTATAAGAAATTATGTATCACTGCAAGTGGAAAGTTTTACATGTGAGCAGTGAATCCAAGATTCTTTTCTCCAAATTTGACAGTGATTAGGGTGGTTAGCAGTATCTAGAATAGGCTTTCCCAAGCTGATTATGTTATAAATTTTTGATGTATAATCTTATTGCCTCGTTGAAAGTTATGGAGAAAGAAGTCCAAAGGTCCAGTCTACACCATTACTCCTGTGTTACTGAATACTCTCAATCACGTTTGCTGTTCTCATATTCAGGAGGCAACAGACATGTTTCCTCCCAATTACTATATATTGGAGATGTAAAGATTAAAATTTAGGGGAGAGGGGGAGACTGAGGCAGGTAGAAATTAGTTTCTCTCTGCAAGGAATATATATTTTTTAGAGGTTTATTAAAGGTTAAAGATTAAGAATATACAAGTAAGAAACATGTGCCTAGGCCAGAGGCCTAGACAAAATAACCTCACATCATGGAAGAGACGCCTCTGCTCCAAAAAACGGAAGTCCAAAAAGGGCCGAGCCCTTCAAAAGCCTTTGCTTAAATATCTTCTCGATCTCGGCCCAGGTGAGATTACAAGGCATTCTGGGGAAGTGGAGCAAAGGCTCATGGGGATTGTAGTCCTGTATTCGAGTCTATTTTTTACATCCCCCCGTGTGATCATTTGTGGAAAAATTAATTTTTCCCCAAAAGGATCATAAAAACATAATAAACTTAAAAGATTACAATAGTGTGAGGATAAGAGAAAAAAGAATAAAACCAATAATTTCTGAACACATTGACAAAAAGCCATTAGGGGGCAGTCCCCTTTGGCATAAAAGTATACATACAAATAAATGTTCAATCAACCACACCCAAAGTTCAATTTTGTGCAACTTGTGGTCTGGAGGCTTCTTCATGGTGGCTTCTCCAACAGTTCAGTTCTGGATTCAGAGAGGTAGCATCTTCTTCACCTAAAATTCTTCTCAAAAGGAATTTAAACTTTGCAATTTAAATAATGATATTTTTTACATTCCCCCGTGTTATGGGTGATTGAAAGATTCAGAATCAGTTAGGGATGCATGGCTGAGGTATGAGGTATATGAATCAATTGGCAAGAGATATTAAAAAGACATCAGAAAATCCAAAAGAAAAGAAAAATTTCTGGATGAAAATATAGACTATCAAAGTCTTATGTGTAAAAATTCCAAGTAGAAGAAAAATAAATCTATAACAGGTCCTTGAATCAGGGCCCACTCAAAATGATCTAAGTAATGATGCATTTACCCAGTCAGTGCCAGGACTACAGAAAGGTACCACACTATGAGAGGCAGAAAAGGGGACCAGAGTATATAAACCAAGGTTCCGGGAGCCAAGTTTGAGGTACTTGGTAGAATGTGGAACAAGGAAGACCTGCTTTTAACGCATGTTAAACAGCCGCAACCTTGAACCCCAGACACGTTCAAGCCCTCTTTGTCTAGGCTCAAAGTGACGTCAATTTCTCCAGGATTGGTTGGTCTCTTTGACCTTATGCTCTATTGGCACTATGCAGTGGCTCTTTTGTGTATATCTTGTCCTAGAATCAGACAGAATCATTAAGCAAAGTCCCATAATTTATTTAAATAATTAGTGGCATAATTTTTATAGTCACAAGCTTTCTAGGGCATGCATTAGCAAATGTATTTCAAACTTGTAGCACTGAAAAGTCAAAAAGTTAAAGAAAATCTTAATACTGGTGACATGTGCTTCAAATATAAAAAGAAAAGAAAAAATAATTAAAAAACTGAAAAAGTATATTGCACATGCAAGAAAAATATAGCAATAAAAGAGCTTTAAAAATTCAAAAATATAGCTTATAATCATTGACACTCTGTGTCAGTTAAGAAAATATAAAATACAAGGCTTTCTCACCAAAAAATGAGATCCATTTCCTCTTTGTATCTGGCCATGATCACTGTGAGTAGAAGGCAAATGAATTGAACAAGGTTAACAATTTTTTCATCTTTAAAAATACAGTAGTACAAATATGTAGATATCAAAATCCCCAAAATTCTCAATAGCCCAATTAATTACAATAGCAAACAAACACACTTTCATATTTCACATAAGTTGCTGTATGACATTTTTAAAACCTATGAATTGATGGACATTTGTCACAATTTTTACAAACGTAGCAATCCTTCAACCTTGGTATTTAAACATATTTTAAAACAAAGTAAAACTCATCTTGGGTTTAGAACATAATCAAGAAATCTATATATCATTCTGGTGCAAGTAAAGTAGTGAGCTGAAGAGTATAAATAAAGGGTGCTCCTTTTGGAGGCTTTTCCCAAGGGTACAAATGCCCTGAAATTAACTGCCCAACTTCCATTCACATGTGGGAAGGTTGGGGGTTATAAAATACATTTCACTTCAGCTACTAGAATGGGCCTTACCTCGTGGTAGGGGCAGGCAAAAATAACCAGACTGTTAAAAAAAATTCCAAAATCATATTTAAAAAACCCTTAAAATCAAATCATTTGAGGTATTTAGCACATTAAAATTTCCAAAGGTTGTTAATACAATTATAACCAGTTCTGAAGTCCATCTATCCTCAGCAAAATAGAAAAAAGCTGTTTTTTCATATATGGGCTTATTCACAATAATTTTTTCAACACAGTTATAGGGGAAAAACAACAGAATTTTAAAACTCAGTACATTCAAAATAAATTCAATCAACCTTCAGTTCAAGCAGAATAATATTCAATCCAGTAATATATGAACTTAAAATCACAAAGTTAAACCTTAAACAAAAAATGCAATAGAATACAGAGATTTTTTAATAAACCATTGGAGTTTGAAATGCCTTAGAGCCTTTAGTCTCTTCAAAGTTCCTTGGGTTGTTTTTTCTTGTTTGTTTGTTTTTAATTATCCATTTAAATGTCTATTGTCCGAAGGTAGAGTAGTAAGGGCTAGGCTATGGGGTTCAAGGGATCCGTCCAGGGCCCCATAGCTGGGAAGCATCGGAGGCCAGATTTTAACTAGAGACCTCCCGTCTCTGGGCCTGGCTTCCAGTTCGCTGGGCCACCCATTTTCCTCCCCAAAGTTAAAGTTGAATCTTTGGGCTGAGTCTGCTCCCAGACAGGCAGGTAAAATCAATGAAACTGCCAGAAGAGTCAAAAATCCTTTTAAACAGCCCATTGCTATTAAGTTTCTGTTTGAAAAGATCTGTTTCTTCTCTTTAGTCTTTTCTGTCTTTCCCCTCTCTGATACCCCTGTGGCCAATACCCCCAGCCACGTGGAGGCTTAGCCTAAGGGAAAATTGCCTGGTCTCCTTTCCCTCTGGTCTCTCCCCTCCGCCCACGTGGCCAATACTGTTACCAGCTGGTCGCAATGAGTCCTGAGCGATCTGCTCCAAGGATCTGGGTGATGAGCCGTCTGGGTCGTGCTTGTGGGTCTGGGGCTGGGGTGATGAGCTGTCTGGGTCGGAGGCCAGATGGGTGAGAGACAGACCGCCGGGGTGGGTCGGGCCGGGAGCTGGAGCACAGCTCAGGCACCAGGTGAGAGGCCAGGAGCAGAAGCAGGAGCTGGAGAGGGCCGCAGGCAGGAGCTGATCAAGATGGTTTTCTAAAGAGCATCTCGGAGAACCTTGGCTTTAAAAAAAAATTCTCTAGGCTAAAAATTTTTTGAGAAGTTCTCATCCAATCTAGTGGTCGCCAACTGTAAAGATTAAAATTTAGGGGAGATGGGGAGACTGAGGCAGGTAGAAATTAGTTTCTCTCTGCAAGGAATATATATTTTTTAGAGGTTTATTAAAGGTTAAAGATTAAGAATATACAAGTAAGAAACATGTGCCTAGGCCAGAGGCCTAGACAAAATAACCTCACATCATGGAAGAGACGCCTCTGCTCCAAAAAACGGAAGTCCAAAAAGGGCCGAGCCCTTCAAAAGCCTTTGCTTAAATATCTTCTCGATCTCAGCCCAGGTGAGATTACAAGGCATTCTGGGGAAGTGGAGCAAAGGCTCATGGGGATTGTAGTCCTGTATTCGAGTCTATTTTTTACAGAGAGAAGGATTTTGCTTTTCAGGGAGTTTGGCCAAAATAGTAAGTCATAAGGAGAGAGATATAATTCCTCCTTTGTCTGATTCACAGATGGAAAAAAAGAAGAGGGAGACCAACTGGTCACTTAATGTGGACCTCAACATGGAATTTACCAATCCTGGTTTTAAGTTTCTTATTCATACACTCAATTTCATCAGAACTCTGGGGGTGGTAGGGAGTATGAAATTTTGGGGATATTCCCAGACAAGAATAAACTTGGAACAAAATCAGATGGGTGAAGTGGGTCCCCCATCTGTCAATGTGAGCAGGACAAAGCAAGGAACAATTTCCTTTAGAAGGATTTTTACCACAAAGGTTCCTGGAAGCTCTAGACCTGGGAAAGTCAGCAATTCATTGAATAAGTTAATGAACAATAACAAAGCAAATGTTACAATGACCAGATCTGGACATACATATTGTTGTAAGGAAAATGGTGACATTTGCAGAAAAGTGGCATGAGACCAACAGAACTTTGGAAGGGGTTTAGGGCTGAGACCAAGACAGTTAGTTAGTGGACTCTCTGGAGAATCTCTGGAGGAGTCATCTGCAGATTTCTTGGTGGCTATCCTTTTCTTATTCCTCTTTGATGTTTTTCCATTGAGGCAGTTCCTGGTGAACCTGATCCAGCTACAGAGACTGTGAGATCAAGTCTGGATCCTTTTGGATCTAAGACCTTCCCTGGCCTTAGCAAAGCGTTACATAGACCCTTTCCTTAAATCTAACAAAGGGGTTAGATTTGAGGGTTTTAGTTAAGATTATGGACTATAGATTTAGGTAAGGGAGAAGTAGAGTAGGAAGTACTCTAAGAAGAAATTCCTGTGAAGGGATTATTAGATCTGGTGGGGATAGATTAAAATTAGTTTAGATAATCTCAAATCTCCTTTTCACCTTTCCTTTGTTTTTTAATATGCAAATGCTCAAATAGAAGGTCAGCTAAAGGACAACCACAGAAAGTTATAACCTTAGAGGAATGTTAGTTAAATGATTGGCAGCCCAAATGCAATCAGGGACTATGGGAATGCCTAGGACAGCCTGACCTCCTTTGATTGTATCCACAATCCCCCTGTGTACCAAAGTGAGATCCCCTTAGAAACAAAAAGACATAACCAATGAGAAAAGTTCTAGGGGAGGAATGGCTTACCCACCAGTCATATATTCTTTCCATCTTTGACTTCAAGGCCAACGTAGACTAGGGAAAAATATTCATTAGTGATTCTGATGAGTCTTTGACTGGTTATGTAAGGATAATTTAGGCTTGTGACCTAATCTAAATTTGATTTTTAGTCACCAGGGGATATCACATATAAAATACCCAAGTCATTTTGGAAATATATGGTGGTTTAATCAATATATAGGGAAGAAATCAAGAAGAGAGAGGAAAAAGGTATAGGATTTCTCTTTCCCTGCCTGTGCCAGGCCAGCCATAAGGTCCTTGAAGATTAGAGGCTTTCTCTAAGAGGATAATGTTTGGAAGGTAAAGGAGAGAAAAGTCAGCCTAACTCTGAGAGATCTCAGAGAAGAGCCTCACCGAACTAGGTTACTAGGCTTCCTCCAGTATGGTATCAAGGAAAACTCACCACTAAAACCAGACAATAGCATCCACCATGCCAAGATGCCAAAACGCTCAGCCAGCTGTTGCCAGTCACCTCTCCACCATCAAAGAGCCCCAAGAGAGGAAGTGACACAGAATATATAGATGGTTTTACATCACTTTCCTGCATCTCACCTGTACCAATGGTAGCTTAAGCTTGACATAGCACAGTCCAGGGGTCTGTCAGCTGTTTCTGATTTGTCATTTGCTAGCACATGTCTATCATAGGCCATCCTCCTAGATACTTAATCCTTAAGTATGGGTGTAGACATTCCTGATTTTGTTAGACTAAGTAGGGTGGAGTAATCTAAAGTTCACAGTTATAGAAGTGGAGAGGTGAAGTATAAGGGTAGGTCTTTGATTGCTACATCAGCTCAAGTATTTCCTAGTGAAATAGGGTTTATGCCTGTAAAAATAAATTTTGGCGTGTTATAAAATAAAATATTTAGATGGAAAAACTGTTCCAATATAGATTCAAAACTTTTAAAGTTGCCAATCAGGTTCAAATTGTTCCAGATACTTATGATAGAGGTAATCAAAATTATCCTCAGTGATGAAGTGAAGCTCAAATGTGAACTTGCCTTCAGGACCAGTCACAAGGACACTAAAGAGGCTCTTATTATAAACATAAAATATTTATTGAAATATATAAGGATAAATAAAGGGTTTCTAATTCTAAGGGTTTCTAAATCCACCCAAATAAAATCCCAGGTTCTGCAAGAAACTGCTTCTCCTGTGTTTCACAGGCTACACTAATCCTCCCTGATCTGACTATCCCAAATTTATACTATCTAAATAAAAACTACCACTAACATCCTTATAAATCTTAACTTTGCCTTAAAATTATAAAATAACAAATGCTAACTGGTTGAGTCTCAATAAGAATCCAGTTAGGATTCTTAACAGACTCAGAGTCCCATCCAAAGACCAGGTTTTTCTTTCATCTTCTCAGAGTTAAACAATCTATAAAACCACAATAGATATTCAATAGTGTTTCCCAAGTTGGGAAAGGAAAATGCTGAGCTCCTTCAGATCTTTCTCTCAGACAGAGAGAGAGGCAAAGATGTTACCTCCTCCAGCCCTGAGAGAGACTCTCTGAGAGTGTTTCTCTGCCAACTTCCAGAGCCCAACTCCCAATTGCCAGAGAGAGTAATTGACATAGAAAAACTGTTATAAATGTCACATCTGAAATTAACGAACTCTCTCAGCTCTGCTTCAAACTCCAGTTATTTTCTCAAGCAGCCACTTTACTTCTTATCCCTAAACTAATAAAACAATACTTATTTTCTAATTTCACCCTTACATGCCATTAGTTTGGGCAGAGCAGTGGACTATTACCAAGGTGCTGAGCGGATGCAGGGAAGATAAAAGTTCATTGAAGTATTCAGCATGAGCAATCATCTTTCAGTGGAAGTAAGGAAGCTTCTTTGTAACTATAACATTCTAACCACATTTCTTGTTTTGCTATTATTTTCATTTGACTATATTCATGCTGTAGTGCTGTCTATTAAAAATTTTGCATATATACTAATGCTTATATTTAGGCTTT
This sequence comes from Monodelphis domestica, assembly GCF_027887165.1. Taxonomy (NCBI): domain Eukaryota; kingdom Metazoa; phylum Chordata; class Mammalia; order Didelphimorphia; family Didelphidae; genus Monodelphis; species Monodelphis domestica. The sequence continues at coordinate 349,390,832 of NC_077230.1, forward strand.
ATGTATATATATACATATTTTTTTAACTTACACCTGCTGATAGTGTTTCTGGTTTGACAAACCAGCTTTACCTTTTTATTTAGCCACATTCCATTTTGTTTATGCTTGATTGCTATGTATTCTAGCTACTGAGGCAATCCAGCTCTGTGTATATGTTATGTCCTATATATATTCTTAGGCATACTGTTAATTTTATTAACATCATGTATTTTGGTTTCAAAGGTAGCATTTGTTGTTTACATAGGATGCCCAGAAAGTCAACCTTTTGTTTTAAAGCACTGTTTGTGACTATGTTGCATAGTTATAAGTTTCAAGTTTGCCCTGGGTGATTTTTTTTTCAAGAGATCAGAAAAGGTTTTGGCCCAAAGGAGGAATGTAATCTAGAGCTCAAGATGAGTAGTTGCATAAAATAATCTTCAGTGGTAGAGAGACCTCAAGTAGACTGCAAATTACTAAATGTTCTTACTTTTCTCCATGCCAGTCCTAGTCATTGTAGATAAATGGTAGTTGCCAACCTTAGTTGTAATAGATTATCGTTATGGTGGTTGTCAACAGAGAGGTCCAGTCTTCAATGTATGTTGTTATCTGCCTACATAATAGGGAGATTGAGTCTCACTGTCACATTTCTTGGTCTTAAAAAATGACATCTAGAAAATCTCTTTAGTACGGGAACCCAAGAAGGTGGGTGATTCCAAGAAACAATGGACCACTGGGTCACATGGGAGACAGAAACATTCAGTTCAAAATTGTGGTACATGTTGGTGATGGAATACTATTGTGCTGTAAGGAATAATGAACTGGAGGAATTCCATGGGAACTGGAACAACCTCCAGGAATTGATGCACAGTGAGAAGAGCAGAACCAGGAGAACATTGTACACAGAGACTGATACACTGTGGCACAATTGAATGTAATGGACTTCTCCACTAGCAGCAATGCAATGATCCAGGACAATTCTGAGGGACTTATGAGAAAGAACACTAGTCACATCCAGAGAAAGAATTGTGGGAGCAGAAATGCAGAAGAAAAACAACTGCTTGATCACATAGGTTGATGGGGATATGATTGGGGATGTAGACTAAACAAACACCCTACTGCAAATATCAATAATATGGAAATATATCTTGATCAATGACACATGTAAAACCCAGTGGAATTGTGAGTCGGCTATAGGAGGGGGTGGGAGAAGGGCAGGGAAAGAACATGAATCTTGTAACTGTTAACTTGGAAATATTAACTTGAATCCAGGTCCACACTTAGAAATCATGTAACTTGTGGCCATATTTCTAGGTGGTTCTTTGGGCTGCTGACTGCCCTCACCTTTTTTGGGGACAACAGACAAGCTGTTACCCATGTCCAATAACACCCGGGTGGCTATGGACGATATAGTTCTGTGTACCCCGCAGATGCCCAATAAACAATCCCTTAATTAAAGAGAAAGTCACTCCAAAACACCAGATGTGAGTCCTACCTCCAAGAGCCACTTACCTGGCCCTTGCTAACTGGACTCCTGACCCAACCCCAAAGGGGTTGTGTGAGGTACCTCAAGTCTCAGAGTCCTCGTTAGCAGGAGGGCTCAGGCAGCCGGGACTTTGGATCTCGTTGGAACCTCCATTATGTCAACTAGAAAAAACGCAGAACTATTAAATAGTCAAAGTCACTCTTTATAGTGGTAGTCTCTCGGTGACCGAGAATGACTATTGTCTTTGTGCATTATCATCTACTGATGTACCCTCATGTGGCTTTGGAGTCCAAAGGCTGAGGCACAGAGTTTGTGGCACATGGGGCCTGGGACACCAGTTGTTACGGGAGGTGCGGTTGTGGCCTGGTGTCGGCGTTCACGCGCGGCGGCAAGACGTCAATGTCGCTCATCTTCAAAGGTGGTGGCGGCATGGTTAATGTGGGTTCACCAGCTGCTTCTGTCAGAGGCAGCGAGTTCTAGTTGCTTTGGTGTCATGCCAGCCCATTTCAGGTTTGACTTTAGCTGATCCTTGAATCTTTTCTTTGGTCGACCTTGTTTCCTGAGTCCAGCTGACAGTTCACCATAGAATACCTGTCTTGGTATTCGCTGTGGGTCCATGCGGATGACGTGTCCAGACCATCGTAGCTGGGCTTTGAGGACCAGGACTTCGATGCTGGTGGAGTTGGCTCTGTCGAGGACTTCCTGGTTGGTGATTCGGTCCTGCCATCGGATCCTCATGATTGACCGGAGGGAGCGTTGATGGAATTGCTCCAGCTGTTTCATGTGCTTCCGGTACAGTGTCCATGTCTCACAACCGTACAGGAGTGAGCTGAGGACCGCTGCGTTGTACACTTTGAGCTTCATCATCCTACACCGCTGTGTAGGAGGACTTTGGAGCACAGCCGCTAGAGTGCCTGGCTGGCCTTTTGGATCCTGGCATTAATCTCGTGGTCTAGGGACCCGTCATTGGCGATGGTGCTGCCCAGGTACTTGAAAGTGTTGATGTTAGAAATCTGCGTGCTGTCGATTGTAATGCACGGCCTCCCTGGTGCAGGTTGGAACAGCACCTCTGTTTTGCTGAAGCTGATAGTCAGGCCAAACAGTTTTGTTGTGGTAGAGAACCTGTCCACTATGGTTTGAATCACTCTTTAATCAAGGGAAAAAGGGGTTCAGCGCTAATAGGCCATGACAACAGAGCTGCTCCCTGAGACTGCACAGAGTCTGGACGCCCTGGGCACTGACCCCTGGGAGTGCCACCAACTCAGGATGGACAAAGAAACAAAAGATTTTGGGGAAACTATATACCATTTGGGAAATCCAGGGGCAGGCAAAGATGATTGACATCACTATAGCTACAAAGAAAATGGGAGTGTTCAAACTACACTGACAGGATACAATCAAGCTTGGGAAAGGAATCATAGCTAGAGGCTAGGGTGTAAGAGAAGGGGCTACTTACAATAGATACTAAAGGATGGTTCCTGCTCAGGTGTGGATCTTTTTTGAGAAAGGTTCTAATACAATAGGGAGACTACCTAAAATAAAGAGGGTCCTGAGCATATGCTTATCTCACCCAACTAGGATTGTCAATCCCCTGAGGGTCTCCCACTCAGTCTGAAACTGCTAACTTGGGGTTCCCTTCAGGGTAGATTCCCATGGGAACAAGGAACAAGTACAAGCTTTGGGGTCTCCAATCTACAAGCTAGTTCTGAAAATTGGGGTTCATCAGATCTCACTAGGTAACAAGTTTGGGATTCCTAGATTCCATGTTGACACACACCCCTTTTGGTCAAGTCCTAAAGTCACTGTCCATACAAATGGGTAATGCTATATGGGATTGGACTCAATCCCCTAATGGTGGGAAAACTCAGGGATACAGGTTTGGGGAATTGGCATTTGGGGGGCATTCCCCAATGCCTGGAGCATTGACATTTGAGCCAGAAAGGCAGGCAGTCTGCCTTTGGCAAAAAACTAACAATCAAAACACTACCCCATTTCCCATCATCTTAAGCTTTCACATCTGGTGGATCCTGATGATGCCTTCAGTCTCCTCTCTTGAAGACTTCTGTCCTCTAGCAGACTCCTCCTTTGGGATCAGACAGCTTCCTTGCTGCTATAAGAGAAAACTAAGAGAAATCCATAAGCACATTCTTTAACAGGACTTGATCAACTCCCTATATGCTTACTCACTACAAAGATTATCCACACTGCTAATCTGCAATCCCATCTTATATTTTAGTAATGTCTTTTCCACACAAATTATAAAATTAGGTAATTTACATGCTTAATCAGAAAGATTGCCTTACTTTACCAAAATATAAAAACCCTACAAACTATAGAAGTATAAAAGCAGAACAAAATCCATATTACAGGTTATTCAGTACTGTGTAAATCTGGAAGTGGCCCTACTTCCTGTTTGTGGCCCCAAAATTAAAATATTTTGTTTAGCACCAAGTAATATTCTAGCTAGATATTCTAAAATCCAAAACCACATTAGGATAACTGCATGGCAATTTCAGCTTCAAAACTATTTTTAAAGTCAAATTTTAAGTTTCAATATTGGAACGAACTCCCAAAATTATCAAGATTAAAAATGCTTTTAAATTTCTTTAATTTTAAAACCTCATACACGCGTCTAACTCCCTCCTTTGGGGAGGTTGAAATGCTAGGGAATTTGTAACTGTCTTCATTCACCTTTAACTACTTACCTACCATAACCCTGCTTAAATAGCTTAGGCTTTTTACTTCTATTAACTAGTATGAAAAAATAATGTTGCAACTGAGTCAGCTAATGTAAGACTGTAGATAAAAACTTTTTGTTAAAATAATTCTTCTGATTTGACTGGGTTGTAGCCTTAAATTAGTTTTGAGTATACATTTCATTTTCCTGAATATTTATTCACTGGCAATAAGGACTCATTTACCATTTCACTTGGGTCTAGTCTTATAGGTGATTTCATCAGTATTCCTGGGCACAAAGGTTTCCTTATCTTTGTTTCTTTCCTTGAAGCTCCAAAATGTATAAACTTTACTGGTACTGTTATGGGGTTCAGATGTGTAGCCCTGGGGTTTGGGAAGGGTACCTTTTGCAAGAATGCAAGCCTCCAAAACTTAGCTTAAAAACAAAAAGAGAAATTTATTGATTTAGGAAAATAATGTTCAGAATGGCCAGGAGGATAGCAAGGTGGAAGAGCAAGATGGAAGGCTGCTCCCAGAACCCATCAATTCTGGGGATTTTATACTCTTGATCATAGAGTGGACATGACTCTAGAGTGGTCCTCACTCAGGTATTTGGTGGGTTGGGTTGGTCATCTGACTGGGGTCTGCCCGGAGACATAGGGAATGACCCTCATAAAGATTCCTTAGTTTTAGGGAACAGACAGATGTCTGAGATGTAGCCTGATAGGATCATAGGATCGAGGTGTAGCCTGGAGGTGCATCTCTCTGTCCATCTTAAATCTAGAGGATGATCAAAGGAGGACAATCATGTCCGGGTCCTATAGGGATCATTGGATGTTTTAGGCTAGGAGTCATGAAGATGTAAGGGAGCAAAGGAATTTCCCTGATAATAGTTTGCCTGAGCTTCTGGAGGTACAGTGCCCATGTCAGTACTAGGGAAAGACTCAGTGTTCTATCAGAATCTTGTTTATTAAGAATGCTGCTTAGAATCTACTATTCATGTGCAAAGCTTCCCCCCTTTGGGCACTGATATTTTGCCAGGTTTTCCTTATGACCTAAACTCTTCCTTTTAAGAAAAGGAACCTCTTTGAATTTGCATACTCATTCATAATTGCTAAAAATTTCCATCTGCTTCTACAATTTCCATATTCTATGCCTTGCCTTCCTCATATGATTGCAGAAAATTTGCTATTAACAGGAGAAAAGTGGGAAGTAACTTAAAATGAGGGAGAAAAGCTCCCATTTTTTTTTAATATTACTGCCATGCGTAAATTGGCAATGATCAGCAGTCACCTGTAGAACTTGACAGAAACTTAGCCCTTCTTCCATCACCCTTGTAATACACGGCTGGTTCGTTGGCCTCCCTGGTGCAGATTGGAACATCACCTCTGTTTTGCTGAGGCTGATAGTCAGGCCAAACAGTTTTGTTGCAGTGGAGAACCTGTCCACAATGATTTGAAGATGATTTTCTTGGTGGGCCATGAGAGCACAGTCATCTGTGAAGAGAGCTTCTAGCTTCTCTGTTGTCTTTGTTTTTGCAGTCAGGCAGTGAAGGTCGAATAGTGAGCCATCCAGTCGGTATTTGATGTAGACGCCCAGGTCTAGATCCATCACAGCATGTCGTAATACTTGGGTGAAATATAGGTTGAATAGCACCGGAGCAAGGACACAGCCTTGTTTCATGCCATTGGAGATGTTGAAGCGGCCGGAAGTCTCTCCACCAGACAGGACTTCCCCTGTCATGTCAACATGAAAGAGCTGGATCAGTTTGACGAATTTTGCTGGGCAACTGAACTTGCTGAGGATCAACCACAATGCATCCCTGCTCACTGTGTCGAACGCCTTTGTCAGGTCTATGAAGACAATGTAGAGACTCAGGTTCTGCTCAAGGCATTTTTCCTGCATTTGCCTCACCGTGAAGACCATGTCGATGGTGCTGCGATCTGGTCGGAAGCCACATTGTGATTCAGGCAGGTTATGCTCTGAAACAGATGACAGGCATCTGTTGAGTATAACACGGGCGAGGATCTTTCCAGCAGTGGAGAGTAGTGAGATGCCTCTGTAGTTGTCACAGGCTGATGGTGTGCCTTTGTTCTTGTATAGGGCTACAATGGAGGCATCTATGAGTTCTGGGGGCATGTCTTCCTCTTCCCATATGCTGGTCAGCACTATGTGGAATGCCTGAAGCGCCTTTCCATTTAAGGCCTTGTACACCTTGATTGGGATTCCGTCTTTACCAGGTGCCTTGCCTGCACTCATTTGTTTAATGGCTTTTTGGACTTCTTCTAATGAAGGAGGGAAGTCAAGTTGCTCAATGATGGGGTTTTGGGGGATCTGGTCAAGTGCCCTTTGCTCGACTGAGGAGGGTAGGTTGAAGAGGCAATTGAAGTATTCTTTCCACCTGTTGCTGATGCCTTTTTTATCTTTTATGAGAGTGTCACCGTCAGAGGATAGCAAGAGGGGGGTGGATTTTAATGGCCCATAGACAGTCTTGAGGGCACTGAAAAATTGTTTGTAGTTTTTCGTGTCAGCAAAGCGCTGGATTTCTTCTGCCTTTTTTTCCCACCATTGGTCTTGCATTTTCCTGATCTCACACTGAGCCGTGGCTTGGAGAGACTTGAATCTGTCCTTTATAGGAGCAGAGTTTGGGTTATTTTGCCACTCCATAAAGGCTTTGTTCTTTTTGTTCAATAGGTCTTCAATAGCAGTGTTGTTCTTGTCGAACCAGTCCTGGTGGTTGCATTGTTTGGGGCCTAGGACTGCCTTTGATGTTTCCGTCACCGAGTCTCTGAACTGGTTCCATTTCTAGGTTGGGCTTCCAGTGAGTGGTCCCTTGGCAGATAGTTTGTAGTCCAGACAGGACTGGAATGTTTGCAGATAAAGTGGATCTCTGAGACGACTAACGTCGCAAAATGCGCGAACTCTCTGGGCGCATTTTGGATGGTGAGGCACAATGCGCATTTGAAGAGTCGCTCTAACCAATCGGTGGTCTGTCCAGCATTCAGCTCCTCTCATGGCTCTGGTGATCTGTGTGTCCTAGATGTCTCGCCGGTATACAATGATGTAGTCAATGAGATGCCACTGTTTTGATCATGGATACATCCATGTTGTTTTATATTTGTTCGCCATTCTGAACACAGTGTTCGTGATGGTGAGTTCGAACTCTGAGCATTTGCTGAGTAGCAGTAGGCCATTGTTGTTCATTTTGCCCACGCCGTGTTTGCCGAGCACTCCTTTCCATCTTTCATGGTCCTGGCCAACGCGGGCGTTGAAGTCTCCCAGTAGTATTCATTGGTGGGCACTGAGTGTAGGACAGCACTTAAGTCAGAGTAGAACTGCTGGATGGTCTCCTCTGTGCTGGTCAGTGTTGGGGCATATGCACTGATGATTGTGGCATACCGGTCTTTGCTGAGAGGTAAAAGGATCTTCATGAGCCTCTCACTGATGCCCACAGGCAAGTCTGGCAGCTGTTTGAGCAAACTGGTCTTGATAGCCAGGCCAACACCATGGATTCTGTCTTCACTTGTGGCTCTACCTTTCCAGAAGAAGGTGTATCCAGTGGTGGGTTCGCTGAGTGATCCCTCTTCTGGTAAGCTTGTTTCGCTTATGGCTGCGATGTTGTTGTTATATCGTGCCAGTTCTTTACCAATTAAAGCTGTTCTTCTCTCAGATCTTGGGGTATTCTCTCTGTCAAGTAATGTTCTGATGTTCCATGCTCCTAGTAGGAGTTTCTTTGTGTTTTGTTTTCTTTGGTTTTGACCGCTTAAAGGAATGATCCATCAGCCGTGGTGTTCTGACCGGGTGTTTGTAGGGCAGGCAATGTTTGGGACACCTTTTCTAGTCCCCTCCCTTGATTAGGGTGAACAGTGCTGTCCTAGAGAGGGCTGCTCAGTCGTCCAGGATGCTGCTGAACATCTCTGCTGCCCTACAGGGCCGAGTGACCACTGGTCCATGGGCCTCCTACGTGCAGGATCATGACTACAACTGCCAGTGGTCACCTCCACCTGTTGCGTCGCCACTCCCCCATCGCCACAGGTCTTGAAAAGGGTGGGCAGGGTTAGGATAGATGAGTGTGCACAAAGATACTAGTGTGTGAAGGAGATTTAAGTGGAAAAGTCAATGCACAGAGACAGTCCCACTCTCTCGGCATTGGAAGCCTGGGTGGTATAATAATTAAAATAGTTGGTCACCATAAACTGTTAAGATTAAAATAGTGGAAGATATAAATTGTTGGCATATAAAAGAGTGGATTGTAAATTGTGACCACAGCAAATAAGTTTTCACTACTGTGTCTTGTTTTAAAATCAAATATAAGGTGGTCGCCAGGGAAAAATTCCCAATTATTAAAATATACCCAAGTCAGCTGGGTTTTATAGAGAATTTTAATTAATACAAGTGAGGAATTAATGAAAGTGAGAGAGTTAAGAGAGGAATAAGTATGAAGGGCCTTAGCCAACATAGCCTAGACCTGAGTTTAAGAGAGAGATCAGTCAGTCCTTAATCACTCACCACAAGATCTGTCCAAGCAAGGATTCTAGTGATACCAGGCCAGCTTCATCTCAGCTGACTCCACCAGTTCAATCCTGATTCTGAATATGAATCAGAATGTCCCTTAAGCTCCTATTTAAAGGGAATTTTCTCCTATGTCACCTCCCCTAAGTTCTTACATCTACCAATAACAGTAGATGTTTTTCAAAGGACAGACCATTCTTAATTCACACCTAAGAAAGCTTAAATTTTTGATTAAGTTCACACCAGGAAACCTCTGAGTAAGTTTCTCACCTCTTTGCTCCTTGTAAGTTCACAAGTTACCTGACCTTTATAGGTTCTTAGCACCCTTTTGTATTAGTTCTAAAAATAGGCATAACTTAAGAACTTTTTTGCCTTATTATAAGTATGGATTTAAGTACTTTTCATTATTCAGCAAAGAGTTTACAACTTTATCTTCCCCTAAAGTATGCTTAAGTAAGGGTGGAGTAGAGTTCTCACATTCCTGACTAAGTCCCTTCATTGTTTAAAATGGGGAATGGTCTTAACCCAATCTTATGAAGTAGGGTCTGGGAATTTTTTTTAAGGTTGACAATCCAACCTTATGAAGTAGGGTCTGAGAATTTTTAAGGTTCACAGTGGGTGTATAGGGTGTTCATGGAGGGGTAGCACCCTTGCTATGAAGGGCTTGTTGTGCCCTCCTAGGGCAGCTCCCCAGCCTCTGACCCCCACTTGACACCCAGCTCTCACTTGTGGCTCCCAGTAGCTGCTGGTATGTGACAGCGGCCACACCCCAAGCAATGGCTTTGATAGGCCAGCCAAACCTTGTGAGGGTAGCCATCGAGTCGTCGCCGACCCCTGGTGAACTAGGGCTTTGCTCACCCAGCATGTGAAGCCTGATTCAACGGAACAGGTGGAAGAAACCAACAAGAAGGTTCAATGGCTGAGATGGCGATGCAGCAAAGCACTGTGGAGTGCTCAGGGTGTGTTGAAGTACAAAAGACAACACGGCCACCCAATGCAGCTGAAGAAGTCTCCAGGCATAACGATTTTTCATGCCACTTCCAAATTAGTCACTCATATAAAACCAAAATGCCCGAATAAAACCATAATTACACTGATGTTAAAGATAGTATGGTTTGATCTGCATTTGACTCCAACAGTTGTTTCCCTGGAGAGGGATAGCATTTTCTATGAAAAGTCTTTTGGGATTGTCCCAGATCATTACATTGCTGACAGTCATCATCTGAAAAATTATTAAAAGATCCAAAGAAAGGGCAGCTAGGAGGCTCAGTGAATAGAGAGAAAAGGCTTGGAGATAGAAGGTCAACCTCCACCCCACCCCCAGATTCCAGGGAGCTGAGCAGTGGTGGTGGTTACTCCCCTTAGATTGGAAATAGATTCTATGCACCTGTCACCCTGCAAATAGTACAAAGTCCCTTTAATATTTGTGAACCCTTACTTGGTCAATGAACAGGTAACAGTCCTGCTTTTATAAGCAAAGAATTGATTGGGTCCAGGCCCTCCGGATTGCACTGACCCTAATTAAAATAACCCCCAGAGCAAATTTAGGGCTGAGCTCCATTCAACAAACTCTAAGGGAATATGCTAATCAGATCTTCCCTAATCCTTCAAAGGAGGATAGAGAGGAAATGACACACATGGCCCAAATGGAGGGATCAAACCAGCTAACACCTGGATGGGAGGGTCTGTCTCTAGCCATCCTAACCACCCTCATTACTGTAAAACTGGAAGGGCAGACTACGTGAACTCATGTCACTTGTATTAAACCCTTTACCCCACAGAAATTGGTGGCAGTCTTCTCTTGGGTTTTGGATTATGTGTACCTAGCGACCTAGACAAATAATTCCATAATTCAATTAGCAGTAGTTAAAGCAAGTCCCTCAAAGTAAAGAAATAGCCTGTGGTCTCCTTGCCTCAAAGGCCTATCAAATGCCTGAGGCTTCCAGGAAATTTTCATCCACTCCAGTTCTAGTGGCAGCCTTTTACTTTGAATATCCCCAGACCCACCAGTATAAGTGCTTTGATAAGGATTGGGGCACTGTAAAAAATAGACTCGAATACAGGACTACAATTCCCCACAAGTCTTTGCTCCACTTCCCCAAAATGCTTTGTAATCTCACGGGAATTTTGAGGTGGGCCAAGATCGAGGAAGGATTTAAGCTGGTGGCAAAGGTTTTTGGGTCTTTTTTTGGACTTCCGTTTTGGAGCAGATGAGTCTCTTCCATGATGTGAGGTCATTTTGTCTAGGCCTCTGGCCTAGGCACATGTTTCTTACTTGTATATTCTTTAATCCTTAATCCTTAATAAACCTCTAAAAAAATATAATACTCCTTGCAGAGAGAAACTAATTTCTACCTGCCTCAGTCTCCCCATATTCCTAAATTTTAACTGTTACAGCACTGACCCTTTTCCTTTTAATATGACTCATGCTCTGTGTAGAAATTGCACAGGGAACCCTGTCACCTGAAGAAAGGGAATGAGGATGTATTCCTCTAATTGTACATACTGGTATCCTAATGGAACATCAGTGGTTCTGATTGCAGCCAGAGGGTGGGGCATATAGTCAGGGGGGCGGGGCATGCAGTTGGGGGCAGGGCACTAACAAAGTATGAGGGGGCATCCCTAAAAATTTCCAAAAGGCTCCCTGTCACTTGCTTAACCATTAGTCAGTGCCATTCTTTTGCCTATGAATTACTACTTGGTATCGATTCTAAGATAAATGGTAAAAAAGGGTTTAAAAAAAAAACAAAAAAGAGCTCCTGTACATAGAATACATCAGTGATGGCAAACCTTTAGAGACCACATGCAGGCCCTGCCCTCTCCAGACTATGCGCCATGCCATGTCCACTCCCACCATCCCCCTTAACCCACATATGAGAAGAAGCAGTCACATTGAGCTGCTGGGCAGAGGGGTGGGTGGATTAAGTGAAAAATTGTCCTCAGGTGATGTGAAGAGGGGGAAGGAAGGGAGCAGCTCTACCAGAGTCCCTCTCCCTTTCTAGTAACTGTATTTTATTTTAAAATCCAAGATTTTTGATTTTTTTGTTTGAGATTGTATTTTAATATAAAATAAAAGATTTTGATTTTGTTCGAGAAAAGATCTTCAAGGAAGAAGTTTGCTAACTCCTAAATCCAGAGAATTATCTGTTGCAGAAAGATGCCAGAAAGCCTACACGACATCAAGAAGATCAAGAATGAACTTTAGATATAGTTGATTGAACTGAAGTTTGAATATTTATTGTAAATGTACACATTTATACCAAAAGGGGACTGCCCCTAATTTGGCTTTCTGTCAATGTGCCTAGCAAAACATTGGTTTTGCTATCTCTCTTTTCTATTCCTCCCTCACTACTGTAATTTCCTCTTAGAAAATTGAATATTGTATGAATCTGTAGTTAGAAGTGCATTTAGGACTACAAGATGATTATGTTAAATGATTAATGGGGAGACTAGTTTCCCAATGATCATCAGGGGGGATTGTGAGTCTTAAAATTTCTCAAATTCTTCCTTGGAACATTATCTTAAGGTTATGGTTAAGGTTATTCCCTATTTAAACAATGGAGGTACTTGATCAGGAATGTATTGGGAACTTTAAAATTACTCCACCCATACTTAGGCATACTTTAGGGGAAGATAAAGTTGTAAAACTCCTTAGTGAACAATGAAGGTATTTAACTCATACTTATAGTGAGGCTAAAACCTTAAGCTAGATCTATTTTTAGATCTAATACAAAAGGGTGCTAAGTACCTATGAAGGTCAAGTTAATCACTAAAAGGTCAGGCAACTTACAAAGGGCAAGCTTAGCAAAGAGGTGTGAAGTACTCAGAAGATATAATCTACCCAAAGAAGGTGAGAACTAAAAACTAAAGCATCTTCTGTGATTGGTAGATGTGAAAATTTAGGGGAGGTGACCCAAGAGAAATTTCTCTTTAAAAAGAGCTGTCTGAACCAGTTCAAGGTAGTTCAATTTAATTCAGCTTTGGAAGCTGAATTGGAGGTCAGGAGTCAGAGGAGGCTCTCTGAAGGAGTTGGATCTCAGACTAGTTGGCGTAGCTGGGTCTCTGAACACTAGAGTTTTGCTTAGAAAGATCTTGTGGTGAGGGATTAAAGACTGACTTAGTTTTTCTCTTAAAGATAAAAAGCCTAGGCTATTGGCCTAGGCCCTAGCATTTTCCTATTATTTCCTCTTACTCTGTCTCTCTCCCTTTCCTTAATTCCTTTATTTATATTAATTAAAATCTCCATAAAACCTAGCTGACTTGGGTATTTCATATTTGGGAATTTTTCCTATGGCGACCACTTATTTTTTATTTCAATCAAGACACTAAAAATTATCTTTACAGTTTTTGGCAATTCGCAGTCTTGAAACCCACATTTTCACCGTCACATAACAAACTCTGGAGAGCAATGGCTCACCTGCCCACTGTTGCAGTTAAAAGAGTGGGAGCCATAAACTGTTATAATTAAAATAGTTGTCTGCCATAAACTGTAATGATTAAAATAGTTGTTGTCTTAAACTGTAATAATTAAAATGGTTGATGTTATAAACTGTTATGAGTTAAATGGTGGAAGATATAAATTATGATAGATATAAGAGAGGGTGAGTAAATTTGACCGCAGAAAATATGTTTCACTACAGTGTCTTGGTTTTAAATCAAATATAAGGTGGTCACCAGGGAATATATTCCCAAATTATGAATATGCCCAAGTCAACTGGGTTTTATAGAGAATTTAATTAATAATACAATGAGTAATTAAAGGAACAAGAGAAAAAGGAAATAAGTATGAAGGGCCTTAAGCCAACATTGCCTAGACCTGAGTCTTAAGAGAGAATCAGTCAGTTTTTTATCACTCACCACAAGATTTGTCTTAAGCAAGGATGTCTGGGGAACAGAGTCTCCCTAGAGGGAGTTCCAGCCAGAGTCAGCCTCCCAAGGGACTTCTTCTTAAGAGATCTTCAAAAGGCCTCCTCCAAAGGGATCTATCTCCAAGGATCCTTGCTCAAGAGATTCCTTTTCTTATATAGGGGTTTTTTCCCTATGTCACCTCTCCTAAATTCTTCCATCTACCAATCACCGTAGATGTTTTCTAAAAGACAGCCCATCTGAATTCCAGCTAAATCAACTAATCTCCTCAGTAAATTTGAACCAGAGAAAACACTGCTGTGTCAACTAATCCCATCAAGAGAAAACCTGCCCGACCTTTATAGGTACCTAGCATCCCATTGTATCAATTCTAAAAACAGGCATGGCTCAAAGAACTCCCTGCCTCATCATAAGCATGGGTCCAAGTACTTTCATTGTTTAGCAAGGAGTTTTCTCCCCTAAAGCAGTCTTAAGTATGGGTGGAGTAGAGGTCCTCCCATAGCAAGGAGTTTTCTCCCCTAAAGCAGTCTTAAGTAGGGGTGGAGTAGAGGTCCTCCCATTTCTGATCCTGGCGAGTTCTCACATCAAAATGGGGAATGTTTCCAGTAGGGAATTTGTTCCAATGGAGGATTCTTCAATGTGGAAATTTTTAACATTCACAAGTCTGAGAAATTTCAAGATTTACACCACAGAGCACTCTGTGTGCCCTTTTTGGTATGTGTGCCATAGGTTTGCTAGCAGAGGAATAGATGCTTTATGGAAGATTCACAGAAGGATGTGGGGAGTCACAAATTGGCTATGATATATTCTTGTCTTGATGAGATCACATATTTGTGGAAATAGCAAATGAGTGAATGAATGGGTAAACAAATAGAATGAATAAATTAATGAAAAATAATGATTTGATGACTGATGGAATAAGAGAGTCAATGAGTAACTGAGTTTCTTAATGAATGAAACAGTGATAGAGCCACTGAATGAATAATAATGTTTATAGAATTAAATTAAATAAATAAGTATACATTTTTCTTTCTCCTCTCTTCTAAGTCACTCAGCTTTTGTCTAAATAGGTTTCTCTGTCTTTTTTTCCTATCCCCAGTCCCTCTATAGCTTAGTCATACCTGGCTTCCCTGCTGGAATGAGTCTCCAGGAACACAATTTGTCTTTGTGTCCAGTCTCATTCTAAAGTTCAAAGTCAGATTCTGTCTAAGGGAGCTCCTTCCTGATACAACCTGCATAAGTTAGAGTTAAAAGGCCTTGCCTAGAGCCATACGATGTAAATTTTATGTAAAATACAATGCAAATATGCAAAGTCCTGAGAGGCTAAAGGCACTGATCTTTTAAGATTTGCTCTAGGCAAATGGAAAATTGTTGATGTAGCTGATACAGATGGGAAAGAAATAGGACACTACACAAGATAACACACCAATTAAAGGTGTTAGAAGTCTTCATGATTTGGTCCCAACCCTCTAATATTTACAACTGGATTGGCTCCCTTACCCTCCTCCTCTAACACCTTTACTTAACCTGTTCTCCCTAGCTAGAATACTTACTCTTTTCCTCTCCAAATCCTACTTGTCCTTTAAACTCATATTAACTGCCATCTCCTCCAGAGTCTTTCCAACCCATCATTATCTCTCCTCAGAATTTTTTTTTTTTTAAATTTTAATATTATTTTATTTGGTCGTTTTCATACATTATTCACTGGAAACAAAGATCGTTTTCTTTTCCTCCCCTCCCCCCCCCCCCCCCCCCCGCCTTTCCCTCTCCCATAGCCGACGCATGATTCCACTGGTTATCACATGTGTTCTTGACTCGAACCCATTTCCCTGTTGTTGGAGTTTGCATTATAGTGTTCATTTAGAGTCTCTCCTCAGTCTTATCTCCTCCAACCCTGTGGTCGAGCAGTTGCTTTTCAGCGGTGTTTTTACTCCCACAGTTTATCCTCTGCTTGTGGGTAGTATTTTTTTTTTAGATCCCTGCAGATTGTTCAGGGAAATTGCATTGATACTTATGGAGAAGTCCATCACCTTCGATTGTACCACAATGTATCAGTCTCTGTGTATAATGTTTTCCTGGTTCTGCTCCTTTCGCTCTGCATCACTTCCTGGAGGTTGTTCCAGTTCACATGGAATTCCTCCACTTTATTATTCCTTTTAGCACAATAATATTCCATCACCAACATATACCACAATTTGTTTAGCCATTCCCCAATTGAGGGGCATCCCCTCATTTTCCAATTTTTGGCCACCACAAAGAGCGCAGCTATGAATATTTTTGTACAAGTCTTTTTGTCCATTATCTCTTTGGGGTACAAGCCCAGCAGTGCTATGGCTGGATCAAAGGGCAGACAGTCTTTTATTGCCCTTTGGGCATAGTTCCAAATTGCCCTCCAGAATGGTTGGATCAATTCACAACTCCACCAGCAATGAATTAATGTCCCCACTTTGCCACATCCCCTCCAGCATTCATTACTTTGCATAGCTGTCATGTTAGCCAATCTGCTAGGTGTGAGATGATACCTCAGAGTTGTTTTGATTTGCATCTCTCTGATTATAAGAGATGTAGAGCACTTTTTCATGTGCTTATTAATAGTTTTGATTTCTTTGGCTGAGAATTGCCTGTTCATGTCCCTTGCCCATTTGTCAATTGGAGAATGGCTTGATTTTTTGTACAATTGATTTAGTTCTTTATAAATTTTAGTAATTAAACCCTTGTCAGAGGTTTTTATGAAGATTGTTTCCCAATTTGTTGCTACCCTTCTAATTTTGGTTACATTGGTTTTGTTTGTACAAAAACTTTTTAATTTGATGTAATCCAGATTATTTATTTTGCATTTTGTAATTCTTTCTAATTCTTGCTTGGTTTTGAAGTATTTCCCTTCCCAAAGGTCTGACATGTATACTATTCTGTGTTCGCCTAATTTTCTTATAGTTTCCTTCTTTAAGTTCAAGTCATTCATCCATTTTGAATTTATCTTGGTGTAGGGTGTGAGGTGTTGATCTAAGCCTAATCTTTCCCACACTGTCCTCCAATTTTCCCAACAGTTTTTATGAAATAGTGGATTTTTGTCCCAAAAGCTGGGATCTTTGGGTTTGTCATATACTGTCTTGCTGAGGTTGCTTGCCCCCAGTCTATTCCACTGATCCTCCTTTCTGTCTCTTAGCCAGTACCAAATTGTTTTGATGACCGCTGCTTTATAATATAGTCTGAGATCTGGGACTGCAAGACCCCCTTCCTTTGTATTTTTTTTCATTAATTCCCTGGGTATCCTTGATCTTTTGTTTTTCCAAATGAACTTTGTTATGTTTTTTTCTAAATCAGTAAAAAAAATTTTTGGGAGTTCCATGGGTATGGCACTAAATAGATAGATGAGTTTGGGTAGGATGGTCATTTTTATTATATTGGCTCGTCCTACCCATGAGCAGTTAATGTTTTTCCAATTGTTCAAGTCTAGTTTTAGTTGTGTGGTCTCCTCAGAATTTTAAAGAGCTCTAGAGTCTTAATTCTGCACTGGTCCTGCACACATATAACCTGGTGTTGTTATTGTTCTTAATGTGAGTATTTCCTGTTTCTAGTCAGATATCAACTCCCAGAGGTTGGAACCTCCCCTCAACTCCCTCCCTCCCTCCCCAGTGTTGCCAAGCAAAGGGATTATCAGACATGGGGGAACTACTCACTAAATATTTGTAAAGGTAGAGCTAGATTTGGCCTTTGGAAAGGGAAAAGGCATTAACTTGAATTGGGGAAAAGGAAGGCAGGTCAACAAGGGGGGAGGGACAGGAAGTGAGTTTCATGCCATTGCCAGGGGACCCTGGGGAGCTCAGGAGGAAGCTGTGTGAAAGTCTGAGTTTCTTCCTTCTTAATGCTTGATATTGTACAAAAAGATGGAATGTCCAATGTGAGCAGCAACAGAAAGACCAAATCACTGAGAATACTTGGGTAGGAGGATGCTAGGTTATTAAGAGCTTTAAAAGTCAAACGGATCTTCTATTTAGTCCTTAAGGTGAAGGGAAGCCAATTGAGTTTATTGAATAGGAGGGGGATATGGTCAGATTTCCATTTTAGGAAAGTCACTTTGAAAACTATGGGGATTTACAGGGAAACAAACCAGCAGGCTATTGCAATAATCCAGGCTTGAGGTGAGAAGGGCTTGCCTCAGGGTTGTGGCAATGTTAGAGAGAGATGGAACCATATATAAGAGATGTTATTGTTATGTGGTGCAGATGTGTACCCCTGGGGTTCGGGAAGGATACCTTTTGCAAGAATGCACGACTCCAAAACTTAGCTTAAAAACAAAAAGAGAAATTTATTAATTTAGGAAGTAATGTTGAGAATGGCCAGGAGGATAGCAAGGTGGAACTGCAAGATGGGGAGCAGTTCCTTGGGAGGACAGCATGGATGGAAAAGCTGTGCCCAGACGACATCAGTTCTGGGGATTTTATACTCTTTACAACGGATGTTATGTCCTGGACTTGACTTAGAGTGGTAAGCCCTCAGGCATTTGGTGGGGTGAGGTGGTCATCTGACTGGGGTCTGCCTGGAGGCATAAAGATTCATCTCTTTGTCCATCTTAAGCCTAGAGGACTATCAAAAAGGATAAACATCTCAGGACCCTAGGTGGGGTCATTGGGTGTTTCTAGGATGCAAAGGCTAGGGAGTTTCCCTGATAATAGTTCGCCTGGGTTTCTGGGTGTTCAGTGCCTACATGAAAGTAAAAATAACAGGACTTGGCAACTGATTGAATATGGGAGGTGAGAGGGAGTGAAGACTAAAAGGTGACACCTAGGTTGTAAACCTGAGTGACCGGGAGGATAATGGTACCCTCAAAAGTAATAGGGAAAGGTGGCAGCTGGGTGGCTCAATGGATTGAGAGCCAGGCCTAGAAACAGGAGGTCCTGGGTTCAAATTTGACCTCCAACACTGCCTAGCTGTGTGACCCTGGGCAAGTCAATTAACCCTCATTGCTCTTCTGCTTTAGAACTGTCAATGTGGAATCTAGAAGTCCCCAGACTTGTAGCCTAGTAAGATTAGATGACTCCCAGTTTAGTTATAGCTTAAAGGTGAAAAGTCCCAGGTTTGACGTTGTCACATGAGAGTTTCTCCCTGAGGGAAAGTGCAACTTCAGGAGTCTCAGACTGACAGTAGATTTTTTTTATTAGTTAAATTAATTTATTTCTTAGTTACATTTTTGTTTAGAGAAAGAAGAACCAGAGGGGCAGAAATCTATTCTACCTTTAAAAATCTCTTAACCACAAGACATTTTTGGTGTACAATTTATATTATTTCCTAACAAAGAAACAAATCCAAAGTAAGATAAAAAATAGCTATAAAATTCAGAGAAAAGTTCAGTGCACAGTTTTTATTCAGCAAACATAATAACAATAGCCATTTAAATGTTGTGGAATTTTGGAGAATTGTTTTCCTGAATCTGGTCAAGGACAAAGCGTTGTAAGCTTAACTTGATTTAGGTGTTTCCACTCTACTTAACAAATCCATATTTCAAGTTTGCACTTCTTGCTTATACTTTAAAAGCCAGCTTTCTCTTTAAAAGTTTGTTGTAACTTTGGTAAGAATGTGGAAAAGGATTTCAGTGCAGGACATTGTTTTGAAAGTTACTGATATACCTGAACAAAAATATTTGTAACAGCTCTTTTTGTGGTGGCAAAGAACTGGAAACTGAAAGGGTGAACATCAATTAAGGAATGGCTAAACAAGTTGTACTATATATGTTTATAATGGAATATTATTGTGTCATAAGAAATGACAAACAAACTGATTACAAAAAATGTGGAAAGATAAATGAAGTGATACAAAGTGAAGTGACCAGAACTAGGAGATCTTTATAAACAGTTAACAATAGCATACAGTCATCAACTGAATGAGTTAACTATTATCAACAAGGCAAAGATTCAGGACAACTCAGAGATTTATGACAAAAAAATATCTACCACCACAGAAGGAAGGTAGAATATAAATGTAAACTGAAACATAGCATTCTTTATTTTATTTACTCCATGAATTTTTGCCTAGTGTAAATAATGTATCTTCTTTCACTTGATGAACACGGAAATATGTATTGTATGATAATATGTATAATCTACATCATAATACCTGCCTTCTCTAGGAGGGGAAAAGGGTGGAAGAAAGAGGGAGAGTCATGGATTGCAAAATATATCAAAAAATGAATATTTTAAAAATTAAATTGATATAATAGAGAAAAAACTAATATAATTTTTAAAAAAGTGATTGATAAATAATCTTAATTCTTCATTCAGATGGGATCAAGGATATGAGACTAAAGTAATTATCCTTTTTTTAGTCTGTATCATGTTTCCATGCTAAAGAGGGAGTGGGGAAAGGACTTATGCTTCTATATAACATTACTTTTAAGATGTGATATGTTTTATATATATATATATATATACATATATACATACATACATACATACATTTATATATTATGAATTTCAAAACTACTCAACCCTGTTCAAACCATTCTTTAGAGGATGGGATTTGGCTATTTCCTGATCAATAACAATAGAGATACTTGGAATAACAGAATCAGGTCTTGGAAACTACAATCTCCACCCTACTCAGGGTAACAATATTTAGGAAGGGCTGCAGCAAAGCTCAAGATTTAATTATTTGAGAATATGACCTTCAACAGACATGTGCAAAGGGGACAGACCTCTGGGCATTCCTGGGTGAAGCTAGAGCCACCATTGGCACCGGTGAGACACAGGAAGTGAGGTAGAGGACAGCTGAGGAGTTCTAGGGACTTCCTGTGTGAAGGAGGGGAGGGTTGGAGCCTGGTGCTTGGAGTGGAGGCCCTCAGACTGTTTCTCCATTTTGGTCACCTGAGTGATAGGGACTGATCTCTTTTCTTTGCCTTGGCTATCCAAGGCCTTGGGCCTTTGGCCCAGCCTAAGAAGAGTGGGTATTTAAGCCCTATTCACTTCTCCCCCCTTTCTCTCTCTCTCTCTCTCTCTCTCTCTCTCTCTCTCTCTCTCTCTCTCATACCTTTCTTCCTCCTGTTAGTAATTTTAAAAAAACTCCATTAAAGGTTGACTGCTGACTTGAGTTTTCATTTAGGAATTACATAGCTGAATTCCTTGGTGACCTTAAATTAATATATATCAGTCTTTTAATGTGATTTCCATATCACAATATATATATATGCATATATATGTATATATATATACATATATACATATATATCTCATAGTAATAGCTATTTCATAGTATTTACTTACAATTTTGGCTCAAAGGCTCTGTCCCAGGTAAAAATCTAGTTATGGTGTTAGAATTTTCTTTGAGGTAATTACCGTAATTAACCACTAATTGTTATCTTATTCAAACTTCTGTCAGCCAAACCTATATACTGAACAATCCCCTTTTAACTGTAACTGTGAAAATGTGGTTTGCCAAGATTGTGAATTGCCAAAACTATAAAGGTTTTGGCCAAACTGTAAAGATAATTTTTAGTGTCTTGATTTAAAATCTAAAACTAAGTGGTTGCCATGGGAAAATTTCCAAATATGAAAATACCCAAGTCAGCTGGGTTTTATGGAAATTTTTAACTAATATAAATGAAGGAATTAAGGGAAGGAGAGAGAGAGAAAGAGAAAAATAGTAGAAAGGACCTAGGTTAAATGGCCTAGGGCTGAGCCTAAGGGAGAGCAAGTCAGTCTTTATCACTCACCACAAGATTGTCTTCAAGTAAGCTCCAAACCTCCAACTACACTCAATTCAAAAACTCCTCCAACACAATAAGTCCCTTCCTTTTAAAGAAATTTTCTCTCATGTCACCTCCTCTAAATTTTTTCATGCCTACCAATCACAGTAGACACTTTTTCCCAGGACTGCCCATTCTTAGTTCTCATCTTCTTTTGTTCTCACCTTCTCTGGTCAGATTAAATCTACTGAGTACTTCACACCTCTTTTGTTAAGCTTGCCTTTTGTAAGTTGCTTGTGTTAAGATTAAAATTTAGGCCTAACTGTAGCAGTTAAAATTTAGTTTCTTGTTAGAAGTATTATATTTTTACAGGTTTATTTAAGATTAAGAAGACGTGGCTTTCTACCACCATTCACATCTTGCCTGCTAGGTGGAAAGCCACGTCTCCTTGGAAGTGGAAGTAGGAAGAGGGCCAGTAGGTTTTACAATCAGTTTAAGTAGAAATTTTTTATCTTGCCCAGGTGAGGATCTCAGTGAGATTACAAAGCATTCTGGGAAGTGGCCAAGGACTTCTGGGGATTGGAGTCTGGGATTCAAATCTCCATTTTTACACTTGGACTTTTAGGTACTAATTTAACCTTTATAGGTACTGAGCACCTTTTTGTATTAGATCTAAAAATATACCTAGCTTAAGGTTCTAGCTTTACTATAAGACATGAGTTAGGAACTTTTTATTGTTCAATCAGGAGTTTTCAACTTTATCTTCCCCTAAGACACTGTCTGAGTAGGGTGGAGTAATTTTAAAAGTTGTCAATACATTCCTGACCAAGTACCTCCATTGTTAAAAATGGGGAATTGCTTAATCAAATCTTCTGAAGTAGAGTCTGAGCAGTTTTAAGATTCACATAACAAACTGCAATATTCCTCTGGGCACAAGATACCCACAGACTCCTAGGCTACTTCTACCAGGAGAAATTGCTCAGTGCACTTTTATTATTTTATTTTAATTTTATTTAGTCAATTTAGAACATTATTCCTTGGTTACAAAAATCATATTCTATCCCTCCCTCTCCTACCCTTCCCCTTCTCTTCCCTTCTCTTAGCCTAGTACTGGCTAAGAGACAAAAAGGAGGATCAGTGGAATAGACTTGGGGTAAGTGACCTCAGCAAGACAGTCTATGACAAGCCCAAAGTTCCCATTTTTGGGGACCAAAATCTACTATTTGATAAAAACTGCTGGGAAAACTGGAAGACAGTGTGGGAGAAATTAGGTTTGGATCAACATCTCACACCCTACACCAAGATAAACTCAGAATGGGAGAATGACTTAAACATAAAGAAGGAAACTAAAAGCAAATTAGGTGAACACAAAATAATATACTTGTCAGATCTTTGGGAAAGGAAAGATTTAAAAACCAAGCAAGAGTTAGAAAAAAATCACAAAATATAAAATAATTTTGATTATATCAAATTAAAAAGGTTTTGTACAAACAAAACCAATGCAACCAAAATTAGAAGGGAAGTAACAAATTGGGAAACAATCTTCATAACAAAAACCTCAAAAAGGTCTAATTACTTAAATTTATAAAGAGCTAAATCAATTGTACAAAAAAATCAAGCCATTCTCCAATTGATAAATGGGAAATGGAAATGAATAGGCAATTTTCAGTTAAAGAAATCAAAACTATTAATAAGCACATGACAATAGATCTTAAAGTAGTTTAGATTCATCCATCAGATGTTAAGTATCTCTTTTGTCCCAAGGATTTCTCCAGTTAGGCCAAAGTTTTTTACCCAGGTAGCCCAGCCCTTGGCTGGATCCTTCCCTTTTGTGTCCATTGTGAAGCATCAACCCCTCATGGTTATTCCTGTCTGGGACTCCTTATTTTCCTTTGTTATCATTCTAAAGCCAATCAACTATCCCTCTCATCTTCAGTCCTCTAAGTTCCCTAGAAAGGTATTTAAGCTTCCCAACTTTAATGACTCTATGGAGTTGTCAATATATCCCAATTGGCTCTCCCAGGGGTCAGTAACCAGAGCAAAGAGCTTCAGGGCTTGGCGTGGGTGTGTGGCACACAGCTCTGTGTGGAGGCCTAACTGAGCACTGAACCCTTTTCCTTAATTAAAGAATGGTTTTTCTGACTATTTAATAGTTCTGTGTGTTTTCCCAGTCAACAGAACCAATACACAATATTGATTCTAAGACAGAATTTTTTTGAAAAGTAATAAGGAAGTTAGAAAAAAAGGTAGATTTTTGGAAAAAGACAATGAGTTCAGTTTTGAATATTTTAAATTTAAAATGTTTGTAGGACATCCATTTCTAGATGACTAATAGGTAGTTGAGATGCAGAATAGAGGTCAGGAGAGAGGCTAGGATTTAAAAGATAGATCTGAGAATCATGAATTGTTTTGGTAATTTTGGTAATTTAATTCATGGAAGTTTATCAAGGAAAAAAAAGAAGCCTCAGGACAGATCGCTGGGGGATGCCCACAGTTATGACCTTATATATATTATTCATCTAACCACTGGGAGCTTATGTTGGTATATGGTATGAAGTTTTGATTTAAGTCTGATTGTTGATAGAAATCTATACAATTTGTTAAGTGGTTAAATTGAGGGTGGGGCCAATGTTATTGAAGGCATATTACCTGACACTGGTAATTATTATTAAAGGGGCCATACCAAAGTGAGCTGTTAAACCATTAGCAATTACACACTTCTAACCCTTCATGGACACCCGGAGGATCCTTAAGGGAAGATATAATTGCTTTCTGGGGATTCCTCAACATTTGGTTTGGAAGAGTAAGTACCAGAGCCTCACTAAATGTAAAATGATGGCATAGGAGCAGATATTCTCTAAGACCCCTTCTAGTTGTTATTTTTTTTAAACCCCTACCTTCCGTCTTAGAATCAATTCTGTGTATTGGTCCTAAGGCAGAAGAGTGGTGAAGGATAGACAACTGGGGTTAGGTGACTTGCCCAGGATTATACAGCTGGAAAGTGTCTGAGGTCACATTTGAACCCAGGACCTCCCATCTAGGTTTGGATCTTAATCCACTGAGCTGCCTCATTGCCTCCCTTCTAGTTTTAATATTCTATAAGTTTATGACTTTTAGCATTTAGCAAAGGGAAGAGTTCTAAAGATTAAGCTAAAATGAATATAAGCCTTCCTGGTTCTTGCCCAGCCTTCCCTAGGTCAGTGAAAGGCCGAGGTAAAAGTAAGCAGAATAGGCAAGGAAAGCTTATTTGGGAGAAGTGGAAAGGGCAGGCCATTTCCCAGCTGCTTTTGAGGCCTGTGGGCTTATAAATTACTTACAAATTTTTGAGCAAGCCCAGCCCTGGCCTCACCCAGGCCCCTGGCTTCTACAACACCAGGCAAAGGGAGAAAAAACTTCCAACCTGCACAGGCAGGATCTTCCCCTCCCCCTGGAGGCTGATCTGGCTGGGTTGCCACATCCACTTTCTTCCATCTCCTCATCCCCCCAAAAGAGCTTTCCCTGATAATCAGTTAATATGCATTATTAAGGGATTAGATATGCATCTTAAATATCAGATCAGAATGCAAACAAGCTGAACTGAGGGGCAAGAGCTCAGGGTTCTACAGTTAGTTCTAGTATGAATTCATGCTTCAATATAGAGAATAATTTGGAAATAGCCAAGCAGCTCCAAGATGACCTTCCTCCACAACAGAGAATTCTTTTATTTGAAGTGTCCAAATAGTTCTGAGATTCCATAATTTCATGAATCAATGAACATAGGCAAATAGTCTCCTCCTCTCCCAGCCTCAGCTTCCTCATCTGCAAAGTGATGAAGGTTAGAATAGGTGTCCTTTTAAGAGGCTCAGATCTTTTACTCTTTCCAAATAAAGAAGAGAGAGGAAACAGAGCAGTCCTGCTTAGTCTCACAGATTTAGATTCAACAAGAAGAATTTTATAAAAATCAATTTTACAATAATTTTAAAACAAATCAGAATTTTATAACAGTTTTTATAACAATTGGTTGTTGTTGTTGATTTGTGTTGGACTCATTATGATGTCATGAGCTATAACATTTTCTTGGCAAAGATCCTGAAAAGGTTTGCCATTTACTGCTCCAATGAATCTTTTTGTCAGACAATTAGAGGGTAAGTGATTTGTCCAGGATCACACAGCTACTACATGCCTGAGGCCATATTTGAACTCAGATCTTTATGACTGGGGAGGGTGGGCAGGAGTCCATCCATTGAGCCACCTAGCTACCTCATAATAATCGGTTACATCTCATAAAGTAATGAATTTATTCAGAAGAAAATGAGTTAATTGTTTTATTGGATATACCCAATTAGAGACTGGATGACCCTCTGTCAGGGAAGATGCAGATGGCATAGAATGTTGAACTAGATGTCTTCTGAATTTCTTATGTGATTCTATTTCAAGAAAGAAATGAAGGCTTAGTGGTAAGATTGGCATGGGCATTATACCCCCCAAACTATGGAAGTGTTTCAAGCTAACTATAAGCAGGAAAATCCTTTGCTCCCTTACATTCTTAGGACTCCTAACCCAAAACACCTGATAACTCCAATTATCCTCCTTGGCTTTAGATTTGAGATGGACAAAGAGATACACTTCCTTCATATCATTAGGTTGTGTGAGGATCACCTGCCAGTTCTTCAGGTGGACCCCAGTCAGATAACCAATTCCCCCCCCCCATGCCTCAGTGCATACCACTCTAGAGTCACTCTCCACTGTGGTAAAGAGAATAAAGACCCCAGAAATCATGTCATCTGGGAGAACAGTTTTTCCACCTATGTTGTCCTCCTGGCCAGATTCAACACTACCTTCTAAACTAAAAAAAATCTCTCTTTTTATTTTTAAGCTAAGTTTCAGTCTTGCATTCTTGCAAAAGGTACCCTTCCCAAACCCCAGGGGTTCACCTCAAGCCCCCCACAACAAGATGACAATCTAAGGTTACATAGCAAAAAAGGGAGCAAAACAAAAAAGTGCCTGGGAATAGAGAGTGTTGACTGGGAAAAAACACAGAACTATTAAATAGTCAGAAAAACCACCCTGCAGAAAATGGAGTTCCCAAAACAGACCAGGCACAGAAAGCTGAATGTGCTGGAGATGCCAAGTGAATTGTGTGAAATTTTTTTATAACTTCTGGTGATTGTACAGTTTGAAATACTATTTTTTATCAAGTTTTATAAAAATATGGAATTTTGTTTTACTTTTCTTTTTAAGCTATGCTGTTAGAACACAGAACACTTTGTTATTGCTTTAGGGAGCTAGGGCAGATGTTACAGATAAAATGTCTCAGAAGCTGGGTTGAAATAGGTGGGGATTTCTTCTCTTAGTTTTTGAGGACTTCTCTTGAATATCAGGAGGCGGTTCATACACACACACATACACACACACACACACATATAGGTATGAACACTGATACCCTCAGCCTGTTTAGTAGGGGTAGAAGTTGATATCTTCAAAAATTTGTACTTCTTCCCTGTCTGCCATAAGCATCAACTTGACTTCTCCAAAACCAGGGGCCTATCAGGACCTGCCCCTATTTCCCTCCTTTCCCCCCACTCTCAAATCAATTGTGTTGGATACCAGTCTTCCAGGCAATCTGGACTTGAAATATGGCCCTCTGGTAGCCTCCCCAAAGAGCTGAATTTCCTTTTATACTGGGCATATTTTCCAATTCAGAATTCTACAGTTTTCATTAGATTTCCTCAAAGTCAGGGTAGACTCGTGAAAAGTTGTTAAACAACATATGCTCAATGTGAAAGTGTCCACCCTCCCTCACGAT
This sequence comes from Monodelphis domestica, assembly GCF_027887165.1. Classification (NCBI taxonomy): domain Eukaryota; kingdom Metazoa; phylum Chordata; class Mammalia; order Didelphimorphia; family Didelphidae; genus Monodelphis; species Monodelphis domestica. The sequence continues at coordinate 349,417,811 of NC_077230.1, forward strand.
CATAGCCCATGTTGACTGCTAAGAGAGCCAACCCTGATAGATTGGCAACTCCAATGTGGTCACCAGGGATTTAATTTCTAAATCCCAATGAATTACTAAAGTAAATAAAGTTTATGGTAGTTTATTTACTATATTTACAATAGAAGGAAGATATTAAGGAAAGAGAGAGAGAGAGAGAGAGAGAGAGAGAGAGAGAGAGAGAGAGAGAGAGAGAGAGAGAGAGAGAGAGAGAGAGAGAGAGAGAGAGAGAGAGAGAGAGAGAGAGAGGGAAAGAGAGAGAGAGAGAGAGAGAGAGAGAGAGAGAGAGAGAGAGAGAGAGAGAGAGAGAGAGAGAGAGAGAGAGAGAGAGAACGAACTCTGGCTTCTTCTTATACCAGTTAGAATTTCTAAGCCCCAGCCAGGGGAAGAGAATAGCAAGTCCACTAAGTCAGTCTTTCACTCACCAACAGTGAGAGGGTGAGAGTGTAAAAAGAAATCTACCTGAATGCCCGAAAGCCTGAATGCCCGAATGCCTGAATGCCCGAATGACCAAATGCATCTCGAATCGAATATATCCAAATTTCCATCTTCCCTCCAGCTCTGAGTGACTGATCCTTCACTCCAAGCCCAGTGACTGATTGTCCTCTTCAGTCTTTTTTTCCCCTCTATTTAAAGACCTTTTTCTCTTGTGTCACCTCCCCTAGATTTTCACATCTATCAATCACAGCAGATACTTTTCTCCAGGACTGTCCATTCTTTAGTTCTCACCTTCTCTGGTTAGATTATATCTTTTTGGGTTACTTAACACCTCTTTTGGTAAATTCATCTTTTGTAGTTACTTAACACCTTTTTGTGGTTAAAATGGGCAGATCTACTTAAATACTAAGTTATCACCTTTTTGTGGATTACAATTCTAGCTTCACTATAAAGGAAAAGCTAAGTACCTTCATTGTTACAATCAAGAGACAGTTAAATCTAATCTTTACTGGGGGCAGCTGGGTAGCTCAGTGGATTGAGAGCTGGCCCTAGAGATGGGAGGTCCTAGGTTCAAATCTGGCCTCAGACACTTCCCAGCTGTGTGACCCTGGGCAAGTCACTTGATCCCCATTGCCTAGCCCTTACCACTCTTCTGCCTTGGAGCCAATACATAGTATTGACTCCAAGATGGAAGGTAAGGGTTTTAAAAAAAAAAATCTAATCTTTACAAAAGCTTATATACCTTTCTAGGGCAACATGGGAACTGAGGAGGAGAAGGATAGTTGTTTGACTTTACAAGGGTAACAAAGGAAAATGAGGAGTCCTAGACAGGGAGAAACCATTGGGACAAAAGAGATACTTCACATCTGATGGGATTAGCCTCCCCACCTAAAATACCTTAAGTTCTATTGTTAGTCTGAGACTCCTGAAGTTGGACTTTCTACTCTCATGTGACCAGGTCAGACTTGAGACTTTCACCTTCAAGCTAACTGAATTGGGACTGATTGAATCCTACTAGGCTACAAGTTTGGGGGCTTCTAGATTCCATATTGACAGTAGGCAAGAAAGAAGACTAGAGCATGAAGCCAAGACCCAAGAAGAGAGAGACACAAGAGCATGGGGGATGAGGTAGCACAAATGGGACCAAAGGAAAACCTTGATATCATGTTTTCAGAAGGGTCCGTGGTTATCAGTAGAGTCTACTGTAACTCGTATAGAAGACACTATCAGGCAGCTTGAGAAAGGGTAAAGAGTCCTGGACTTAAGGGGGTTCTTGTATCTAGTCCCTGCTAATCTTAAAACCAAGATTACCTCTCACCTTACCTCTCTGCTCTCACTTTCTGGAGAAATCTGGAGAAATAAGTGGGTTGAGCAAGCTAAATCCAAGGTGACATTGTAAGACTCTGAGTCTTTTCCTTTCTCTAGATATGCTTCTTTCTCTGTCAAACATAAAATATAAGAGAGATGGCAAGATAAGAGTTTGTATAAGAAACATATGGAGGTTCGAGTGGATTGCAAATTGAATGTAAGTCAACCCTATGAGATGGTAGATAGAGAGTTAATGAAATCTTAGAAAAATTAAGCTAGACAGAAGGTCTAGAAAAGGATAAGGGAAATGATAATCTTGCTTGTAGCAGTCCACCCCTAGCTATGGGCAAGGGGAACAGTTGGTATGTACAGATTGTCTTAGAAGAGAGCATGCTCAGTCTTGAGCATGCTCAGTATTGCACATGGCTGGGAAAGCCTCTGACCCTTGACCCCAGCTTCCCCCAGGTTAGGCGGGAACACAGGTTTCTTTGTGCTCACCTGGTTAAGAGAAACCACACCTATACCTTGTCATTAACCAATGATGATCATCCCTGTGTACTGTGTATATTTGCATATCGAAGAGATTAAATAGGGCCCAGCCAGCTCTGCCTTTCTCTCTTCTCTGCTCTTGCTCCCTTCCAGCTCACACTGATGGCTGTCCTTGCAGGAGCCTGGCCTTTGGCCAGGCTCCATCTTTAATCTTTCTCTATCATCTCTCTGACCTGTGTGGTATTGAATCTGGATCTCTGGACTGGTAAAAGCCTTCGGAAGGATCCTTTGATCAGAGCTTGGCTGTGGCTTATTGGTAATCAATAAAGACTCATTCCTGCCACCTCATATCTCTACTTCGACTCCGTCATCCCCCTCGTGGTATCTAAAACTTCTATCCTATTTCTATCTTCCTACCTTAAAGCTTCTCTTCCCTCTGAGGAAGCTTTATTGCTCTACTATGACCTGCAATATTTTGTTCAGTTTTGGACTCCCCATCTTAATAAGAATATTGGTAAATTGGAGTATGTCCAGAGTAAAGTGAAGAGGATGGTCAAAGGTCTAGAGGCCCTGCCAGAAGAGAATCAGGGGAAGAAACTGGGAAAGTTTAGATTGAGAAGAACTAGAGATGAGATAAGGCATAATATGCTGTAGGCAGGGTCCAGCCTCACTAGCAACTCCAGGGTTACCTGACAGGTGGCGAAGGATCAGTCAAGAAAATAACAAAGGAAAGACAGCTTAATCATTATGGCCATGGGACTGCTTTGCATCTGATAGTTGCTCTACCATTCCCATGTCTAGTTTTTATTTTTATACCCATTTTCTTGGCATGCACCTAGGCATTACCTAACACACATGTTCAAAGAGAGATTATTGGGAAAATGATACATTAACTTTAACAAATCACTTGATTAACATTCTATAGTCTTGTATTGTGTTTACAGACAGCATACAAGACAAATGATTGCATCACAGGTGGTTTAATTTTCTCATTATCCTGTGAGAAGTTTTGAGCTTACAAACGGTCAAGGAAAATTACTGATTGCTTTTAATAAAATGGAATAATTAATCAGAAATTCTTAAAAGACAATTCAACAATTGTATCATTGAGGTTGAGGGGTTTTGGGAACACAATTCAAATTTAGACTGGTCATTTCTCAGGGTTTCTACTAGGGAGTACTGATGTGTGTAATCGAGTCACTGAGGCACATTGAAGCTTAATGTACTTGTACTTATTGTATGGGCCTCTATGATTGATTTGTGTGCTGGCTTCATGAGAATAGGTTTCTGTGAGTAGGAAAGTTTTGGGCTTGGCTTGTAGCTGCAGTTTTGCAGAAACTATTTGACAAAATAAGCCAAGAAGGAGTTCTACCAAATTCCTTTTATGAAACAAATATGGTACTGATTCTATAGACCAATCTCCTTAATGAACATAGATGCAAAAATCTTAAATAGAATACTAGCAAAAAGACTATGTGAATTTCAAAACTATTCAACCCTATTCAGACCATTCTTTAGAAGATGGGATTTAGCTATTTCCTGATCAATAACAATAGAGATACTTGGAATAACAGAATCAGGTCTTAGAAACTACAATCTCCACCCTTCTCAGGGTAACAAGATCAGGAAGGGCTACAGCAAAACTCAAGATTTAATTATTTGAGAATATGGCCTTCAACATACATGTGCAAAGGGGACAGACCTCTGGGCATTCCTGGGTGAAGCTAGAGCCACCATTGGCACATGTGAGAGACAGGAAGTGAGGTAGAGGACAGCTCAGGAGTTCTGGGGACTTCCTGTGTGGAGGAAAGTGTGGTGGTTGGAGCCTGGTGCTTGGGAGTGGAGGAACCCTCAGACTGTTTCTCCATTTTGGTCACGTGAGTGATAGGGACTGATCTCTTTTCTTTGCCTCAGCTATCCCGGGCTTTGGGCCTTTGGCTCAGCTTAAGCAGAGTGGGTATTTAAGCCCTATTTCCTTCTCTCCCTTTTTCCTCTCTCTCTCTCTCCCTCTCTCTCTCCCTCTAATACTTTTCTTCCTCCTGTTTGTAATTAAAACACCATAAAAAAAGGTTGACAGCTGACTTGAGTTTTCGTTTAGGAATTACATAGCTGAATTCCTTGGCGATCTTAAATTAATATATATCAGTCTTTTAAAGTGATTTCCATATCACAACTCAAGCAAGTGATCTCAGGATTATTTACTATGACCAGGTGGGATTTATACCAGGAATACAAGGATGGTTTATTGGGATATTGGGAAATTGGAAAAACCATCCACATAATTAACCATATCAACAACCAAACTGACAGAAATCAATTGACTATCTGAATAGATGCAGAAAAAGTCTTTGACAAAATACAATGCTCATTACTATAGAAAATATTAGAAAGTATAGGAATAGAAGGGCCTTTCCTAAAAATAATAAACAGTATATATTTAAAACCATCAGCAAGCATCATCTGCAATCGGGATAAATTAGAAGCATTCCCAGTAAGATCAGGAGTGAAGCAAGGATGCCCATTATCACCTATATCATTTAACATTGTACTAGAAACACTAGCAGTAGCAATTAGGGGGAGGGGGGAAGGAATTGAAGGGATTAAAATAGGCAAGGAGGAGACTAAACTATTACTCTTTGCAGATAATATGATGGTCTTCCTAAAGAATCCTAGAGAATCAACTAAAAAGCTAGTGGAAATAATCAACAACTTTGACAAAGTTTCAGGATACAAAATAAACCCATATAAATCATCAGCACTCAATGGAGGAAGCAGTTTGAAGAAATGGGATCTTTGGGAGCAGAGAACAGAGTTAGCTACAAAGAGAACAAATGCCAGGAATCTAGCTAAGCAAACTGCAAACCAGATACTGCCCTCAAGGGAAAGGCATTCTTCCCCCTGGTTGTTATAGGATAATGTTCTCCATGTTTTTGAAGCTATTGTTTTTACTTTGTTAAAAAATACTTTTACTAAGAGTTAATGTTGGGAGTAGCTAGATGGATTGAGAGACAAGACCAGAGATCAGAAGTCCTGGATTCAAATCTGGCCTCAGATATTTGCTTGCTTTGTGACCCTGGACAAATCATTTAATCCCAATTGCCTACTCCTTTACTTAATTCTGCCTTGGAACCAATACATAGTCTTGATTCTAAGATAGAGAGTAAAGGCTTTTTTTTTTTTAAGAGCTAAAGTCTGCTGGTGGATTATTTTTTTTTCTTTTTAATTCCTTTCTTAGTAAGGACTCTTATGATAAGGTAAGGCTCTAAGATAAGGGCTAGGCAAAAGGAATTAAGTGAATTGCCCAAGGTCATAGAACAAAAAAATGTCTAAGGAAAGATTTGAACACAGGTCTTTCTGATTTCAGGCCTGACATTCTATCCATTGTGCCACCTAGCTGTCCCTCTGACTGATTGTTAATGATAAAACACTGTTAGGGGCTTATCAGCTATTGCAGGACTATAGCTCCATAAGAGTTCCCCTAGAACCTATGGGAGTAATAGTCAACCACTTGGGAAACCCAAATATGAACTGTGAAGTTCAGTAAAGGGAGTATCATGTAAAGGGTATGCACTTACTTTGTAAAATGTTTTGAATTTTTTTCAATTAAACATTTATGTTCTATTGTTCTCCCCTCCTATACAAATGAAAAAGAAAATCCTTATTATAGTAAATTATAGTATTATAGTAAATATGCAATCCTTATTATAGTAAATATGCATCATCAAAACATGTCTAGTAGGGGCAGCAAGGTGGTTAAGTGAATAGAGATCCAGACTTAAAGATGGGATGTCCTGAGTTTAAATGTGGCCCCAGACACTTCCTAGCTGTGTGACCTTAGGCAATTCACTTGACCCTAATTGCCTAGCCCTTATTACTCTTCTGTCTTAGAACTGACACTTAGTAGCAATTTTAAAGGCTTTTTAAAATGTCCAAAAATATAAAGTCTCATTCTGCATCTTGAGACCATCACTTCTCTATAAGGTAACATGTTTCAACTTAAGTCCTTTGGGAGGTGATGGTGATACATTTTTAATCTAATAAAGTGGTAACAAAAACAAAAGATAAGACACATGAACATGACAGCAGATAGAATGGGCTTATCATTCTTAAAAAATTTTTCCCTTTTGATTATTATGAACTTAACAAAATATTTTCCTATAGAAAGAAAACCTCCCCAAAAAGGTCTGTATCTGAAAATGTGAATCTTTAGTATACATTTGGATTTTCTTTTTAAAAATATTTCAAATTTAACATGGTAGTTTCAATATTGCAAGAGCTAAGATTTTATATGGAGTAATTGTCCCAGAAAGATCAGAGAATCTCAAGAATGAAATTTTAAGGACATAAACATTTTTTTTCAATAAAGAAGGAAAAGGAAAACCATCTAATCAAACAGTCATGTATTTAAAAGAACTCATAAATCCACAAAAATTTAAAGAGACAAGTTTAGAAGATAGAAGCAGATTGTCATAGTTCTGTAAGAATAGCCTTAGGAGTGCTAAAGCTCAAAATTAACTGAGAATGATGATGAATATCTAAGGAATACAAAAGGGCCTTTTTTAGCTGGATTGGAGTAAAAAGGCTTATGGACTTAGAAGTTTCACTCAACATTTATTAAGCTTATATCACAGAATATATAAAGGGTCTCAAAGGAGAAAGGGACCTCAAAGGCTATCCAGGGCAACTAATACCCAAAAAAGATTTCCTATTGAAATTTACTTGATAGATGGCCATGTTTCCAATATTTGCTTAAAGATTGCTAGTAAGGGGGAATCCATCAGCTCCCAGAGTAGTCCATTCTACTTTTCTATAAGAGCAATTTATTTGAAAATTTTCCTTAATTTGTACTACAACTTCCCCTCATGATTCCTAGACTTCCTCTGGGATTGAGCAAAACAAATCAGTTTCATTTTTCTGTTGCATAGACTTTCAAATACTTAAGATTGCTCTTTTGTTCCTCTGAGTCTTCTTTTCTCCAGGCTAAACATTCCAGTTTCTTCAACTGATCTTTATCCAGTATGAACTTGAGATCCTTCACTGTCCTGGTTGGCCTCCTCTGGACATTCTCCAACTTAAAAAGAAAGAACTGATTCTCAGTTCTATATTTTATTATTATCAGTGTGGAAATTATTAGAACCAAAGAGAGAGAGAGTTCTGGGCCAGTCCTGGTGGGTGATACACTGCAATGAAAACATAGGATAAAAATCTCTCTCAAATGACTTATTAAAATTCTATATGATGGTTGAGGGCTCCTGGATATGGTTTCTTAATTCTGCAAAATTAGGTATTACAGATCTCTGCTTGGCAAGGGTTCATATATAAGTGTTTCTATCAAATCAATGAAGATATTATTCTAGAGCTTACAGAACTCTTATGTTCTATCGTGGGACATTCCTTTCCTCCACCAGACATGGCCCCTCTGGAGCTATTGGAGTTTGCCAATTATTGTGAGGTCCTCCCACAATGGTGTTTATCTGCCCTTCTTGTTTCCACTTTTACGTTAGGTAACAAACTAAAATTCACACTTTTGTCAGATCCACCACAAAGAGGCACTATACGATTATCTCATAGTTATTAAAAAAAAAAAGTTCTGGTTTTAAGGTATCGAGGTATCAAGTTCAAAGTCATAAGAATCATATATAAATTAGATGCTAGGAAGCAAGACACATTAGCCATCTTTGCCTTTAATAAGCATTTTTCTCTGCTTTTTTCCTCAGGTCCTATCAGAACTGTTTTTTCTTTCTCTCCAAGTACTTTTCTCTGGTGGGCTGCTTTTTCAGTTCTCTCAGAAATGCCTGCAATTTCTGCCCCTTTCCATGAATAGCATTGCCCAAAAGGGGGCAGAACTGTACAAGTAATAAGTACAAGTGAATTGTCTTTCTAGGGCTTCTGAGAGTCTCTGGGCTTTTTCTGTAAACAGTAAGTCACCCAATCACTTCAGAACTTGGCATGGAATAGCTTTCCATCAATAAACTATGTGTCCTTGAACATCAAGTTTCTCAGCACAACTCCATCTTGCTAAAGCTCTTTACACCAAACTTGGACATTATACCCTTGTTTATTTCTGTCAGATCTCTTCTAATCATAACTAGTTGGTGAACTTCTTTTATCTCACTAAGCTTTGAGATGTATTCATTCAGGATGTATGCGTCCTCTCCATCCCCTGAAGTTCTGAAATACAAGTCAATAGGTAGGGAAGGTTCTTGCCCAATCATTAGTAAATATGGTGTTAAGCCCATCACATCATTTCCAATTGGAGTTGTATGAGAGTATAAGAAATGCCACATGTTAACTCTGCTGATATTTTTGTTCTAATTTTTTTAAACCCCTACCTTTTGTCTCAGAATCAATACTGTGTATTTTTCCAAGGCAGAAGAGCACTGAGGGCTAGGCAATGGGGGTCAAGTGACTTGCCCAGGGTCACACAGCTAGGAAGTGTCTGAGGCCACACTTGAACCTAGGACTTCCCATCTCTAGGCCTGGCTCTCAATCCACTGAGCCACCTAGCTGCCCCCTAATTTTGTGTTTCTAACATGTTCATCATGCAATTGAAATGTTCAGGCTGTGTGTCCCCTGTGGATGGCAAGGCATAGTTCTAGTCTTGATTCCAACCAGAGCTAACATCTTGAGTAGCAACTCTACCTTGGTCAGAATGGATCCTGGCAGGGAGTCCATACACTGTGATGTACTTTTACCATGACATTTCAGCAACAATAAAAAGGTTTTTGGTTCCTAGTTGGATTTTTATGCATGCTTGGTGAAATGGCTAGTCACCACTAAGATATCACTTATGTTCCTATCTTCTTCTAGAGAAAGCCAACATAAACAGTTTCAAAGATCTACTAGTGATTAAATTCTCCAATTCTTCAGCATTGGTTGGAAGTACTTAAAAAAAAAACAAAACTCTTTACATTCTGTCTTCCTGTCAATTCTAAGACAAAAGAGCAGCAAAGCCTAGGCAATCTGGGTTAAGCGGCTTGCCCAGGGTCACACAGGTAGGAAGTATCTGGGGTCAAATTTGAACCCAGACCCTCCAGCCTCCAGGCCCCACATTCTGTCTACTGTTTTATCTAGCTGCCCCTGAAGTTCTTTAGTTTGCACACAATAAGAATGTTTCCTACTTCTTAGTGACATCTGCTGCCACTTTAGACCATCAAAACAAATTTCTTATAATCTCCAGTGTTCTCTGTTGACTTACGTGTCCTAAGTCTTCATATAGAGTTTTCATAGAGTAATAAGTAGTACCACCTGTTTCCTGATACCATATATGGGCTCAGACTCAGTCAAGTATATCACTCCATTGTTTAGCTGAAGATTCTGCTGTTGTCTCAATAATAAGATGCCTTCCAAGCCCTGGAGCTTGAGTGCTTTAGCATAACGCCCTGCTCCCTGGCTTGCCTCATTTCTTATAGATATTCATCAATCATCAGGGCATTTCTGACCAGATTCCTCTATCTAGACCAGTTCTTTCATCAATACTTCCAGAGTTTTTCTAAAAACATTTAAGTCATAAAGGAATATTTTCATGCCTCTAATCACATACTCTAGTAGTATTTGCAAAGGGGCAGGTGTCTCAAAAATGCTGTAGGGCATATAGTCTGGCCAGTAAAGTCCAGAATCTGATAGTAGCCAACACTGAGAACCATTGACTATCTAACAGTTGGACCAGGAAATATTGAACTTCTGGAATGATCCATTGGTCTACTTTAATTCTCTCGTTCAAAATCCAGAGGTCTACATGAATTCATATTTTCCTATTTTTACTCCATACCACCACAACATTTGCTGCATCAGGCTGTTAGGCTCTGTGATGAGGCCAACGACTAGCAGGTTTTTTCGGATGATTCCTGAGATCTTCCATTACAGAAATAGGAGTCTTCCTAGACTGTTCCCTGAAGAAACAAGAGTTGGTAAATTGGCTTCCATGGGTTGCTCCTCAGGCAAATCCTACATTCCACTCAGGCAATGCAAACACATCTGTTCTCTACTTGAGTTTCTGCCTCAAGAGATTCTTGTAATCTTGTGGTACTGGAGGAATGCTGAAGTTTTATTTCTTGGAATCTGTTTTGAGGTTAAAGGCTCAATTACCTTGACATATTCGCTGCCCTAGTTGACTCTGTCCTTCTGTTGGGTTCTACATAGCCTGCAAGTGTTAATCAAAGAATGTTTGGAATTAGGTCACAGGTTGTAGTATCCTGCTGGCAAAAACAATTTTGTAGGAATGCTGGTCAGATAGTTCCCATTCACCTTAGATCTGTAATGCCAAAACAACTCACAAAATCTAGTTCTGGCCAGCCAGGCATGGCTTCTTAGTTTCTTCAGATTTTTTTTTTAAACCCTTACCTTTCCTCTTGGAGTCAATACTGTGTATTGGCTCCAAGGCAGAAGAGTGGTAGAGGCTAGGCAATGGGGGTCAAGTGACTTTCCCGGGGTCACACGGCTAGGAAGTGTCTGAGGCCAGACTTGAACCCAGGACCTCCCTTCTCTAGGCCTGGCTCTCAAGCCATCTAGCTGCCCCCGTTCCTTCAGATTTAATATTATTCTGTCAATGGTCATTTTCTCTTTCAAGAAGTGGTATAGGTATGGGAAGCATTTCTAGTTAGGCAGTTAGCATCAATCCTAGAATACAGGAACTCTTAAACTCATCCAGTAGTCACCATGAATGGAAAAGTTTCTCATTTCTCGGGGCCACTGGATTCAAGGAAAGACATAGAAGTCCAGTTTCATCTCCCCAACAAGATCTCACTGCATGAGTTGTAGCCACTATTGTTGCTGGTAGGTAGAGTTATAAGGAAAAGTTAAATTAAGGAGGAAAGGGTGTGTTTGCAGATGGCAGAGGCATGGGACAGCAGAGTAAGGAATTCTAGAATTCTGCAAGGGGGAGTTAAGCTGTTGCTAAGGTACAGTTGGGCCCTGTGCTGGTACCATCTCTCTGGTTTTGACCTGGAGGAGACTGGTTACTGGCCCTTGGTTGTTTCTGACTTATCTTCTCCATCCTACCTGCTTCCCTGCTGGATGGATTGATATCTACAGAGCTTCCTGGTGTGATCCTGAACTGTCTGGGCATCTGTCTGTGAGATTGTGTCTGGGATCCTTTTGGATCTCCTGGGCTCTGTCCTGCCTGCCTGCCAAACCCACTACCTCTAATATCATCACAAGGGGGGGGGGGGTTGGTTTGGTTAGTGAAGGTCTATTTACATTAGGGTCTGGGTCTTTAGACAGCTAAGTAGTTCAGTGTAGTCTGAATCCAAGAAGACTCCTGGTTACAGGCCATTAAGATCTGGAGGGGTTTTAGGTAGTTTGCATTAGATTAGATGATTCCAAATCCCCTTTTCACCTTCCCTTGACTAATAAACCATCATCTATTCTTGATATAGCCTGGACTGTGTTTGTTACCTCAGGACAGGCTTTGCCTGGACTGGTTCTGTACAGCTGGCCTTCCCAAGGTTATTCTTCTGATATTGGCCCTACATTTAGACATCTAACCCCATCCCCAAACCATCCTACTTCAATACAGTATGGATAGGGATCGAAAGGAGAGAAATCCCATTTTTCACTTTTTAGAAATCCAAAAGAGAGCTGGTACTGGATCCGTTCTAGGGCAACTCTAAAAAGAGAAGGGATGAAACCTCTCTTAACTCTTATAGCCTAATGAGGAAGGTTTCTCCAAAAGAATCTCTTCCCCATGACACCCAGTGACCAATACTATTTGACAAATAACCCACACACACACACACATTCTGGGGGAACAGTCAAGAGTTGCTCTATTATATCAGCAAATTATTTTTTTCTTCTAAAGCAATTACTTTATTTTAGACTATTATTTCATTAACATTTACATTTTATTTTTTAGTTTTATTTAAGTGGTCAATTTAGAACATTATTCCTTGGTTACAAGAATCATATTCTTACCCTCCCCTCACCCCACCCCTTCCTATAACCGACTCGCAATTCTACTGGGTTTTACATGTGTCTTTGGTAAAAAACTTTTTTCATGTTGTTGATGTTTAAACTAGACATATCAGCAAATTAAATGTACTTGCCTTCAGCAAAAATCCATTGCCCAAGTCCTTCCATATAAAGCCAGAGCAGATATTCCATGGGATCATCCCTACTATGTTCACTTCTACATGAGAGATGCCATGTTGGAGAAGCATTTTTCAGGTTACTTTTTACTCTATCACATCAAACATACAATACGCACAGTGGAATCCTGTGTTCTCTGAACCTTTCAGTCAATTATGTGACTGTGAAGATGTGGTCTGCTGTAAAAAACTGTTTGTTGGGGGCAGCTGGGTAGCTCAGTGGATTGAGAGCCAGGCCTAGAGACGGGAGGTCCTAGGTTCAAATCTGGCCTCAGACACTTCCCCACTGTGTGACCCTGGGCAAGTCACTTGACCCCCATTGCCTAGCCCTTACCACTCTTCTGCCTTGGAGCCAATATACAGTATTGACTCCAAGACAGAAGGTAAGGGTTTAAAAAAAAAAACTGTTTGTGAAAGCCTTTCTGTTGCCTTCTTATGCCTTCATCAAGGATACCCCTGATACACGTGTAGATAATTTTCATAAATACATTATAAAGAGGAGAAAGAAAATAAATGAGTTAAGTAATGCTATTCTTTCAATTATTGTTCTCAGTAATAGTTTTTGTCATTTTTTCCCCAATTATTTGGTAGCCTTACTAATTTTTAATTAAATACAATAATAGTAACATAGATGTAAATGAATCTGTGATGCTATCAATGTAGAAACTTCTTCCAATGAGGGACATCACAAACCATCCATATCTGCACATCTTGTGCAATTCTTGTCCATATTCTCTTATGTTGGGAGGTCACCTCAACTTGGTATGTGCGTATGTTTGTGTGTATAGCTTTCTCACTTTTTCTTGACATTTAAGAGAAAACAATAGAGCACTTGGGATGTCCAACTGCTGCTGTCCACTATTCTCACCACTTGATCAATTCACCTCCTATATTTCCCTGAAGATACTCTCAACTCTGCTTTTCTTTGTGGTTCCTTTTTTATGTATTACAGCCTGCTGCCACCTACCATGACTCTCCACATTGTGCTCTGATTGACAATTAATTTGAATTATTCTGAAAATGCAGTGTTCTATGACTCATTGCCATACAACAATAATGGCATAATATTGGCATTTAAAAATGGGACTTGAGGCAGTTAGGTAGTTCAGGAGATTGAGAGCCAAGCCTAGAGATCAGAGGTCCTGGGTTCAAATCTGACCTCAGACACTTCCTAGATGTGTGACCCTGGGCAAGTCACTTACCCCCATTGCATATCCCTTTACTGCTTTTCTGCCTTGGTACTAATATAAAGTATTGATTTCTAAAATGTGCTGGGAGCCATCAAGCCATGATGCCTTGACAAAGTCACATGTGGTAGCTAAGGAGGCCATAGAGTGGCCCTTGGCAAGATGTGATCACCCACTTAGTCCCCCTCTCTCATTAACATCCCATACCTTTGGAATTGACATGATTATTATTCCCCCTAGTCTCAGAAGGAATAATGCAAGAGCAAAATACTTGTACCCTAATTCCCCAAAACATCACCAAAAGATCAGACCCTCAAACCCAACCCAAAAAGACTACCATGCGTTTAACTTTTACTAAGGTACATAACTCCCAGTAAAATCACGGCTACAAGCCAAACCCAGAACTTTCCCACGCACAGAAACTTATTCTCATGAAGCTAGCGCACAAATCAATCATAAAGGCCCATACAAAATGTACAGGTACACTAAGCTTCAATATGCCTCAGTGACTCAACTTCACAACCAGTAACTCAGAAACTCCCTAGTAAACCCTGAGAACTGATCAGTCTAATATTAAATCTTAATTGTGTTCCTAGTACCTCTCAACCTCAATGATATGATTGTTGAATTGTCTTTTAAGAACTTTTGATTATTTCTTTTTATTAAAAGCAATAAGTAATTTTCCTTGATTGTTTGTAAGCTTAAAACTTCTTACAGGGTAATGAGAAAATTAAGCCACCTGTAACAAAATCATCTATCTTGTGTGAAACCTTTATGCTGTCAAGAATCTGTAATCACAAGAGAAGAATATAGAATGTTAATCAAGTGATTTGTTGGAAGTTTATGTATCACTTTTCCAACTATCTCTATTTAGACATGTGTGTTAGGTAATGTATCTGTGTGCCAAGAAAATGGGTATAAAAATAAACATCAAGCCTGGGGATGGTGGAGCAGCTATCAGGTGCAAAGCATGCCCTGACTGAAAGATATACAGCTGTCTTCCATTCTTTATTTTCTTGACTGGTCATTGGCCACCTGTTGGGAACCCCTGGAGTCGTGAGTGAGGCTGGACCTTGCACATGGCAAAAATGGAATATAAGGATTTTTATTTTAAATGAGATTTCATTTTAGAGAGAAGTTTGGGGCACTTAAAGGAGCTCTATAATTTTCTTTAGGCAATGCAGCCTTTTTTTTTTACTCCTGTAAAATTTGGGGTTAATTTTTTTGTCTGTTTGTAATGTCCATTCTAGGTATCTATCCTGTCAAGAGTGTTCATTTAATTACAAATCTATTTGGTTTTTCCTGTGTGGATGTTAAATCAAATTGTTTTGGGTGGTTCTGAATTTTATCCAAGTGGCCCTGTAATATTCTAGGACTTGATGTAACTGACATTGGATTCAGTGTGGATCTTTTCCATGATAGCAGCAAACTTACACTTGAAGTCTCCTTGTTTATGCCTCATTTGATATTCATGATTATAGTTTGGTCAAATAAAGTTATCTCTAATGTTTTATCTTCCAAGAAAGTTTGAGGTATACGTGGTATACACTTACCTACCCCAGAGAAGTACATTTTCTCCTTCTTCTTTGGGACATAGCTTTACTATTTTAATCACACAGTATTCAATATCTTTTGGCCAGTAGTTTGATTTTAAAGATATTACCTACTATGACATATCACTTGAGAAAGTCTTCCCAGTCCCTACTAATATTACTATCACAAATACTTTTGATGAATCTGCATGTTCTCTTTTTAAGCAGGATGATTTCAATAAAATCTGGACTTACATGAAGTGATGCAAAGTGAAAGAGCAGAACCGGAACACTGTACTCAGTGAGAGCAATATTTCTTGATGAATAACTGTGAATGACCTAGTTATTCTCAGCAATGCAGTGATCCAAGACAATCCCAGAACTCGTGATGAAAAATGCCATCTGTCTTCTGAGAAAGAACTGATAGAGTCTGAATATAGATTCAAAAATACTATATTTTGCTTCTATTTCTTTTTTTGTTTGTTTCAGATTTTTTCCACAAAATGACTAATATGGGAAAAATATTTATATGATTGCACATGTAAAATCAATATTAGATTGCTTAGTGTCTCAAGGCGGGATGAAGGTTGGGAGACAGTGAGGAAGGGAGAGAGGGAAAGAGGGAGAGAATTTGGAATCCAAAATTTTTTAAAGAATGAAAGTTAACATTGTTTTTACATGTTAATGTGACCACAAAAATATGGTTTCAAGACTGTGAATTGCCAAAACTATAAAGGTTTCGGCCAAATTGTAAAGATAATTTTTAGTGTCTTGATTTTATATTAAAAATAAGTTGTCACCATGGGAAAGTTCCCAAATATGAAAATACCCAAGTCAACTGGGTTTTATGGAGATTTTAATTAATACAAATGAAGGAATTAAGGGAAGGGAGAGAGACAGAGTAAGAGGAAATAGTAAGAAAAGGCTAGGGCCTAGGCCAAATGGCTTATGCCTTTCTCTTTAAGAGAGAAAACCAAGTCAGTCTTTTATCCACTCACCACAAGATTTTGTCCCAACCAAAACTCCAGTGTTCAGAGAGACCCTCCAATTCAGCTTCCAAACTCAACTAAGTTCAGAGGCCCAGCTACTCCAACTAGTCTGAGCTCCAACTACCACTAGTCCGAACTCCCCTAAGTTGAGAGAGCCAACTCCTTTTAAAGAGAAATTTCTCTTATATCACCTCCCCCAAATTTTCACATCTACCAATCACAATAGACGCTTTCCACAGGACTGACCATTCTTAATTCACATCTTCTTTTGTTATCACCTTCTCTGAGTAGACTGAAACTTCACACCTCTTGCTAAGCTTGCCCTTTGTAAGTTGCTTGACCTTTTTAGTGATTAATTTAATCTTTATAGGTACTTAGCACCCTTTTGTATTAGATCTAAAAATAGACCTAGCTTAAGGTTTTGGCCTCACTATAAGTATGAGTTAAGTACTTTTTCATTGTTCAGTAAGGAGTTTTACAACTTTATCTTCCCCTAAGGCACTGTCTAAGTATGGGTGGAGTAATGTTAAAGATTCCAGTACATTCCTGATGAAGTACCTCCATTGTTTAAATGGGGAATAGCCTTAACCAAATGTTCTAATGTAGAGTCTGAGAAGTTTTAAGATTCATACTAATGAGGGGAAATACAAAATATTTTTAAATTTTTATTTATTTTTAACATTCTTTTATCCTGATTGATTTGGAAATGTCTTGGATTATTGACAAGATCATGGTAGCCAAGTCTTTCATCATACAATATTCCTATTATGGTATACAATGTTTTTGGTTCTGCTCACTTCATTTTGCATTATTTCATATGTTTTCTCAAATTTTTCTGAAACTATCCTACTCATCACTTTTTTTTAAACCCCTACCTTCTATCTTAAAATTGATACAAAGTAATGGTTCCAAGGCAAGAGTGGTAATGGCTCAGCAGTTGGGGTTAAGTGACTTGCCCAGGGTCACATAGCTAGGAAGTGTCTGAGGCCTGATTTGAATCTAGTTCCTCCTCACTCCAGGCCCAGCACTCTAACCACTGAGCCTCTTATCTGCTCCTGCTGCTCATCAACACAATAGTATTCCATCAAAATCATATACTGGAACTTGTTTACCATTCTCCAATCGAAGGGAATCCCCTCAATTTAAAATTCTTTGCTGCCACAAAAAGAGCTGCTAAAAATATTTTTGTATATAGAAATCTATTTTCTTTTTTCTTTGATCTCTTTGAAATACAGACCTAGTAGTGGTATTGCTGCGTCATACATATTATTTTTGTAATGTTGTTGTGCCTCAGACCTGCTTTTCTTAAGTCTACATGGAGACAGGATATCATTGGGCTAATTATCCAGCAAGAGACTTTTAAAAAATGGAATATTTGAGTTAACCAGTAGGTGGTACATACTTAACTACTAGGATTGACTTCTTTAGTCACTTTCTGGTACAGGTCTGGAGGAATAATCACTTTATTAATATGCTGTACTATTTTTTCTAGCCATGAGAGAGCACTAGAACCTACAAACACCTAGGCTGTTCCTTCCAATATGGTGACTGCCAACAAATGTTTGGCTCTGAGGTGAATTTTGTATTAATCTCTCACTGGTTCAGTTCAATTTCATCCAGGAAAGGAAATGGAATATGCCTCAAAATATTAAAATACTTAATCTGTTTCCTATATGTAATAGAGAACTGGCTAATGAGCTCAGTCCTTAAAGACATGCTTCTCTACTGATGGAAGGAAGCCCCATGTTAACTTGAGCACAAGTAGGCATTCATTACCTACTTTTGGTCCATTAGCCATATGGTGAAGAGGAGCCTTTTTCATTGGTTGCAAAAAAGAATAATGCACTCATTACCAAGAGTTTGGCTTTGCCTGGTTCTTCATTGGGCTCCTCAACCAAGACCAATGTGTATCTTGTGAATATAGGCCTTTGATCTTTGCATCTTCACATTTTTTCTTTCTTGCCTTAGGTGAAGAAGACTGGAAATATCAATAACCATGTGAGATTCAGAAAAGCCAGGGGAGAAGGCAATAGGAAATCAGGGAGTGTTGTCCATGTCAGGATTTTCTAGAAGAAAGATAGAGAGGAACAAAGAACCTAGCAACTTGCCTGGTCCATTACAGCAACAGCAGAGGAGGAATCATTCATTCAGTGTCTGCTATATTTGGTAGTTACCTTTGGTGAGCAAATGTTACATGGAAAATTCAATAAGACTGAATCCATTCTCCCTAGGGACTGAAGTGGTATAGGAAAGAATTGGGGGGTAAATATTTGTTCTTCTGTCTTTGCTCTATGTTTGTAGTAAATATCTCTTTGGAAAAAGTTATTTGATGTTAATTGGTTAAATTAACAGTAGGGTACTAATCACTGATGGCTGACTGTTGTGGGAATACAATAGAATGATTGCTCCAACTGATAGCACTAAAGCCTCTTGGGCAAACCTTTTCTAGTTCTAGTGCCCAGAGGGAAAATTCAAATTGTCTCTGAGCCCCCAATTATTGGAGAGAGTTGAGGGAGAAAGTACTTGCCTTGGGCTGCTGGACAGAGGGAGCATGTCAAAAAAAAAATGTCCTTGGGTGCTGGGAAGAAGGGGAATTAACAGCTCCACTGCCTCCTTCCCCAAGCACCAGGCTCTGCATATGTGCCATGTCTTCAACAATACTACACTAAAGAGACTTCTCAAATTCCTTAGGGGTATCCCTAGAAGGGGAAAACATAATCAGCCTTGTTCTAGGAGAATGAAAATACTAGTGAGAAAAATATATGGTGGTCAATTGAAACAACTTAATTCTGAATTATTTATATAGGTATTGTTAAATTTAATGGTTGGTTGGACTTGGAATATTTATATAGGTGGTCACCAGGGATTTATTTTTAAATCCCAAAATGAATTACTAAAGTAAAATGAATTTATGGTAGTTTTATTTACAATAGAGGGAAGATATTAAGGGAGAGAGAGAGAGAGAAAAAGAGAGAGAGAGAGAGAGAGAGAGAGAGAGAGAGAGAGAGAGAGAGAGAGAGAGAGAGATGATGATGATGATGATGATGATGATGTGCCTTTCCTGGAGGCTTCACCCCTCCAGAAAGGTAGGATCACTAAGTCAGCCTTTCACTCACCAACAGTGACTGTCTAAATGGAAAGAAGTCTGGGTGTCTGTCTTCCAGTCTCTCCTCCAAGTCCAACTCTGATTCAGAGATCCTTCATCCAACTTGAAACTCGAATTGAATATATCTCCTCTTCTGGTCTTTTGCCCTCTTTAAAAGAATCTTTTTCTCTTGTGTCACCTACCCTAAATTTCATGTCTACCAGTCATAGCAGACACTTTTCTCCAAGACTACCCACTCTTTAGTTCTCATTTTCTTTGGTTAGATTATATCTTTTTGGGTTACTTAATACCTTTTTTGGTATGTTCACCTTTTGTAGTTACTTAACACCTTTTTGTGGTTAAAATGGGTAGATGTACTTAAAATACTGAGTTATCACCTTCTTGTAGATTAAAAATCTAAAAATAGATTGTGGATTATAATTCTAGCTTGTAAAAATTATAATATTTGTAATTACTTTTAAAGACTGATTATGTTAATTATTGGTCACCAAGGATTTTACTTATGAAAATCCTAATGAAACACTCAAGTCAGAATGGAGTTTTATGGTAATTTAATTACAATGGGAGTAATACTACAATTGGTCTCCTAAGTGGAGGGAGGAAAAGGAAGTAATGTAAAGAAGGGTCTTTAAAAGTGGCTGAAATTTCCTGTTACAAGGTCTTTGAGCTTTTTTGAAGCTCTGGAGGCTGGTGGAGGACCTTCTTCAGCATAGACCTGGGGACTCTAGCATTTGATAAGACTGCTCTTTGATCTTCCCCTTTGGACTACAATGTGACTGAGTGAAAATGCTGCCTCCTTTTCTGGCTTCTGGAGAGATTAGTTTCCAGAGGAGGCCTCCTGGTTATTCTCCACCTGGTCCTCCAGTTGAGGGTCCTCCAGCAGAGGACTAATTAGTCCAGCCTGAGTTGCATCAGGCAATGGAGAAGCATTTAGGGTAATAAGTTAGACTGCTTACTCTACCCTCTTTCACATTTCTCTACTTTACTCTTTCCCTCTACTTTGTAAATAAAAGTTGCTAAGAAAGTCATTTTGACTTGTTATAATATCGGTCACTACATTTTCTTATATTTTGTCAAACCATATTAATTTTATTCCCTGCAAATGAGATATCATGGACCCAGTTTAAAAACCTCAACTCCAAAGTTATCCAACAGTATGTATATTTGGGGCAGAGAGTCTAGAAGGACAATGAATTGGTCCCAGATTGGACAGAAGGAAGAGAGATCAAATGTATGGAAAACTGACTCAATTTCATAAATACAAAGCATTCCCCAATTGATAAATGGTCAAAGGATATGAACAGGCAGTTCTCAGAGGAAGAGATTAAAACAATCTAAAGCCATCGTAAGGATAATTTTAGCTTTGTGAGTTGAAATCTAAATAATTGGTTGCCAGGGAAAATTCCCAAATAATCAAAAACCCAAGTCAGCTGGGAATTATGGTGATTTAATTAATATAGAGAAAAGGAATTAAGGAAAAGAGAGAGAGAAAAAAAATTAAACTGCTCAGGCTGAGCCAGGCAATAGTTAAAGGCCTTGGCCAAAGTAGCCTCCCTGAGCCAAAGGGAAAGGGAGTCAGTCTTATCACTTACCACAAGACCATCTCCAAGGAAGCTGTCTGAGTGAGATCCTCCAGTCCTGACTGGACTGAACTCTGAATCTAATTGCACTCTGAACTGAATTCAATTGCCTGAACTGACTTTCTTAGCCTCCTTTTAAAGAAATTTTCTCTTATGTCACCTCCCCTAAATTTTTACGTCTACCAATCACAGTAGACGCTTTTTCCAGGACTGCCTATTCTTTAGTTCTCATCTTCTTTGATTAGATTTTCTCCAGGACTATCTACTCTTTAGTTCTCACCTTCTCTGGTTAGATTTATATCTTGTGTGGTACTTCACACTTCTTTGTTAAGCTTACCTTTTGTGAGTTCCTTGACCTTTTTGTTATTAATTTAACCTTTATAGGTACTTAACACCCTTTTGTATTATATCTAAAAATAGACTTAGCTTAAGGTTCTAGCTTCACTATGAGTTAAGTACCTTCATTGTTCAATCAGGAGTTTACAATTTTATCTTCACCTAAAGTATGTCTAATTAGGGTGGAGTAGTTTTAAAATTCACACCATATAAAAAAGAATGCTCTAAATAACTATAAATTAGAAAAATGAATTAAGACTACTCTAAGATACCATCTTACATCTATTATATTGGCTAATACAAACAAAAATCATAATGATAAATGTTGGAGGGGATGTAAGAAAATTGGGATACAAATACACTATTGGTGGAACTATAAACTGATACAACCATTCTAGAGAGAAATATGGAATCACTACCATAGGGCCCTAAAACTATGCATATCCTTTGACTTCCAGCAACACCACTACTGGGTCTGTATCCCAAATCGATCAGAGACAAGGGAAAAGGACCTACATGTACCAAAATAATTTTAGCAGCTCTTGTTTTAGTGGCAAAGAATTGGAAACTAAGGGGGTGTACATCAATTGAGAAATAGCTGAGCAAGTTGTGGCATATGGTTGTAATGGAATAATATTGTGCCATAAGAAATAGCAAACAAGATGAGTTCAGAAACACCTGGACTCATATGAACGGATGCAAAGTGAAGTGAGCAGAACCAGGAGAACACTGTATTCAGTAACAGAAAGACTTTAAAATGATCTACTGTGAAGGGCTACACTATTATGAGCAAAACAAGTTTCCAAGACATCCACAAGGGACTCCTGATGAAAAATGCTATCTACAGTCAAAGAAGGAATTATTCATGTCTGATTACAGATGAAAGCATGCCATCTTCCACTTTCTTTCTTTCATGAGGTTTTTATTTTATCTGTAATATGTGTCCTAGCAACTGAGACATCTAGTTTCTTATTGATGAAAGGTATTGGGAGACATTTGTACTCTAAAAATTGTTTTCATTAAATTTTTCAGTATGTAAAATCCTTGCTTTACTTAGGCAAATGCCAGGGAAGAGGGAAAGGGGGTAATTTTTTGATTTTCCTTAAATAAGAATGACAGTAGATAGGGGAAATATTCTTGTAAAATCTGCAAAATCAGGTAACTTACATGGAGCTGAAACTTAATTTCTCAAAACAGTGGCAAATGGAGTTACTCATGCTAATTTTAATGTAACAATACACCTTTATCATTTAAATTGCTGAATGTAAGCAATGAAAACAATTCTCACTTGACATAAAGCATAATTTCACTTGGTACGTATTCTGCATTTACAATGAAAGAAATAATGACATACTGTGTTAATATCAGATTAGTCCAAATGTTTAAATAGAAATAAAGTTATACTCTAAAAGTTGTTGTCATGATTTTTTTCAGTATGTAAAGTCCTTGCTTTACTTAGGCAAATGACAAAATGCACTTTCATAAGTATTTAGAAATAGCCATTTTCCACAATAAGTTGATAACTATAAAACAAAACTATTAAAACTATTGAAATGTTAACATCAAAATGGGTACAGAAATGATTTTTTTTAAAGACCAAACCAAAAAAACAAGCCTCATCACAGAGGAAATTAAGTCAACTTGACAAAAATTACTAAAATCATTCCAGAGTTTTAATGTTCTAGATGATTCAGGGTTGTTTGTTTTTCATTTAATTCACTCAGCCATCAATTTCCTCCTTGAGTAGGATGTAGTTTTAGTTTCAGATAAAGTAGTGGGCATTTCTTCATATCTTTTGGTATTTATGTTATCTTGCTCCACTTAACACAAATAAATAACGGATAACTTTTTGCTCTTTAGATGTTTTACAATCTTCTTTAGGAATTGGCACTTCCAGTTTTGATTTCTTCCAGAGCTTTGACTACAATAATAATCCGTTTATGGAAAATCTGAATATTATGGATATCTTCATAGGTCACATGAGCTAATCTTTTTTTTTTTGTCATGTTAGTTCAAACAACTGCTGAGGCAGTCTTTAATTAACTTTAAAAAAAGCTTTTTACATTGCTGTTAAATCAGTAACTTCAACCCTTTTCTTCATTTGCTAAGGTACCATCAAGATCAGATCCAATTGAATATGGTTCTTAGATTTTTTTGAATAAAGTCAATTCCATTTAACACAATGGTGATGTCATATACTCTTCCCTTCTGCACTCTCAATATTGATGCAATCTTATTTAAATCAAGGCTCCACCAGAAGCAGTATTTATGAGCTCCTTAAATTTATGAGTAATGCATCAGAAGGGGTTTTGCCACTTAGACCTTTCCTCATGATCATGTCTTAATGCATTCTCTTTTAAGTTAATCTTTCTTTTTGATGGCAGCTGGGGAATTTGGCTCATAGACTCCAGCTTCCTCTAGTTGGCCTCAGCACCCTCAGTGACATCCAAGACTTGTTGTTGTCATTGTCATTGTCTTGGTCCTTGTCCTCCATCTCCTCTTCCACCTGTTTTGGCTCAGTCTAGTTTAAGGTAGAGTCCCTCTTCATAATTTCTTACAGCACAATAATATTCCATCACATTTCTATACCATAATGTGTTCAGGAATTTTCCAATGAATGGGTTCTCAAGACTCCAATTCTTTGACACTGCAAAAAAGAGTTGCTATAAATATCTTTGTACTTCTGGGTCCTCTTCTCTGCCAATCCCCCTTAATGTCTTTATGTCTTCTCTGTGAAATCACTATTGATTTGTTCTGTATATTCATATACATATATAGCTATATATCTTGTTTATATGTAATTATCTCCATCTTGCTCACCCTTTTATCCTGTGAGATCCTTGAGAACAGGGTTTAGTCTTTGACTTTTTTTTTTGTCTTAGCATAGTGCCTGGTGCTTAATAAATGCTAATTGAACCAAAATATCTTTCCAACCTTAGGCATTCCTCCACTTTTTACTCCGAAACTCACCTTCCACGTGTTCCTTCCACATCAGAGGTGTATTAGGTGTTCAGGTAAGACTCATCCTTATGGTGTGAGGACTTGCCAAGCTCTTTTCAGGGTTGCTCATTCACCTTTGATGCCCAACTCTCACATGCAACTCCAAGAAACTATATCATGCCCACCAGTCACACCCTGTAGATCCAGCAGACGATCAGGTTGAGGGTAAGTGATCAGTTTCTGATTCATCAATGAGTTAGGGGGATGTCTCCCCTTAGCATATAAAGACTTTCTCTAGGGGCAGCTAGGTGGTTTGGTAGATAAAGAATCATGCCTGGTGACAGGAGGCCCTGGGTTCAAATATGACCTTAAATATTTTAAATTAAAAGAAAAAAAGACTTCCCCTGGTGAAATGAGTAGATAAGAACAATTTGTTCCAACAGTCATTGAAGGGAGTGGGGGTTGCACTGTGTCCAAATGAACAGTTCCTGGGAAAACTGCAAGGCCACAGTTGAGACAAATATCCTGGGAAAACTGCAAGGCCACAGTCGAGACAGATAACTGGGAAAAACTGTAAGACGTCCTCCCCAAGGCCACAACTGTTGAAACAGACAAGGCCACAAGAACAAGGCCTGTTCTTTTCAGCTGCTCTATATATGTGCACTCCCGATCCTACTGGGGCACGGTTCTTTTGGGGAATCGTCCTAGCGCTAGTAATGAACCTCTCCCTGCTGCCTTTTGTATTGTCTTTGCCTGTTCCTTTGCGAGGTACTTCCACTCGGACACTAACATATGGGGGCTCGCTGGGATGGTAGTAGGACCCCTCTAGGAAACACCAGGACAGAGGGAAGGCTTTCCCAGCTCTTGTACTGAAACCCTGAAGGTGACTTGATTGATTAACGAGTGACTGTGAGAGTGAGTGTTTAAGGGGGGACATGGGCACCGGATTGGCATATGACTTAGTGGATGAATATTTACTGTGTCCCCTGGGTTATAGGGAGCTGTCCTATGTTAAGCCACTGGGTCACTCTGCCTGACCAGCCAGAGGTGACAGCCCACCTCCTCACTCGTTTCTGAGTGAGGACCGGTCAGTATTACATTTTCTGCCTCCTGCAAAGGGAATAGGTCGAGAAAACTGGGAAGCGTCTCAGCTAGAGGGAGGGAAAGGGTTTCACAAGAGCTGAGAAGCCAAGAGGTGGAACTTTGGGGGGTGGGGTTGGAGTCCCCCCTGCCTCCAGAGAGGCCAGGGTTCTAGTCCCCAGCGGGGTAGTCTAGTCCCCAGGTAGGGGTCTCAGGGTGGACGCACCCAAGGCCCCGCAAGCACAATGGCACTGGGCCTTTTTGGCAAGGCACATGGAAAGGCGGGGAGGAGCCTTGAGCAAGCTCCCTCCCCACTCCAAACATTGTTCGGATCAACTAAAAGGATTTTTTGTCTTTTTGTCTGTCTATTATCTGTGTGAGTGTCTTTAGGTTGTCCGCCATTCTCACAAGCATGGGTACGAAGATGGGTCAGAATCAAACTACCCCCCTAGACCTTGTCCTGAGCCACTACCCCGACTTTAAAACTCGGGTGCAGAATCTGGGAGTCTCAGTTAAAAATGGAAAGTACAAACCCTTTGCAATTCAGAATGGCCAACCTTCGGGAGTGGGTGGCCCCAGGGAGGGACATGGGAAAAGAACCCTGATCAAAAGTTTATTGAGCACAAAAACTCATGGTTAGAGGTTTGTTTTGTTAAACCTTGCAACTCATAATGATTTCAGTGAATTTGAGAATTGTCTAAATGTGATTGATAGCCAGTCTGACACAGAGAGAAATGTTTATTCTATATGGACAGAAATTGTACTGGCTACTTTATAGATATAAAAGTCATACAGAAAAAAGTTATGTTGTTGAGAAGAACTTATTCTAGAATTTGAAATTGGGAATCCTTCAAATCAGATTTGTTTAATGTATGTGCTGTCAGAACTAGCAGCAAGAACTCATATGACACAAGAAGTGTTTTTTTTTTTGAAGTGGTTAATCTGTGCAGGGGAATTAATAATGTAAGTATAAAGAATTTTGGTATTTTGCAAAAGAGAAGTTCTAAAACGGTGTTGTCTTTGACTAAGGTTATGTGTATTGTTATTGGGGGAAAAAAAAGAAAATTTGCACAATGTATAGAAAGGAATTTGTGATCCAGATATGGATATGTATTCAGATACAAATTCCTGGAAAGTAATGAAGTAAATACAAATTATGTGTGCATTCGTACTATAGAGAGAATTAAGTTTTACACCTAAATAGGTTAGGGGTATATGATATGTAAATTGTATATCCTTAATGAGACAACCTTGATAAGCCCTTCTTGATTTTAGGGCTTGTCATGGGGATTATATGCAATTCAGTACAGTACCTTTCCTCTACTTACAGTAATGGCAAAAAGGAGGAACCAGAAGAAATAAGAATACTGAATAGAGTTACTAGTTGATACTATGAATTCTAGTGTGGAATAGACACAACAAATTATAAATTGGAATAATGTTGATGGACTTTAGTTAGGAGCATAGCAATGTTTTAAGCTTTAGACAGGTTTGAGAGAAGTGCAGGTAAACGCTTTGCACCTGTTATAATTAAAGTAGTGTTTGCCATAAACTGTTACAGATAAAAGAGTGGAGGTCTTAAACTGTGACTGCGGAAATATTGTTTCAAGACATTGTCTTGAGTAAAATCATATATAAAGTGGTTGCCAGGGAAAAATTCCCAAATATGAAAATATACCCAAGTCAGCTGGGTTTTTATGGAGATATTAATTAATACAAATAAGGAATTAATGAGAGAGAGAGAGTAAGAGGAAACAATGAGAAAAGGGCTAGGCCAGCCCAGGCCAGCCTAGGCCAGTCTAGGCCCAAGCCCTAAGAGAGAGATCAGTCAGTCTTTAATCCAGTCACCACAAGATTTGTCCCAAGCAAGATTCTAGTGTTCAGTAAGACCCACCAGTTCAGCTCCTGAGCTCCATTTCAGCTTCCAAGGCTGAATTTTTTCAGAGAGAGTTCTCTCAGAGCTTCTGACCTCCTTTTAAAGAGAATTTTCTCCTATGTCACCTCCCCTAGGTTCTCACATCTACCAATCACAGTATATGTTTTCCAAAGGACCGACCATTCTTAATTCACAGCTGAGTAGACTAAACTTTTGAGTAATTCACACCTGAGTAGACTAAAACCTCACACCTCTTTTGTTAAGACTTGTCCCTTACAAGTTTGCAAGTTGCCTGACCTTCATAGGTACTTAGCACCTTCCTAAATATAGACTTAGCTTAAGGCTTTTGCTTCACTATAAGTATGAGTTAAGTACTTTTTCATTGTTCAGCAAAGAGTTTACAACTTTATCTTCCCCTAAAGTATGCTTAAGTATGGGTGGAGTAGAGTTCTCACATTCCTGACTAAGTCCCTTCATTATTTAAAATGGGGAATGGTCTTAACCAAGTGTTCTGAAGTAGGGTCTGAGAATTTTTAAGATTCACAAGCCTCAGTTTGGTTGCACTGAAACATTGCTAACAGACTTGATCGGAGTTATTTGGAAGTGTGGAGTTCAAACTGAAATCTACTGAGAGTAAATTATTTTGAAGGGAGTTTGATACATTCAAACTTTTAAAATTATAGTAAACTCACTGATTAAAGAGGGATGGGATAAGGTTGCTAAGAAATAAATTCTAAACCAAGCCAAGCAGCCTTGGGATACATTGCTCAGCAGTTGTTAACCCCTTCCTTGCACACAGGGAGGAGAAAGGAGTGCTTGTAATTATTCCACACTGATACTTAGGGACTGAAATAGGGATCTAAAAAGGTAAAATGGGCTTTAGCAGTATAGTCTCAAGAAGGGGTGTTCCATCCTTATCTATCTTTTTGTCATAAGAGGTTTCAAGGGAAAATGAAAATGGGTTTAAGTGTTTAAACTTACCTAAAATGGGTTTTTGTTTAAAATTATCAAATGGCTTTCATCTCAATGGTTTTCCTCCCAGTGTATTAACACTGGACTAATTTTATTATTACCTTTAACTTCTTGGTCTGAACAATAGATAATGAGCCTGCTTGTCAAAAGGCTTGCTTTAAGGTTTACGGTCCTTACAAGTTTCATATCTCTAAATTTGGAATACATCCTGTAATATTAAATGCTTTATGAAAAATTTTTAGAAATGTTATGTGGGTTGCTTTTGAACTAGGCATTTTAAGTATTGTTTGGATGTAAACAAAAGCTCATTGTTAACCTGACTGTATAATAGGTTTTGTTCAATATTCAGTAGTTACCTCAGTTTACCAATTTGTTCTATGAACTGTACTTTATAATGGATGAGCCCTATGCTAAAGATGGTCCATGATGTAATCCTTTAAATCAGAATTCTTTTGGGTTACTGATTAGCAATTGAAGTGATAACAGGGGGATAGTTGTTTGCCTTATGATGGTAAAAGCACGTCAGGGAAGGTGGGGAGGTATGTTGGGTTTGAATTCGGAAGAAAGAGGGACTTTGCTCTAAAGTCCATGAAAGCCTGAGTATGCCGGTTTGTGAAGGAAGAATGGAAGTTGTGTTCTGCTTTTTAAGCAGAGGGTTTTGAGGAATAGAGAGGGAGAAGGTGAAAGAAAACAGACAGATGTTCTACTCTTATAATTGGATCTTTAACTTAGGGATAATTTCTAGAATTGATGTATGTGGAAGGTCACAAATAATTCTGGAATTTCTCTGAAAATTCCTTAGGGAGATTCCTGACTAATGTTGACTTTAGTTCCTTCAGATGGCCTAAGGCCAGGATTTGATCTAGCCCTGATTTGTATTTACTATAGAAGTGATGAATTCAATGTTCCTGTTCCAGTTTTGTGACTAAATTTTGATGTATTAATTATTGCCGAAATACTAAGCATAATTGAGTGATCAGCCTTGTAAGGATATAAAAGGCTTGTTTGGGGGTATGGAGATTTATTTCTGGACTGTTGATAAGCAGTATTTCTCTCAGCTAAAATGGGTGAAACTTGTCTTTTACTGCAAACAAAGGCTTCTGGGATTTAATGGTGACAAAGTATACCGAGGACAGAGAATGTCCTGGATCGGTTACAGAGGCATTTCCTGGGCTCACCTAGGAATGGACCTTTCCTGACCATCTAGGCTGTTGATTACCTGCATGTGAAGCCACTCAATGTGTCCTTTGGGACCTGAGGACATATTTTCCT
The DNA here is from genome assembly GCF_027887165.1 of Monodelphis domestica. Lineage (NCBI taxonomy): Eukaryota > Metazoa > Chordata > Mammalia > Didelphimorphia > Didelphidae > Monodelphis > Monodelphis domestica. The sequence continues at coordinate 349,447,019 of NC_077230.1, forward strand.
TCCTATTGAATTCCCATGGTCAGCACATAATGTTAATTTTGAAATTAAAGTTTCCGTTTCCTCAAACAACTCTAATAATTGAACTTTCTCAAATTGTTAGGAACATACTTTGAGAAGTAGGTGAAGTTTATTCATAGATGGCTTGTATTTGCAGCCTTGATTTACCGCAGTTGGAGTTTGTTTCTTGAGCTTGGGAATATAGCTCAAAGTTTTCTTGAATTTCCCCAGCCTCTGGGGTAAGGAAATTCATCTGTAAAATATTGTTACTCCAGTGTTTATAGATGTTATAGTTAATGTGTAATTTGCAAAAGGATATTCTTTAACAGAAACATCACATGTCAGCTCTGCAAACAACTCAGGAATCTGATTTCCTAAAGAGATCTGTTCCTGTCAGAAGATGATTTCTGAAGATGAAGTCTATTGGCTAAGATACACAAATGCAAATGTGGAATGCCAATTACTGTTGTACTAATGTTCTGTTTCTATCTGGTGTTCTAGTGTTTGCCCCAGTTCTGGTTTCTACATTTCTATCTTAGGGTCTGATTCTCCCCTTTGTGACCTGTCTGCCAATCAGGGGAAGCAGTAGCTGGATACCCATCAGATCTCCAAGCAGGTCTCCACCATCCTGGGACCCCGGCATTCACTGAGGACAAGCCCCTAAAGACCCTGTGTCTGCAGCCTTTCCCTCCCTGTTCAAGTTTTGGCTAATCCCCTGTGGGATAGGTGTTCATATGCATTTGTGACCTCAGCAACCATTCCAACCTGAAGCCCTGGACATTGCCTATAGCCAATACCTCTCTCCTGACCATAGGCAGGGACAGCTGTACACCCATTCTCAGCTCTGAAGAAGTTATGGAATACTAAGGCCATTGCCCCTTTTCCCTTAGATACTTGGAGAGGGGAGGGGATAGGACGGCAGGGGGAACTGAACCAGGAGGGGCCTGAGATTCTGGCCCTCCTGGAGACTGTGTGGTTCCCCTATGGATAGATGGGCCTGCCAGATGGCAGGACTCACTTACTAGAAGCAATGGGGAGACAGCTAGCAAAAAGAATACATGACGCCACACATAGGAGAGGCACAAAACTGAGTGATATACTGGATGGAGATTTTTTCTTTCATATTATGCACAGAATTTGCAAACACATCACTTAGAGATGTGAAGCATGTGCATGGGTTAATCAAAAGGGAAGACCGAAGGAACCAGGGGGCACCAGGTAAAGAGGGCTGGAGCCAGGAGAACAGTGGGAGGTAGACTTTACAGAAATCAAGCCAGGGACATATGGGTACAGGTGCCTTTTAGTCCTGGTAGACACCTTTTTAGGTTGGGTAGAAGCATATCCAACAAAACATGAAACTGCCTCAGTGGTAGTTAAGCCTCCCCTAACCTCACCACCAGACCACCATATTATGACATTCCCCCGTAAGGTGCTTACTGGGCCTGCACCTCCTCAGTATTGACCCCTTGTGTTTCCTCCTTGACCTTGTCCCAGGACCCCGAGCTCTGTATCCTAGTAACCATCCTGCCCCAAGTACTATACCCTCTGGGGATGGAGCTGCTGACCTATTGGGAACATCAAAGAATCGGCCGCCAGTAACGGGAACCTGTACTTTCACTGACTCTAGCCACGCTCTTTGGCTTGGCAGGGATTGGCACAGGTATAACCTCCCTTTTTCGAACAGCAGACCTAAGGCACCTACACTGCCGTAGATGTGGACCTCAGGCGTACAGAAAAATCACTAGACGCTCTTGAGAAATCGCTATCCTCCCTTTTAGAAGCCGTATTCCAGGACCAGAGGGGCCTTGATCTTTCGTTCCTCAAGGAGGGAGGCCTCTGTGTCACCCTTGAGGAAGAGTGCTGCATATAGATGGATCACACAGGGGTAGGCAGGGAGTCAGTAGCTGACCTTAAGAGTAGTCTTGATGCCCAAGAACATGAATGCATTCACACCCAACTTTGGTACCAGCAAGCGTTTGTGAAATCCCCCTGGCTCACTACACTCATCTCCACTATAGCTGGACCGGTATTAATTCTCTTCACTTTCGGGCCTTGTATGGTCCACCGACTGGTCCACTTTGTGAAGGACCAGGTCCACACAGTCCAACTCATGGTGTAAAGATTAAAATTTAGGAATATGGGGAGACTGAGGCAGGTAGAAATTTGTTTCTCTCTGCAAGGAGTATATTTTTTTAGAGGTTTATTAAGGATTAAGGATTAAAGAAAATACAGGATAAGGAAAACGTGCCTAGGCCAGAGGCCTAGACCTCACCTACATTATGGAAAGAGCTACATCTGCTCCAAAACAGAAGTCCAAAAAAGAGAGAGAGCCTCAAAAGCCTTTGCAATCAGCTTAAGTACCTTCTTGATCTCGCCCACCTCAGAATTCCGTGAGATTACAAAGCATTTTGGGGAAGTGGAGCAAGGACTTGTGGGGATTGAAGTCCAGAGTTCAAATCTCAATTTTACATACCGCCGTTTGATCCTCTGGGAAGAAGTCCTTCCCCAAAGGATCATAAAAACATAATTAAAGATTACAATAATTTGAGGATAAGAAGAAAAAAAGAACAAAACCAATAATTACTGGACTCATTGACAGAAAGGCAGTTAGGAGGCAGTCCCCTTTGGCATGAAAGTATATATACAAATAAATGTTCAATCAACCACACCCAAAGTTCAATTTTGTGCAACTTGTGGTCTGGAGGCTTCTTCATGGTGGCTTCTCCAACAGTTCAGTTCTGGATTCAGAGAGGTAGCATCTTCTTTACCTAAAATTCTTCTCAAAAGGAATTTAAACTTTGCAATTTAAATAATATTTTTTTTTTACATTCCCCCCTTTAAGAAGGTGATTGACAAATACAGAATCACTTAATGATGCATGGCTGAGGTATGAGGTATATGAATCAATTGGTAAGAGATATTAAAAAGACATCAGAAAAAATCCAAAGGAAAAAAAGAAAAAACTCTGGATGAAAATATAGACTATCAAAGTCTTATGTGTAAAAATTCCAAGTAAAAAGAAAAATAAATCTATAACAGGTCCTTCTATCAGGGCCCAATCAAAATGATCTAGCAATAATGCATTTACCCAGTCAGTAGCTAGGACTACAGAAAGGTACCACGTTATGGAAGGCAGAAAAGGGACCAGATTATGAGCCAAGGTTTCCGGGATACTCCTCTGTGAGTATTTTCAGAGTGAGTGTGGACACAAGGAAAGCCTATGTCTAACAATGTTAAACACAGTAACCCCAAGTCTCACACTAGGTTCAAAACCTTTGTATTGAAAGAAGCTCATGGCGGGAGGGGGGAGAACATCGATACACTGGAAGGGTAAAGAGGTTAGAGACAGGAAATATTCAACTCTTACGTACTTTGAAACTGACCCAAAGAGGGAAGAACAATCCAATCCATTGGGGAAGAGAATAGATTTGCGCCCTATAGGGGAGTAGAAGGATAAAAAAACAGACTGGTGGGGAGGGAAGCAGTACAAGGGAGGGAGAGGGTGGGGGGGGTTTTAAAAAGACTACAGGGGAAAATAAGGGAGGGAATAAGAAGGGAGGGGGGTAGAAAGGGAAATACAAGGGGGACTGATTTAAAGTAAATCACTGGACTAAAAGGTAGAGCTGAAGAAGAAAGGTCAGAATTAGGGAAGGATATCAAAATGCCAGGGAGTCCACAAGTGACAGTCATAACATTGAACGTGAATGGGATGAACTCACCCATAAAACGTAAACAAATAGAAGAATGGATTAGAATCCAAAACCCTACCATATGTTTTCTATCAACACCTCACACCCTACACCAAGATAAATTCAAAATGGGTGAAAGACTTAAACATAAAGAAGGAAACCATAAGTAAATTGGGTAAACACAGAATAGTATACATGTCAGACCTTTGGGAAGGGAAAGACTTTAAAACCAAGCAAGACATAGAGAGAATCACAAAATGTAAAATAAATAATTTCGACTACATCAAATTAAAAGGCTTTTGTACAAACAAAAGCAATGTAACTAAAATCAGAAGGAAAACAACAAATTGGGAAAAAATCTTCATAAAAACCTCTGACAAAGGTTTAATTACTCAAATTTATAAAGAGCTAAATCAATTGTACAAAAAATCAAGCCATTCCCCAATTGATAAATGGGCAAGGGACATGAATAGACAGTTTTCAGATAAAGAAATCAAAACTATTAATAAGCACATGAAGAAGTGCTCCACATCTCTTATAATCAGAGAGATGCAAATCAAAACAACTCTGAGGTATCATCTCACACCTAGCAGATTGGCTAACATGACAGTTATGGAAAGTAATGAATGCTGGAGGGGATGTGGCAAAGTAGGGACATTAATTCATTGCTGGTGGAGTTGTGAACTGATCCAGCCATTCTGGAGGGCAATTTGGAACTATGCACAAAGGGCGATAAAAGAATGTCTACCCTTTGATCCAGCCATAGCACTGCTGGGTTTGTACCCCAAAGAGATAATGGACAAAAAGACTTGTGCAAAAATATTCATAGCTGCGCTCTTTGTGGTGGCCAAAAATTGGAAAATAAGGGGATGCCCATCAATTGGGGAATGGCTGAACAAATTGTGGTATATGTTGGTGATGGAATACTATTGTGCTCAAAGGAACAATAAAGTGGAGGAATTCCATGTGAACTGGAACAACCTCCAGGAAGTGATGCAGAGCGAGAGGAGCAGAACCAGGAGAACATTGTACACAGAGACAAACACACTGTGGTATAATCGAATATAATGGACTTCTCCATTAGTGGCAGTGTAATGTCCCTGCACAATCTGCAGGGATCAAGGAGAAAAAAAACACTATCCAAAAGCAGAGGACAAACTGAGGGAGTAGAAACACCAAGGAAAAGCAACTGCCTGACTACAATGGCTGAGGGGACATGACAGAGGAAAGACTCTGAGCGAACACTCTGATGCAAATACTAACAACATGGCAATGGGTTCAAGTCAAGAACACATATGATACCAGTGGAATCACGCGTCGGCCACGGGGGGTGGGAGGGAGGAAAAGAAAATGATCTTTGTCTTTAATGAAAAATGCATGGAAATGATCAAATAAAATACTATAAAATTTAAAAATATATATATTAAAAAAAAGAAATAAAATAATAAAATACAATACAAAAAAAAAAGAAAAAAAAACCTTTGTATTGGCCTAGAAGTGCATCAATCCATCCTGGATTGGCTTTTCTTTGGCTTTGTGCAATGGCTCTTGTGTGTATATCTTGTCCTGGAATCAGACAGAATCATTAATAAAAGTCCCATAATTTATTAAATAGTTAGTGGCATCATTTTTATAGTCACAAGCCTTGTATGGTCACTTTTGGGCATTCTCTGACAAATGTATTTCAAACTTATAGTACTGAAAAATCAAAAGGTTAAATAAAATCTTAATACTGGTGACATGTGCTTCAAATATAAAAAGGAGAGAAAAAAATTAAATAAAAAACAAATAGTATATTGCACATGCAAGGAAAATATAATAAAAAAGAGCTTTAAAAAATTAAAAAATATAGCTTATAATCATTGACACTCTGTGTCAGCTAAGAAAATAAAGATTACAAGGCTTTCTCACCAAAAATGAGATCCATTTCCTCTTAATATCTGGCCATGATCACTGTGAGTAGAAGGCAAATGAATTGAACAAGGTTAACAATTTTTTCATTTTTAAAAATACAGTAGTACAAATATGTAGTTATCAAAATCCCCAAAATTCTCAATATCCCAATTAATTACAATAGCAAACAAACACACTTTCATATTTCACCTAAGTTGCTGTATGGCATTTTTTTAAAAAATCTATGAATTGATGGGTATTTGTCACAAGTTTTTACAATCATAGCAATATTTCAGCCTTGGTAATAAACATATTTTTTAAACAAAGTAAAACTCATCTTGGGTTAAGAACATAATCAAGAAATCTATATATCATTCTGCTGCAAGTAGTCAGCTGAAGAGTATAAATAAAGGGGTGCTCCTTTTTTTGGAGGCTTATAGGGATACAAATGTCCTGAGATTAACTGCCCAACTTCCATTCACATGTGGGAAGGTTGGGGTTTATAAAATATATTTCACTTCAGCTACTAGAATGGGCTTCAGATGAAGTCAATGAAATTACCAAAAGTCAAAAGGTATCCTTTTAAACAGCCCATTGCTTAAAAGTCTGTTTGAAAAGTCTGTTTCTTCTCTCTAGTCTCTCTTCTCTCTCCCCTGATATGATCCCTCCTCCTGCCCCAGTCCACGTGGCTAATCTTAGCCTAAAGGAAAATTGCTGGTTCTCCTTTCCCTCTTGTCTCTCCCCTTTGTCCCCGTGGCCAATACTGTTACCAGCTGATAGAAATGAGTCCTGAGTGATCTACTCCAAGGATCTGGGTGGTGAGCCGGCTGGGGTCGTGCTTGAGGGTCTGGGGTGCAGAAACAGGCAGGCTTTTGTTGCTAAGGTGCTTTTAAAAGAAATTATTCCTTGTTTTGGCCTGCCAGCACGTATTGATTCCGATAGGGGGAGTCATTTTACTGATTCTGTTCTAAACCAGATATATTCTTGCTTGGGGATAACTCCCAAATTCCATGTTCCATATCATCCCCAGAGTTCAGGCCAAGTTGAGAGGATGAACAAAGACCTTAAAACTATGATTGGCAAATTATGCACTGAGACCCATTTAAAATGGCCTGAAATTCTCCCTCTGGCCCTATTTTATCTTAGAAGCAGGCCTAGAGGAGACTTACACATCTCGCCATTTGAGATGCTTTTTGGACATCTGCCTATACAGGCTAAGCCTTTCTCCCCGGATTATACATTGCTATTAGGGGGAGGTACTACTATTGCTTCCTATATACAGGAATTACAGCACAAACTGCATGAGTTACATGAATCCGGAGCTGCAGTACAAGCTGGACAACTAGACTTTTCACTTCATGACCTGAACCCAGGAGACAAAATATATATAAAGAACTTCCAGTGTACGGGAGCAACCCAGCCTTCCTGGGTAGGACCATTCCAAATATTGTTAACTACTCCAACATCTATAAAGGTTGGAGAAAAGGACTCTTGGATTCACTGCTCACATTTAAAGAGAGCATCTTCTGTTGAACCTGATTGACTGTATCCTATACATGCATTGGAGATAACTACCCATTGACAAGTGGAACTGTATTATTCTGCTTTTGACACACTGAATTCCTAAATTTAATTTTTTTTTCTTTTTTTCTTTTTTCTCTTTTCCTTATTTTATTATTATTCTTTCTTACAATATTTTATTTTTCCCTCTTTTTCTCATTTCTATGTACTTAAGGTACATACAATCAATATTAATTTTTATTCTACAATAATATTAGTTTAAATATATATACTTGCTATTATTATTAATACACACCCAAACAGCTTTAGACTATGGGAACCTGCCATTTATTGATAATTGTTGTGGGACTATGATTAATGTTTGTGTCTGATTCTAGGAACGGGATCAAAAAGGAGCACAGAGATAACCTGGATAATGCTAAAAGAGCTCACAGGTCTAAAAATCAAAGACCAATCCAGGTAGGATTAATGCATTTCTAAGCCAATACTAAGGACTTGAACCTAGTGTGAGACTCGGGGTTGCGACACTTGACAGACGTTAAGATGTAGGCCTTCCTTGTATCCACACTCTTCGTGAAAATACCTACAGACAAGTACCAAAGGTTGGCTACCATCCTGGCTCCCACCATCCCTGAGAACGAAGGTAAAATCAGACAAGGGAATGACACTTCCCTACATAAATAAAAAAAATCTGGTCCTTTTTTCCCCCTCTCCTATAGTATGGCAACTTCCTGTAGCCTTGGCTGCAAATGGGTAAGTAAAATTTGCTGCATTCTGTCCTACAGACTTGTGGGATTAGAAATTACTTAACTGGACCCTAATACAGGGGCCTCTGGAAAAAATTTATTTTATTCTTGTTTTCTAAAAAAAATTTGTATAGATTTTTTTGATATTTTGATACTGATTTTGAATTCTTCTTTAATATAAATATATGTATATATAAAGGGTCTATATTTTTTCCCTTGATTTTTTCCCTTTTTCTTCTTTTGTTTTTTTTTTAATTTTATTTTCATTTTGTTTTGTTTTCCTTTTGGGTTAACTCACACACTTCCACAACTAAAACTTGCATCCTCAGCTGGACTCAGTGTTTTTTCAACACTTTCTTCAGGGGGGATTGTATTTCATAAAATACAAGATTTAAATTTTGTTCAAGATAGATCTTCAGAAAAGAAGTTTGCTAACTAATTGAATCCAGAGAATGAACTGTTTGCAGAAAGATATCTAAACCTTTTCACTACAGGAAGATCCAGAATGAACCTTGGGGTGTGGTTGATTGAACATTTTTTTTGAAGATACACTCTTATGCCAAAGGGGACTGCCCCCTAATTGGCTTTTGTCAATGCGCCCAGCAAAACATTGGTTTGCTATCTTTCTCTCTCCTCTATTTCCCCATATCTACAACTATTATAATTTTCCTCTTAGTGGGTAAAATTTGTATACACTTAGAGTTAGAATTTTTTTTGGGTGCAGTACGCTTATGTTTAGTGATCAATTGGGGAGACTAGTCCCCCAATCATCATCAGGGGGGATTGTGAATTTTAAAATCTCCATCTTGGTCTAGCACCCAAAATTGTGCACACCCATACTACACGGGCATGTGCTATTCAATGACAAATCAGAAATAACTAACTGCCCACTTGGGCTGTCCTAAGCCAAGCTTGAGCCACCATTGGCACTTGTGAGGCACAGGAAGTGACGGAGAGAGCAGCCTCGGAAATTTGCTGACTTCCTGTGGACAGGGCTAGAAGCAGTTCGTGTGAGGAGCTTGGACAGGGAGGAGGCCTGCAGACAGCTTCCCTTCAGATCGGTCACGTGAGTCAAGGACTGATTCCTTCCGCCTTGGACCTTTGGGCCTAAACTCCCTCTGCCTTGGTCAGAGGTTGAGTAACCCCTTTCCCTTTTCTCCTCTCTCCTTCTCTCCCTTTCCTTTTCCCTACTCCCATTGTGATTAAACCTCCATAAACTCTATTCTGACTTGAGTATTTCATTTTAGGAATTTCATAAGTAAATTCCTTGGCGGCCATTGTTCAATATTATAACAATCTTAAAAGGTGAAATTTTCAATACAACAATGGTCCTCAGGTAGCAGTATCAGGCCCCAACAGGCCCCCGATGGCTACGCTAATGCCCTGCCCCTGGAGGTCTACGCTTGCCCCTGAATGAGCATCATAAAACAAAAAAAAAAAAAAAACTGGGGAATGAAGGGAGTGAGGGTTGCACGTGTCCAAATGAACAGTTCCTGGGAAAACTGCAAGGCCACAGTTGAGACAAATATCCTGGGAAAACTGCAAGGCCACAGTCGAGACAGATAACTGGGAAAAACTGTAAGACGTCCTCCCCAAGGCCACAACTGTTGAAACAGACAAGGCCACAAGAACAAGGCCTGTTCTTTTCAGCTGCTCTATATATGTGCACTCCCGATCCTACTGGGGCATGGTTCTTTTGGGGAACCGTCCTAGCGCTAGTAATGAACCTCTCCCTGCTGCCTTTTGTATTGTCTTTGTGTGTTCCTTTGCAGGATACTTCCTCTCCGACCCTAACACCATGAACGTGGCTGAAGCAAGTGCAGTGGAGCACTTAGAGTTTGTCTGACTTCCATGTCTAAAATGCACTCCCTCTTTCTGCTTTTTTTAGAATAAATTTTTTTTTTCAGATTTTACTTTGTTCAGAACTATAAAATGGCCTCATTATCCTGGAAATTCATACCCAGTCTGGTCTTCCCACTCCACAAAGTCATTCTATCATCCCTTTCTCCAATTGGTTGGCTTCTCTCAGAACTTCTTTTTTAAGCAAAGTGCCTAGGCCAACCATGTTTTCATTCCTCTTCCTAACTCTTGCCTGACCTTCCAGAATTTCTTCACCCTCACCCTTCAGGATGTAATCTCCTTCTCCTTTTCCCCTTTCCCCTCCTCCTGTTACAAGGGAATCACTTTAAAAGACTGATATATATTATTTTAAGGTCGCCAAGGAATTCAGCTATGTAATTCCTAAATGAAAACTCAAGTCAGCAGTAAATCTTTTATGGAATTTAATTACAATAGGAGGAAGAAAGGAATTAGAGATAGAGAGAGAGAAAAAGGGAGAGAAGGGAATAGGGCTTAAATACCCCTTCTGTTTAGGCTGGGCCAAAAGGCCCAAGCCCTTAGATAGCTGGGGCAAAGAAAAGAGATCAGTCCCTATTACTCACGTGACCAAAATGGAGAAACAGTCTCAGAGGCTCCCACCTTCAGCTTCCTTCAGAGCAAGCTTCTCAGAGCACACCGCAACCACTCCGGCCAACTCCTCAACCCCCCCGAGTCTTCAGACCCCCCCTGATCTTTAAGGAAACCATCCAAGTTGCCTCCCCTCAGTTCTCACATCTACCAATCACTGTCCATCAATTTCCCTGTGCCAATGGAGGCTCTAGCTTAACCCAGGACCGCCCAGAGGCTTTGCACATGTCTGTTGAAGGTCATATTTTCAAATGATTAAATCTTTGCTCCTTTGCTACAGCCCTTTCTAAATCCTGTTAACCTGAGTAGGGTAGAGATTGGAATAATTAAATTTTGATCTAGGCTGCAGCCCTTACTCAATCCTGTTAGGACTGAATAGGGTGGAGATTGATTCCAAGTATCTCCATTGTATCAATTCTAAAATCAATCATGACTCAAAGAAATTCCTGTTCTATGCTTAAGCATAGGTCAAAGTCCTTTCCATTGTTCAGCAAAAGGTTTCTGTCCTAAAGTAATCTTAAGAAGGGAAGAGGAGGAACCTCCCATGCCAATGGGGTTCACATTCCAATAGACAAGACCCACTATCAATAGGAAATTTTTCAACTATGAAATTTCCCAATGGTGAAATTTCCAACATTTATAAGTCTAAGAAATTTTGAGGTTTACACTCCTCAGTTTTCTTTTAGGTAGTCTTTCTCTTTTAGAAGTTAGAATAGTAAAGGATAGGGTCTTTCTTCTTATATAGTTTAATCATTATATTTATATTTCTTTATTCTTTAATTATATATTTATCTACTTAGATTTATATATATATACAAAATATTATGTTAAAAATATATGATATAAATACATATAAAATATTTATATAAATGTTTATATATACACATTTATTGTTGACATTTATAATATATAACATATTTATTATATGTATTCATATAAGCATATATTATCTCAGATAATATATACTTAGCACAATGCTTGACACATACATAAGCTTTTAACAAATGCTTGGAGTTGAATTGTTTTTTTTTTAATCTTCACCTTCCATCTTAAAACCAACTGTGTATTGGTTCCAAAGCAGATTGGTAAGGGTTAGGCAATGTGATGGTAAGTGACTTGTCCAAAGTCACACAGGTAGGCAATGTCTAAGGTTACATTTGAACCTAGCACCTCCTGTCTCTAGGACTGGCCCTCAATCTCCTGAGCCACCTGTTGCTTCTTTTTTTCCCCCACATTTGAATAAGTTTATTTAGTCAATTTAGAACATTATTCCTTGGTTACAATAATCACATTATTTCCCTCCCTCCCCTCCACCCACTCTTCCTGCAGCCAAGCCAATTTCATTGGGTATTATTTGTGTCCTTGATTAGAACCTATTCCATGTTGTTTTTTACACTAGGATATTCATTTAGAGTCTACATCCCCAACCATATCCTTTCCACCCATGTATTCAAGCAGTTGTTTTTCTTCATTGTTTTTATTCCCACAGTGTTTCCTCTGGATGTGGATAGTGATTTTTCTCATAGGTTCCTCCAAGTTGTTCAGGGTCATTGCATTGCCACTAATGGAGAAGTCTGTTACATTCGATTGTACCACAATGTATCAGTCTCTATGTACAATGTTTTCCTGGTTCTGCTCTGTTACTGACAAAAGAGTGGTTGCCTTAAACTGTGACCACGAAAATATGGTTTCAAGACTTTGAATTGTCAAAACTGTAAGGTTTGGGCCACACTGGTAAAGATAATTTTTAGTGTCTTGATTTTATATTAAAATAAAGTGGTCGAGGGCAGCTGGGTGGCTCAGTGGATTGAGAGTCAGGCCTGGAGACGGGAAGTCCTAGGTTCAAATCTGGCCTCAGACACTTCCCAGCTGTGTGACCCTGGGCAAGTCACTTGACCCCCATTGCCTAGCCCTTACCACTCTTCTGCCTTGGAGCCAATACACAGTATTGACTCCAAGACGGAAGGTAAGGGTTTTAAAAAAATAAATAAAAAATAAAGTGGTTGTCATGGGAAAAATTCCCAAATATCAAATATCCAAGTCAGCTGGATTTTTTTGGAGATTTTAATTAATACAAATTAAGGAATTAATGAAAGGGAGACAGAGAGTAAGAGGAAATAATGAGAAAAGGGCTAGGCCAGCCTAGGCCAGCCTAGGCTTAAGCCTTAAGAGAGAGATCAGTTAGTCTTTTATCATCTCACAAGATCCTTCCAAGCAAGATTCTAGTGTTCAGAGAGACCCAGCTACTCCAACTAGTCTGAGCTCCAACTCAGCTACCAAAGCTGCACTCCTTTTCAGGTACCCAGAGAGAGGCCAGCATCCAATTCAGCTCCATAGCTGAATTTTTCCTCAGAGGCCTAAACCTCTTCCTTTTAAAGAAAATTTTCTCCTATGTCATCTCCCCTAAGTTTTCACATCTACCAATCACAGTAGACATTTTCACAGGACTGACCATTCTTAATTCACACCTGAATAGACTAAACTTTTGAGTAATTCACACCTGAGTAGACTAAAACCTCACACCTAAGGTATGCTAAGGTATGCTAAGCTTGCTTGAACTTTTAGTGATTAATTTGACCTTCATAGGTATTTAGCACCTTTTTGTATTAGATCTAAAAATAGACTCAGCTTAAGGGGTTTAGCTTTACTTTAAGTATGGGTTAAGTACTTTTCATTGTTCAGTAAGGAGTTTACAACTTTATCTTCCCCTAAAGTATGCTTAAGTAGGGGTGGAGTAATGTGAAGTTTTCAGATACATTCCTGATCAAGTACCTCCATTGTTTAAATGGGGAATAGCTTTAACCAAATGTTTTAAGGTAGAGTTTGAGCAGTTTTTAAGATTCACAAGTCTGAGAAATTTTAAGATTCACAGCTCTTCTCACTCTGCATCAATTCCTGGAGGTTATTCCAGTCCCCATGGAATTCTTCCACTTTATTATTCCGTTGTACACAATAGTATTTTATCACCAACATATATCACAGTTTTTTCAGCCATTCCCCAATTGAAGGGCATCCCCTCATTTTCTAATTTGATGACAATGATGAGACATCCTTTCAAAACCTATGGGATGTAGCCAAAGCAGTACTCATGGGGGAAATTTATATCCTTGAGTTCATATATTAACAAATTAAGAAGGGCAGAGGTCAATGAATTGGGCATGCAAATTAAAAAACCAGAAAGCAAAAAATTAAAAATCCTCAGATGAAGACTAAATCAGAGATCCAAAAGATCAAAGGAGAAATGAATAAAATTGAAAGTCAAAGAAATATTGATTTAATAAATAAGTCTAGAAGCTGGTACTTTGAAAAAATAAATAAAATAGACAAAGTACTAGTCAGTCTAATTTAAAAAAGGAAAGAAAAAAACCAAATTGACAGTATCCAAGATGAAAAGGGAGATCTCACCTCAAATGAAAAGGAAATTAAGGCAATCATTAAACACTACTATGCCCAATTATATGGCAACAAATATGACAATCTAGGTGATATGGATGAATACTTACAAAAATATAAATTGCCTAGACTAACAGAGGAAGAAATAAATTACCTGAACAACCCCATATCAGAAAAAGAAATTGAACAAGTCATCAAAGAATTCCCTAAGAAAAAATTCCCAGGTCCAGATGGATTCACAAATGTATTCTATCAAACATTCAAAGAACAACTAATCACACTATTATACAAACTATTTGACAGAATAAGCAAAGAAGGAGCTCTACCAAATTCATTTTAGAACACAAACATGGTACAAAGCCAGGCAGGTCAAAAACAGAGAAAGAAAACTATAGACCAATCTCCTTAATGAATATAGATACAAAAATCTTAAATATGATACTAGCAAAAAGACTCCAGTAAGTGATCAGGAGGGTTATTCACCATGATCAAGTAGGGTTCATACCAGTAATGCAAGGATGGTTCATTATTAGGAAAACCATCCACATAATTGACCATATTAACAAGCAAACCGACAAAAATCACATGATTATCTCAATAGATGCAGAAAAAGCCTTTGATAAAATATAAAACCCCTTCCTATTGAAAACACCAGGGGGCAGCTGGGTAGCTCAGTGGATTGAGAACCAGGCCTGGAGATAGGAGGTCCTAGGTTCAAATGTGACTTCAGACACTTCCCAGCTGTGTGACCCTGGGCAAGTCACTTGACCCCCATTGCCTAGCCCTTACCACTCTTCTGCCTTGGAGCCAATACACAGTGATTACTTCAAGACGGAAGGTAAGGGTTTTATAAACACACACACACACACACACACACACACACACACACACACACGAAAGTATAGGAATAGAAGGGCCTTTCCCAAAAATAATAAACTGTATATACCTAAAACCATCAGCAAACATCATCTGCTTGTTGTTTCTTGACTGGGTATGGGTATGAGAGTTTCTTGCTGCTGTCAGCTCCTGGTGTCTCGATCATTTATTTTGTATAGACCTGAGGGCAGGTGCAATTTTGTTGTCTTGGTATTTCTCAGCTCTTCAAAGTTATCTGGCACAGAGTAAGCACTTCATAAATGCTTGTTTCAATTTAATTTATCATGGAACCTGAGTTCCTCACACCAATTATCCATCTGATTCCCAAGGCTCTGGTCCTTTTTTTTTTTAAATCCTTACTTTCCGTCTTGTTATCAATACCGTGTATTGGTTCTATGACAGAAAAGTGGTAAGGGCTAGGGCAAGCAATGATGGTTAAGTGACTTGCCTGAAATCACAAAGCTAGGAAGTGTCTGAGGTAAAATTTGAACCCAGGAACTCCTGTCTCTGGGCCTAGCTTTCAATCGACTGAGCCACCAGCTTCTCCTTGGCTCTTCTATCTGTGCAATGAGGGAGACTAGGTTTCTGGAACTCTCAGAAGCCCTTTCTCCTTTATTGGGATATATCAGACGTGGAGAGGAAGAGCGGGAAGACACATCCCGAGATCCTAAGGGTCAGAAGCCACGAATCCCCGGAAGAGCCAAGGTTAACCTCCAGGATGAGGGCGGAGCCTCACGACTTGGGCGGCGCAGGCAATTAGAAGTGGGAGGATAGGTTTAGCACTGACAATTGGACCAGGGAAGGATGGGGCGTGGCTGGCGCGCCGGGCCAAGCTCTAACCCCATTGTGATAAGACTACGTCGAATTCGAAACGGTAGAGGAGGCGTCGTGCTCCAGCCCTCGCTTTGCGCATGCGCCTTCATTGGAAAGGCGACCGTGGTGGGGATACGCTTGAGCAAAGAGCGAATCTTTGTTGGGTACTCGTGGGGTCCTTCTGCTGGGGCAGGCTGAGGTACTTCCGGGTCGTCACCGTCTACCATTTCCTGGCGTGGTGAGTAAGGGCGGCGGGTCCTTGGATGGCTTTACTGAACTTCCCAAGAAGCGCCCCAGCTTCCCAATCCTATTTCTGGCCTCTGAGGTCGTTCCTTTCTGCCCCTATCTTGTTCCTAGGCGTTAGGAGGTTGGGTTTACTTATTGGCCACATCTCCATTGTGGAATCTCCGCCCCCGACCTCAAGCCCTCTGTTCATTGGCCTTGCTCTCCGTCACTTGGAAACGAACACTCCCAAATCTTGGCCCTACCTCCTTGATTTTTCTCTTTCCTGGTAGGGCGCGCTTCTGAGGCCCCGCCTTTCTCAGGCTCTGGACGCTCACGGGTCTAGACCTGCCTCCTGCAGGAGCAGTACCCTTTGTCATTTAGCTAGGCCGGCTAATACCTTTTCTTCCTTGGCTCGAGTGTGACTGCGCCCCCTCCCTAGCCGTTTTCTATTCTACCCCATCTTTCTTCCCTGCAATCTCTTATTTAGCCTGCTATTCTTAGGATGCTTCCTGGCAACTGCCGCCCCTGGGACCCCACATAACCTCCGATATTCTGACCTGGAATCATGTTTGAGCTCCAGAATGAGGGAAATTGGACCTAATTTGATTTTGGGGAAAGAGCATTGGCCTGAGAGTCCGGAGACCTGAATTCAAGTGGTGTTGATGTAAGCGACTAATATTAGCATTTGGAGTTAGAGGAGCTGCGTTCACATCCTGGTTCTGTTAGTAGTGTGACATTGAGCAAGTCATTTAACCAAAGAGTCTTTTGTCTAGAGCGAAAAATTCAGTATATTTTTCCTGCCAGATTCAGATAATTGATTATCCAGCCACAAATGTTTATTAGAAAAAGTTAAATATTAAATCGCAGGTCCAATTATCTCTTTTTGGAGGAGGTGGAAAGATGGGACTTTTTTCTATGATGAGATTCTTTTCAGTCATTTTTCAGTAGTTCCCGACTCTCAGTGATTCCATTTGGGATTTTCTTGGTACAAATACTAGAGTGACTTGTTATTTCTCCTGCTCATTTTCCAGATGAGGAAACTGAGGCAAACCAGATTAAGTGTCTTGCCTAAAGTCACAGATATCTGAGTCAGATTTGAACTCGGGAAGATGGCACTTAGTTTATCCACTGCGCCACCTAGCTGCCCTAGAAGAAGGGAGATCAATAGCAATTTTGACAGTTTCATTCAGAAGTTTGACTAATACAAATCAGGTACCATGAAAATGTCAAAGGAGCCCTAAAATGGCCACAGGTAACAAACAATAGATAGTTTTGCCAAGCAGAGAAATGTGGAAATCAGGGGCAACCACACTGGTTTAGAATAAAATATCATCTTTAAAATCTTTACAAAGATTGTGAAATATTATGAGTAGTCCCATGTCATGAAATATTTTAAAAAAGGACAGCATAGGTTGCTTCCAATATTTTTGTGGTAAACTTTTCAATATCAAGGACAATGGAATCAACACATTTAGAGTCCAACTTCACAGTACCAGATGTGAAGAAGTGAAAATGGTATGGAAGAAAAGATGGGAAAAGCAACTGGACTAGATCAAGTAAATACAAAGGAGATCAGTAATGGAGGTGACAATTTTGAGGGTATTGCTACTCTTTAAGGTATCTGAAGATGACACCGAAAGTACTGAAAAAATGACTGAAAAATAAAGACATATGAAAAACCATAGTATTGCCACATCTATTTTCTGCTTATATATTTTTAATTTTTATAAAAATAATCTACTTGCTTGAAGAACATCTTTTATATGAAAACATCAGAAGAGAACAAGGTTTTCTCAAGTGATGTTCCATAGTAAACCACATCTTTACCATCTCATACCATAATTGAAAGATATAGAGAGTACTTACTCTTTATTGTAAAAATACATTTAATGGAGCAAAATAATGTCTTAAAGGCTTTTCTCCAATGAGATGTTACCCATGCATATATTAAAATGATATGATATGAGAGATATAATAACAGAGATAACTTTGGTTTACCTTGTGATCTTTAATATCAAGTAATACAAAAGCTGCATATTTGCAAAGGTGTTTGACAGTCATAAAGGAGATCTAGCAGAGTTCAGGTCAAGGAGAGATTTTCTGTAGATATTGAGTCTTCCAAATATATTGTTGTTGTTTTCATTTGTAAATGACATTTTGCTAATTACATCAAGCCCCAGAATATGGCAAGGCCTCCTAGATGAGATTTGTAATCAAAAGAATTTGGCCTAACTGTCCATACTGCACAAATCAAGTGTATGAAGAAAACCTATTGTCAATCTTTTGTGAACACTTCTGGGAGGATATATGAAAGTAGCATAGGATGATCACCAGGCACAGATAGATTATAATCTGTATCATTAAAGAGAATTTCACATTGCTGATCATGGGCTCATTAGTGGCATTTTAAGTAATGGGGAAAACAAATTTCATGAAGGGAAAAGAATTTCCAAGGTGATATAGTTAGTGATAGTGCCATGACTAAAATCTGAGTCTCTTTTCTTTCCATGTAGGGCTCACTGTAATATCAGATGGGATGTGATAAAGACCATAAAAAAAATTAGGACAAAACAGAAGTTCTAAGGAAGGGGAGAAGATCACTTCCAGTTCTATAAAGTTCTGTTGTTTTGTGATTGTTGCTCTGCCCCTGAGCTTTTTGTTTCTTCTTTTTCCCTCTTTCTCTGACCTCAGCTGCATTCTTCTTCCTTCCTTCCTTCCTTCCTTCCTTCCTTCTTTCCTTCCTTCCTTCCTTCCTTCCTTCCTTCCTTAAGTGACTTGTCCTAGGCCACAGAGGTAGGAAGTGCCCAAGATCAGTTTTGAATATAGGACCTCTCATCTCCAGGCTTGGCTTTTTACCTATTGAGCCATCTAGCTGCTTCCCACTCTCCCTTTCTTTTTAAAAATACATTCATTTTCCATTCCTTCCACTCAACCCTTAAATTGGAAAAAAAAGTTTTTAAGTCTTTTAAATTATTTGTCTTTATAGTCTTGTAATTATTGTATAAATTAATCTCCTGGTTCTGCTCACTTCACTAATTCATATAAATCTTCCAAGGTTTCTCTAAAACTGCCCCTTTATTCCACTATATTAATATACAGTAATTTGTTTAGTCATTCTCTAATGGTTGGACAGGTTCTTAATTTCCAGTTCTTTGCCACGAAAAAAAAGAAAATGTTTCCTGATGATAATAGGGTCAGAGATGAGGTTGCCTGCTCCCCATACACTTTTATTCCACAGGGTTCCAAAATAACCTCTCATATCCCCCTGGGCCCTTTGCTTTCTTCAAGAGCCATGTCTACCCTGTTCCCCTCACTACTTCCACGTGTCACTGAGTCCCTATGGTTTAACCTGGACCGACCCTGTGTGGATGAAAACGAACTACAGCAGCAAGAACAGCAGCATCAGGCTTGGGTGAGTAGTTGGGCCCCAGGCTCACATTCATTCTCTGTTCTTTCCCTCAAGATCCTCAAGAAAAGGGAGACTCAGAACAAGAGAGGGAGCCTTGACAGGAGTTTGACTGTAGTGCCAATTGCCCTTGTTAATTCCGTTTTTTTTTTAAACCCTTACCTTCCATCTTAGAATCAATACTATGTATTGGCTCCAAGGCAGAAGAGTGGTAAGGGCTAGGCAATGGGGGTTAAATGACTTGCCCAGGGTCACACAGCTGGGAAGTGTCTGAGGTCAGATTTGAACCTAGGACCTCCTATCTCTAGGCCTGGCTCTCAATCCACTGAGCTACCCAGCTGCCCTCACCCTTGTTAATTCCTACAGGAATCCACTATATTATCTGTGTCTTATCCCTGTTAAGAAAGGTAACAGCATGTGCTGTATTAGAAATGTCCTGCATTCAAACTCTAATCCTGTCATTGTCAACGCGTGATAAAGGGGCAAGTGTCTTCCCTGCTCCTGACCTTAGTTTCCTCCTTTGTAAAAAGAGGGTATTTGATCTGGTGATTTTTGAAAGAGCACTGAATTGGAGTCAGAAGACCAGGACTCAAATTGTAACTAGGACACTTCCTCTGTGATTTGGGGAAATTCAGGTCACTTTTCTGGGGCTCAGTTTCCTT
Organism: Monodelphis domestica; assembly: GCF_027887165.1. Lineage (NCBI taxonomy): Eukaryota > Metazoa > Chordata > Mammalia > Didelphimorphia > Didelphidae > Monodelphis > Monodelphis domestica. Next base: position 349,466,706 of record NC_077230.1, read on the forward strand.
TTTTTTCAAAATGTGAAATGATACCCAAGAAAGCTTAGATGTCCTATATCTATAGTTCTGCTTCTCTAGGCCTCTATCTACCTCCTCTGCACAACTTCTTCCCTTCTCCTACATAGCTTTGGACAAGCCCTTTCCTTCTATTTTCTGGATCTCAGTTCCTTCACTTATATGTTAAATTTTTTTACTTTTTTACTTTTTACTTTTACCCTCAGACCATTGGAGGGCTGGACTATAAAAATCAAACAAACAATGAACAAATCTGTATACCACTGTCTGGGATATTGGAGGCCGTAGTGCTGGCTTTGATGGGCCCATCACCGCCACCGCTATACCGGGCAGCAGTATACACAGAGGGGAATCCCCTTCTCCAGACCACTGCTCACCATGCTGACGTCTTCCATTGTGCAGCCACATAATCCTTTGCGCAGTGTCTCATTCTCCTTCAGTTACTTTCAGAACAAGGTGCCACGCAAAGGATTATGTTACCAGAAGTAGTACCGTACGGGAGCGATGCCATACTTTGCAGTGCCACCATATACAGTTTGGGGACCCCTGTATTAAAAGAATTCCTAGGAGTAGAATTGAGGAGACAAGATTGTTTAGTGAGTATAGTGTAAGACTTGGGTTCAGGGGGCTTGGGTTCTAGGTTTAGCTCTACTACTTACTACTACTCTGACATTGAGTAATCTCTCTGGGCCTGAGTTTACTAATCTGTAAAATGAGGGGGTTAAACTAAAGTCCCTTTCAATTCAGAATCTGTGATCTTCTGTGAAGCTATTATCTTTGCCAGATTGTCCCTGCCTGTTCTAAATCCTTTGATGCTATGATAGCTGAGTTCTAGTCTCAGTTCACCATATGATCTAGATGGAACTTCTCTCATTGCATCCTGCTCCCCACTTGCATTCCAGTTCTTTGCTACAATAAAAAATGTTCCTATAAATATTGTATATATAGGACCTTTCACTTTTCCTTTGACCTTGTGGTTTATAGTAGTAGGATCTCTGGGTCAAAGGATATGGACAAAAAAAATACAATTCTAAGTTGTTTTTCAGAAGGGTCTGATCAATTTGTAGCACCAACAACAGTGTATTCATAAGCCTTTCTTTTGTCATCTTTGTGTTCATCTGATTCTCTTATTTTACATAGAAAGAAATTGAGACCAAAAAAGGTTGTCTCTTGCCCAAAGATACACGGATCATAAGAAGAGCTAGGATACACACTGAGGGTTTCTGACTCCTAGTCTAACATTCCCTCTGCCAAATCATGTAGTCTCCAGAAAGGCTTTCTAGAAAATGTGAGCCTCAAATTAGGCTTTGAAGGACAAAGAGATTTGGAGATGTTGAAATTAGAAGGAAAGACATTCCTACATGAACCAAAGTCTCAGGCAGAGAATAGGGAACTCGGCTTGGAAGGGTGAAGTGGTATGGTGCTATTAGTGAGAAGGGCCAAATCTGGGAGTCATGGGAACGTCACAAGGAGGGTGGGAGCAGAGTGTCAACATGAGATTTCTTTTCAACATAGTGATAACTCCCTTTTCTATGGTGTTTTTATGCTTATAGAGAAGTCTTTCTGCCCAACAACCCTCTGAAGGAAGGCAATTTTGAGTATTATGGACTGCATTACAGAGAAAAAAACTGAGACCCTGAGAAAGAAGTAAAAGTTGGCATTGAGGGCATCAGGGCTTCTCATTTCCCCATATGAAAGAATGAATGGGCAAGTGAATGAATGAATGAGAAATCATTTACTAAGTATTTATGATGTGCCATTAAACACTGAAGATATAGGAAAAAAAAAACAAGACAGTTCCTGCTCTCCTGGAGCTCACATTCTAATTAGTAGAGAGAGCACACATAAAAGAATTCAGCTTCAGGGCAGTTGGCAAGGCCTAGGTGGCTTTAGGATACACTAGCAGCAGATAACAGTGGCAAGTGGTCTCGAGATCATAGTGGTAAGGAAAAGGGGTGAGGCCTGATGGTTTTGTTTCACTGCAGGAATAGTTGATGACTCCAGGATCATCCAAGTGATATAAACAGCCATGCCACTCTTTCTGCCAAAGGCCCCTAGGATCTGGGAGGTCCTGGCAGGTGGAAGAGTAGGTGAAAGGAAGGTATGACAGAAGAGTGCTCTTTTAGCCATTCTTTACTCCAGTCCAGCAGGGGAGGGGTCTGAGAGCACTTTTTCCTCCAAGGACTCAGTGTTTGATAAAGAGAATATTTTCTATGTACTTGTGAGTGAACATTTAGCCCAAAGCCCATTGCTGCTCCAGGATTACCTTCTCTAAAGTAGACTGGGCAAATTGGGTGCTGGTGAGCTGCAAGTCAGGGACTCTAGCTCCTCCTTCCCATCCCTGGGCTACCAACTTTCAGAGCCAGGCAGGACATCAATTTTGTTTTCTTTTGCAAACCCTTACCTTCCATCTTAGAATCAATACTATGTATTAGTTCCAAGGTAGAAGAGTGTTAAGGGGTAGGTAAGAGGGATTAAGTGACTTGCCCAGGGTCACACAGCTAGGAAATGTCTGAGGCCAGATTTGAACCTGGGACCTCCTATCTCTAGGGCTGGTTCTCAATTCTCTGAGTCACCTATCTGCCCCACAACAGTAGTTTTAATGGCCACTTGTGTGAATATCTGATTCCTCAACACCAACCTGGCTATTATGAGACTACTTCAACATTCCTTTTCAGAGTTTTGGTTATGCCTACTAGTAAAATGCTGCCATACTTCCTTCAGACCATGTTCTCTTTTACCTTCGAGGTCATGAGAGGACAGATGGATAAGGGGGGGGGGAGGATAGGGATTGTTTCCTCTTGTGGTGAGAATTTGGGAGCAGGAAAAACACTCCTTATCATTTCCATAACCATTCTCTCCTGCTCTGTTGTACAATTTTCTCCACAGCTCCAGAGTATTGCCGAGAGAGACAACAACCTAGTACCCATTGGGAAACCAGCTTCAGAGGTGAGCCCAGCAAAGTCTCTTGGTCACAGAGACACTTTCTCTGGATTTTGGGTTTCACTGGCCAAGAAGCAATAAGGAGTTGAACTGAGGGCTAAAAGACTAGGTCAGTGGGGAAGGACAGATTAGAGCCTTTGGACACTTGAAAAAAGAGCCCAGGCAGATAGGGCAAGGAATGAGCAGGCTCTACAGGAAAAGGGTGAGAAGAGGATGTTTCTGAGGAGATGTTATCCCCTCCCATTTCTACAGGGCTTTAAGGTTTTAAAAGTAATATCCTTATTTCTCATGATGGTTTGAGTGCTCTTGTCCTCTGCTTCACAGAGAAGTCAGGCCAAATACTTGCACTCCTACAGCTTGTAAGTGCCACAGCTGGAATTGGGGCCCACGTCTCTCTGGACTCTATTTCCAGTGTCCTGCCTCTTAGCTGAAGCAAACCTTCCTAAAAGTTTGTTTGTGGAATAAGGTAAAAGCTGTTTAACAGAGAATTCCTTTGAGGATCTCAGTTCTTTGAGAGGGTAATAGAAACAGACTAAATGAAGTCAAAGAAATTCCATGTCATTGCCCTCCCTATGTGTCCCATAAGTGGTCTGAAGCTAGTCTCTGCCTTTTGAAGACCACCGGAGCAATGATGACTCTAGCTTCTACAGACTCGTCACTAAGGTCTGATAGCCTAGGACCCATTGCCCTTTGAGTAGGCAAGAAACAGAACTTGGGCCCCATCACACTCGGTAATGGGAGCAGAAGACATGAAAGACAAATTGATCTCATTGTATAGGGTTTGGAACACTGGAATCTGAGGGAGTCATGTGGGATAGGAGCCCCCTTTCTCAGGAGGTCATTCTCATGGTCCCATTTCTCTTCTAAACTGTCTGCCATCTTCTCTGGTTAGCACTATGATGATGAGGAAGAAGAGGATGATGAAGATGATGAGGATAGTGAGGAAGATTCAGAAGATGATGAGGACATGCAGGACATGGATGAGATGAATGATTATAATGAGTCCCCTGATGACGGGGAGATTAATGAGGTAGGCTGAGCTTCTTCCTCTCCCAAGAGTCCTAGATGGCACAGGCCTTAATGGATCAAGGTTTGGGTGAGGGGGAGGGTGTTTGAATCAAAAGTCCCCACTTCTGTGAGACCTCATGGGCTAGAAACCTGTACCCTCTGATGAGTCCAAGGAGGGAGGGCTAGATTCAAGGCCCATGGCCTGTCACTATCCCTTGGAAACTAAGTCCTCCTAAGTCTGTGATACTCTGGGGCTTGAAAGGGAAGGCTAATTGGCCTGGTCATCTCAGTGGCCATGGGTACCTGAAGCCTATTGGCTCTGCTTGCCTCCCTGTACCAGGTGGATATGGAAGGTGCTGAGCAGGACCAGGACCAGTGGATGATCTAGCTGGGGCTGGCAGGACAGTGCTACAGACTGGAGCCCAGAGCTGTCTTCTCTCTTTGGGCCTCTTGGGTACAGGGCAATTACCCACTGGAATCCAGAGGGAGTTGCTTGGCTAGGTTGCTGGCCCTACTCCACCCCCCTCTCTCCTTCTTCCTTAACCTGCTAACCCCTTTAATAAAGACATAGGGTGGTTTCTTTTTCCAAGTCTTATTTTCCACATCTATTACTCCCTACCTCCAGAATCCCCTGCTCAGCCCTCAGTGCCTTGTCTTTCTGTTCTGGGATGTGGGAGTGCTGTTCTTGCTACTATGCTTCTGGACCAGGATGACCTAGTAGAAAGGGTCCTCCACTTAGAGGCCTGGGCTTATTTTTGTCTTTGTAACTGCAACATCTAGCATGGTGCCCATCATGGAGGAGGTACATAATGCTTATTGAAATGAACTACATCTTAGCTCCAATATTCATTAATTCATGACAATGGACCTTAGTCAAGTTGCTTGAATCTCAATTTTTATAAAATGAAAATAAGAATATTACTTGTATTACCTACCTCATAGATTAGTGTAGGAAAGGGCTTAATAAAATTTTACAGGGTTAGAAAAATTTCAGTTGTTATTAAATTTTAAAATGAAAAATTAAATGAGTTGGAGTTATTATTAAGGAGAATATGAAGATCTTGCCTGAGACTGAGAGGAGGCCTTATATGAGTTGGGAAAGGATTAGCCTTCCTAGGCATTCAGGGGTCAGACCTCCCTTCCCAGCACAGGTTTTAGGTAGGATTAAGGGTATCCCATTTAGTCCCATTTAGGTCCTTGTTGTCCTTGGGTAGTCACATGAACATCTATATCTCTTCCCTAGGAGAGGGACTGGACATTGAGGACAGACTGGAAAAACAACTAATAATAGCTCACATTTCTGTAGAAGTTTTGCATGTAAGAAGTAACAGGGTCAGATTTATTTAGTGCAAGGATTGTTCTCTCTTATGTTCCAGATGAGCAGATAGTCTCAGTGAAGAGAAGTACAAGCCCACGGTCATTCAGCTAATAAGTGGAACTCAAACAAGGTCATCTGACCTGTGTGGGAGCTTGTTGAGACAAGTGTGGGCAGCAGCAGAAAAAAGAAAAAAAAAAGATTAGACTGAATCAGAAGAACTGGCTTCTGCTCCGTACTAGCTTGTGTGACCTTGGACACATCATGCCATCTTTGATCTATGTTTTTTTTCCTGTAAACCCAGCTCTCACTTTCTAGAATCCCGTGACTCTTGGGCTCAGTATTCTTCCCACTTGATCACTTCTGGATCCCCTTTTCCTTTGCTCATCCTTCTTCATAGGATGCTGTAAGTGCCAGAAGGAAAGACCAAATTTAAATCTGGGGGACCAGAGGAAAAGGGGAAAATGAATTGTTGAACTTAAAGGAAAGATAAGGAATGGTTGGAGAATTCCATGAGTCTGGAAAAATAGCCGTATAAATTGATACTATGCTCTTTCTGCCATGGTTCTCTCACCTCTACTCCTACCTATCTGGAAGGGAAACAGGAATCTGAGTGAGCGCACCTCAGCAGGAACCCCAGCCAGGTAAACTGGGGACTTGACTAGAGAAAAGGAAGTAATAATAGCTTCCATTTCCTTAGTGCTTGACATTTTGCTCACAACAACCCTGTGGCATAAGTATTCCTTTTTATAAATAGGTAAACAGGCTAAGAGAGGGGAGTGACTTGTCCAAGGTCACTGAACCAGCATTAAGCTGAGTCTTGGACTTGGATCTCTTGACTCCAGTGTTCTTTCTTTCTTTTTTTTTTAAAACCTTTACCTTTTATCTTAGAATCAATACTGTGTATTAGTTCCAAGGCAGAAGAGTGGTAAGGGCTAAGCAAACAGGGCTAAGTGACTTGCCCAGGCTCACACAGCTAGGAAGTATCTGAGGCCAGAACTGAACCCAGGACCACCCATCTCTAGGCTTGGTGCTCAATTCATTGAGCCACCTAACTGCCCCCTCCAATGTTTCTAATACACTGAATGCCTCTCTACTTGGATCTCTTCTCCTGGCTCTTCTCTTTGTTCCTCCCTTCCCTATAAGAGTCATGAGGCAAAGCTAAGCCCAGGCCTCAGTGGGGCCAGAAATCTGTGAGAGAGGAGACCTTGCCTGGGCAAAAGAGGAGCCAAGAGAAGGAAGTGGCAGGAAGCAGCCTTACCAATTGTTCCCTCATTCTGCCAGGCTCAGTCTGGCCCTCACTCTCTCTCCCAGTCTGCTTGGGAAGCAGTGCTTCTTCTGCAGTGCCATATTGCAGGAGGCAGTGTGCTAGGCTAGGCAGAGGGTTGAGTTCGGTGTCTGAAAACTTGGGGTCAGATCCCAGTCTGCTATTTATTACCTGTATAACTTTGGCTTCAGGTTTCTTCTCTGTAAAGGAGGGTTTGAACTAAATGATCTCTAGGGTCCTTTCCATCTCCGCATCCTGTGATCCTCAGAAGAATGGACCTTCCTCAGCTTGACCCCAAGTAAGTGAGTTGGGCTAGACCATCACGGATGGCAGGGAAGTACTGAAGGCCAGTGTGGTGGAGGCGACAGCGGTAACGACCACAGGTCTTGGTGTACTGCAGGAAGCGCGGTGCCCCAGGAAAGAGCACATGGTCTGCCAACACAGTGGCACCAGCAGGAAGCAGAGCATGGGCTTCCAGGAGCTGCAGGTCCCTCAGGTAGCAGCGAGGTCGGTGCCCCAGTAGCACTAGTCCAGCCTGACATAGTCCATATTGGGCCTGCAGGTGAGGGATCACCTCCTCAGAGCGCCCCACAATCAGTTCCACCTGCCAGAGGAGGACATGTGAGAGGGGAAGAGTGGGAGAAGAGAGAGAGAAGAGGAAAAGTGCAAGGAGGGAAGAGGTGGACAGAAAGACAAGAAAAACAGCTAGTCCTCGTACTGGGAGGCCTTCCTTCCCTCAAGAGACGGTCATGCAGGGAGAATAAAAATCCTAGTTCTAGCTTGATTAGTCATTTTTATTGTAAGCTTCGTTAAGTCTCTCCCTTCTCTAGGCTTCAGTTTCCCCTTCTTTTTTTTTTTTTAAATAACCCTTACCTTCCATCTTGGAGTCAATACTGTGTATTGGCTCCAAGGCAGAAGAGTGGTACGGGCTAGGCCATGGGGGTCAAGTGACTTGCCCAGGGTCACACAGCTGGGAAGTGTCTGAGGTCAAATTAGAACCCAGGACCTCCCATATCTAGCCCTGGCTCTCAATCCACTGAGCTACCCAGCTGCTCCCTCAGTTTCCCCTTCTTAAAAAATTAGGTAGTTGAACAATGAAGAACCTTTTCTCTCAGAACCTTTTCACAGTAGATATTCTGTCTGAGCTCTACTATTCCAGTATATATTCCAAGAGTCCTTCTAGTTCTAACACTGTTCCATGTTCTAAGGGCCCCTTGCAGTTTTAATATCCTACTGTTTTACTTTCACTCCCCAAGGCAGAGGCTTTCATGGATGGTTACATGAGAAGGTGTCGGGATGGAGAGAGCAGAAGGACGTTGGCAGGGAATGACTTAGGCTGTTTGGGACCAGAACTTGTGGATCAAGCCCCCAAGAGAGAGCTAGACAAAGGAATGGAAAGGATTCTGACCTTGCATTCATCAAAGCCTGAGAGGCGGATGACTTTTTCTGCCACAGTTGCTACCCGAGGGTCCATCTCGATAGTGATGACCCTGCTGCCTGGAGGCAGGGCCTGAGCAATGAGCAGTGTGGCATAGCCACAGCGAGTACCCAGCTCTAGCACACATTCTGGGGCCTGTTGAGTTATCAGGCGGGTCAGGATCTGACCTGAGGGGAGAACAAGCAACAGGCTGGAACTGGGGAGAACAAAAGGAGGAGAGCCAGCCCCTTGTCCTCAGATCTAGTTTGAGGTGGAACACAAAACTTCTACCTTGTGAGAACCTGAGTCTGAGGACACAGATGCTGAGGTCCCAGGGCAAATGAGTGGCATTTCTAAGACCAGAACCCCGACCTCTTCATGGGCTGCCCAGGACGTTTCCCCCCTCAGCATTTTTAGCACAGCAGCGTGGGGTAATGGAAAGGGCACTGGATTTGGAATCTGAGGACTGGGGTCCCAAGTCTTCTACTTCTACATAAGTAACTCTAGGCCTCAGCCTTTTCCTCTCTTTGGACTTGGGGATTTCTAAGCTTTCTTCCAACTTGAAATCCTCTAACCCTTATCAGGATGGCTCCTAGGAGGGTTTCTGAGAGGAAGTGAGTGTAGGGTAGACCTGACCTTTGAGAGGCCCAAGATGGGCCAGGTATTCGCAGTGACTGCTCCAGTGGTCCAAGGTGTTGAGGATGTGGCCAGGGTCTCCAGGCAGGGCATTGGTCAGCACATAGCTAAAAGCCCGCTCCTCAGGCCGCAGCCCTGTCAAGCAATCACGGATCCCCCGAAGTAACACAGCCCGGATCAGGAGTCGGAAGTAGTGGCGGTATCGGGCCAACAAGGTCACTACCAGTGGTAGGAAGGCCAGTGCAATAGCAGGAGACATGTTCCTGCTGCCCCAGGACCCTGCAGGAGGGAGAGGACAGGAAGAAAAGGGCACACAGTGGGAACAAGAGTTGTGGAATAACAGGACCTCAGAGTCCTAGTCTGGTCCCATTTGTGAAATCTTTGTGCCAGCCTCCCTGGTGATGCACCTGGCTACAAGTGAGCATTCCTTTTAAGGCCATACATTGAGCCAGGCCTAGAAACTAAGTCTACTGACTCCCAACACATATGCTTCCCATTATATTTCTAGATTTCCTAATAAAAAAAGTCACCTTCCCAAATTTGGGAACTATGGAAAGCCCCACACCCCATTACCATATGAAGAAAAAAAAATGAGCCAGAAACCCTAGATTCTCATTCCTCTGTTCCTTTCTCCCCATTTGGGGTTCGGGGTTCCAAGGGCTCCTGCTTACCTGATCTGGAGATTGGCTGGGGGGAGATGAAGATGAAGTGCACAGACAGATGCTCCAGGAGAGGTAGCCACTCGACAGCCACTCACGTTCAATTATTAACCATCACTTGAGAATGTGAGCTCAGGTTACCACAGGCCAGGTGGAAGCTGGAGCTGTTTCTCTGGCCTCCTCCCACCCCCATGCTGGCTACTTCCTGGTTTACCTTCTTCAGGTATGGCCTGTCAGAACTCTTGGAGCCTACTTTTTAGAAAACAAGGGGTTGGATTACAATCATGCTTCCCCAAACAGTTCCTTTCCCAAAAGATTCAAATGGGCATTTCCCTGCCCTACATGAAAGAAGCAGCTCTGGTAGTGGGACAGGTTTGTGTGACTTGGGTTCAGGTACAAACTATCACATGACAATTGTGTGATCTAGAGCATCTCATTTTTCTTCCTCTTCTCCTTTTTCTTCTTCCTTATGATGGGGTTGAATTGAATAGTTTCTAAGGCCTCATTTAGCTGACCTACTAAGTCAGAGTGTCAATTGATCAAAGACTTAGAGCTGTAAGAGATCTCAGAGGTCATCTAGACCAACCTCCTCGTTTTACAAATACAGAAACTGATGCCTAGACAGTCAAGTGACTTCCCCAAGGTCACCAGGCAGGTAGTGAGATAACAAGGGTCCAAACACAGGCCCTCTGACTTCAAACTTGGTGCTTTTTCTTGCAAGTTCCCCATGGATTCTAATTTGCCTTCTCCGTTTGTCTGAAATTCTCTGAACCATTCTTCTGTTTCTTAAGCAGGACTCAAAGTATTCCTCATTTAGTGGGCAGTGATGGTCTCTGAAAAGGGCTATAACTGCATATTAAGGTCCTTGTATTTTCCCTGGAAGGCCGTCTCTAACCATTGCTCCTAGTTCTTGAGCTGCAAGATGCTGTCTCCTTTACAAACATGTTTTTCTCTTCATCTTCAGTCCTTCTCTCTCTAGGATAACTTAATTTTATTTTTTAAACCTTTACCTCCTGTTTTATAGAGATAAGGACTAGGCATTTGGGGCTAAGTGACTTCCCTAAAGTCACATAGCTAAGAAGTACTTGAGGCTAGATTTGAATTCAAGTCCTCGGAACTCCTGGCCTGGTACTTTCCCACTGTGCTATCTAGCTTCCTGCTCCATAATAATTTTATTTTATTTTAAAACCCTTATTTTCTTTTTTTAATTAAAGAATGTGAAAAGTTTCTTAACCTTTTATTATGAAATAAATGAGATAATACACATAAAGAATATACAAACTTAAAGCACTACATAAATTCTTAGTGTTATTGCTAATTACACTATCCAAAGAGGCCTTTCTCCTTGTAAAGGCTAATATTTCTAACTGTGTCCATCTTTCTATCTTCCCTGGGAGCTTTCCCTTTTGATCATGTCATCTCTCATCTTTAACTTCTTTTTATTTCCTGGTTCTTCTGATCCCTACAAACATTCCCATATGTACCTTATTCTTCAAAACAAAACAAAACAAAAAAACCCAAACCTTTTACTTGAACTTGCAATTGCTTCAAGCTACTGTCCTATATCTCTTATCCATTTCACAGTTTAACTCTTAGAAAGAACCATCTACATCCCTTGCTTCTACTTCATCATTTCCCATTAATTTCTTAGTCTTTTGGCAAGTCCATCATGATACTGAAATAACCTTCTCCAAGATTAGAATCAATACTATGTATCAATTCCAAGACAGAAAAGCAGTAAGGGCTAAGGTATTGCCCAGGATCACCACAGCTAGGAAGTATCTGAGGTTAGGACCTCCCATCTCTAAATCTGGCTCTCAATCTACTGAGCCATCTAGCTGTTGCTTCCAAGATAATTTTAAATTCCCTTAACATCTCCTTGTATACCTTAAGTGACTTAAGAACCAGTTTCCAAACATTTCCCACCATAATTATCTCTAGTTTTCTGGAATATGCCACTTCAAAGTGGCAGTTTATTTAATATAGATATTGCCTTTTTTTCTTTGAAGCCCTTAGGCTATACTTCAGTTGACCCTATTTTGTTCATAGCATTATTATATATAAGGTTCTCTCAGTACTTTCATCATATTAATCAATATGCAAACCTCTAAACTAACAGTCCCCCTATGAGTCCTATCCTTATTGTGCCCTAACTTTGCAGAAACCAAGGCAGCCATGGTGCTACTTAACTTATCATAAAGAATAACAAACTATATTTCAATGATACCTTGATAGACAAAGAATGCAAGTTAATTCAAAACAATTGCTTTGCTCTCTAAAAGCCACATTAGAAAGAAAACCCTGCTGCTTAATCACAAAAAAAGGGGGAAAAATAAAAGGAAAACTGCAATGGAGAGCAGCAGTGCTAGTACATTAAAAAACAAACACAAAGATCCTATAGCATCCCCCTGAACCTCCCCTCCCCTGCCCTGCCTTCATTGAGTCTTTTGAAAACTGCTCAAAGTTCAAAGCCTGTGATGGATCAGCATCCACTCAGTTTCAATAGTACTTAACTTCACCTTCTCTGAAATTATATCTTTTGTATTTACTTTACAAATGAACTGATGCTGAATCTTTGCTGAATATTCTTTCCATGGTATCGTGGAGACAATGTCCTTATATTAAAGGTATCATGGTCTCGAGGATTTTTCATTTTGTTCCAATTTTGAGAATGAACCGCTACAAGCCTGGCCCAGAGCAAGTCCTGGTCCCTACAGCTACTTGCGCCTTTCTTTCAAGGTTACTCTGTACTTGCTCTGTATGTTTATTTTATATATATTCTCTCCCCTATTAGAATGTAAGCTCCTTGAGGGTAAGGCTATTGATCTTTTTTTTTTTTTGCTTTTTGAGGTAAGGAAATTTCCCCAATTTTTGTTGTATCTAATGACTACTATAGTACCTAGCAAGTAATGTTTAATAAATGCTTGATTTCTAGGACTTAGTTTATTTAGCTATTCCTTTATTAAATAGGTACCTACTTTCTAGTTCTTTGTTATTACAAAAAGTAGTTATATTTTGTATACATGGGACCTTTAGTAGTGTTATTACTAGGTCAAAAGTTATGTATATTTTAGTGTTATTATAAATTGATAGCTGGCCTTGGAACCAGGAAGATCAGTTTAAATATATAGCCTCTGATACTTACTTAGTGACCTTCAGTCACATCTTCCCAGTGCCTTTAAGGCAACTCTCTAAGGCTACAAGTTGCAAAGAAGATACCAGTCTACTTTGATGAAGAGCTGTTCTTCATCCTGAATTTCCTGTCAATGAAACCACAGGAAGTAGTATATTTTAGTATATTTTTATTTTATATTTTAGTATAGATGTTTTAAGGCTTTTTAAAAAAAATATTTTTCCATGGTTTCATGATTCATGTTCTGTCCCTTTCCTCTTCCTCCTCCATTCCCAGAGCTGACAAGCAATTCCACTGGATTATATATGTATTATCATTCAAAACCTATTTCTGAATTATTCATTTTTATAATAATCTTTTAAAATCAAACCCCAAATCATATGCCCATATAAACAAGTGATAACTCACATGTTTTTCTTCTGCATTTCTACTTCCACAATTCTTTTTCTAGATGTGGATAGCATTCTTTCTTTTAAGTACCTCAGAGTTGTTCTGGATTATTGCATTGCTATAAGTAGTAAAATTATTTCATTTAAGTGTCCATCAATGTTTCGGTTACTGTGCATGTTCTTCTGGTTCTGCTCATTTCACTCTCTGTTAGCTTGTGTAGGTCCTTCCAAGTTCTTTTAGAAATCATGCAATTTACCATTCTTATAGCACAATAGTATTCCATCACCATCATATACAATTGTTCAGCCATTCCCTAATCGAGGGAAAATTTCCAAATTTTTTGCCACCACAAAAAGCGCAGCTATACATATTTTTATACAAACAGATCCTTTCCCATTTTAAAAAATCTCTTTGGGACACAGATTTACTAGTGGTATTACTAGATCAAAGGGCATGCATTCTTTTAAAGCCCTTTGGGGGAAAGTAAGAGGGGAGTGGCAAAATTAGGCCACTAATGCATTGCTGGTGGAGTTGTGAATTGATCCAACCATTCTGGAAGGCAATTTGGTATTATGCCCAAAGAGCTTTAATAGACTGCCTACCCTTTGACCCAGCCATACCACTGCTGGAATTATACCCCAGAGAGATAATAGGGAAAAATACTTGGTACAAAAATAGTCATAACCACGCTCTTTGTGGTGGCAAAAAATTGGAAAATGAGGGGATGCCCTTTGATTAGGGAATGGCTGAACAAATTGTGGTATCTGTTGGTGATGGAATACTATTGTGGTCAAAGGAATAATGAACTGGAAGAATTCCATGTGAACTGGAATGACCTCCAGGAATTGATGCAGAGTGAAAGGAGAAGAACCAGGAGCTGGAACGTAACAGACTTCTGTACTAGCAGCAATGCAATGATCCAGGACAATTCTGAGGAACTTATGAGAAAGAACACTATCCACATCCAGAGAACTGTGGGAGTAGAAACACAGGAGAAAAATAATTGCTTGATCACATGATTCGATGGGGATATGATTAGGGATCTAAGACTAAATGATCACTCTATTGCAAATATTAATAATATGGAAATAGGTCTTGATCTTGATACATGTAAAACCCAGTGGAATTGCTTATTGGCTACGGGATGGGGGAGGGAGGAGAGGAGGGAAAGAACATGAATCATGTAACCATGGAAATATATTCTAAATTAATTAAATAAAATTTTTAAAAAGCCTTTTGGGCATAATTCCAAATTACCTTCCAGAATGGTAAAATTACTTTACAACTTTACCAGCAATGCATTAATATCCTAATTTTGCCACATTCCCTCCAACATTTATTATTTCTCTTTACTGTCATATTGGCCTATCTGCTAGGTGTAAGAGATGTTTTGATTTGCATTTCTCTAATCAGAAGGGATTTAGAGCACTTTTCCATACAATTATTATTTTTTTAAACTCTTACTTTCCATCTTGGAATCAATATTCTGTATTGGTTCCAAGGCAGAAGATTGATAAAAGGCAATGGGGGTTAAGTGACTTGCCCAGGGTCACAGAGCTAGAAGCGTCTGAGGCCAGATTTGAATTTTGGACCTCTCATCTTTAGACCTTGTTTCCACTGAGCCACTCAGCTGCCCCCCTCCATATAATTATTGATTTCTTCATCTGAAAGCTGCCTATTCAGATCCCTTGACCATTTGTCAATTGGGGAATGGCTTGATTTCTTGACTTAGTTCCTTATATATTTTAGAAATTAGACCTTTGTCAGAGAATTTTGTTATAAAAATTTCCCCCAGTTTCTTGCATCCCTTCTAATTTTGGTTGCATTGGTTTTGTTTATACAAAAACTTTTAAATTTAATATAATCAAAATTACTCACTTTATATCTTATAATGTTGTTTTTTTTTAAACCTGAGAACACATTAGCTCAAAGCAAAAAACTGCAAAACTATTGACAAGATAGATCTACCCCATACATCCACATATGGGGTCAGGGTGTTCTTCCTTTTCTATACTCTTTCTTTCCCTGATTACATCTTGACTGTGCAGTTTCCTTCTCTGATTCCCTCTGAAGGCAGGGCCCAAATCTGCTTCTCTTCTGTCTCCCACACATTGAAACCAATTTTGGGCATTAAATACACTGATGGTTTAAATAAACTGAAGTTTTTGATCATAGGCAACAACATGGGAGCTTCAGTCATATGCTATGTTATGATACAGGATAGGAGCCCTGCCTGCTAAATTCCAGGAATCATAAAAGAGCAGTAAGGAATCTTAGGAAATATAATATAAAGTATCAGATCCAGAAAGAATCTTAGAACAAAGAATGTAAGGGCTGGTACTTTAGAAGAGAGAATGTGGTCTGAATTTACAAGTCTACTAAAACTCCAGGATCTCTTTTCACGGAGACAACTGTGATCATTTCACTCCCATCCTGAATGTCAGCTGATTTTTTTTTCTTTTCAAAAATATTTTTTATGTCTTTTTTATATACCATATCTCCCTGTATCCTCCCTATTAAAAGAGTCATCCCATACTACAAATATTTTTCAAAAGAGAAAAAATCAGGAAAATTGATCAATGCATAGAAACTCTGGAAATAAAGTATGTGCAATGTAGCACACTTGTGGACCTACCACCTGCAAAAGGTGAGGTTAGAATGTTCTCATACCTCTTTTGAGCCACACTTGTTCTTCATAACTCTGCAACATTCACTTTTGGGGTAGTTGTTTACTTTGTAGTCATTGTTTATATTATTTCTTGGCTTTTCTTACTTCACTTTGTATCAGTTCATACATATCTTTCCATGCTTCTCTATAGTCATTATATTCACCATTTCTTATAGCACAGAAATATTTCATCGCATCCATGTACCACAATATATTTCACTTTTCCTCAGTCAATGGGCATCTACTTTGTTTTCATTTTTTGCTATTAGGGAAATTGCTGCTATAAACATTTTTGTGTATAGGGTGATTTCTTATCAATGGCCTCTTTGGGGTATGAATCTATTTAGTAGAGTTTGTAGGATTCAATTGATTTTTAAAATATTCAAGTGTAGGGGTTGTTTTTGGTCTGGACATGTGATTATATTCATGTTGTTAACTATCAGTGTGGGAAATACCCTCTAATTAAGTGACCCACCCACAACTAGTGTGGGGCAGAGGCAGATCTTGAAATCAGAAAATGAATATGTTTTCCATAAATAGAAACATTTCAAGGACTTTATCATCCACACAGAAATACTGTGTTCAACATGGACTCTGCAGGACATTTCTTCCTTTACAGGGATAAGTACTTTTGTGGAGTATTTTTCTTGTTTCTTTGCCTGATATTTATGATCAGTGTTATTATTTCTTTTATGTCTCTCAAAGAATCTTGGATGGATGACTTTGTTGCAAAGAATCCTCTAAGGCAATATTTTGCTATTCTGAAACAAATGCTTTTCTGAATGAACAGTAAAGACAATGGCATTTTATATTCTCTACATTTCATTTAATTTCAAAATGGCAAAGATATGTGTCATTATTGAATGTTGCTTGCAGAAGCCCTCTTGTTACCTTGCCTAAGAACTGAATGAATTGAATATTAGAAATTGTTGAATAAAAAAAAATTACTCAAAGGGACAAGAAGAAATATTAAAACAAATTTTAAAAATGGGAAAAAAAGAAAGTTTTAGAACTATAAAACACAATTGACTTAGAAAAAAGATCAAAGGGAGATAATTAAGCATCATCAGAGTATCTGAATATCAGGACAAAAAAAAGCTTAGATACTATATATTAGGAAATCATGAATGAAAATAACCAAGAACCCTTAAGAACCAGACTGCAAACTGAAAATAGAAAAAATTTTACTGTCATCTGAAAAAATAAAAGGAGTTACTAGCAACATCAGAACCAAAATCCAGGAACTTCTAGGCCAAAGAAAAAAATATGACAAGTGGTCAGAAACAGAGTTCAAGTACCAACAAACCATGGTCAGGATTGCACAATACTTGGCAAATGCCACCATAAAGGGGAGGAAAGGTTGTACTATAATAGTCAAAAAGAGGAAAGATAAAGGCTATAAGCAAGAAGTATCTATTCAACAAAAGTAAGTATAATCTTTCAGAGGAAAAGTGGAATTTTCATGAAACAGGATTTTCAAACACTGCTGATAAAAAGATCTGTACTGATTTGACATTTTTGAAATGGAAACCCAGGAGCAAAGGGAAAATTGGAATGTATTATGTGAGGATGAATTGTTTACATGCTAATAGGGAGATAAAAATTTCTTCTGAGAATTCTAATATATGTACATATATATTTAAACCCTTACCTTTTGTCTTGGAATCTGTGTATTGGTTCCAAGGCAGAAGAGTGGTAAAGGCTAGGCAAGAGGGAGAGGGGTGTTAAATGACTTGCCCAGGGTCACACAGCTAGGAAGTGTCTGAGGCTAGATTTGAACCCAGGACCTCCCATCTGTGGGCCTCCCATCTCTGGGCCTGACTCTCAATCCATTGAGCTACCTAGCTTCCCCCTCTAATATATTCTTAAAGGTCATAGAGAAAGATCAATCTGAGATACAGTACCTTTCCTTAGTTTTGTTCTTTTTGATAGTCTCAGGAAAAAGATGGCAAGCAATTATGACTCCAACGGGAGCTATTTAAAGAAATTGTGGATTCCAAAAAGTAAACTAGAAAAAGGGTATAAACTGGTTACAATTATTTTATATGGAGGCATAACCAACTACCAGTGATTGTTTTAAGAGAAACCCAAAGAACTTTTAAAACACTTTCCTTAGCAAATACCCAATGGGCACTTTCCCCTACAGTATTTGTTTCTATGTATCACCATATAAAACCAAAACCCCAAAACATATTCAAATAAACAAGTGATAAATCATATGCTTTCATATTCATTCCTACTCCAACACTTCTTTTTCAGGAGGTGGACCGCATTCTTTCTCATAAGTTCCTCAGAATTGTTCTGGATCATTGTATTGCTGTTAGTAGCAAAATCTATCACATATCATAGGTCCACAATATTGCTCTTACAGTGTGCAATGTTTTCCTAGTTTCAACAGGCTCTCCCTATTATAAAATCTTTCCAAAGTCTGGAGGGAGTAGTACCAGATTCTAAAAAAGATAAGCAAAGTCCATAGTAGCTTCGAAATAGCAGTGTCCTCAGAGATGCAAAGATGTGGGAGGAATACCACGCCTACCAAACATCTACTATGTACTAGGAATCTTATGCACAGCGATCCAGCATTCTTGCCTTTGCTCTCAAGCAGCCTCTTCCAATTGGGGGATTTTTCTGGAGGCAGTCACGAGAGGGCTGTGCCAGGAGCCCACGGGCTCTTGAGCCTTCTAGTCCCAATTTGCCTGGATGGGGACTCAAACCCTATGCCCTGGGACAGGGTAGGGAAATGCCCCCAGGCCGGTTGAAAAAAATGAAGGGCCACAGGCCATCGACCACCCTTAGTCTGGAGACCTTCCAGGCCCTAACTGACATCATGTGAAATTGGGGGCCCACTCTGGCCCCAACTCTTACAGGCTGCTTTCGAGCACGTAGTTCCCGGGGCACTGCGAGACGATTCAAGTGGCTCTCAGAGCAACTGGTGATCCCGTAGGATGAGAAGGGAAAAAAAGGAGTATCCTCCTATTGGCTTCTGATTGTCACGCGGCAACGAAGATCCATGGGCCTGCTATTGGTTGCCTGGTGGCACGTGAGCAGGGGAGGTCGGGGTTATTTTCGGCTTTCCAGAGACACTTGGGAAAAGATGAAAAGCAGCTTATTGACTGCCCTAGATACGAGGAGGGAGGAAAGTATCTGGGAACGGGGCCCTTTTATTGGCTGCTCTCCTGTCACATGGCTATGAAGCAGTCACATGAGAGTGGGTGTAGGGTGGGACGAAGTGGGGAGGGGCGGAGTGAGTTTCCGACACCGGAAGCAAATCGCCTGCAGAATTTGCCTGTGGCGGCGGCGGTGACTATAGCCGTGGAACGGCCGGTGGGAGCCTGCGGGCCGTTCTCGCGGGTCATGTGACGAGAAAGGGCTCCTGTTGGACGCCGAGCCCCTCCATCTGAGTTTCCGGAGCTGGCCCCGGCCATGGGGTGCTGCTACAGCAGTGACAACGAGGATTCGGACCAGGTGCAATCACAGTGGGGGACGCCGGGAATCGCTGAGGGGTTCTGAGAGGGAGGCCTAACAGGCTGGAGGGGAGTCGGATAGGTCTTGCTAGGCCCCAAGGGTGAGATACTGGGCTGGGACTGGCAAGGATCTGGAGGACCCGGGCAGATGAGAAAAGAGACTGGGAAGTTATTTGAGAAGTCTGAAGGGTAGCGTTGAATTGGAACTAGAAGAGGAGGTTTCGGGGAGACTGGAGTCTGGGGGAAGAGGTTCTTAGGGTTTAGAGGGATATAGAATCTGGGGATCGGGCGGTGCATTTTCTACAAGAGATAAAAGCGAGGGAAGAAAGGAATAACAACATATACATTTTGGCTTCTAAAACTTTATTTCGGATTGTGGGAAATAAAAGGTCGAAGGTGCCTGGGAGGAGCAGGCTCTGGATCAGGATTGTGGGAACCGGAAAGGATCCCTGTGGTCCTGGAGGGAAGTGAGGGGACTTGGAAAGAGAGAGAGGTGGACCAGGGTTCCAGAAGGGCTTGGAGATATGGAATGGAAAGGTTAAGGAAGAGAAAATAGAGATGGAGACCCTGGGTGGATTTGTTTGGAGAGATCGAGGCTTGGAGGGAGAGGAAGAAAGGGAAGATAAGATGGGAGACACTAGGACCTGAAAAGAAGGGGAAAGCAACAGTCATGGATTATGGAATGTTAGGAAGCAGAAAAGGAAGCAACTAGAACAGAAGGGAGTTGGGAAATGGGGTTAAGAATCTGCGATATTGGAAGCATGAGGGGATAGGTGAAGTGAAGGGATTGAGTCACTGTGAAAAGCATAAAGTGAAGAAAAGTTGGGTATGGAAAAGTGACTGAATTCTTTCTATATAGTGCTTTTCAGTTTTTATGTTTTCTGTAGTCATAATAGTTCCATTTATATAGGCTTTCACTTATGTTATCCTCTTTTATCTTCATAACAACTCAGATTGTGAAGATCAGTAAGTAGGGCTCAGAAAACTAAGTTGGGGTTATCTAGCCAATTTGATTATAACCTAATCCTATCTATCTTTGTCCCTCACTTCTAAACCTAATATTTTATTATTTCCAGGCTCTCAGTGTTTTCTATGTTCTCTGCTCTAAGTTAATTTTCTCTTCCCAAATTTGACCCTATACTTAACTAGTAAAACTATAAACTTATCTTTTTCTTTGAAATCTGTCACCCCTTCTGTCCTCCTCAGAACTCAGGCCTTGCTAAATCTTAACACTGGATTATTTTTACCATCTGTCTTCCCTGCTTTTACGAATGGCAATGGAGGAAGTTATACAACCTCTCTGCCTGATCCCAACTAAGCTGTTGCTGGTTTTTCCTATTGTTCTGGTATGTTGGCTCTTCCTGACACCTTACCAGTTTTCTTGACAAAGACACTGAATTGGTTTGCCATTTCTTTCTCTAATTTTATAGAAGAGGAAGCTGAGGCAAATAGGGTTAAGTGACTTGCCAGGGTCACATAGCTATTAAGTGTCAGGCTGAATTTGAACTTGGGTCTTTCTGGGTCCAAGACAGTTGCTCTCTCCACTGTGCCACCTAGCTGCCCTTAGGCTGTCACTACTGAAAGGCAATCTTTTTATTTTTTTTAATTTTTGTTTAAAATATTTTTTTCCACGGTTACATGATTCATGACTTCCCCCTTCCCAAAGCTGACAAGCAGTTCCACTGGGTTATATATGTATCATTGTTCAAAATCTATTTCTGTGTTTGTTTTTAGAGCAATCCTTAAACATCAAAACCTTAATCACATCCCTAGCACACTACCTGATCCAATCATATATTTTTCTAATGCATTTCTGGTTCCACAGTTCTTTTTCTGGATGTGGATAGCATTCTTTCTCCTAAATTCCTCTGGATTGTCCTGGGTCTTGCTGCTATTAGAAAAGTTTTGTACCACAGTGTATCAGACTCTGTGTACAATGTTCTCCTGGTTCTGCTCCTTTCACTCTGCATCAGTTCCTGGAGGTCTTTCCAGTTCACATGGAATTCCTCCATTTCTTTGTTCCTTTCAGCACAATAATATACCATCATCAACAGATACCACAATTCAGCCATTTCTCATTTGATGGACACTCTTATTTTCCAATTTTTTGCCACCACAAAGTATGGCTATAAATATTTTTGTACAAGTCTTTTTCCTTATGATCTCTTTGGGGTACAAACCCAGCAGTGATGTGGCTGGATCAAAGGGCAGGCAAGCCTTTTAAAGCCCTTTGCACATAATTCTAAATTGCCTTCCATAATGCAGGATTAATTCACAACTCCACCAGCAGTGTCCCAATTTTGCTACCTCCCCTCCAACATTTATCATTTTCCTTTGCTGCCATATTGGCCAATCTGCTAGGTGTGAGATGGTACCTCAGTATTGTTTTGGTTTGCATTTCTCTAATCAGGAGGGATTTAAAACACTTTTTCCCAAGTTTTATAGTTCTTAATAATCCTTCTTGATCCCTCTGGACTGCCCCCTCCTCCTGGATATTCTTTATTTCAGTTTTTCTGACACCAGTCTTTCATGGGTATTCTCTCACCTATTAGCTCCTTTGCAAAATCATATAATCCAACCTCTACATCATGGGTGATATTGAAAGCTGTTCCCCCCTCCCCCTTTTCCCCCTACATTCTCAGGGGTTCCCATCAGCTCCCAGGTATGGGTTCAACTGTCACATCTTTGTTCAGATGACTTACAGATATACGTATCTAGCCCTTGTCTTTCTCTTCAGGCCTAGTTTGTTCTGCCTATCAACTGGACATTTCCAACTGGATGTCCCTAGGCATTTTAAGTTCACCATTTCTATAATAAAGCTCATTATCATCTTTACTTTGCCTCCCCCCCAAACCTTTCATGTCCTAATATTCCTGTTTTGTCTACAGTACCTACTCCATGCTTGCCATCACTCAGGACTGCAACCTCAAGATTCTCTTAATTAACTCTTTCTCACTCCCACCATATTGATTTGGGTATCAAGTCTTTTCAGTTCTTCTTCCATATCTCTCCCCTTTGTTTCTATTCATTCTATAACCACCTCAACATGTTTGTCCTAATTGAGTGTAAGTCTGAAGGGACTGTTTTGTTATATCAGTTGAGCCTTACTTCAAGCCCAACCCTCTATCCACTGTGCCACCTGTCTGCCCATTACTATTAAAATAAGCTCCCTTTATTTTACAGTTGAGGAAATTGAGGCCCAAAGAAGTTGATTCACTTGACCAAATCCACATAGATATAAGAATCAAGCAGGGTTTGAACTTATTGTCCTGTGATGCCAGAGCCAGTATTCTTACAATTGTATTCTGCTTTCTCCAATAGTCATGAGGTCATGAATACCTCACATAGTATTCTGGTAGTCTGAAACCAGGCAAGACTTTCTTCCCCCAGAGCACTTCTTTGATCTTGACAGACACCAGCCATTATTTTAAGTAAAATGTAGGTGAAGGGGTGGGATTCTGTTGTCTAGTCAGTTGTCTCAGGGGTTGTTTTCTGGAGGATTCCTTCAAGTAAGGCTTAGGGCAACTGGCTTTTGATCACTCTTTCCCCCTGGACATTCCAATCATGGGAAATTTGATCCCTCCTATGGGAGTCTATTTTGTTGTGGATCAGCTTGGACTGTTCTTTATATTCGATAAAAATGTGCATTTTTGTGATTTCCTTTGATTTGATCCTACTACTGCCTTCTGGGGCTATTTAAGACAAATCTGCCCCATCCTAGGACAGTTCTGTAGATATTTAAAGGAAGTAATCATATGCCCTTTGAGTCTTCCCTTTTCGTGGCTAAACATCTCTAAATTTTTAAATTCCTAAATATATATGGTCTGAAGTTCCTTCCCAGTCATTGTCTTTGCCTAGATCAGAACATAATTCTTAGATAGAGAACAAGGCACAGGTAGCATGACTTTTACCTCTCCTATTCTCTGAATGCAGTTCAAGCAAGTAGGTATAATTTTTTCCGCTGCTTACTAACATTGAGTTTGTGGTCACCAGTTGGGCTTTTTTTTTTTCATGTAAACTGATGCCAGTCTAAGTCTATCCATATATTAAAAGGATTATTTTGCATCTCTGTGCAACTTCCTATAAGCTTGAGCTATTTAGATATAATTCCCTGTACCTTCTGAAGACCCAGGAATGTCCTTTTTTTCCTAGGATAATATAAAAAGAGTAGGGAAATCCTTTCTCAATCTGATTCTCAGGAAACTAATAAATTTCCAAGTCCATTGTGTCTGCCTCCAAATTCTGCCAATCTGACCAATCCTGTTAGCTTGAAGCTTCTGGGCCCATTTCTATCTTTCTATTGTTGCTACTATCATCATTAATTAAACAAAGTAAATTTTAATTAATCTGCTTTCCCTATGCAGATCATCAGATTTCTTGCTTGGGAGACCACAGGGTTTAGGTAACATCCTAATGGAGACTGTTAATCAAGCAAGGGGTGAAATACATAGAGAAACCAATTCATAATAAATGCATTGAGGAGTGAGGGCTTTGTGAATTCTAATGAAAAAGTCTCCCTTTGGACATTATCCCCTTTCTCATCCTTATCCCTCAAGTCACAAATGACTATTATTTATGAGGTAAAGAGTAAAATTTTAAAAATATATAGAAAGGCACTGTCAGCCAATAAGCATTATTTGGCCCCTATTATGTGTCAAGCACTAGACCAAGAACTGGGGAAACAAAATATAGTTCTTCCTTTCAAGGTGCCTGCAGTCTATTCAGGGAGAAAACAAGCAAACAACCCTATACAAACTATATATAAATTCATGATAAATATGATAAAATGAGAGTAGTCTCAGAGGAAAGGCATCAAGATTAAGGATGATCAAGAAAATACTGAATATTGAAATACAATCAAGCTTTGAATTCCATTATTCTAGATATAAAAATTGCAGTTATGATAAAAACATCAATAGGAGAGACCTAGAATAATAATAATAAACATGAACATTTTTGGAACATTTTATCAATGACTAAGTGTAGAATACAGAAAGTGATGGGGGTCTGCCATTTTCTGCAATGATCAGACCACAGCTAGAGTTTTGTGCTCAATTCTGGGTGCTATTCTTTAAGAACATGATGAAATTTGTTTGGAGTTGGGTAAATTGGGTAGTGGTAGGGATAAAAGCCATGTCAAATGTAGAATGGTTGAAAAGATTAGGAATAAGTGTGGAGAAGAAACTTATGTGGACTTAAGGGGAAATGTAATTTGGGTCTGAGAGTACAGGCGTGTGTTCTCAAGGATCCTGTCTTTAGGGCCAGTGGCTCTGGAGCCTTTGGGCCTTCGAGGGAAGTACTGTGTGTTATGCTATTTGATGGGAATGATTGGTACAGACACTTTACATCCTCACTTGGAATAATTGACGGGTATTATCTAGTGCTATCTTTCTGAGGTATGCCTGAGCTAATGGAGAAGACTACACATAAAGGAAGCTGGGGCAGGAAAGTACCCAGCATAGGGATATAATGAAGTCCAGAGTCAGAGGAGCACTCTGCTCTGATCAAGGGGGGAAAGGGCTCCAGGGGCATATAGGGTATTGATGATGGGCGAGTTCCAAGCTTGATGTGATCTTGCAGGATGCGGAGGTTCCTGGGAGTAGGATGAAATTGAGAGAAGTACAGTTGGGTGGGAATGACTGGTTACGCTTAGACTATTATAAGTCTCCTTACTACCTTCTTGCTTTAGATTTCTCTAATCTATCTTCCATAAGCTACAAGAAACTAATAAGGGTATCTCCTTCATTGCATTAAAATCTTCATTACCTACTTACAGGATCACCAGATTATATTTGAAAAAAAAAATTAGGAATATAGAGTAAAAATAATACTGAACTGGGTATCAGGAGACCTGGGTTTATATCCCGATTCTAAATGGTAAGTTACTATGGACAAACTTGCACTACTTAACTCACAGGATTGTTTTTAGGAAGCTACTTTTAAAACTGAAAGAGCTTTGGAAATGTGAGTGATTGTCATTTAGTTCAACTCTTCTTGCTTGATAAATGAGGAAACAGTTTCAGAGAGAGGAAGTATAGCTGAGTTTTGGTTTATGAAATCCAAATTGCCCATCCAGTGGTTCAAGGAACTTGTTTTAATCTTTTCCCACTTTAGCTCTAGTCTTGCCCTCAACTTTTAGATTTAGACCTGAAAGGAGGCCATTTAATCCAAAACTAAGGACCAGAAGGGTATGAATTAACTGGATCAGGTCACATAGGCAGCAGTAACAGGGCTGAGATTACGAAGTGAGTTCTTGCTGCTTTAAGCCAGCCTGATTTTCTTCACTTCCCTTGATTGTCCCAGTACATCTTCTGCAATCCCACCTCTGGGCCACATTTGCCTGTTATGTGTGCTTTTGACCTAGAATGCCTCATCTCTATTTGAATCCTACTCAAATTTCAGAATCCTAGAAGGCCTTTCTCTACTTCTCAAGTTTCTTGAGTGTTTGTAGCATGCTTTTTTTGTTGTTGTTGTTGTTTTAAACCCTTACCTTCTGTGTATTGGCTCCAAGGCAGAAGAGTGGTAAGGGCTAGGCAATGGGGGTCAAGTGACTTGTCCAGGGTCACACAGCTGGGAAGTGTCTGAGACCAGATTTGAACATAGGATCTCCCGTCTCTAGGTCTGACTCTCAATCCACTGAGCTAACCAGCTGCCTGCTTGTAGCATGTTTTTTTAATGTTTAACCAAATTCTATCTTATCCTGCTCTCTAAAGTGAATTAAGAAAAAATCTTTGGTTTCATGTAGTTCAAGTTTAAGTACCTGTTATGTGACAGGCATTGTGCCAAGTGCTAGGGATCCAAACAGTCTCTGCTTCCAAGGACTCAATCTGAGGGAGACTATATGCAAACAGGTATGCACATAAAAAATGAGGATGAAGAATATATACAGAATAAATTAGATTGCTCAGAAGGAAGGAAGGCTTTAGTATTCAGGGTGACCACTAAAGGCTTCTTGCAGGATGATTTTGGCTGGAACATTAAAGAAGGCAGGGAAGCCAAGATGAGGAAGGAGAGAATTCTAGGCTTGAAGGAAGACATTAAAAAAAAAAATGCATGATGGGGGCAGCTGGGTAGCTCAGTGGATTGAGAGCCAGGCCTAGAAATGGGAGGTCCTAGGTTCAAATCTGGCCTCAGACACTTCCCAGCTGTGTGACCCTGGGCAAGTCACTTGACCCCCATTGCCTAGCCCTTACCACTCTTCTGCTTTGGAACCAATACACAGCATTGATTCCAAGATGGAAGGTAAGGGTTTAAAAAATTAAGCATGATATGTGGAGATGGATTCAGTGTCACTGGATCTTAGAATATGTGGGAGAGAGTAAAGGGTAAGACTGGAATGGGAGGTATATACTAGGTAATGGAAGAGCTTTAAAAGCCAGATAAGAGAGTTTACATTTAATCCTGGAGGTAATAGCTACCAGAATTAATTGACTAGAAGAGGGACATATGATCTTAGTGGGTAAAGATTTGAGGCAGAGAGACCCACCAGAAGGACTTTGCAATAGTCCAGTCTGACAGTAAGGTTGTGGCAGTGTCAGAAGAATGTATTAAACAAGTGCCAGAAAGGTTGGTAGATAGGCTTTGGCAATGATTGAAAATGGGAGTAAGAGTGAGGAATTGAAGATGATATTTAGGTTTTGAGCCTGAGGGCCTGGGAGGATGGTGTGTCTTGATTATAATGGGGAAGTTAGGAAGAAGGGAGGGTTTGGAAGGAAAGGAAATGAATAGTTTTGGACATATTGAGTTTAAGATGTTTAATGGATATGCAATTGGAGGTACGAGTTCTGAAGGTTAGTACTGAACACATAGTTCTGAAAATCATCTATATGGAGATTATAATTGAATCCATGGGAGCTGATGAGATCTCCCTTATCCAGTATGCCCTGGATGAATATACAACAAAGGCAGCTGAGAAGGATTAGTCAGACAGGTAGAAGGAAACCAGGAGAGAGACGTATTATACACACATTAGGAGAGTATGTAGGAGAAAAAGGTAATCAGCAGTATCAAAGTTTGCAGAAAGGGCAAGAAGTATAAGGATTGAGAAAAGGGCATTAGTTTTGGCAATTAAAAGATCATTGGGGCAGCTGTGTAGTTCAGTGGACTGAGAGCCAGGCCTAGAGAAGGGAGTGTCTGGCCTCAGACACTTCCCACCTGTGTGACACTGCACAAGTCACTTAACCCCCATGGCCTAGCCCTTATCACTCTTCTGCCTTGGAACCAATGCACAGTATTGATTCCAAGACGGTAGGTATGGGTTTAAAAAAAAAAGATCATTAGTAACTTTGAGGATAACTTTCCATTGAATGATAAGGTAGAAGGAATCCAGACTGCAGTTAAGAGAGCGGGAAAGGAAGTAGAGATACTATTTCTACTTGGCCTTCTCAAGGAATTTACCCACAAAAGGGAAGCAATAGGATGATCCATGGCTAGGAACAAGTGAGAGCTTTTTGAGGTAGGGAGAGAGATTCAAGATTAGTGAGTAGGAATAATAAAAGGGTGAGTGATCAGGAATTGAGGTAGAGAAGTGTTTGATGAATGTTTTTGTTTTGTTAGTGAAATGTAAGAACCAAGAAATTGAGAGGAGAGATGAAAAGGTTTGAAAAAATGGGTTCTATTTAATTTAGGAAATTGAATAGAGATATGAAAGGATTGCCTTGGAGTAGTGGGGGCCCAGGTGAAATTCTGTAGCATCAGTTTGTAATGGACTCAGTATGGTTTTGTACTTTTCTTCAGTTTCATTCAGTAGCATTAATACAGAAAAAAGGCAGTGGATGATGGGAGTAATCCAGGGCTGAGGCTTGACAGGACAACTTGGCAAGGTACTAGAAAGAGGAAAGAATACAGTTGAAGTGGTTCACTTAAAAGGTCAAGGTGTAGAAGAAAGGGTAGCCAGTGCAGGGGTGATGGCCTGGGAAAGAAATGAGGGGTGGAGATATATTGGAGATTTAATGAGGAAGAACAGGGTCATAGATTGCAAGGCAGAGACAACAGATTGTGTGGGTTAGCATGAACACTGTAAAGGACTGTAGTTCTGCCTCATTTTATTGGTGAGGAAACAGGCTAGAGAAAGGGAAGGGATTTACTGTCATTAAGTGTTCTTTGAAGAGATAGGCCCACTTATTCATGGTTTGATGGCTAGAGTACTTAGAATCTCACAATTTCAGAGGTAAGAAGAAACTCCTCCAAGTTTTACCTTAACAGGAACTCCCAACAAGTGATTTAGGTTCTGCTGAATTTTTCCAGTGCCAGAGAATTCACAGCTAATGAACTCTACAAACATCTGTTATGAAACAGCTTATTCTATTTTGGGATAGCTCTTACTGTTAGGAAGCTTTTCCTTATTTGAAGCCAAAGCCTCCCTTTGCAGTTTCTACCAACTGGTCCTAGTTATGCCTCCTATGTCTAAGCAGAAGCAGCTTGCTTTCCTCTTTATCACAGTCCTTCTATATAGATAAGGAGATAAAGCATTTATTAACCTCTTTAAGCCAGATAGTGTGCCATAATTACAAGTACTTGCAATTGGGACAGTCCTTAAACTTCAGGAGATTACATTCTGATGGAGACAGTAGGGAGAGGAATGAATGTATAAGGATGGTGGTGGGTCGGGGAATAGAGGCCTGGTTTAGTGCAAGCTAATTTATCAAAGCCAAGGGGATCCATGGGGGTTGTGAATATAAGCTGAACATTTCTTAAGCAATAAAATATTTCTAAGAAGTTTTTTTTGGGGGGGGCAGTTGGGGGGGACTAGAAGACCATGATAGTTATCTTTAAATATTGGAAATGAATATTTAAATATTTGAAGCTGTGATGTACAGGAGGAAGGATCAGACATCTTTTGTTTGGCTTCATAGGGTAGATCTGGCAGCAGTGGGATGAGTTGCTTGAAGACTATTTAATTTTCTCATAGATCCCGAGTGATTATCAGGGCTGTTGTGGGAGGGATCTGTTTTGGTACAGATTGAACTAGCCTCCCCTAAGACTCCTTCCAGCTTGTAGAGGATTACCTTAGATTGGGAGCATTACAGGCAAATGGAATTTGGTGGGGAAGGGGAAAACAGGTATCTTATGTAGCTCGTGTCCAAGCTGGTGTTGACCCTTCCTTGCTCCCATTTAGGATCGAGAGGAACGGAAGCTACTTCTGGACCCCAGCAGTCCCCCAACCAAGACCCTAAATGGAGCAGAACCTAACTACCACAGTCTGCCTGCAGTTGGAACAGATGAGCAGGCCCTGCTGTCCTCTATCCTTGCCAAGACAGCCAGGTCAGAGGAGCTGTGTCTGCTCCAACCCCTTTAACCTATCCTCAAAGCAAATCTTCCCCAATTCATTGAATAAGGAACTTCTCTACTTTGGACCTTACAGAATAACTTTTCTCCTCCCTAAAACACTTTTATATATTATGTAGCATTAACTGTCCCACTTGGTTTCTTATTCCTATGTGCTCATAGGAATAAGGAACATCATAGGAATAGGAAACATATCCTTCAGGGCTGAGTATTTAGTTAATTGAGAATGAATGATTGGGATAGATCCTTGAGCACTTGGGTATTCAATACAAGGATTCTACCCTGGATAGAGGCTTTAGAGCAGGGCTTTGTAACCTTTTTGTGTCATGAACTGCTTTGGCAGTATGGTAAGGTCTATAGACATGTCAGAATAATTTTTAGAATATATTTATAATGAAAAGAAATGTCAAATTTCAGTTAGAGGTTAGTAAAAGATGTATTTTTTTTTTTTTACATCCAAGCTCTTGTTGGTCACAAGTTAAGAATTTTTGCTCTAGAATTTAAGGAATCCCCCTGGGGTAGAGTTGGGGGACAGTGGCAATAGAAGGGTCAGGGAGAAGAAATTAGGTCCCTGTCCCGATCTCTCTCCCAACCAGTCTAGAGGAATCTGGTGTGTAATGTAGGTCTTTCCAGTCTTGCCACCCTGCCATAACAGATGTACCTAGAATGAATTGTTAAGATTCCACATAGTGATACCAGAATCTTTTCATCCATTTTTGTCCAGCCTTGCTTAAGTCTTGGTTATTTCCCCCTCCTCAGCAACATCATTGATGTATCGGCAGCAGATTCTCAGGGCATGGAGCAGCACGAATACATGGACCGAGCAAGACAATATAGGTGAGGGGAACATGGGACAAGGTAATGATAGCTCCTGGTTCTCTGGTTCCTCTGCTACAGGATTTGAATCCTCAGACTAATAATCTCTACCATCTTCAGATACGAATTGAGTCAGTTAATCTGAACCCCCAACTGTAAAATTAGGGGGTGGGGGGGACTACATCTCAGCCAGACCCTAAATAAGTCTTTGAAAATGGATTGCCCATTTGTTCCTCCTACCACCCTGAGAAATAAGACACATTTGGTTACATTTGACTATGGAAACAGGCTAAGAAATGTTAAAGGTTTTCATGAGGTCATATAGAGCTGAGCTGAGAATGGAACATTGATCTTCTAAACTCCTCAGGCAGGAGCTAGATTTATCCCATTCCCCCCAATTGTGGAAAATAGTAATGAGTACAGAGAACCTATATTTTCTCTTATGCTCCTGCCCAATAGTACTCGCCTGGCTGTCCTGAGCAGTAGCTTGACTTACTGGAAGAAGCTGCCACCACTGCCATCACTCACCAGCCAACCCCACCAAGTGCTTGCCAGTGATCTTGTCCCCTATGCAGATTTGCAGCAGGTGAGGCCCCGAATCACTTTTTTCTTCCCTTACTTAGGCTAGCTGTTTCTGCTTTCCCATTAATTCCACTCAAGGTGATTGCCCGTCTCCCTCTCTGGCTTCTGTTTTAGCTTATCCAGGCTGTTCCCATTTCTCTGGGTACATGGTTGGCAGTTTAGGCATAATTATGGTAGGGGCAGAATCCTTCTTCCCCGAGTTCTCTTCCTTGGCAGCCTTTTTTTGGGGAGGGGGCAGGGGAGAGAAGAGAAAGAGGTAGTATCAGCAATGAAGGGAAGACATGCGGCTAAAAGAAGGATATCAGATCTAATGAACCCTGGCTGCACTATACCCTGACCCTCTCCCCTCCTATTTTATTTTCCTTTTTGGGAATGTCCCCTGCCCTACTCTTTAATTTATTCCCTAGTCTATCCCCAGTATTTGTCTATATTTTTGTAATTGCCTTTCTTGTGACCTCAGGTTGCCAGAATATCTGCTTATGCCTATAGTGCACTTTCTCAGATCCGGGTCGACGCAAAAGAAGAGTTGGTCGTGCAGTTTGGGGTCCCGTGAGGATAATATCTGGAGATCTTTCCCTTGTTCCTGCCTCCTTTTCCCTTTATTTCCTGCTTGTACAGAAACCTAACTTACTACTAATCATGGAGAAACCACCACAGAAGTCCAGAGGTGTTTGGGGGTCTCATGTTGATGCATGAGTTCCCAAGAAGCCTTTGTGCCACATGGCCCTGGCTAAATATACTTTGTGGGGAAGGGAGAGGATCTATGATAATTTTTCCACTGGGAGGGTGAGAGGGAGTGGGGAATGAGGGTACTGGGAAGATAGGGATTTGGATATGAATTGACTATTTCATGACTGGGGATAGTGGATAGGAAGAAATTTGGCTTCCTTGACATCGTCCTTCTATGTTGGGGCCTGAACTCATTTTAAGGGACTAAGAACTAAATTGGTTGTTTCTATTTCTCACGCCCAGTTTTTATATGTTTGATCCTTTCATTTTGTTTTGGTTTGCTACCTCTATAAAGGACATCTAACCATCCTGGCTCCAGCCCTTCTCTCCTTATCCTTACCCTGTAAACCTCCCACTTGTCTTATGGTTTGAAAGTTTAACTAGATACCTTTTCAAGGACAATATTAGGGAGGAACTTGAAGGGGCAGAATGAGGTCCAGTTGAGGTCTTGACATTCTTTGGCCTTTGAAAAGGGTTATTCAAGAGAGTTTCTATGTGACTTCACAGGTAAAACTATCAGGAAGGGGGGACCTGTAGGATCAGATGATGCCCTCGAGTTTCTGTGTATCTGTCAAGCAAGTTTCAGGTCTTAAGATAGCAGAGTAGGATGTTCTGCCTCCTTGATTGAGGTTGTTTGGTACCATGCTAGACTAGATGCTATCTATTCGGCCTACCTCATCGCACAGCTGAGGGACTCAAGCCCCCTACAACAGTTCATTTTTTTTTTATTACTAAACTAAAGGTTGAGAGAGAATACCACAGAATCCTGTGGGCTTTTGGGTCTTAGCATGGATAGAAGGAGTTATATATTATCCAGTTTGATTCGGACCCTCTTGGGCTTGATATTCATCCGTCTCCAGATATTGGCTGTGATCCGGTCTTGTTTGGTGACACCACTGAAGTCGAAGGTAGTGATTCGGGGTAGGATGGATAGCACATATTGCCTGCAGGGAGGATATGGGACTTCAGGCTCCCCAGAGTGGGTAGAATAAGGAGCCATGCTGAGGGTTGGATGGGGATCCTCCTGGGCCATTTAACTACATGCCCCAAAGAGTTATTACTACTTTCCTCCCTTTAATAACTCTTCTAGCAGTTAAATGATTCTGGACACAATCAGGGCAAAAGCAGGATGGAAGCACTGCCATTCTTCCTCAAACATATGAAAGGAATTAGCATCTGTAGCCAGTGGGGTGGGGGTAGGGCATGGGTACTAAATCATGAAAGTAACTCTTCAATCCCACATACTCCATACCCCTTGAGTCTTGTCATTCTGATATGACTTGGGAATGTCAGGATGACTTTCTATTCTAGGCCTTGAAGTAGTTTCCCATGGGCCTCTTCTTCCATTCCACTCTACTCCCTCCAGGGAAAGGGACCTTTTGATTTGGTCACAGATTGCCTCCTTTGAAGAACAGGGCAAGGGTCAGCCTTCTGAGCCTTCTGTTCCCTTTCCTTAAGAGTTCTCAGGGTAGGGGCATTACCTGTACCCCTTCTCCTCCTCTATGGGGTTTCCATGGAGGGTCAAGCTCCGAAGCTTAGGAAGATTTGACAATTTATCCACTTCTGTCAGGCGATGCATGCAATTGCCATGGAGATAAATGACACTGAGGTTCAAGAAGGTAGTCAGCACCTGGTGGGTGAGGAACATTGAGGTTGAGTAGGGTCCAGTGGCTGCCTTATAGGAGTTGGCAGGAGACTTGGGGTTTCTAGTCTTGACAGTGACCTTACCCTTCTACCTAATCTTCTGGAAACTAGGAGGCAGTATGGGTCTGGTGAAAAAAAGATGAGAGGCAGATGTCTGCTGTAGGTTCCAAGCATTTTTTGCTATTTTAGTGTTTGCTCTTTTTCTTACAACATTGTAAAAGGAGGTAGTGCAAGGAATGTTATCCCCATTTAAGTGAGGAAACAGGTTCATATCAAGCCCAGCCAAGCACTCAGGAGGCAGAGGGCTTGGTCTTCTGATATAATGTTCCATGCTTTTCTACTCCACCCTGCTACCTCATCTGGCTCTGATGATTGATACCACTGTTCCTTCCCACAGTGCTGGATATATAGCAAGTGTTTTATTAAATACCTTTTGCCTTGTACATCATTGATGTTTTCTCCTGGATAGCCCCCCATCTGCCTGCCTGCCTGCCGCCCATGTCTCGCCTGGCTCTCCCTCTTCCCTCCCCTAGGGACATGGGTACCTACGGGATCAATGTTGGGCAGGTCGTTGAAGGACAGATCAATCCAAGCCAGGTTCTGGGGATACTCCAACAGCTGCGATATGGTTTGAGTGAAGTCGCTGAGGTCATTGAGCACGTTGTTGTTAAGGCGAAGGGCCTGGGTCAGTGACTTACCCTGCTTAGAGCGCTTTAATGGCCGGAGCCCAGGCCTGGGCTCCTCACTTATCAGGTCTGCAGGGGACAGATCAGGGGGAGGGAAGTTAGTTGGCAGCACTCAGACAAGGGTCTTCTCTTCTTCCTATCTCAGGCTGAGGCCAACCAGGAATGGGAAGAAACCAGAACAGCAAAGCAAAGTGAAGGAATTGAAATGTGGCAGCATGAGGGTCAATTAAAAAAAGTGGGGAAATTATCCTAGGAAGCCTGGGTTGAGGGATAGGTATTCCTTTTCTTTGGAAAGAGGAATTAGATGCATGAAAAGTTTAGAAGGTAGAACTAGACCCTTTGTGGGGAATATAGTAGAAAAGGCACTGGGTTTGCAATTGAATCCATCTAAATTCAGCCCTGCTATAAGCTAATTCCTTGACTTTGGACAAATCCACTTTACCTCTTTTGTGCCTCAGTTTCTTCATCTTTAAAATATTTGGACTTGGGGGCAGCTGGGTAGCTCAGTGGATTGAGAGCCAGGCCTAGAGATGGGAGGTCCTAGGCTCAAGTCTGGCCTCAGACACTTCCCAGCTGTGTGACCCTGGGCAAGTCATTTAACCCCCATTGCCTAGCCCTTACCACTCTTCTGCCTTGGAGCCAATACACAGTATTGACTCCAAGACGGAAGGTAAGGGTTTCAAACAAACAAACAAACAAAAACAAAAAAAATATTTGGACTAGATTATCTAGATTTCTTTGAGCTAAAAAAACCCACAATCCTGAATTAAAGTAAGCAGATTTCAGCTAAACTCCTAAAATGTCCTAATTAGTCTAACCACTTGGTATGTTTCTTCCACTTTTGAATGCTGTGAATTCAAAGCCTGTTATGGTAATGGCTTATTTTAAAGATTATCTAGTCCAACTTCTTTATTTTACGGAGGAAAAAGAGACTTATACAGTCACACAATTAGTGGAAGAGCCAAGAGTCCAGGTTTCTGGATTATTGCTTTCTCTTGTATTTTCAAAGCTCAAATTATCCAATTCTACCCAAACCCTTCTTTGTTCTTTACTCCTTGCTCCCCCACACAATTATTTTCTTTTCTTTGTTCTCTGTTCTAAGATGCTGGCTTCCCCAGTACTCATTAGGGGGCTCTGTGATGAATAATAATTACACAGTAGACATGGGGGTAGGGTGGATGCCATGTTTTTGGGATGGAAGGAAGCAGAGACAAGTGAGGGCAAAGGCTGGTCTCCCTCCTTCAAGAAGAAATGCTGAAGGGGCAGCTAGGTGGCTCAATGGATTGAAAGCCAGGTCTGGAGACAGGAGGTCTTAGGTTCTAATCTGGTCTCAGATACTTCCCAGCTGTGTGTCTCTGGGCAAATCATTTAACCCCCAGACTGTCCTAGCCCTTACTGCTCTCCTGCCTTAGAATCTAAGATGGAAGGTAAAGGTTTTTTTAAAAAAATAAGAAATTCTGAAGACAAAAGGGGCAATGTCTTCAGTGTGGAAACCACAGACTGAAAGAATGTCAGCAGAATGGCTGCTTTTATAGAGCAGAAAGCCAAGGCACAAAAAGGAAGAATGTTTACCTAAAATCATAGTGCCAGCCAATGGCAGAACAGAGTACTCAAGCAGGCAGAAGAGGGGAACAGATACTTCTCTTTTAGATCAGGTTCTCCTTGAGGGCAGATGCTTGAGTTTAAGACCTTGTAGTATATCAAACCCTAACTCCTTAGAATATTTCCAGGTTGAGGTATATGTTCATATGTTTTCCCGTCCACTAAGAGAGTAACTATCCCTTTGCCCCATTGACACCCTTATATATGTCTGTAAATAGTACTCAGAATTTCAGTCAGAATTTCAGACTCTACCATTAGGGAAGTCAGATGAGAAACTTACTATCCAAACTAAATGGTTTTTGACTGTCCTGAAGCATGTTGGACATTTGTGAACTCTCATCTGGCTTCCTGCTTTTAATCAGACCATATAAGTTCATAAATTTAGAGCTGGAAGGTATGTCAAATATCATCTCATTTATTTCATTTCATAGAAGAAAAATCAGGCACCAAGAGTTTGTGACTGACAGGAAATAAGCAGTTGAGAACCCAGGGTCCTCTCATAGCTACCAAACACACTTATTACCTGCTCCTCCTGTTAACTGGTTCAGCCTAGCTTTACTATGGGATGAAGAGCCTAGTTTGCCCTTCCAATTTAATTTCTTTGTGTATTCAACTCCCAGCAAAAGCAGAAGAGAGAATAGTAGCATATGACTTAGTGGCTTTGCTTTGTCGTGTTTCTGTGATAGTCTCTCTAAGATCAAAAGTTGTTATGTATCCTAACTCCCTCCAGCCCAGCTCTTTGCCCTTTGAAAACATGGGAGATGGTATAAAAGCTAATTTGCTATTTGAAGGATATTGGGGTCAAGTCCTAACACTGTCACTTAGAAATACATTCTCACATTTATATAATCCTTTAAGGTTTGACAGGCAATGTGGTTTAATAAACAGAGCCAGCCTTGAAACCATTTAGACTTGGGTTCAAAACCTGCCTCTGACACATACTTGCCTGTGTGACCCTAGGCAAGTCAATTAACTTCTAAATGTTGTAGGAAATTCTTTAAAAGACCATAAATTGCAGAAAAGGTGAATACCTGCAGTGGTAGAGAAAGGTAAGGTTACCTGGAATTTACCTATACCAATGAAAGCCCAGTTGCAGTTCCTATCCCTTTACAGTTTGCAAAGTACTTTCCTCATAACTCTTGTTTTCTGCCTTAAATCCAACTCAAGTGCAACATATTACCTGTGATGTTACTGGTCTGCAAAAACAAAGGTTGAACAACAAAGATATGGAAACAGGCTTGAGTGGGTGACTTTGCCATGATTTCAAGGAATAGCAAGTCTCTAATTTTGTGACCTTGAATGAATCATGTCCCCTGTTCAGCCTTCAGTTTCAGTATTATGTGAAACAATAGCTGGCATTTACATATAATGCTTTAAGATTTAGTAAAGCACTTGTATTCACATTAGGCCTTCAAAATCTCTGAAAAGTATTTGCTGTTAAAGTCTTTTTACCAGCAAGGAAATGGACTCAAGAGAAGATAGATGGCTGAGTCATAATGCCAGTGTCTGATATGGGAAATAGGAATTCAGGTGTTTATTTAAGAAGCATTTATTAAGATTTACTGTATGCTAGGGACTGTGCTATATGCACTGATAGTCATTGGGAAAGATTCATCCCTTTCATTCTCTCATTTTATTATTTTTAGTATAATTCTATGAACCACTTAAAGGTTCTTAGTTCCTATCAAACTTAGCTTTTTAAAAAATGCCAGACCATTCTTTTTTTAAAAATACATTTTACTGTTTGTTTTTTTTAAACCCTTATCTTCCATCTTTGAATCAATATTATGTATTGGTTCCAGGACAGAAGACTTGCCCAGGGTCACACAGCTAAAGTGTTTGAGGCTAAGTTTGAACCCAGGTCCTCCCACCTCTAGGCCTGGCTCTCCATCCACTGAGCCACCTAGTTGCCCCCATTAAAAATACATTTTAAAAGAGTAAAGGTTTGGAGAAGGAAAAAGAAATTTCTCCAAAGATGGAAAATGTAGTCCAAGCTGAATGCAGTACTGTGGTGGAGGGAGAGGGAGGGGAGGAAAGAGGCCATGCACCATTGGGCTCACCTTGGATGAAGTTTATACTTTTGAAGGAGAAGTCGAGGGGTGGCTCCTGTGCCAAAGCCTTCACATGATCCCATTGGTCAGTCATATTTCAGGCCATTGTTGGGGGTCTAGGAGAAGCATGGGGCCTTAGGCTCCCAGTTTCTTCGGCTTGAGGAGACAGAAGAGGGGTTGTATTTGGAGACTATTTCCCCCCCTTGAAACATGCTTTCTCATTTATTATTTCAGTCTCACAACAACCCTGGCAAACAGGCAGGTCAGGGGCAAATAGCCTAATTTTATGGAAGAAAAAAGGAAAATGGAGCACAGAGAAGATGGGATTTGCTCAGTAAGTCAATGATACTGTTGGATTTTAATGCAAGACTGAGCCTTAATCCAGTGCTCTATAACATCCTGTTGGATTAAATTTAATTTAGCAGATACTTATGAACAATCTATACATTCATTTGGTCCTATAGTTAGCAATGGTGACCCAAAGGAAAATATATAGTAGCTGCCCTTGGGAAGCTACAGTGGCCATGTAGAGGTAAAACATGGGAGGGGTGACCAGATTGTTTAGATACAAGCTGTTCACATGAGCAGGAAGAGACTGAACAACAGCAAGAGGTCCAGTTGGAGCTAGAGCAAGAGTGGGAAAAGCAGTTAATTAAGCTCAACAAACATTAAATGCTAGGAGCTGGAGATTTAAAAGCCAAACTGGCTAGCCCTATAGAAGCTAATGGTTTGGGCTGGGCAGGGAAGCAGGATAGGTTGGAAAAACAAATGAGTACAGGGCAATTTTAAGGAGGGAGAGAAAGCCAACAAGTGATGGCAGCAAGGAAGGCTTCACTAAGGTGGTGCCTAGGCTAAGGTTGAAGGCATCTAAGAATTCTTAGATATGGTGAAATGTTAAAAGAGGGAGTATGTGTATACAGTTGTGATCAAAACAGTTTTGAGATGTCACCAATATGGGAACTTTAGGAAACACTACCAACGCGTATTGGCATTTTCTCTGAAACCTACTGTCTTAGAGAGCTCCCTATAGCACCAAGTCAGCTGTCCTGGTTCACAGGACCAGTATGTGTTAGGGCTTGGATTTGAAACCAGGTTTTGTTGGCTTTGATGAGGCTAGCTCTCTATCCAGGATGCCTTTCTCTCTCATGGCTTCTAAGATAACATAGAAATACCTATGTGATATACAAAGCCCTTTCTAATCTGGCTTCATCCTACTTTTAGAGGCTTATTGTACATTCCCTTGGCTTTGAGACTGGCCTCTGACATATATTGACTGTGCTATATAGGCATATGATCCTCATCTATAAATTCCTTTAACCTCTGTGATTTTGCTCAAGCTCATCTCCATCT
Source organism: Monodelphis domestica (assembly GCF_027887165.1). NCBI lineage: Eukaryota > Metazoa > Chordata > Mammalia > Didelphimorphia > Didelphidae > Monodelphis > Monodelphis domestica. Next base: position 349,505,359 of record NC_077230.1, read on the forward strand.
CTAAGAATCCCTAACTTCCTTTAAATCTCTTCTCAAATGCCATTTTCTTCATTAGGCCTTTCCTAATTCCTCTGGTGGCTAGTGCTTCTCCTACCAAAAATGTCCACATTTCTTCTGATAGGATAGTTGTAGTTGCTTAAATTTACTGAATGAATCAATGACATATATAGGAGAATCAGGAGGGATCAGTGTTATGCAAACAAATTAAAAGAGTTTATCTAGGAGCAAGTGATGGGAGTTAAAAGTTCCAGAAAGTTCAAATGTATGAGAAAAGGGCATTGGATTTAGCAGCTATAAGATTATGGGTCACTGAGAAAAAGCAATTTTAGATCAACGGTGGAATTGTTAGATAGATTCCAGTGTCCTGAGAAATTATTAATAGGTGGGGAAATAGAGGCAACAAGAGGATGAATCTCAAAGAGAGAAGTCACCTTCTACTTGGGGGCAAGTGAAAGATTTTTAAGAATGGGGAGGCTGGAAGATATTTGTAGGCAGCAGTGAAAGAGCCAGTGGGTAAAAAGAGATCGAAATCATGCCAGAGAATGGAAGAGAAGACTGGAGTAGAACAGTTGTCCTTGAAAGGAAAAACTACATCTTCGTCAGATCAGGGCAACTAAAGATACCAATTTTTTAGATGTTATATAGACTAGGGCAGCTAGATGGTTCATAGAGAGACAAGAGGCCCTTGGTTCAAATTTGGATTCTAGACACTTCCTAGCTTTATGATCCTGAACCAGTTACTTGACCCCAATTGCCTAACCTTTTTACTGCTCTTCTGCCTTGGAACTTGGGTACTTAATGATTCTAAGACAAGAGATAAGAGTTAAAAAAAAAAAGATACACAACACTTAATTTTAGAGACCTTAAAATCCAATAAAGTCGGGGAGGCTCAGATGCATATGCAAATAAGGACAAATACAAGGATGGGATAGGGCAAATACAAGATCTAGTGCCCTAGGAAAATCTGAGATTAGAGAGAATACTCAGTTGGGTCAAGACTTCAAGTAATTGGCACTAACCTTAAAGGAGAAAGAATATTCCCACAGGTGGGCCGCCAAACATGGGGAAGAATTTTGAGGTATGCCACACGAAAGGAGACAGATGACCTTGCTTTTTCTTATCTGCTGAGAGGGGATAAAGGTATTGGGAAATTTGAACAGAGATAAACCACTAGTTTTGAAACTTACAGAAGTGAATGTCATACAGCATTTTGAAGATCCAGTTAAGGTAACACAGTGGGATTCGGGCAGCAGTCAAATTTGTGTGCCTTTCTCTATTGACCATGAGAGAAGAACTAGAAAAAGGATGATAAAGGTAACATGGGTATGGCAAGGTCTAGATCAGTGTTGGCGAAGGTGTGGCATGCATGCAGAGCCAGGACTTGAGGAGCTGCTCCATCCCCCTCTTCCCAGCGCCTGAGGACATTTTCTGCATGCCCTGTCTCTCTGTCCAGCAGCCCAAAGCAGGCACTCCATCCCTCTACTCTTGGATAATGTTGGGGGGAGGAGGGGCTCACAGGCAACTTGAAGTTGCTGTTTGGGTACGAGAACTTGACAACCTTTGCCAATGCTGGTCTAGATGAAAGGCAAAATAGTCAAAGGTAGAGATGAATATGTTGTTGAACTAGTCAACACAATGGCAAGGCCAGAACACAACAGAATAAAGGGACTAAAGGTTATGCTGAGGATGGAAGGTAGTTTTAGGAATAATGCAAGAAAAAACAGTTATGATCAAAGAGGAGAATTTCAGGATTCAGGTCCACAAACAGCATGGTTGTGGGTAATGGTGAATTTCAGGGTATAATTATCCCTATCAGTACCTTGGGTATAATGATGATCTAGGGGGCTTGAGGCTGCTAGATTTGGGGAGGCCAGGGTATTTGAAAGGACCTCAATGTATAAATTGAAATCCCCAAATATTCATATAGGGCTTTAGAGTTTAAAGGAAGACTGTGAGCCTGGAAAAGGAGAATCTCCTTGATACCATAAAATGAATGCCATAAATGTAATAATAGGTCTGTTCCTGACTTTTAAGGCTAGCATTGTATCCACTGTCAGTTAACTATCATAAAGAAGACTTAATTCTATCTAAACAGGGAGTGTTTGCTTAGTAATATCTGCAGATGGAGGGTTTAGAATTGGTACCGGAAAACAAGGAATATTTTTTTTCCTATCATATCCTACCAGGAAATGAGAAGAGCAAACAGCATTCAAGAAGTAGTGATTCAGTGTCTTGTGGAGACATCCATAGAGACACAGGCACATCAAGATAAAATATTAAAGGAAAGAGGATAAAAGCAAGACAATGATTGAATGGAGCTTTCATAAAGCAAAAGAAAAGGGGTGAGGAGTAGGAAACTGCTGGCCCTAGATCCAAAATTGCTAGTTAATATTCTTAGGTGATCATTACTGTTGAAGCTGAAAAGAGGGTTAACTAAGGAACAGCCTTTATCTGGGCTGGCTGGATTCCTTATGTCAGGGCCCCCATATTGAATGCACTCTTTCCTCTTTCCTGTCCCAATGGTATGGGACCAAAGTCTACCCATAGGAATTTAAAATGCTTAGTTACCATAGTGGGGAGAAGTATCCACCTTCTGCTATGCCTGGCAGGTAGCTTAAAAGTCCCTAATTGGTCTCTTTGCCTCCAGTTTCTGGCCTCTCCCTATCCTCCATAGAATTAGCAAACATATTCCTAAAGCATAGGTCACTCCTTCCAAAGTTAAAATATAAACTTTTGTGATATTTAAAGCCTTTCGAACGGTCTCCAGCCTACTTTCCCAGGCTCATTACTTCCTTTCAGGCACCTTATCCTCCCAAACAGGCCTTTTTGTGCCTCTACTCAAGCTGTCACTACCCCTCCATGCCTGGTATATACATTTTTTTCGCTTTTACTTAGAATCCCTGGTTCAAAGTTAAAGTTTCAAGTACCTGTTCACTAGGCCAATCTTGATCACTCCCCAGTTGCTACTACCGCTCCTGATTTACCATACCCTATCCTCAACTTGCATTTACTTATCTTCGTTACTGTTGTTCCACCCCCGCACCCTACCCCCAATATTCTCCTTGAATGCTAGAACAAACTGTTTAGCACAGTGCCTAGAATATAGTAGACACTTCATGCTAGCTGAATGAATAGTGAACGGGGTTCCCCGCCACTCTCGTGCCTGAATCCCATTTCAGGCTTTCTAACAGGGATCCATCCGTGTTACTTTCCCCCTGGATTATCTCAGGTTCCTATAGTTTAGTTCTCCCTGCTTTGGGGCCGTCTTAGGTCCTTATAATGGGTTTACCTATGTTTGACATGAAACTTGTAACCACCCAAGTGCCTTCAATCCTTGCCCAGCAGGCTCCCCAGCTGCTGCCCAGACTCACCAGCTCTGTTTCCGTCAGCCTTTTGCCTTCCCGTACACCGGGGCACATTTAGCCCAGCGCCATGGTAACCACCATCATCACAGCCTCCCAACCTTTGTACGCCCTGCCCCGGGGCATGCCGGGACTTACAGCGCTCCCCGCCCTTTGCCGTGGCCGGCGGGAAGGGAGATTGACTTGGCCGCAAAGAATCCTGGGACTTGTAGTTTAAGGCTTCCAAGATCAGATATCAGAACGTCAACAGTCTGGCCTTCTCAAGCTCCTCGGTCCCTACGGTCGTCGATCCTTAAATTTTTCGCCCCAACCTCTACCTTAACCACCCCTTCTCTACTCCCCGCTCTGGCCCGGGTCCCTGTCCAATCCTCGAAGTAGCCGCAAAGAACACTGGGATTTGTAGTTCAAGTCTCCCTCCGGCCGGAGGGGGGCAGAGAATCCTTAGTCCTCCACCCCTCTCCGGCCTCGAGCTCCCTTCTCCCAAGCAACCGTCCTCCTCCCTTCTTTCCCCTCTCTGCCGGGGCTGCGAAAGTGAGCATGTGCAAGGTGACATCAGCTTGGTTCGACCAATGAGGAGGCAGCGCGAGGGGGGCGGCGCTGCAGTTCAAACTGTGAGTCTCTTCGGCGGTGGCGGCGGCTTAAGGGGATGGGGGTGGGGAAGTGGTCTGCTCTGTGAATCTCGAAGGCGGTGGACCCTCGGGTCGGCTCTGGGATCTCGTGCCCCTGGGAGAGACGCGCGCGTGCGCGGCCAGGTAAGGCCGGAGGTAGGGGGCGGGAGAGAGTCAGAGATGTAGCCCTTCGGTTAGGGTTAGGAAAGGGGGGGGGGTTAAACGACGGACAGAAGTCGCCACCAGAGTGGCTAATTGGAGGGGAGAAAAGAGGGAGGGGCTTGGGGTCAGGGTAGCTTGGCTCTATTGGGGCTGTGGAGGCTTTGTGGATGCCGCCTTTAGGTGGAGGGAGTTGGGGCTGTGAGGGAAGGAGAATCTGAGGAGTGGTGGAACCTTTAAGTGCTCGCTGTGCCCGGCACTGGCCTTGGTGATATGTTCAGTGACAAAAGGGACAAAGCCTCTACTAGGATCCACTGCATGTAAAAGGGCATACGGAATTCTGTTTTGTTTTTCTCAAAATAAATAAAGGGCCACTTTCTGGGAGAGGGTATCTGAGCTTTGTAGGCTATGGATTCTAAGCAGTGTAAGGGAGGATAGGGAAAGTTCCATGCTTGGAGAATCTAGGTCAAGTCAAGCATTTATTAAGCGTCTACTATGTGCCAGGCACCATAACAGGAAATAGGAATGCTTTTTGGGAAGAACAGCAAAGAGGCAAGTATAGCTTGACCACGGGGTATTTGAAGGACAGTAATGTATAAAAAGGCAGTCGATAAACGTTTATTAAGAACCTATATATGTGCCATGCACAGTTCTATGCCATAGGATGATAGTTTGAGTGGAGTTATGAATATCTTTAGATTATAGGGGGTTGTATTTGATCCTAGAGTCAGAAAGGAGCTATTGAGAAATACAGACTTAAATTAGAGTCTAGGCACTCCTAGCCCATCCACACATTACAATAACTATTCCCTCTGGCTGCCCCCTCATTCCTGGAATGTTTTTCCTTCACAACTGCCTACTGGCATCTTTGCTTCATTTAAGTCAGTTAAAATTCTGTCGTTTATTGGAAGGTTTTCCCAAACCTGCTTAATTCTAGTGACTTCCCTCTGTTAATTATTTACTATTTATTTTGCATATAGCTTGCTTTATACATATTTGTTTGCATTGTGGTCTACTTCATGAGATTGTAAGTTTCTTGAAGGCAGACTGACTTTGCTTCTTTGGTATCCCCAGATCTTATTACAGTGACTGCTGGAACTTAATTAATGTTTATTGAGTGAATCAACAAGTTAATAGTCAAATCAAGAGGTAACAAAGGCTTGAATTAGAGTGGCTGTGGTATGAGTTAGAGTGTAAACTCCTTGAAGGAAGAGCTCTTTTTTATATCTTTAGTGCCTGGCAGATAGCAAATACTTACTTAATAAATGTTTGATTGATGAAGTTGAAAGAAGACCTATGTGAAAGATGTAGAGATAGAAACAAATAGATTTGTTGACTGATTGGACATAAAGGGTGAAGGAATCAAGGATGATGCCACCAAACTGGTTGATTGCTAGTTACCCTTTAAAATGGAGAATTTTTTAAAGAAGTATAGGTTTGAGGATAAGATATATCTGTATCTGTATAGTTAATTTTAGTTGGGTCTGACTCTGTGACCCCATTTGAGATTTTCTGGGCAGAGACACTAGAACAGTTTGCCATTTTTTTTCTCCAGTTCATTTACAAATGAGGAACTGAGACAAAAAGAATGTCTTGAGTCTCTTTCTCTCTCCTCCCTCTCCCTCTCTCTCTCTTCTATGTATATACCATATGCTTTTTTTTGCATGTTCTAAATTTGAGATGCCAACAGATCCTTTCTCCCTCTTGTCCTAGAACCATAAGCAAATCAATTCTGCTATTTTCTTTGGATTGAGTATAGTCTGTCTAGCAGGGACTGCCTTTGCTATTGTACTTATATCAACAATTAGCTCAGTTCTTAGTACCTACTTGTGCCTGGCATTGTCATTAATTTATGGAGAGGACAGGCCTTTTAATACAGCTTCCAGACTTTTGCTCACCCTATTTCTCAATATCACTCTTAAAATGTGATTCCTAGGAAGTAAAACATTTAAAATGTGACCCAAGTAGAATTGAGTTAGATATCACCTTCCTTGCCTTGAATGCCAACCTAAGATTGTGAAAAAAAAAATTTTTTTTAGCAGCTATTTTCATGCTGCTCTTCTTAAATTTGTAGAAAAAACTGACACATGCTATGTCCCACACCCAGGGACCCCTCTCTTATGCAAAGCATTTGGGAGAAAGGTGTCATGTCTTCTCTGCAGAATATTGTGACTTGGGTACAAATGATAAAAAATATATAAGACTTGAACAGCTATAAAAGGAGGACATGTAAATGTCAATGAGAGGTAGCAGATGAATAGCTTAAGTTATACTGATATTTATGAAATATTAATACTTTATGGGGGTTCTTCACCTGGCATCTATGAAGTTGATTTATTCTTTTAAAGATATTTTGATAAATATTTCAGTATACTTGGTTTCCTATGCAGTCCTTTATATATTATCTTGTGCATTTTAAAAATGTTATTCCGTGTAGTTCATAGGCATCATCATTCTACCAAAGAGATCTATGACACAAAAAAGATTAAGAATTTTCCACTGAGAAAATCTGTTATATTGGGTTGATTGTTGTCCTTCATATTTGAAGAGGACCCAAATCACTGTGATGTCTTTTGACTTAAGCATAAATTGGATTTAAATGAGGTAAAGTTGCACAAAGTCTTTGATCTCACCATCTCATCCTAGAGTCGTCAAGGTCCACTAATAAGACAAAAGTCAAGATGACTAGTGATAGCTCTTTGGGATGAAGTTAATGACCTTGTGTTCTTCAATGTTTAACTCATTTTGATGTCTAAGCATTCTGTATTGCTAGCTTCTACCACCTTCATGGCCTTTGGAACATCTGCCCTTTCTGCTGGGGAAAGTCTTCATATGCCTGGAGTGGACATCTCCCTAACTCATGTTGGGTTTGAGGCCTGTGGGTGAGACTTGGGTGGCAAGTAGACACCAAAGGAGGAAAGCAGGCCTGAAAAGGGCTTGGCAAGCCCCATATAGTTTGGGTCCTGCATAAAGATGATATGCAAATTCATGAAGCTTTCCATTTTATATTAGGTAGAGGATATTCAGAGGATTTATGTAAAGATACTGATAAGATTTGCACAGGAGGAGATTAAGATATGGAAGAAGTTGCAATTTTTCTCCCTGGCAAAAGGTATACTGACAATGTCTCCATCTAAGTAAATTTCATCTTATTAGGTTTGACTAGTCATTCTAGTTTGACAAGAAAGTCTATCTAGATGTTTTTGGATCCTGACTTGGTCATCTAGTCTTTTAATATTTCATTGAAGTTTCCTGACATTTGCAAATTTGATAAACATGCCCTCTATGCCTTTCCAATGTCATTTATTTAAAAAAAAATGTTGAGTAATGTAGAACCAAGGGAAGTCTCTCTTGGACTGCCCATTAACAATTTTTGGTATGCTTGTTTCTTTCTTTTTTTTTATTAACCGTTATTTTTCTGTCTTAGTAAGAACTCTATAAGCAAAGGCTAGGCAAATAGGGTTTAAGTTAGTGATGGTGAACCAACAGCACACCAAATGCTCTGTGGGCACATGGGCACACCTTGACCCTCTAGTTCATTACTAGAAAGGCAGAGGGATTCAGGCTGAGCTGTTCCTCTCCCCCTCTTCACTGTGCCTGATGACATTTTTTTCATATTCCCTGCCCCTCTACCCAGCAGCCCAATGAGAGAGCACTTTCTCCCTCCCTGTGTGGGGTAAGGGGGAGAGGGCATTCCCTGCAATTGGGGCGGGGAGAGACAGGGTGTGGCATTTGGTCTGGGGGGGGGGGGGACAGGACTGGGGCCTAACACTCTATCTTGAAAAGATTCACCATCACTGGTTTAAGTGATTTGCTTAGTCATACAGTTGGGAAACATCTGAGATCATATTTGAACCCAGGTCTTCCCAAATACAGGCCTTGCCTGGCATTCCATTCTCTGATCCACATAGTTGAGCTGTCCCAGTGTGGTTATTTCTTGAAATAGTGCAGGAGGTGCCCAGTGAATAAAATTCAACTTTGCAGATTCTTGCCTTCCTCAAACTAGGGAAAAGGCTGGTGCATGGCAGTGTGGGGGAAGTTAAGAATGCATATTTTGTGTATTTTGACTATTTGAATTCCTCTCTCAATTTGCCTGGCAGGGATGCTGTGTGTCTCCCCGCCTTTGTAAGGATGGTTGAAATATGATTGCAAGCACATTGTCTTATGAGTGGGCAGCAGCTACAGCTGTACCTTTGCTATGTAATATAGCTGGTGGTGCAGTGGAGAAAGTTGGGGCCTAGAAAACAAAGGAAGTCCTGAGTTCCAGTTTGGTCTTAGATGCTATCTGTGTGCACAACAACTACCTCATAGGACTTTCACTTATTTATATGTTTGTTTGTTTGTCTTTTAAAGATTTTTTATTAATTAATTTAGAATATTTTCCCATGGTTACATGATTCTTGTTCTTTTCCTCCTCTCCTCTCTACCCCCTCCCAGAACCAATGAGCAATTGCACTGGGTTTTACATGTATCATTGTTCAAAACCTATTTCCATATCATTAATATTTGTAATAGAGTGATCACTCAAAGTTAACATCCCCAATCATATCCCTATTGAACCATGTGATCAATCATGTTTTTTCTTCTGCTCTGTTTCTACTCCCATAGTTCTTTTTTTTTTTTAAACACTTACCTTCCATCTTGGAATCAATGCTGGGTATTGGTTCCAAGGCAGAAGAGTGGTAAGGGCTAGGCAGTGGAGGTTAAGTGACTTACCCAGTGTCACACAGCAAGGAAGTGTCTTGAGGTCAGATTTGAACCCAGAACCTCCCATCTCTGGGCCTGGCTCTCGATCCACTGAGCCACTCAGCTGCCCCCCCCCACAGTTCTTTCTCTGGATGTGGATAGCATTCTTTCCCATAAATTCCTCTGTATTGTCCTGTGTCACTGCATTGTTGCAAGTAGAGAAATCCATTACATTTCAATTGTACCACAGTGTATCAGTCTCTGCATACAACGTTCTCCTGGTTCTGCTCCTTTCGCTCTGCATCAGTTCCTAGAGGTCTTTCCAGTTCATATGGAATTCCTCCATTTCTTTATTCCTTTGAGCACAATAGTATTCCATCACCAACATATATCACAATTTATTCAGCCATTTCCCAATTGATGGACATCCCCTCATTTTCCAGTTTTTTTGCCACCACAAGGAGTGTACTCATAGGGCTTTTATAAGGATCACATGAAATAATGTTTATAAAAGTGCTTTAGCATGGTATCTGACACATAGTAGGTGGCATATAAATGCTCATTCCCCTTCCTTCTCTATAAGGAGAGATTGTTGAAATCTCCTCTCTTCCTGGGCCTCCTTCTGTTAAAGTAGGAGAGGGAGAGGAGAACACGATGGGAATGGCATGGTTCTCCTTAGGACTTAAAAAGAGGGCCATTATGTATTTTGCCACTATCCCATAGTACTATCTCATGACCAATGGCCTCTGTGTCTTTAGTCACAGTGAAACCCAAAGCTCCTCTTCCTCAAATAATTATCATATATTTAGTGAGTGCCTAGACAGACTCAGCTTTGGGCTAGGTGCTGTGGAGTTTGAGAGCCTCACAGTGCTCATTGGGATTACAGATTATGTTTTTTTTTTAAAGCTTCATTATTTTATGGTTATAATTTACCTATTATAAAAATAGGCACATATAAATAAGTTGGATAGATAAGAGATGACTGGAACTGCCTTCTCTGTGCTGACCCTAAGGATGTATAGCAAATTGTTTCTGATTCACCAGGAGGCTTGGGAACCTTTTCTTTCAACTGAGGGATGATGACAACACCTAATACAGGAGGCTGAGTTGATTGACAGTGAGTAGGATGGATTAATAAATGCTTGAGACCCTTTTTAATGCTGCTAGTGGCTAAGCAAGGCAGCTAGGGATTATCATACTAAGCTTTACATAATGAATCTGCTTAGGCCCAAGCCTATAGAGGCAAGTGAAGTCTCTTAACCTAATTCCTGGTACTTCTTCTCTATGATTTAACTTATGAATTTTCTGGAAACAATGATTTAATTCTTTTCTGCACCTTTATCTGACTGTAGTCATTTTTTGGGTGTATGTTAAGTATTAAAAACACATGGCAGTTGCAAATAACACTTGAGTTGGTACAGGTTGTTGCTGCTAAGTGGGTAGGAGAGGTCTGAAATGAGCATTTTTTACTATACAGTGTGAACTTTAAAATTACTCCACCCTACTTAGAGGCACTTTAGGGGAAGATAAGGTTGTAATCTCCTAATTGAACAATGAAGGTACTTAGTTCTCACCTTATAGTGAAGCTAGGCCTTTAAGCTAAATCTATTTTTAGGTCTTAATACAAAAAGGTGTTAAGTAATGTGACAAGGGAATCACTTTTGAAAGACTGATATATATTAAATTAAGGTCGCCAAGGAATTCAGCTATGTAATTCCTAAATGAAAACTCAAGTCAGCAGTCAATCTTTTATGGAGTTTAATTACAATAGGAGGAAGAAAGGAATTCGAGATAGAGAGAGAGAAAAGGGGAGAGAAGGGAATAGGGCTTAAATACCCCTTCTGTTTAGGCTGGGCCAAAAGGCCCAAGCCCTTAGATAGCTGGGGCAAAGAAAAGAGATCAGTCCCTATTACTCACGTGACCAAAATGGAGAAACAGTCTCAGAGGCCCCCACTTTCAGCTTCCTTCAGAGCAAGCTTCTCAGAGCACACACCAACCACACCGACCAACTTATCCACCACCACCACTAGTCTTCAGACCCCCCTTTCCTTAAGGAAACCATCCAAGTTGCCTCCCCTCAGTCCTCACATCTACCAATCACTCTCCATCAATTTCCCTGTGCCAATGGAGGCTCTAGCTTAACCCAGGACCGCCCAGAGGTCTCTGGCTTTTGCACATGTCTGTTGAAGGTCATATTTTCAAATAATTAAATCTTTGATCCTTTTCTACAGCCCTTTCTAAATCCTGTTAACCTGAGTAGGGTAGAGATTGGAATAATTAAATTTTGATCTAGGCTGCAGCCCTTACTCAATCCTGTTAGGACTGAATAGGGTGGAGATTGATTCCAAGTATCTCCATTGTATCAATTCTAAAATCAATCATGACTCAAAGAAATTCCTGTTCTATGCTTAAGCATAGGTCAAAGTCCTTTCCATTGTTCAGCAAAAGGTTTCTGTCCTAAAGTAATCTTAAGAAGGGAAGAGAAGGAACCTCCCATGCCAATGGGGTTCACATTCCAATAGTCAAGACCCACTATCAATAGGGAATTTTCCAAGTATGAAATTTCCCAATGGTGAAATTTCCAACATTTATAAGTCTAAGAAATTTTGAGGTTTACAGTAACTATAGAGGTTAAATTAATCACAAAAAGGTCAAGTAACTAACAAAAGGTGAATTTAACAAAGAAGTGTTAAGTAACTCAAAAGAGATAATCAAAGAAAATGAAAACTAAAAATATAGGCAGTCCTGGAGGAAGCCTTTGATGTGATTGATAGATTTGAAAATTTAGAGGAGGAGACACAAGGGTGAAAGGTCTATATATGTGGGATTTTTCGTCTTTATTAGCGTGGCTACAAGCTATTGTCCAGTTTGGTGGTGAGTTTCTGGCTGATTTTTCCTCCTTTACTTTTCCAACTTTATCCCCTTAGAAGCCTCTAATCTTCTTCAGAGACCTAGAGGCGGGGATTTTAAAACACCCCCTGGAACAGGCCAGGCAGCAGAATCCTATATCCTCTTCCCCACTCCTTAAATTCCCTCCCTCTATATTAATTAAATTACCTTAAATTTCCAGACTGACTTGGGTATTTTATTTGGGATTTTCCCCGGTGACCAATTAACTCTAGATCTTTCAGTCACAACCCTAAAATTATCTTTACAAAGGAGGGAAGTGGGAAGATCTTCCTGAGGACAGAGGGGAAGGAAATCACTATCTATAAAAAAGGTACATAAGATGGATTCTCATTAAGAGTTAAAATGAGAACTGAAACAAAGTTTGAATTCAGAAAAGCAGGGGAGCAATCATGGAGGGAAGAGTGAAGGGAACAGGCACACCACGAACCTTATTACCATCTGAACAGGATAAAAGAAGATTGAATATAATTATATCCACAGACTAATAAAGTCTCATATAGAAATAGATTAAACTCAAAAGAGAACTAGTAAGGGATTAGGACAAGCCAGGAGGGATAGAGGAGCTTAAGGAAGATAGGATAAATAAATTAATAGTCAAAAGCAAAACAAACCCAAATGTAGAAGAAAGGGGATTAAAAGGAGAAAAGACCTGAGAGCAAGCAGTTACAGGAAGGTGAAGAACTGCAACGGCAGAAACTGACATGGTACTTAATGCCAGAACACTCATTTCGGGGGTTTAAAACAAGAGGTGCTCACTAAACCTGCCCATTGTATAAAGTCAAGAAATTTCCCCCTCATTTGTGGTTGCTGCTTTTTTTTTTTTAATCTGTATCTTCTGTCTGAGAATTTTTCTGTCTTAGTAATAACTCTTAAGATAAAAGGGCAAGCCAGGACTAAGCAAATGGGGTTAAGTGACTTGCACAGGGACTTGCTAGGAAGCATTTGAGTCCAGATATGAACCCAGGATCTCCTATCTCCAGGCCTGGTTCATCTATCCACTGAGCCACCTAGCTGCCCCTATAATTAATATTTTAGCAAAAGACCTACTGCAACCTATCATAAAGAATACTCATTTACTCAAAATTCATCTCTGTCCTTAACAAAATAACACTTTTTTATAAGATTCACATTTCAAAAAAACATAAGATTTAGTGTCAGTATTTATTAAGTGCTTACTTAATTGCTCTGCACTGGGGGATACCCCCCTCTAAGTAAAAGGACAAAAATAGTTCTTATCAAGGATAAGGATAAGATCAAAATCTAATGAGGGAGATAGCATGTAAACAGCTATGTACAAACAACATACATAAGATGTGTTACCAGGGATAAAGCATTAGGTTCTCTGACTTTATTTCTTCCTCTGCAAAATAGAAGGCATAATAATACTTGCATTATCTGATTCATAGGGTTGTTTTGAGGGGAGTTTTTGGTAAGTCTTGACATTACACATATTTATATTGTTACTGATGCCACTTACTATCTGGAATCGATCTGCCTTTTAGTTCACATGATCATAGATCTAGGGCTGGAAGGGACCTCAGAGGGGCCTGGTACCTGATTTTACAGATGAGTAAACAGACCAAGGGAAAATGACTTACTCAGGATCATATTGGTATTAATCCCTGAGAGGTATTACATGAATCAGTGTCTTCACAAAAAAATATGAAATATATATTGAGTTAAAATTTATGTGGCTTTTTTAAGGACTATTAAAAACAAATCATACCACAAACTAAATAAGTCTAATTACTGGCCTGCTTTCTTCTGCCCATAGCTTTACAATCTAATTTGATTTTGATTACTGAAACCAAGTTTTGGAATACGATAAAATGTGTACTTTCTACTATAGTAGAACACTTTTAAAAACAATGAATGTCACTATTTAAACTTACCAGAAAAAAAGTGTAGGAAGTAATATGATAGGTGCTGTGACTTTTTTATTTAGTACCTCCTGACATTCAAAGCTAAACTCACACAAACACAAATAGAACTATTTGGGAGTCATTGGCAATGTTTTGGGACCCATTTGATATTTAGTACAATGTTAGTACAATCGATCCTAAGAAGAATGGTAAGGGCTAGGCCATTGGGGTTTAGTGACTTGCCCAGGGTCACCCAGCTAGGAAGTGTCTGAGGCCACATTTGAACCCCAGGACCTCCTGATTCTAGGCCTGGCACTCTATCCACTGTGCTACCTAGCCACCTCTGGGACCTGTTACTTTCAAAAGAAGAGAAAACTGCCCAGCCCAACAGTGGGCAAATAACAAAATCAGTTTTAGAAGTCTTAGCTATTATACTTCAAGAATATGGAACATTACCAGTAGAGGTAAACCCTTCTATCCCTGCAGATAGAATTGCCTCCATAATAATTTGAACTTCCACACTCAATACTAGAGAAGCTCTAAGGGAGCAGAATCACCACCACCAATTTAGCAAGGCTATAAGTTCCTCCTGAGTTATTTGTGCTGCTTTTTGGTAGAGGCAAATCCTGTACCAGCAAAGGATCACATGTGGCAAGGAGCAGTTTTAACTTGAAAGAGGGGCCTAGCGGGCCTAGCACATCATAAACATTGGGGCTTTGGAGGTTTGAAGACCTATTGTTATGTTGAATTGCTTTTGTAACCATCATACTTCCACCTGCACAACATGAAAACATACGGACTAATAACTTTATTATTAAAAAAAACACAAACCCTTCACCTTCTGTCTTGAAATCAATACTGTGCATTGGTTCCAAGGAGAAAAGTGGTAAGGGCTAGGCAATGGGGGTTAAGTGACTTGCCCAGGGTCACATAGCTGGGAAGTATCTGAGGCCAGATTTGAACCTAGGACCTCCCTTTTCTAGGCCTGACTCTCAATCCACTGGGCTACCCAGCTGCTCCCCTAAAAACTTTATAGGGAGTCTCAAGACCAACTCCATCTTTTGTAGGATCCCAGGAAATTTGAATATTTATGCTTCCTCCTCCCAGTCTCAGCTACTGAGTGACTGAATTTGAAGCTGATTAATGAGAAGCAGGCTTTGAAGGTTTTTTTCAGGAAAAAATAATCACAGGACTTAATAGCGCTTTTGAAAAAGTTGTTCTCCATCATGCAGGAATCTATTGTTGAAGGCTTTGTGTAGGGGAGAGTGGTCTCTATCAAAATGGACAGTATGAGATACTAACTATTTAGGGGATTTACACCTCCCCCCCAATCTGCTGTTAATTTCTAATCTTTATTTTAAAGTCTTTCCTTAATGGCCAGCATAGTAGTATTAATTAATAGAAAAAGCCTGACATAACCACAGGTGTATGGGAAACAAATGCTTACAAGTAGGGCCAGTTGCTAGAGGAACCCAAATGAGGCAAATTTTTATTTTTCTTAAAAGTTTTATTTATTTATTTATTTTGGGGGTCAGTTTCAAAAATTATTCCTTGGTTACAAAAATCATATTCTATTCCTCCCTCTTCTTCCCCCCCCTTCCTGTAGCCAACAGGCAATTCCACTGGGTATTACATGTGTCCTTGATCAGAACCTATTCATGTTGATGTTTGCACTAGGATGTTCATTTAGGGTCTACATCCCCATTTATATCCCCTCAACCCATGTAATCAAGCAGTTGTTTTTCTTTGGTGTTTTCATTCCCACAATTTTTCCTCTGCATGTGGTAGTGTTCTTTCCCATAGATCCCTCTGGGGTGTTCAGGATCACTGTATTGCCACTAATGGAGAAGTGCATTACATTCGATTGTACCACAGTGTATCAGTCTCTGTGTACAATGTTCTCCTGGTTCTGCATCAATTCCTGGAGGTTGTTCCAATTCCCATGGAATTCCTCCAGTTTATTATTCCTTTGAGCACAATAGTATTCCATCACCAACAGATACCACAATTTGTTCAGCCATTCCCCAATTGAAGGGCATCCCCTCATTTTCCAATTTTTGCCACCACAAAGAGTGCAGCTATGAATATTCTTGTACAAGTCTTTTTCCTTATTATCTGTTTGGGGTACAAGCCCAGTAGTGCTATGGCTGGATCAAAGGGCAGACAGTCTTTTATCACCCTTTGAGCATAGTTCCAAATTGCCCTCCAGAAGGGTTGGATCAATTCACAACTCCACCAGCATGGCATTAATGTCCCCTACTTTGCCACATCCCCTCCGGCATTTGTTACTTTCTGTTGCTGTCATGTTAGCCAGTCTGCTGGGTATGAGGTGATACCTCAGAGTTGTTTTGATTTGCATCTCTCCGATTATAAGAGATTTAGAACGCTTTTTCATGTGCTTATTGTTTTGATTTCTTTGACTGAAAATTGCCTATTCATGTTTTTGTACAATTGATTTAGCTCTTTGTAAATTTGAGTAATTAGACCTTTGTCAGAGGTTTTAGTTACGAAAATTGTTTCCCAATTTGTTATTTACCTTCTGATTTTGGTTATATTGGTTGTGTTTGTACAAAAACTTTTAAATTGGATGTAATCAAAATTATTTGTTTTACATTTTGTGACTTTTCTAAGTCTTGCTTGGTTTTAAAGTCTTTCCTTTCCCAAAGATGTGACATGGATACTATTCTGTGTTCACATAATTTACTTATAGTTTCCTTCTTTATGTTCAAGTCCCGAATGAGGCAATTAAAAAAAAAAAACTTGTTAGCTCACTGAATTTAAAAAAAAAAGGTTTTATGAGTGTCTTTTATTACTACACCACAGATTTCCCTTTCTCACACCCCCAGTCTTTCCTTGTAACAAAGAAAAACAAATATTTGTGCATGCCTAACCACCAGATATCTGACTGTATTTGTATTCAATACTCCCTTCACCTCTGAGAATAGGGAAGTGTATTTCATTGTCAGTTCTTTATGATTGAAATTATGCTTTATGGGTCTTCCTACTTCAAGGGTCAACTGCTTTTTAGATCATTTGGTGCACTGAGTTTAAGGAGAACATGCTCAGTGAGAGTGGTTTGGTGATCTGGGCCTAGAGACCTTGTTAATTAGGCTCTATGCTAAGAGTCTACATCTTCTGATCTCCCAAATCTTCCTTCCCTCTGTGGTTTCATTAGTGTTATATAAACAAAGCCATCTTATTGTTTTTTTTTTTAAAGAGGCAGGCCCATACATGACTTGTTTGTTGAAATGGCCACTCAGACTTGGTGAGATGATTTAAGTAGTGAAAATGTATCTCATTGACTGCATAACTGAAAGGCTCAATTGAGCAGAATATCTGCATTTAACTCTTTTTCTAAGTTTGAGTGTCAGACTTTTAGGGTTTGAATAGTAGTCTGGTTTTGTTGGTGTTGTTGTTTTGTTTGTTTTTATTTAGAATATTTTTCCATGGTTACATGATTCATGATTTTCTCCCCTTCTTTCCTCCCTCCCAGAGCTGACAAGCAATTGCACTGGGTTTTATATGTGTCATTGTTCAAAACCCATTTTCATGTTATTCATATTTGCAGTAATGAAGTGGTGCACTTCACAAAGTGAATTAAAACACCCAGAATTTCAATTATTGGAACCGTAATTTATTAATAAAAGAACAAATAAAGAATCTACCCGCTGGCACAGCCTTCCCTAATGGAGGCTGCCCTGGTCTAACATTTTGGAACAGTTTATATATGGTTACAAGATACAAAGTTATTTCCTTTTACATATAAGTTCTTAATCAAACAAACCTTATCACCGACACAGGAATGTGGGGTCAGAGATGAGGAGACAATCCTCAGATTTATATGGGGGTTGTTATTTAGGGGCTGTTTATTTTCACATTCACTTAGTCACTTAGCCCTAGTCAGCCATATGTTATCTTGCTTCCATCCCAACCTCCTGAAATTCCTTTTGTCTCCTGCCCCTTTCTAATTCTCATACCCCAAGCTAAGTAGAGACTGGTCTGTTGTCTGCATAAATAGCTTGACTTCCTGGGGGGAGAAAAGCTGGGTCTGTTCCCTAAAAATGCAGTCTTTTTTATCTATTTCAATTTTACTATCCTTCCCTTGTTGGACTACTTCAGTAGAGCAATCTTTTTTAATGCTAAAACCCCAATCATATTCCCATTGAACCCTGTGATCAATCCTATGTTTTTCTTCTGCATTTCTGCTCCCACAGCTCTTTCTCTGGATGTGGATAGCGTTCTTTCCCATAAGTTTCTCTGGATTGTCCTGTGTCACTGCATTGCTGCTAATAGAGAAGTCCATTACATTTCAGTTGTGCCACAGTGTATCTGTCTCTGCATACAACGTTCTCCTGGTTCTGCTCCTTTTGCTCTGCATCAATTCCTGGAGGTCTTTCCAGTTCACATGGAATTCCTCCAGTTCATTTTTCCTTTTAGCACAATAGTATTCCATCACCATCAGGTACCATAATTTGTTCAGCCATTCCCCAATCGATGGACACCTCCTCATTTTTCAATTTTTTACCACCGCAGTGTGGCTATAAATATTTTTGTACAAATCTTTTTCCTTATTATCTTTTCGGGGCACAAACCCAGGAGTGGTACGGCTGGATCAAAGGGCAGACAGTCTTTTAAAGTCCTTTGTGTAGAGTTCCAAATTGCCTTCCAGAATGATTGGACCAATTCACAACTCCACCAGCAGTGTATTAGTGTCCCAATTGTGCCACATCCCCTCCAACACTTATTACTTTACTTTGCTGTCATATTGGCCAGTCTGCTGGGTGAATTCTGATTTGTTTAGCCATTCTCAGTTAAGGGCATTTACTCTATTTCTTTGCTATTATCAATATTTTGCCATACCGCCAATGTCACTAAATAATAAACATTTATTAGGCACCTTCTACTTGTCTGTAGAAAGAGCATTCCAGCCAGAACAAATTCCCCAAGCAGAGATTGGAGTGTCTTGATTGAGGAACAACCAGGAGACCAATGTCAGTGGATTAGAGTATGTATTAGGAATAATATGTAAGAAGCTTGGGAAAGGGAGGTTATAAAGAGTTTTGAATACCAAAGAGAACATTTAGTCTTTGATCATGGAAATAATGGGGAGTCACTGGAGTTTACTGATTGACTAGGGGGTGGTGACAACATGGTAAAGACCTTCACTTTAGGAAAGTCTCCTTAAGGGTCTGAATGGAGGATGAATTGGAGAGACATAAGGCAGTCAGACTCACCAGCGAGCTCTTGAAATAATCTAGGCATGAGGTGATAAGGGACTGAATGAAAGTAGTAGCACTGTCAGAGGACACAAGATGTAGTATTGGAGAAATGTTTGTAAAGGTGAAATCCTCAGACTTTAGCAAAAGATTGGATGTGGGAGCCTTTCTCTTATACCTTCTTGGTTCAAAGGTTTTTAAAAAACTTATAATGTGTTTAGTTAGTGCTAGTACTGGGTGCTATTATGGGTTGCAGATGAAAAAAGTATTAAGATGTTCTCTTTCCCAAGAAGTTCATCAGATAGAGACATAACCAATATATTTGAAACAAATATTGAATAGATAATCCCTACCTGGTGAATATTTTCCCAGTTTTTTAACACTAAAGCATTAAAATTGTTAAATAAATACCAGACAGGATTAATGAAAAATAATTATTTTAAGCTATAGATTCGGCTCATTTAAGAGCCTTCTAGAGGAAATAGAAGGAATACAACTCTTCCTTGCAAAAAAATTAAGATATATTATGAAGAAAGCTAGAATGTGAAATAAGCCATGTGATTTTTTTTTTAAACCCTTACCTTCCATCTTGGAATCAATACTGTGTATTGGCTCCAAGGCAGAAGAGTGGTAAGGGCTAGGCAATGGGGGTTAAGTGATTTGCCCAGGGTCACACAGCTGGGATGTGTCTGAGGTCAAATTTGAACCTAGGACCTCCCCTCTCTAGGTCTGACTCAATCCACTGAGCCACCCAGTTGCCCCCTAGCCATGTGATTTTGAATTCAGTGTTCTGTCTACTCTGCCATGAATGGTTATTAACTATAAATGCAAAAGGAGTTTATTAAAGTAAAGGCCCAGAAAGAAGGAAGAGTGTATGTAGACTGGAATAGTTATCAAATGAGAAGGCTGGAATAGATGATATCTTAAGTCCTTTCTAGCTCTAATATATTGTGATTGTAAGCCTTGAAGGATCAATAGGATTTAGATGGTTGAAGGGAATTTATTATAGAGGATGAAAAATTGTGAGGAAATATACAGTAGACCAAAAAAGAACATTGAACTTGAGGGGGCAATATTAGATGTATTATACAGAACTTTGTACTTATTAGTTCATCCTGACTTAGGTACTTGGTAGCTCTATGATCCAGGGCAAGTCACTTAACTACTTGCCAGTCTCAATTTCCTCAGATGTTAAGATGAGGATAATAATAGCACCTAACTCACCAAGTTGATGTAAAGATCTGATGAGATAACATGTAAATCACTTTGCAAACCTTAAAGTATTTTTGGATGCTGCTTTTGTTGTTACTATTAAGCCTGATCTAACATGAAATAGTATATTATATATAGTGGGAAAATATTTTTAATTGATGTCTTTTGTCTTTATACTGTTCTCATTTCCAAATGTATCTTTCTCTAAAAAAGAAAGACAAAAAACCCACATAGTTGAGCAAAAATATTATCTTAGCTATTTGACAGTGTATGCAGTGACCCACACCCACATTCTCTTATTTCTGCAAAGAAACAAAAAAGATCATGTTGAGAGAATTAAATATAAATGAATAAAAATCAAAGTTCTTTAAACTTTTTGGAAATTTTTTTTTTTAGAAATCATTCATTTAATTTCAAATGAGTTAAATATATACATGAAGTATATCACAAAATGAATATAGTTAATGTATATTTTTATGTTTAATTTTCATTAATTTAGTAAGATTTAGAACTAGAAAAAGTCCTTAGAGATTAGTTTAACTTATTTTTATTTTATTCTAAAAATTACATTTTAAGTTAAACTTAAATACAATTAAATATACAAAGAGAATTGTATATGAAATTTCATTGTTGCATGTTCATTTTTTAAAGTATACGCTAAATTTAAGAGTAATAAAATTGCCCTGTTTGTGTTCTCTTCTTAAATTTTTTCTTCTGTGTAATTAAAAAATTTATTTGATGCTCTCTTCTTTTTTGCATCAAACTCAACCTTTACTTTGTACCAAGTATAAGCTAACAAAAATCATCAGTGCCTCTAAAATACATGCATCATTCTACATATCTAGTCCTTTCTGCCAAGAGATTTTTGAAGTCATCATTGGTTATTTCTATTGGTTGGAATTCTGAAGTCTTTCAAAGATATTTTCCTTAATTTTTTGGTCATTACATGAATTATTCAGGTTCTATTCATCCTACTTTTCAATACTTCATACAAATCTCCCAAAGATTTTCTGAATCTTTATAATTTCTCATGATGCAATAATATTTTCCATGACATTCCTGTACAACAATTTATTTGGCCATTAACTATCAATACCTAGAAAATTAACTGACTTGACTAAGGGCCTCCTAACTCCAAAAACAGCATTCTTTGTGGCTATATATTACTCTAAAGTCATTTTCTCATGTCCAAAGACTCTGAACTGAAACCATTTTATAGTAAATGTTCTGATCTGTCCCTCTGTAGGTTCCTTTAGGATCAATCTCTCCAGGTGCATCTGTGTCACTGTGACCCTCCTCAGAATGAGGCAAGGTTGGCTGGTCAAGGCCTATTTTTACTGGGACACTGGATTCATGTTTCCCCTTGAACAACGTTTCTCTTTCTAGCATTGATATTTAATTTTTTTTTTATCTTCTTCTAAGGCTTACATTTGAGTGATTTTTATCTTGAGAGTCTATAGCTGTCTGTCTCCTGATTATAAAGATGGCCTTTCTCCATTTTACAGATGGAGAGATTGAGGTACAAGGAAGTTCCTCGTCAGTGGCAGAGCTATCAGTAAAATTCTTGTTAGCTGACATTTTTCAGTGCCCCACATTAGAATTAGACCTTACATTCTAACTTTTTGAAGCAACTTTATTTTAAGCACTTTATTTTCCCCTAATTTATCATTTTTTCATTTTCTTTCTACTACCTTTCTTCTTTTTCCTTCTCCTGCCATATTTATGAGTAGTAAAGATTTATGAGTAGTCCAGATAATGATTGAACAGGTTCTGATATTTCACAATCTTTTCTGCATTTTTATGATCTTAAACATTGGCAATTAACCGACTAGAGGTCTAGTAAACCTAAGGCTGGAGACTACCCAGAACTGCAGTGATAAGTAATTAGCTAGTGACTTAAGTCATCTATGGGCCAAAGTATACTCCTCATATTGGAGGATCAGGGTATATTCAACTTCAAGCTTTCTTTTTGAGGTGAGCTAGATTAGGCAGCCTTTGAGAAAACTGAGCCTAGAGTTTATATAATATCAAAATAACTAATCATAATAGCTCCCATTTTTTTCCTTTAATGTCATTTTAATGTATTTTAATGTCATTTCTGGAAATATTGTGTGCTACTCACACCCAATAACTGTAACAAAGAACAAGAAAAAATACTTGGTGAAGAAATACATCATTCTGCCTAAAAGTTTCTTACCTGTCTACCTGGAGGAGAGAGTGAAATGTTAGGATTCAGCTTCCTTTAGATGAACTTTACAGTTACATTGTTGAAGTCATTGTTTATGTTGTTCTTGTGGTATTTCAGTCAGCAAGTGTTTAATACCTGCTTTAGGCCTGGCACTGTGCTAAGTGCTGGGATCTAAACACAAAGAATGGAATGATTCTTACTTGTGATGAACTTGTATTTTAATGATTTTTATTTCAATGTGATCATTTTGTATACATCTTACCATGTTTCTTTGAATTCCTCACTTATTTTTTTGCTGCACAGTAATGTTCCATAATATTCATATACCTGGTGTGTTCATTGATTCTTTGATTACTACTTCTGATAATTTATGTGGAAACAAATTATATCACCAGAAGGAACCAAGAAAGCATTTCTAGGGTTTTTGAAGTTCTGGGCAAGAAAATAAAGAAAATAGGTGGTCCTATTCTTCATCCCTATTGACAATTAAAAGAGGACATTTGAAAAAGAAAATAGATTTGAGACACAGACAACTGGTACTAGTATAGTATTATAGATTCCTGATTTCTGTTTTCTAGGTCTGATCATCACCTTTATTTTATTTTTAAGTTGACTGAAGTTTTTATTGAAATAAATTTTGTATGTGTCTTTTATGAAAGTTTGTTCTTTTTAAACATTCTTTCCTTTTTAAATTTTGAGCTCTAAATTCTCTTCCTCCTTCCCAACCCAGCCTTCCCACTGAAAAGGCTGGTAATAGGATATCAGTTGAACAGGTGAAATAATGAAAAACATTTCTGTATTAGCTATATTTTTTTTAAAAAGAAAGAAAAATAAAGTGAGAAAATTGTACTTCATTTTGCACTCACAGAGTTCTTCAGTTCTCTCTGTAGAGGTGCACAGTATTTTTTTTAATCCTAAATCCTTTAGAATTGTCTTGGATCATTGTATTTCATTAGAGTAGCTATGTCTTCCAGGTTGAACATTATTGCAACATTGCTGTTACTGTGCACAATGATCTCCTGATTTTTCTCACTTCATTTAGAATCAGTTCATATAGATCTTGTGATGTTTTTTGACCCCCCTACCCTCCCTTTAGCATTTTCTACAGCACAATAATACTCCATCATACTTATATACCACAGCATTTCCAAATGATGAATATCTCCTTGATTTACAAATCTTTGCCACTACGAAAAGAGCTACTGCTGCTATAATTATTTTTGTATAAAATAGTTCCTTTTTTAAAAATCTCTTTGGAATTCGACCTACCAGCTAGATCAAAGGATATGCACAGTTTTGGGTATAGTTCCAAATTGTTCTCCAGAATAGTTGGACCAATTTGCTACTCCACCAACAGTTCTTTATTGTACCTATTTTCTGCTCATTTCCTCTAACATTTTTCATCTCTGATAGATGTGAGGTGGTTACCTAATAGTTTTTAAAATTTGTATTTCTCTAATCAATAGTTATTTAGAACATTTTTTCATACTACAGATAGATTTGATTTCTTTTTCTAAAAACTGCCTGATTATGCCTTTTTGCCATTTATAAATTGAGGAATGGCATTTATTTTTCTAAATTTTCCTCAACAGGGAAGATAGAGGAGAGAGAAGGAGGGAAAGAAATGGATTGCAAAATGTTAGGAAAAGATTATTAAAATTTGTGTTGACATAAAAAATTACTGAAATGACTGGAAAAGAATTAAAATAAATTTGCCTCAGCATATATTTGAGAAATGAAGCCTTTTATTAGAGAAAGTTGCTATAAACTTTTTTATATTACTTTGTCCATGGAACCTTTTATTATTATCTGTTTAGCCTAAAAACTTTTATTTATTTAATTAATTTAGAATATTTTCCCATGAGTACATGATTCATATTCTTTCTCTCCCTTCCTCCGATCCCCCTCCTGTAGCCAAGAGCAATTCCACTGGGTTTTACATGTGTCATTGATCAAGACCTATTTCCATATTATTAATATTTGCATCAGGGTGATCCTTTAGAGTCTACATCCCCAATCATATCCCCTTTGGACCCATGTGATCAAGCAGTTGTTTTTCTTCTGTGTTTCTATTCCCGTAGTTCTTTCTCTGGATGTTGTAAAAATTAAAATTAAATCTTAATAATAAAAATATTATATTTTAAGGGATTTATTAATGATCATTAGAAATCAAGGAATAAAGAAGATACAAAATAAAGACCACATGCCCATGGTTGATGAGCCATTTCAAAATCCCCAGGTTCAGCTTACCACTGCCAACATGCTGGCTGCAAGCCCAAGAAAGAGGTCCAAGAGGACTGCTCACTTGCTAATATCCTCATTTTTTTTTTTGAGTGAATTCATCCCATTCATTCACACAGTTGTGATTACTATGTATTTCTTTCAATCCCTTTATTTTCTGTTTCTATTTCTCCTTTTTTTATCCTGCCTCTGCCCAAAAGTATCTTTTGCTTCTAACTACTGCCTCCCTTGATTTGCCTTCCCTTTTATTATCTCTCCCCACCCCCACCTCTCCTTCACTTATCCCCTTCCTTTCTTGCTTTCCTTTTGGGTAAGTTACACTTTTATACATAACTGAGTGTGTATATATAGTCTTCCTTCTTTGTGCCGATTCTGATGAGAATGAGATTCAAGTATTATCTGCCACCTCCTGCCAGTTTTCCCTCCACTATAAAAAGCTCTTCCTTGCATGCCTCTTTATGTAAGAAAAATTTCCCCAGTCTATCACTCCCACCTTCTTCTCCTAGTCTATCTTTTTTTTTTCTTACTCTTTCATTTTTTTGGGATATCATTCTAAAATAATCAACTCACATGCATGCTCTCGGTCTAAACTCCTTTTAACTACCCTAAAAATGATAAAGTTTTTAGGAGTCACATGTATCATCTCATATAGGAATGTAAATAGTTTAACTTTATTGAGTCCCTTATGATCACTCTTTAATGTTTCTTGAATCTGATGGTTAAAAGAATTTCTATTCAGCTCTTGTGTTTTCATCAAGAATGCTTGAAAGTCTTCTATTTCATTAAATATAATTTCCCCCCTTAAGGATTATACTCAGTTTTGCCAGGTTGGTGATTCTTGGTTGTAGTCCCAGCTCTTTTGCCTTCCGGACTATTATAAGCCCTCTAATCCTTTAACATGGTAACTGCTCAATCTTGGGTGAACTTGACTGTGGTTCTATAATATTGGATGCCTAAAGTATTTTTACTTTCTCTTTGACCCACGAGCTCTGGAATTTAACTGTAATATTCCTGGGTGTTTTAAATTTCTGATTTCTGATTCTTTCAATTTCTATTTTACTCCTTGGACTTATGATATGGGGACAGTTTTCCTTGATAAATTCTTGAAACTTCTTCTCTAATCATGAATTTCAGGGAGTCCAATAATTCTTTTCTTTTAACCTTTAACTTCCATCTCAGAATCAATACTAAGTATTAGTTCCAAGGTAGAAGATCAGTAAGAGCTAGGCAGTTGGGATTAAGTGCCTGGCCCAGAGTTACATAGCTAAAAACTGTGTGTCTAAGGCCAGATTTGAACCCAGCAGCTCCTGTCTCCAGGCCTGACTCTCAATCCACTGAACTACCTAGCTATCCCCTCCAGTAATTCTTAAATTATCTCCCATGGCTCTATTTTCTTTTTCTTTTTTTGAAAGAGCTAAACTTTTTATTTTTTATTTATTTATTTTTCATTAAATTTTTTTATTTGGTCAATTTCAAACATTATTCCTTGGTTATAAAAATCATTTTCTATTCATCCCTCCCCTTCCCCCTCCCTTCCCATAGCCAACTCGCAATTCCACTGGGTATTGCATGTGTCCTTGATCAGAACCCATTTCCATGTTGTTGGTATTTGCACTAGGATGTTCATTTAGAGTCTATATCCCCAATCATTTCCCCATCAACCCATGTCATTGAGCAGTTGTTTTTCTTTGGTGTTTTCATTCCCACAGTTTTTCCCTCTGAATGTGGATAGTGTTTTTTCTCCTGTATCCCTCCAGGTTGTTCAGGATCAATGCATTACCACTAATGGAGGAGTCCATTACATTTGATTGTACCACAGTGTATCAATCTCTGTATACAATGTTCTCCTGGTTCTTCTGCATCACTTCCTGGAGGTTGTTCCAGTCCCCATGGAATTCCTCCACTTTATTATTCTTTTGAGCACAATAGTATTCCATCACTAATATATACCACAATTTGTTCAGCCATTCCCCAATTGAAGGGCATCCCCTCATTTTCCAAGTTTTTGCCACCACAAAGAGCCCAGCTATGAATGTTCTTGTACAAATCTTTTTCCTTATTATCTCTTTGGGGTACAAACCCAGAAGTGCTACGGCTGGATCAAAGAGCAGACAGTCTTTTAGCGCCCTTTGGGCATAGTTCCAAATTTCCCTCCAGGATGGTTGGATCAATTCACAACTCCACCAGCAATGAATTAATGTCCCAATTTTACCACATTCCCTCCAGCATTCTTTACTTCATAGCTGTCATGTTAGCCAATCTGCTAGGTGTGTGGTGATACCTCAGAGTTGTTTTGATTTGCATCTCTCTGATTATAAGAGATTTAGAACACTTTTTCATGTGCTTATTAATGGTTTTGATTTCTTTGAGAATTGCCTGCTTATGTCCCTTGCCCATTGCCCATTTATCAATTGGCGAATGGCTTAATTTTTTGTGCAATTGATTTAGTTCTTTGTAAGTCTGAATAATTAAACCTTTGTCAGAGGTTTTTGTTATGAAGATTGTTTCCCAGTTTGTTATTTCCCTTCTGATTTTGGTTACATTGGTTTTGTTTGTATAAAAACTTTTTAATTTGATGTAGTTGAAATTATTGATTTTACATTTTGTGACTCTAAAGTCTTGCTTGGTTTTGAAATCTTTCCCTTCCCAAAAAGATCTGATATGTATACTATTCTCTGTTCACCTAATTTACTTATACTTTCCTTCTTTATGTTCAAGTCTCTCACCCATTCTGAGTTTATCTTGGTGTAGGGTGTGAGGTGTTGATCCAAACCTAATCTCTTCCAAACTGTCTTCCAATTTTCCCAACAGTTTTTGTCGAATAGTGGATTTTTGTCCCAAAAGCTGGGCTCTTTGGGTTTGTCATAGACTGTTTTGCTGAGGGTCCCTTACCCCAAGTCTATTCCATTAATCCTCCTTTCTGTCTCTTAGGCAGTACCAAATTGTTTCGATGACCATTGCTTTATAGTATAGTTTGAGATCTGGGACTGCAAGGCCACCTTCCTTTGTATTTTTTTTTCATTATTTCCCTGGGTATCCTTGATCTTTTGTTCTTCCAAATGAACGTTGTCATGGTTTTTTCTAATTCAGTAAAGACATTTTTTGGAAGTTCAATGGGTATGACACTAAATAAATAGATAAGTTTGGGTAGGATGGTCATTTTTATTATGTTAGCTCGTCCTACCCATGAGCAGTTAATGTTTTTTCCAATTGCTCAGATCTAGTTTTAATTGTGTGGAAAGTGTTTTGTAATTGTGTTCATATAGTTCCTGTGTTTGTCTCGGGAGATAGATCCCTAAGTATTTTATATTGTCTAGGGTGATTTTGAACAGAATTTCTCTTTCTAATTCCTGCTGCTGTGATGTGTTGGATATATATATATATATATATATATATATATATATATATATATATATATATATATATATATATGAATGCTGATGACTTATGTGGGTTTATTTTGTATCCTGCAATTTTGCTAAAGTTGTTGATTATTTTGACTAGCTTTTTAGTTGATTCTCTAAGATTCTTTAAGTAAACCATCATATCTGCAAAGACTGATAGCTTGGTCTCCTCATTGCTAATTTTAATACCTTCAATTTCTTTTTCTTCTCTAATTGCTACTGCTAGTGTTTTTAGTACAAGGTTAAATAATAGAGGTGATAATGGGCATCCTTGTTTCACTTCTGATCTTATTGGGAATGCATCTAGTTTATCCCCATTGCAGATGATGTTGGCTGATGGTTTTAAATAGATACTGTTTATTATTTTTAGAAAAGACCCTTCTTTTCCTATACTTTCTAGTGTTTTCAATTGGAACGGGTGTTGTATTTTGTCAAAGGCTTTTTCTGCATCTGTTGAGATAATCGTGTGGTTTTTGTTGGTTTGCTTGTTGATTATGTGGATGGTTTTCCTAATATTGAACTATCCTTGCATTCCTGGTATAAATCCTACATGATCATAGTGAATAACCCTCCTGATCACTTGCTGGAGTCTTTTTGCTAGTATCCTATTTAAGATTTTTGCATCATGTTCATTAAGGAGATTGGTCTGTAGTTTTCTTTCTCCTTTTTTGACCTGCCTGGCTTTGGAATCAGTACCATATTTGTGTCGTTAGAGGAATTTGGTAGAACCCCTTATTTGCTTATTATGTTGAATAGTTTGTATAGTATTGGGATTAGCTGTTCTTTGAATGTTTGATAGAATTCACTTGTGAATCCATCTGGCCCTGGGGATTTTTTTCTTAGGGAGTTCTTTGATGGCCTGTTCAATTTCTTTTTCTGATATGGGATTATTTAAGAATTCTATTTCTTCTTCTGTTAATCTAGGCAATTTATATTTTTGTAAGTATTCATCCATTTTACCTAGACTGGCATATTTATTGCCATATAGTTGGGCAAAATAGTTTTTAATGATTGCCTTAATTTTCTCTTCATTGGAGGTGAGGTTCCCTCTTTTCATCTATGATACTGTTAATTTGGTTTTATTCTTTCTTTTTTTAATTAGATTGACCAGTACTTTGTCTATTTTGTTTGTTTTTTTTTCAGAATGCTAGCTTCTAGTCTTATTTATTAGTTCAATGGTTTTGTCCCTTTTAATGATTTCTCCCTTAATTTTTAGGATCTCTAATTTGGTTTTCTTCTGGGGGGTTTTAATTTGTTCGTTTTCAAGTTTTTTGATTTGCATGTCCAATTCATTAACCTCTGCCTTCCATAATTTGTTAATATCTGAACTCAAGGATATAAAATTTCCCCGAATACTGCTTTTGCTGCATCCCATAAGGCTTGAAAGGATGTCTCATCATTGTCATTTTCTTCAATGAAATTATTAATTGTTTCTATGATTTGTTCTCTAACCAATTTTGGAGAATCATATTATTTCATTTCCAATTTTTGATTTGGCTCTCCACGTATACCCTTACTGATCATTATTTTTATTGACTTATGATGTGAAAAGGTTGCATTCATTATTTCTCCTTTTTTGCATTTGTATGCCATGTTTTTATTACCAAGTATATGGTCAATCTTTGTGAATGTACCATGTGCTGCTGAAAAGAAGGTGTATTCCTTTTTGTCCCTATTTATTTTTCTCTATATGTCTATTAACTCTAGTTTTTTTGACATTTCATTCACTTCTTTTACTTCTTATTTATTTATTTATTTGATTTATCTAAATTTGATAGTGGTAGGTTCAGTTCCCCCTAGTATAGTTTTACTATCTATTTCCTCCAATTCTTCTAGTTTCTCCATTAGAAATTTGGGTGCTATACCATTTGGTGCATATACGTTGATAAGTGATATTTCTCATTGTCTATACTCTCTTTTATCAGGATGTATTTACCTTCCCTATCTCTTTTAATCAGGTCTATTTTTACTTTGGCTTTGTCAGATATCATAATTGTAACTCCTGCCTTCTTTCTATCAGTTAAGGCCCAATAGGTCTTGCTCCAACCTTTAATTCTGAGCTTGTGAATATCTACCCGCCTCAGGTGTGTTTCTTGCAGACAACATATGGTAGGATTTTGGATTCTAATCCACTCTCCTATTTGTCTACATTTTATGGGTGAGTTCATTCTGTTTACGTTCAAAGTTATGATTGTCACTTGTGAATTCCCTGGCATTGTGATATCCTCTCCTAGTTCTGACCTTTCTTCTTTTGCTATAACCTTTTAAACCAGTGGTTTACTTTTAATCAACCCCTTTAATCCCCTTCCTTGATATGCTTCCCTTTCTGGTCCCTCCCTTTTTGTTCCCTTCTTGTTTTTTTTTTAGGGTCTGTTAAGTTCCCTTCCCCCCTCCTCCCCCCCCCCTTTTTGTACTCCCTCCCACCATCTACCCCCTTAGTTTACCCTTCTCCCTTACCCTGTAGGATAAGATAGAATTCAGGATCCCAATGGATCTAGATGCTCTTCCCTCTCAGAGTTGATTTCACCGAGAGTTAGGTTGAAATTAACTATTAACACTTTCTTCCTCTCCTTCTTATAAGAGTATTCTTCCCTTCCCCTTCCCATGTGTATCTTTGTGTGAAAAAGATTTTCTATTGATTTTTTTCTATTTCTTCAAATATCTCTTGGTATCATCGATTCCCCCCTTTTCTTTTTTTTGTACATATCATCTTCTAGCCCTTAATGCTCCAATCTTTCCCTATGAGTGATTCTTCTAATTACTATAATTATGAATACAATTTTTGAGCTTTACAAATAACATTTTCCCCATATGTTCATATATATAATTTTTTCTAATTGTATCCCTTATAGAAGAGAGTTTGAATAGAGAAAGAAAAACATTTTTTTCCTTTTTTCTTTCTTTCATAGTTACCTTTTCATGTTTTTCTTACTCTTTGTGTTTGAATATCAAATTTTCCCCGAGTTCTGGTCTTTTCTTTACAAATACTTGGAAATCTTCTATTTTGTTTAATGCCCATACTTTCCCCTGGAAGTATATAGTCAGTTTTGATGGATAGGTGATTCTTGGGTGAAGGCCCAGCTCTCTTGCTTTTCTGAATATCATGTTCTAGGCCTTGCGGTCCTTTAGTGTGGAGACTTCCAGGTCTTGTGTGATCCTGATTGGTGCTCCTTGGTATTTGAATTGTCTCTTTTTGGCTTCTTGTAGGATTTTCTCCTTAGCTTGAAAACTTTGGAACTTGGCAATTACATTCCTGGGAGTTGTCTTTTGGAGATTTAGTGTAGAGGGTGTTCTATGAACTCTTTCAATGGCTATTTTGCCCCCTTTTCTAGAACATCAGGGCAGTTTTCTTGGATGATTTCTTGTATTATGATGTCAAGATTTCTCTTTATTTCTGGATTCTCAGGTAGACCAATGATTCTCTAATTGTTTCTCCTTCCTCTGTTTTCCTGATCTATCACCTTATCAGTGAGATATTTTATGTTTTCTTCTAATTTGTCAGTCTTTTGAGTTTGCTTTATTAATTCTTGTTTTGCAAGATCATTGTCTTCCAGTTGCCTAATTCTGGTCTTTAAAGACTGGTTTTCCTTTTCAGTTTGGTCTATCCTGCTTTTTTGAGGCTTCCAGCTGTTTCTCCAATTGGGAGTTTTGTCCCTCAGATTGTTGTACTCTCTTTGCTTTACTTCCCATTTTTTCATGCCAGAAGGCTTCCATCTTTTTGATAACCTCCAATTTAAATTCTTCAAGAGCTTGTGGACAATTTCTATTCCTTTTGGAAGGTTTTGGAGCATTTATTTGGGTTTCCTCTTCTGCTATTTCTTCTGTAGTCTGTATTTTTCCTCCATAAAAATTATCCAAAGTCAACCCCTTCTTGTTGCTTTTCTTGGTGTTGGGATGTTGTTCCTAGGCACTGTTTGCCATCTCTATGGTTTTTACTTCCCTTTCCAGTCAGAAATCTGAGTGAGGAGGGCTAGCGCTCTGTGTATGGATGTAATGAGCAAGGCTTTTGCCTGGGGCAAGCTCTCAATTATCTGCAGCTGCACTACCTTCCCAGGGGTACCCAAGGTCTGAGCTCCCCTGCCTGCTAGGGTTTCAGGTGTTACTGCTCTCAGGGGTAAGTCCTTGATGGTCTTATTCCCAAGTCAGCTCCCAAGATCTAGAACTTCCCCTTGCTCACTCCAGGGGTGCCCCTTGCTCACTTGTTGATTCTGGGGTGCGCTGACTTTAACTCTTGCTCTGTAGGTGTGGTGGGGGAGGGTAGATCAGCTCAGGGTTGGGTGGGAGCTTTTTTGCTCCCTTGTAGCGTGGAAATGCCTGAATCCCACATACCTTCAATGCTGCGCCCTACTGTAGAGTCCCTCCGTTATTTTGAGGATGGTTTTTTTTGGGTCTTTTGAGGTCATCTATATTGTTGGTGCTGAGGAGGGGAAGCAAACTGAGTCTAATCTGCTGCCATGCTTACCCGGAAGTCCAGACAGCATCCAAATTTAAGGTGGACGAGGAGACCCAAAGAGGGTGCGGCCACCATCTCTCCCTGTCTCTATTTTCCAGGTCAGTTGTTTTTCCAGTGAGATATTGCACATTGTTTTCTATTTTATCATTCTTTTGACTTTGTTTTATTGTTTTTTTGCTGTCTTATGGGGCTTCTACTTCTTAATTCCATTTTTAAAGAAATTATTTTCTTCAGTGAGATTTTGTACCTTTTAAAAAAAATTGACCACTTTTTTAAGGAATTCTTTTATCACTCTCATTTATTTCCCAAATTTTCCTCTACAGTCTTACCTCTATCTTTAACTCTTCCAGGAATTCTTTTTGGTTTTGGTCTAATTAGCATTTTTCTTTGAGGCTTTGTAGCTGTTTTAACATTGTTGTCTTCTTTTGAATTTGTGTCTTGATCATCCTTGCCACTGTAGTAGTTTTTATGATCAAATATTTTTCCAGTCTCTTTCTTGACATTGAACATTATGTGAAAGTCAGGCTCTGATTACTTGTGAATTGAGAAGCATTGTCTCAAACTAGTGGCTTTTTTGTGCTGCTGTTTTCAGAGCTAGTTCTGGCAGGTCTTACAGTTTTTGTTGCTTGCAAGGTGGTATAATCCTGGGAGAGGTTTGATGTCTGCATTCTGGTATTTATCAAGGAAGGACCCCTGGCCCCTACAGCTGTACATGCTAGTGCTTTTCTTTGGCTTAGAATTATAATCAGGGTTTCTTCTTCCCAGTGTCTGACTAAGCTTTCTTTTCCAACCTGAAACTTTAACCCAGAGTTGCAAAGAGGCCAAAGAATTGTCAATCAATGCCAGCAAAGGGTCCTCTATAATCTCTTTCTGACTAGTTGTCTGACCCACTTACCATCTCTGGGAAAAGCCATATATGTGGACTCCGGACAGAACTCCAGCCTAATGTTATAGACCAGAAAAATCTCTCACCCCAACTTTTTGTTCACTCTTCCACTCCAAAAATTTTTATTTTATTTTTTTATTTTATTTTATTTTATTTTATTTATTTTATTATTTTAAAGTTGTTTGAAGGAGAATGTTGGGAGAGTTCATCTAGTTGGCTGCCTCTAATCTTCCATCTTGGCTCTGACCCCCTATAATCTTTCACTTAACTGTGACTAAAATGCGGTTATGTACAAAATGGCATTTCATATAAAAAAAATAACTATAGTTAGACCTCTCTCCTAAATAAACCTGTACCATCATCCTGATGAAAGGAGGTACTATGTTATCAAAGGCCTCAAAATGAATATAGTTTCCCGAGTTATAGAAGGAATTGCATGTGAGAACTGTATAGGAACTACAATATACTACGAGCTTCATTATCTCAGGCTTGTGTTGGAGGATTCCACCACCATTACAAATTTTATTTTGGAATTTTCTCATCTGTGTATTTTGTAGCATTTTCTATGGACTTAAAAAAGTCCAAGTGGAATGTTTTATCATCCAGAAGGACCTTGCTTATTGGGGAGAATTTTTTATCTGTTGCATCAAGTAATGTGTGCAATGTATAATTAAACTTCAGCTCATTTTATGTGAGAATGCCTCAAATATGGAGGGATTTAATTTTCCTTAGAGATTGGCCTTCATACACATCACCATTTTGAGAGAGGCAGGATACTACACTGAGCCTGGTCACTGTTTGTTTGTTTTTTTTAATACATTTTATTGATAGTTTTCTTTTTGTATTACTTGCATTTCCTAAGATATCTTTCTTCCTCCTTCCCTCCTAGAGAGCCATCTTTTATAACAAAGAACCAGAAAAACTGGCGGGGGGGTGGGGTTAGGGGGGGGGAGAACAAAGCTAAGAACACATCAAATAAGCCTGACATATAATAATAAGCCACAGGGAAGAGAAGGGAAGGAAACAAGCAAATACTTGTTTTTATTCTGTGGTGGACACTGTGCTAAGCACTTTACAAATATGATTTCATTTGATCCTTAAAACAACCCTGTGGGGTTGGTGCTCTTTACAGTTACAACTGAGGAAACTAAGGCAAAACAAGTTGTGACTTGCTCAGACTTGGTTCTGAATCTCAATTTGAACTCATCTTTCTGACTCCAGGCTAAGGAGTCAAGGCTCCAGGCTAAGTGTCTTTGTGACACTTAGCTACTTTTTTTCATAGTCTCCTACTTCTAGACTATCTAGAGATGGTAAAGAAATATATGTCATCCATTTCACCAAGTATTTTTTCTTTTAGAAGAAAAGTGAGTAGATGATGGTTTGAAGGAAGACTGCATGTATTTTGTATTTCCCTTGCATTTCTCCCCTAAGAGAGTCAATCCAACACTGCCTCATTAGGTGACCCTCTTGGGAAGAATATAGGTAGTAAATAAATTCTAGATATCTTTCTGAAATAACAAGGACAGAGGCATTGTGCCTACTTTTTCTTTCTTAGCTAATACCTATTCCTTCAGACCATTCTTTTCCTAAAATTGTAATTCCTTTACTTCCCTTCTCATTAACTTGATCCCATCTCCTTTAGAAGATTGCCCCCACATTCATCCTGACTCTCTAATCTTGAATATCTCTTCATTTGCAACTGTGAATCTCCCCCCATTTCTCCTAGCCTTTAAAAAAAATATCTCTTGCTTGCTCTAGACAGTATCTTTAAGCAATCATCTTATAGACCTTTTCCTTTTCACAGAGAATATTAGAAAAAGTTACCTATACTTACTGCCTCTCTTTACTTATCCTCAACACTTTGCAATCTAGTATCAGACTTTATCACTTAGTAGAAATAGCCCTTTTCAAAGTTTCCTGTGATTTCTTAATTATCAAATGCAATAGCATTTTTCAATACATCCTTATTGACCCTTTTCCAGTACTTGGTACTGATCATCTTGGATCCTCTTGTCTGCTATGGGTTTTTATGTCACCAGTGTTTCTTCATTGTTCTCATCCTTTTTTAGTCTCCCTTCTTATATCATTATTGATATCCTGCCCCCTAACTATGGAAGTTCTAAAGGCTCCATCCTGGGCTCCTCTTCTCTCAACACTCTCTCTCTCTCCTGGTTACTTTACCAACTTTGATGGATTCCTTTATCATGTCCAGGTACATAATTCTGAGATCTACAAATATTGTACCTAGTCTCTCTATAGAGCTATAGTGCTGCCTAACCTTTTGAAAGGAAAATGACTGGATTTGGGATTCTAAGGAAGTCTCCCTGTATTTTGTATTTTTTGTGCCTAGAGGCCCTCAAAATTGGATATTTTAAATTGGATATCCCACAGACATCTCAAATTCAGTTTGTTCAAAATTGAACAAACTTTGATCATCTTTCCCCCATGATTTTTTCCCTAGACTTCTCTGTTATTGTCAAGGGCACCACCATCCTTTTTTGTAGTCATTTATCTCTGAATTATATAGCCTATGTGATGGGCTGAATAATAAATTATTATTATTATTATTATTATTATCCCCATCATGGGACAGTATTTTCTCAGACAACCGAGAGACGACGACTACTACTACTACTACTACTACTACTACTACTACTACTACTACTACTACTACTACTACTACTATATAGCCTATGTATTTTATGGATATAAAGAGTATAGTTCATTTCCTGACATTTTTGAGCACCACATGAACAAGATTTTAGAATTTGGCTTTTTGAAGGAATAACATTTTATTTTTCTCCATCATAGATGATTTTTTCTTGACACTGTAGTTAACCAGTTTTCTTATCTTGGAGGCCTTTCAAAAATGCATTTATTTATTTATTTTAAGGTGTTTTTCCATGGTTACATGATTCATGTTCTCTCCTTCCCTACTCCCAGACCTGACAAGCAATTCCACTGGGATATACATATCTTATCACTTAATACCTATTTCCATATTATTCATTTTTATAATAATCTTTTAAAACCCAAACCCCACATCCTATACCCATATAAACAATTGATAAATTTTGTTTTTCTTCTGCTCGTCTACTCCTACAGTTTTTTCTTTTAATGTGGATAACATTCGTTCTTATTAAGTCCCTTGGGATTGTCCTGGATCATTGCATTGCTTCCCGTAACAAAGTCAATTACATTTGATTGTCCCATGGTGTTTCACTTTCTGTGTACAATGTTCTCCTGGTTCTGCTCATTTCACTTTGCATCGGTTCATGGAGGGCTTCCCAGTTCATATAGAAATCAAGCAGTTCATCATTCCTTATATAGCACAATACTATTCCATCATGCAATAGAGGCTGGCACATACAGAAAAAATGCCACCCCTGAAGAGTGTGTGGAACTGATCAACTGTGTGTGATCAAGAGTGTGTGGAACTGAGGAACTGATCAACTGAGAAGCCCCAGGAGGATGGAATCTTGAAGAGAAGCAGGAAGTTCCCTTCTGAAGAGCAGTTGGTCTCTCAATCTGGAGAAACCAAAGAGAGAAGGTTGAATAAGACTTTCTCCTGAGGGTTACCCACTTTTTCCTGCTTGTGACTAGAAATCCTTCCCCCCAACGTTTCCCAATTGAAAAGGACTCACTGAAGAGAAAAACCTAAGAAAAGGCATTTTGAATCTCTTTTAGACTTTATCTCAGCTCCTGTTGCCCTGGGTCTGAACAGTGGCCAAGGGGCCAAACCCAGGGTCAGTCAACCTGACTTTCTCTCAGTGGGCTTAGGCTGCCAAGGCCTGAGCTCCCCCCAAACTCGAGGAGGGAGGAAAAGGGTTTTAGCTAGAAAAAGGGACTCCTTTTCCCCACTATCCTCTCCTATTCTTTCCCTGCCAGTTATTTCTCTGTATTACCCTGATTGAGTTAATTGGCATTAAAGTAGTTATCTTTTCCCTAAGCTGTGAGTAAAGTGTGAATGAACAGATCAAGGGGAGAGACATCTTCCTAAGAAGAAACCCTTTGGTCTTGAGTAGTGGAGGGGGAACAAGAGGGACAAGAGCAAATCTGGGAGAGCAGCCATAGCTAAGGAGGGAAGGCAGAAGGGGGAAAATCCTCTCTCCTCTCTCTGAGCCAACCCTAAACATCAGCTGTCCTCTCCTAGATTCTGTTCCCTTTACCATCCCCCAAACCTTTTCTCCATTACAATCACCATCATATACCACAGTTTGTTCAGCCATTCCCCAATTGAAGGATATCCCCTCATTTTCCAATTTTTTGCTACCAATTATTTTCTCTTTGGGC
The DNA here is from genome assembly GCF_027887165.1 of Monodelphis domestica. Taxonomy (NCBI): domain Eukaryota; kingdom Metazoa; phylum Chordata; class Mammalia; order Didelphimorphia; family Didelphidae; genus Monodelphis; species Monodelphis domestica. The sequence goes on from NC_077230.1 coordinate 349,542,839, forward strand.
TATAAACCTCATAGTGGTATTGCTGGATCAAAGGGCATGTAGTCTTTTATAGTCCTTTGGCCATATTTTAGAGGCCTTTTTGACTTTTTGTTCTTCTCCTTCCATATTCATTCACTCAGCAGATCTGATCTATTTAGTCATTTTCATATCCCTCCCCTTTTTCTTCTTCCATGACTATCCTCCTAATTCAGTATGTCATGACCTTTTACCTGAAATATTGCAACAGTCTTCTGACTTATAACTTTGATTCCAGTCTCTCACTTCTTTCCTCATTTTTCATTCAGATGCCAAAGAGATATTCCTAAATGTCACCTGCTCAGAAAACTCTAGTGGCTCCCTATTCCTTCTAGTATCAAATAGAAACTCCTTCTATTTAAAGCCTGTTCCAGCCTAATTCTAACCTGCCTTTCCAATCTTATTGTCTATTACTACTTCATGTATTCTACCATCTGGCCAAATTGATCTTGCTGTCATGCAAGGGTCAGCTAGGTGGTGCAGTGGGTAGAGTGCCAAGCTTCAAGTCAGGAAAAACCCGAGTTCAGATGTGGTCTCTAGACACTTGCTAGTGTAAAAATTAAAATTAGATCTCAATAATAAAAAAATATATATCTTAAAGATTTATTAAATGATCATTAGAAATCAAGGAATAAAGAGGATACAAAATAAAGACCACATACCCATGGCTGATCAGCCAGTTCAAAGTCTGCCTTACCACCACCAAGCTCACTGTCATCATGCCAAAGAGTGGGAGCAGGACTGCCCACTCAATATTTATCCCCTGTCTACAGGAAGTACATAATGATAAGAAGTCAATGGGCTCCTGGGAAATGTAGTTCTTTTTTAAGGTAACAAATTTTCAATTATACATTCCCCCCTAAATTCCGTGGAAGACTCGTCTCTCATTACAATAATTTGGGGATAAAAGGAAAAGAAAATAAAACCAATGATTGCTAGATGCATTGATAAAAAGCTAGTTAGGGGACAATCCCCTTTGGCATGAGAGCATATATACAAAACAACTGCATTCAACCCCACACAGTTCGGATTACTACAAACCAAAATTCACTCTGGATCTTCTGGTGCAGCATGTGGTCTGTAGAAGCATCTTCATGGTGTCTTCTCCAAACAATTCACTTTCTGGATTCAGAGAGGTAGCATGTTTTCTTGACCTAAAATTACTCTCAAAAAGAAATTAAACTTTGAATTTTTGAATAATAATACATAATCCCCTGAAGAGGGTGTTGAAAAATACAGGGATCTCTTAGGGATGCATGGCTGAGTTATGAGGCATGTGAATCAATTGACAAAAGAAAGCAAAAAGAGAAAAAATAACTTCTGGATGAAATATAGACTATCAAAGTCTTATGTGTAAAAATTTTTAGTAAACAAAAATAAATCTATAACAGATCCTTGAATCAGGGCCCAATTAAAGTAACTTTTATCCCACAAATCTCTAGGACAAATGCAGTAATATTTCACTTACCCATTTGCAGCCAAGACTATAGGAAGTTGCCATACTATAAGAGAGAAAAAAGGACTAGATTTTTGTGTGATAGAGTATTGTCATTCCCTGGTCGGATTTTACATTCACTCTTAGGGATATGGGGAGCCAGGATGATAGCCAAACTTTGGTACTTGTTTGTGAGTATTTCACAAAGAGTGTGGATATAAGGCATCCTGTGTCTTAACATATGTCAAGCGCCGCACCCTTGAGTTTCACTCACATTAGGTACAAGTCCTTTCGTATTGGTCTAGAAGTTCATCAATCCTACCTGGATTGGTTTGGTCCTTTTTGACCTTGTGCTCCTTGGCACTGTATAATGGCTCTTTTTTCCCCTTCTCCTTGAATCAGACACAATCATTAGTCAGTCCCATAATATTTATCAATAAATGGCAGGTTTCCAATAGTCTAAAGCTTTTGGGTATGTATGAATATTATAGCAAATATATTTTAAACTTATGTTACTGCAAAATCAAAAAAGTTAAAGAAAATCATCTCAATATTGGTGATATGTGCTTCAAATAAAAAAAGGAGAGAAAAAATAAAACTTAGATACTATATTGACATGCAAGCAAAAACAATAACAAAAGAGTTTTTTAAAATAAAAAATATATAGCTTACAATTATTGACACACTGTGTCAGCAAAGTAAAGGTAGAGTACAAAGATTTCTCACCCAGAAATGAGATGTATGTCCTCCTTCAAACCTGGCCACTGTGAGTGCAAGCAAATGATTGTCACAAAGTATCAGTTTTTTATAAAGAACAGTAATACAACAGGTAATGTACATTCAAAAAGGACCCAAATTCCCCAAAGTTATACTAGTCCATTTAATGGCAATAGAAAACAAACCCACTATCATTAGGATTCACATGAGTCTGCTGTATGACATTTTAAAAAACCTTAGAAGCTAATGGATACTTGTCACAAGTTTTTCAGGTGTAGCAATGTTTCAACCTTGGCTGAGATATTTTTAAAAATCTATTACTGACATCATTACAAAAATGTGGCAGAGGAGTCTAGAAAAAAAACCAAATCTCTGTACTGTTGATGTTGGATCTAAAAATGTCATCAAGTATCTAGATCATTCTAGTGGAAGGGTATAGTAAGCTGAGGAGTTACAAATGAGAGATGCCTCCCTCTTAGGAGCCATCCAGGGATAACATGCCCTGGGATCAACTTCCAACTCCTTTCGTATGAGACTGTTATGTCCCATCCATTCACATTTTATAAATGTGGGAGGTGGGGATTATAATTGTACTTCACTTCAGCTACTAAAATGGACCCTTTGCCTCTTGTTGCAAGTAACTCGGAGGCATAAATTCTTAGCTTATTAAATTCTCTAAAGGTTGTATGTAATTTAATCAGTTTTGTTGAAATCCATCCATCATCATCTATGTGACAATTTACAACGGCAACATTTAATCTTCAATGGATCTAGTGACGGGTTTTGGGCAAGATGTTCATGGGCTTATACAGTGATAAATTGTTCTTCAGCAGAGGTAAAGGTACAAATTAAAGATCAATATAGGCAAAACATAGTAGCTTAAAATGATTCCATGTAACAGAAAGGTATTGATTAAATTAAAACAGATAAACTTAAACAGATTTAAAACCTTAAATCAATCAGTAAATACAGTAATATAAACCAATGAGGAGGTGTAGACAGGCCGTGCAGTCAAAATCCTTTTCACCAATCCCAATAGACTTGTTCGCTATTATAGGAGGACAATAAACTTAAAATAGTTAGCGATAAGCTTCCAGATCTCTTTTAAAGTTTGCTTCCCCTCTCCCCATATTTATTATCCATTTAGATTTCATTCATCAGAGGTCTGAATTTCCTCATAGAAGCACAGGGCAGAATCTCCACTTTGCATGTTGAGAGCAGTTAAAAACTTTAGAATTTTGTCAAAATATTTCAGGTTGGTTTGTAGCATAAGCAACCTAGCTTGTGGCAATTCTTGAGGAGAAGGAAATAAAGTAGGAAATCTCCAATGAAAATAAAAAGTCCCAGGAAAAGAATTAAGTAGATCCAAACTGCACTTTTTAGCTCTACCAACTCAAACTGTTGTTTCAGAGTTTCAAGCATGCTTTGCAATAGCATTTTTCCTGAATGGAGTTTGTTTAAAGAGTAAACAGAAAGAAGCAAAACTTCAGGGAAAACAATAGCATATTTGCATACGAGGGAAAAATACTTTTCCTTGGTGTTTTGGGTGAGAGAAAGAAGGGGAAAAAAATTAGGCTTATTTCCTCAAACTGACTTTAAATCTGATTTGGAACTAAATTCCCTCCCTGTGAAAAATCTTTAGTAACAGCCTTTTAGGAGTCCAGGATCAGCTTTAAAAAAAAAATCTGCTTGAAAATTAGAAGGTGTGGGGTTCTTTTCTCCACACTGAAAAATGGTTATGGCACGCTGGAAACACACGTGGAGTGTGGAAAGGGATTGGGGTGGAAGGATTTTTATATGTCACCCTCTAGAAAAAATAATAGCTGGGATTGGCAGGCTCTTGTGGTGGGTCTGGTCTGAGCAAATGCAGGCGGTAGGGTGGGGCTGGAGCACAGGCACACCCCACCAGGGATGCTGGTGGTGGACAGCGACTGCACAAATTTACTATCTTTACTGTAAGGCTATCTGCTCAAAGAAAATTTTTTTTTTTTGGAGAATTCGTAATCCCTTCATGATAAGCCAATCTGTGGGTTCTAAAATTAATAATCAATAATTAAATATTATGTAAATACAATTACACAAAAAAGGTGGGGATACAGGAAAATGGAACCTTGGGACAAACTAAGGGACTTCTGGGAGGTGAAGTCCAAAGGCTCAAAAATCTCCATTTATACAGTCTGTATCCAAAGAGATAATAAACAATATGTAAGTAAATAATAAAGGGGAAAGACCTACTTATAAAAAACTACTTATAGCAGCTCTTTTTATAGTGGCAAAGAATTTAAAATTTGGGAACAAACTGTGGTACATATTGGTGTTAGAATACTATTGGGCTATAAGAAAGGATAAGCAAGATGATTTCAGAAAAAAAGGTAGAAAGATTTGCAGGGACTGATGTGAAGCAAAATAAGCAAAAACAGGAGAACTCTGTACACAGTAATAGCAATACTGTACGATGATCAACTGTGAAAACTTGGCTACTCTCAGCAATGTAGTGATCTGGGACAATCCTGAAAGACTAATGATGGGGAATGCTATCCACCTCCAGAGAAAGAATTATTGGAGTCAGATGGATGCAGATCAAAGCGTATTATGTTTCACGTCAGTGTATTTATGGTTTTATTTTGGGGTTTGGGTTTCGTATGAGTGTGTCCTTACAACAGTGACCAATATGGAAATGTATTTTGCATGGGAAACAAAAGAGCCTTGGAGCAGTTGTAGCATGCTGGATAGAGTATTAGGCCTGGTGCCAGGAGGACCCAGGTTCAAATTTGGCCTAGTCTTTGCCTGTCTTAGAATTGATTCTAAGAAGGTATGGGTTAAAAAAAAAAAAAGAATCCATACCCTTAAAGAATAAATAGTATAGAAGATTGAACAAGGACATAGGTAACCATGATACAAAAGGAGGTAGAAGTTGAGCAGCAATAGCAAGGATCCTTAAAGCAGAGTCAGAAAGCCTGGGTTAAAATCCTGTCTTTAAACTGAAAATATAGGAGGGAGTCAATACTCCAAAATTAGATGATCAAAGGTTATGAACAAGCAATTTTGTATTCTTTTCTTTTTTTAAAACCCTTACTTTTCTGTCTTACAATTTGTATGAAGAATCAGTTCCATGGCAGAACAGTGGTACAGGCCCTTAAGCAGTTGGGATTAAGTGACTTTCTCAGTCACATGGCTAGGAAGTATCTGAGGCTAGACTGGAACCTAGGTCTTCCCAGTTCAGGGCCTGGCAATCTATCTGCTGTACTACCTAGATGCTCCTGAAAGATTAAAAAACAAAAACAAAGAATAAAGAAATAAATTCAGGCAATCAACACTTATATGGAAACATGCTCTAAATCATTAATAGAGAAATGAAAATTAAAGCAATTTTGAAGTTTTACCTCACACTCCTCAAATTGGAGGGAACGTGTGAAAATGGATAAACAGTACAGTGTGGTCGATGTTTTGAATTGGTCTAGCAGTTCTGGCAAGCATTTTGGAACAATGCTCAGAAAGCTAACAAACTGTTCATGCCTTTTAAACTCAGTTATACCACTACTAGGCCAGTATTCCAAAGAAATCAGAAAAGGATCTATATGTACAAAATATTTATAGTACCTTTTTTCATGGAAACAAAAAATTGGAAATATAAGGGGCAGTGTCCTAATGAAATGGCATATGAATTAATGGAATACTACAGTGCCACAAAAATGGATAATTTCAAAGGAAACTGGGAAAACTTTTATAAACCAATGTCAATTAACAACCTTTTATTGTTTATCATGTACCAGGTACTCTAAACTAAGTGCTGGAGATACAAAGAAAGGCAAAACCATAGTCCCTGCCCTGTAGGTGCTCACATTCAAATGGAAGAGATAACATGCAAATAACTGTACAAATGAGATATATAAATCCTAATGGAAGCTAATCCCAAAGAGATGATTGCAGTAGATAGTGAGATGAAAGGGAGATGAGTAGGTGAATTCTAGGAAAGGCCTTCTGCAGAAGATGGGTTTTGAGCTGAGTTGCAAAGAAACCAGGTAAGGTTGGAGACAGGTGAGGAAAGGCATAAGTACATAGAATCAGGAGATGGCATGCACAACTTATATGAGTAACAATAATCAAGCCCCTGAAGTTTGGATCATTGAGTGCTGAGGCTGGGTAAAGTGTGTGAGAAGACCTAGGTGGTGAGAGTACAAAGGGCTGGTTTGGGAAGGGCTTTAATTACCAAAAGACTTTATATTTGATCCTAGAGGTAATCAGGGGCTTTTGGAGTTTGGGCTACTGTGGTAAAGGGTCAGATCTGGGCTTTAGGAAAATTACTTTGGCAGCTGAATGAATGATTTGGAGTTGATTCCCAACAAAATTCTAGAATGTATTATTTAAATGGGTCATTAGTAAATATCTAGTAAAAGAAGTAATAGTCATAAGGAACCAGCAACAGCAAGAACAGGATATGTCAGACAAATCTAATTTACTTTTTTGATAGTATTATTATTAGCTAAGTATTTTTCAGAGTCTCTCATGGCATTTTGGGAGATATAATGGGCTAGACCATTGATCTTCAAACTTTTTTGATTATTCATCCTATTCATAAAAAAGATTTGAGTATGCATGTATATGAGCCCAAATATAAAAATATTTATTTATAAAAATAAACTATTTTAAAAACATTTTTCTAAGCAAGATCTTGTTAATTATTATTAACATGTAAATATTAATATTTTACTTAGAGTAATGTGTTTAATTTTTTAATAACTTGGCTTAACACTGATATAGTGATTCTAAGGTTTGGATCTAAATTCAGTTTATTTCAATACGTGTAAAGATACTTAGGTCCAAATGGGGGAAGTACATTGTTGATTCTGCTTTTTAAATTTTGATCTTCATTTTTCAGTCTTTTCTAAAGGTTTTTATTGAAATTTGAATAGTAAATTTCCATTTTACCTGATTCAAGCTTTTCTTGCAAACTAATTAGAAAATGTTACATTTTTATATTGTTACCAAGAGTCCATAATCAACTGAAACTATTCATTTGGAAAATGCTAAACATATTAATTCTATTTTCATGTTTTAAGAATGTCGGTTTTAATAGTTTTGATAGGTGATTGGCCCATTAAAAAGTAGTATCAGGAGTGATAAAGCTCACAATATGATGTGTGGCTGGTATGGAAGTCTAAGGAAAACAAAAAGAGGGTTGGTTATTTTTTGTTGTTTTTTAAGCTATATTGAGAGAAAAAGGAGGATCAAAAAACCTTACTTGGGGTGGATGATCCAGTAATAACTGACAGTAAAGGAAAAAAGTATTGTGCTATATGAAATGAATGTTTAGCCTAGAGAAAATTCATGTGATAGCTGTCTTCAAGTGTTTGAAAGACTGTCATATTAGAGGAAGGACTAGACTTGTTCAGTTTGGCCCCAGATATTAGAACCCAGAGCAATGGCAAGAGTCGAAAAAAGGCAAATTCAGGCCTGATGCCACGGGCAGGGTCCAGCCTCACTTGCAACTCCAGGGGTTCCTGAGAGGTGGCGAACGATCAGTCAAAATAAATAACAAATGGAAGACAGCTTAATCATTATAGCCATGGGATTGCTTCCCATCTGATAGCTGCTCCACCATCCCCATGCCTGATTTTTATTTTTATACCCATTTTCTTGGCACTCAAGGTCATTGCCTAACACACATGTTCAAAGAGAGATAATTGGAAAAGTAATACATTAACTTTTAACAAATCACTTGATTAACATTCCATATTCTTATTTGTGATTACAGACAGCATATAGATAAATGATTTCATCATAGGTGACTTAATTTACTCATTACTCTGTCAGAAGTTTTAAGCTTACAAACAATCAAGGAAAATTACTTACTGCTTTTAATAAAATGGAATAATTAACCAACAGTTCTTAAAAGACAATTCAACAATCGTATCATTGAAGTTGAGGGGTACTGGGAACACAATTCAAATTTAGACTGGTCATTTCTCAGGGTTTCTACTAGGGAGTTCCTGAGTTACTGATTTGTGTAATCTGAGCCACTGAGGCATATTGAAACTTGATGTACTTGTACTTATTGTAGGGGCCTCTAGGATTGATTTGTGTGCTGGCTTCATGAGAATAGGTTTCTGTGAGTGGGAAAGTTTTGGGCTTGGCTTGTAGCTGCAGTTTTGCTGGGAATTATGTACCTAAGTAAAAGTTAACCCATGATAGTCTTTTGGGATTGGGTTTGAGGGTCTGATCTTTTGGTGATGTTTTGGGGAATTAGGGTACAGGTGTTTTGCTCTTACATTATTTCATTTGAGACTAGGGGGAATAATAATCATGTCAATTCATAGGTAAGGGGCATTGATGAAAGAGGTTATAAAAAAGGGGGACTGGGTTGGCAATCACATCTTACCAAGGACCACTCTGGACTCCTCAGCTACCAGGTGTGACTCTGTCAAGGTGTTGAGGCCTGATGACTCCCAGCAGCCTGATATTAGGGGTGTGAAAGGAAATTCTTAGTTCTCTTTGTCTATTCTGAGTTTGCACTTGTGAAAATGGAATCCTTTGTTCTCTTTGCCTAATTGGAGATAACAATTTGGAATTACAATAACTTAAGTCCCTTACTTAATACCTCATTAGACTGAAGACAGGATTAACTCTCTTTTGTCTACTTTTGAATTAATCAACAAAAGCTAATATACCCATACTTAACCCTAAAATAAGGGAAGTCCACAGACTCTTACTCCTAGGAGGAGAGGTAAATTTAAATGTGAGAAGCCAGCAAGATACTTGGAAGAGCTCCACCCTTTTTTCTAACTCAAACAGCAAGAAACTTTTGAATTCTTTTAAGAGTTCACACACCCAGAAACATGTGGTTCCAAAGGTGTGAATCCTAGGAGGAGAGTTACTACAGGCAGAGGATGAGAGGTGTGACAATTGTAGAAACTGTGATTGGCCTCTGTGAAGAGGGGCGGAGGTAGGAAACCACCATAAGAGCCACAAAATCCTTGGGCTTGGCAATCTGGTAAAGTTGAATCTCATGGAGAGTGTCTCTTGGAGATAGTCTTCTAGGAGCCTGCAGCATGGATCCTGACTTCAATTTAAATTCTGACTCCTAGACTTCTTGGTTGGGTGAGTGAAAAGGCTGACTCCCTTCCTAGTTTCCTAAGAGACTAGCTTCCATCTTGGAGGAGGCCATGTGATTACTCACATACCAGCCATCCTAGCTGAGATCTAGTATAGGTATTTTCTCTAACCTCTTTATATTTCTATACTTCATTGTTTCCCCTCTATTTTCGTAAATAAAAACTGCATCCAACTGTGAAATTTAACACAGGGGAAACTTCCTAATGATTAGAATTGTCTAAAAGTGGGGTAGGTTACCTCAAGAAATGGTGGGTTTTCTCTCCTTCAAGCAGAGGCTGCACATCCTACTTGTAGGGTAGGGTATATTATAATGAGGATCTCTTTCATGTATGATTAGTTAGACTTCATAGCCACTTGGATCTCTTCCAGCTCGCACATTCTTTGATTCTGTGAATGATTTGGCTGAAGTTGGAGACAAAATGCTTATCAGATGTGTAGATAATATGAAGCTGGAAAAGGTAACACTTTAGTTGAAAGGATTCAAAATTATCTTATCCAGATTAAAATGGGGACAAATTTAATAAGGTGAAATGTTAGGTTCAATTTTATAGCTCTAAGATGGAAGAGTTCTACAGCAATATGTCTGAAAACAAATCCGGAGTTTTAGTAGTTTTCAGGCTATAGTGAGTTAGTAGTATGGTATGACAGTTGCAAGAGCTGCTCCAGTCTCATTAAGAGAAGTCTAGAATCTAGAACAAGGATGGATGTAGTCTGGCTAGAGTATGCTGTCATATGCATCTAGAGTTTTGTGTTCAGTTCTGGTCTCCACATTTTAGGACCAACATTGATAATGTGGAAAGTATTAAGAGTAAAGTCACTATTATTGTAAGGATATTGACATCATGTTTTATAAAAATGGGTTGAAAAAACTGGAAATGTTTAGCAGTGAGGACTTTAGGGGACATGATAGCTATCTTCATCTTCAAAGTCTTATCATATGAAACAGAATAGATTTGTTTTGTGTAATCCTAGAGGACTTAACTAGGAAGATAGAAATTTGGCCTTGAAATACTGAAACAATTCCTAACAATTGTATCTACCCAAAAGTGGAATGGGCTGCAAGCAAAAGCTGAACTTGTCAGCCATATTACATAATAGATTCATATTCTTATAGTACTTTTTAAATCTATGAAGTTCCTTCCAACTTTGAGACTCTGAAACTGTATGAAGTAGTATATAAATATGAACTTGCCATTATTAAGTTGGGCCTTGAAGAATGAATAGTATTTCAAAAGGTAGTAATGTGGGGATAAGGCATAACAGGGATAGGAAACAAGTCCAGCAGAAGCAGAGCTGAAAACATTCCAGGCAGGTCCAGGAAATGAGTCATCTAGTTTGGCTGGATTACAAGGTAGCTGAGTGGGATATTGTGGGAATAAGAATGGAGAGGTAAATTGGTGCCGTGCTATATTGTGAAGATTCAAATGTTTAATTTTATTCTGTAGAGGAACTAGTGAAGATTATTAGGCAGGTGAATTATGACATGAGGTTATTAGACCTGGAAAGGACTCTAAGGATTGTTTAGTCCCTTTTTTTATTAGGAGGTTTATTTTGATAGGAATGTGTAAAATGAACTAAAGCCAAAGGAGACTAGAAAAGAAACTAATTAGGAGACTATTGCAGTAATCTATAAGTGACAGGTAATGGGAGTCTGGATTAGGATAGTGGCAACAGGAATGTTGAAGATGAAACAGATTTTTGAAAGGCATTAGGCCAGACATGGCAGGATAGAGATGTGGTGATTTGGAAGTAGTAGTAAGGCTAGATTATGGAAGGTTTTATTTACTTTTAATTAAAATTTTTTCAACATACAAGTATTAATTTTCTCCCCCTCTTGTCTTCCTTTCCTCAAATTAAAAAAATTAAAACAAAACTCTTGTAACAGATGTTCATAATCAAGCAAGACAGATTCCAACATAGGTTAGGCACAATTTAAAATTTTTATTTATTTATTTTTCTGGTTAAGTATAACCTCTCTTGTCAGGAAGTAGCCAGCATACTTCATCAATAGTTCTCTGGAATCATTGTTGGTCCTTGGGTTCACTGGTCAGGGTTCTATAGTATATCAAAGTTTTTGACTTTCTAGTGGTGTTAGTTGTTCTAGTTCTGCTCACTTTACTCTGTATCATTTCAAAAGTCTTCTCAGGTTTCTTTCAAACTGTCCTTTTTGTCATTTCTTACAGCACAATAGTATTTTTTAAAAATTATTTTTATTAAAAATGTTTTTTCATAAATAGTTTTAAAGACCAAGCTAAGTCAACTAAGCTTTATTCTGCCAGCTGTAATGGGACATTTGATCAGAGATGTTACATAATATCTTTGTATCTCATTTTTCTTATATATGAAAAGGGAATTTGGACTAGACAATTTACATTTATTTAGTGCTTGATGGTTTCTAAATCATTTTTCTTTCAATGATCCTGTGAGATAGGCAGTATAGGTATCATTATTTTAAAGATGAAGAAACTGAAACCAGAACATTAAGTGAATTTATACATGGTCTTATAGAATATGATAAGCACTAGGTAAATTCTTGGAGCACTGTGCTAATGAGTAGTAGAAATACAAATACAAGTAAAAAGCAAGACAGTTCCTGCCCTCAAAGCATTGACTTTCATTAGGGGGAGGGAAAGAAGGTACTTATCTCTAGAGTATAAAAGAGAAGACTGGAGTAAAGAACTTTAGTGCAGCCTAGTGGGAAACACAAAGATGAATGGCTGAGTGCCTTTCTTAAAGGGAGTAGCTGGGAGAATCCCTCACCAAGTTGGTAGAAAATGTTCCAAAGCCAGAAAGAACTAGGTCAAGTCGTAGCAGTCATAGTAGTAGTGGGTAGCTGGGTGGTACAGTGGATAGAGTGCCAGGCCTGGAGTCAGGAAGGTCCATCTTCCTGAGTTTAAATCTGGCTTCAGCCATTAGATGGGTAACAGCACAAGTCATTTCTGTTTGCTTCAGTTTCCTCATCCATAAAACGACTTGGAGAAGGAAATGGCAAAAAACTCCTGAGTCAGACACCACTGAATACCTCTAAACAACAACAAAATATAGGGCTTACTATATACCGGGCATTGTGACAAGAGCTTTACAATTATTTCATTTGATCCTCACAACACTACTCCGCAAGGTAGGTGCTATTATTTATCCCTATTGTACAGTTAAGTAAACTGAGACCAACTGAGGTTAAGTAACTTGCCCAGGATCACATAGCTAGGCAAATTTGAAGTTAGATCTTCTTCATTGCAGGTCCAGTGCTTTGTCCATTGTACCGTCTAGGTGCCCAAGTCTGACGCTAGCTCTGTAACCTTCAGCACATCACTTAACCTCTCAATGCCACAAGTAACTTCCCAAGACTCTTTAAGCTGTAGAAGAAAGTCTGGCCTTCTTTTGTTTTGTTAGAAAGAGTTTCTTCTTTCCTGTACCAATGAAATTCCAGATTCAGTCCCTATTTCTACCCAATGAATAGGCCATAAATACAATGTTATAATGAATATGGCTTCCAGTCTTTGCTATATGAGGCAGGGTTATAATAAGACATGAACACACATTACTCCAGTGCAACATGAAGTAGATTAAGAGCATTAAAAAGGTTCTAGAAAAGTGCCATTTAAAGAAGGAAAAGTCCAATTTGCTCAGGAAAATCACAGCCTGCTACATGGAGAAGGTAGCCCTTGATTGGGGTCATGCAGGTCAAATTTCACCATGTAGAGATGCAGCAGGGAAGAAAAGGGACATTGTCAGTCTAGGGAATAATGCCAAGGGCAAGGAATACAAACAACAGACTTGAGTTCATTTTGGCTGGCACGTAGGGCACCAAGGTGGATATAAAGCATAATTTGACTGAAAAGGCCAGTGCTTTTGTCACATTGCCCCATCTATGATTTCTAGTTCTAATGTGAATTATTCTAAAGAGGAATTGAGGAAATTGAGCATGGCCCATTTTGATGGTCTGGTAACCACAAAGAACTGTCTGAGAACTCAGTCATTGGCCATGCAAACATGGCTTATAAGGACAATGGAGCTGTGCTACCTTTTTTTTCCCCATTGAGTAGTGAGACATAGTGCTTAATAGTGCCAGATTTTGTTGTTCCAGCTTGTTAGAGTCATGTAAAATATTTTTAATTCATTCATTTCTTAGGGAGTTTTTTTTTCCCCCTCCACTGACATCACTGGATTTAATAGTCTCCTTGTTAATGGAGGAAAGCTTCAGGGAAGGGAGCCTGATGGGGCCTTATCCTTAGACATGAATTTAATGTATATGATCTGGAGTTAGAGATCAGAGGAAATAGCAATGGAAGTGGATGAGAGAATGGTATGTAGGGTGGTTCTGGGACCATAAGAGACATGATATGAATATTGGGGGAGGTACAGGAAACTTTCCTTCCCCCCAAGGGTTTGTTTACTCCTCCTCCCCCTCATGGCCAGATTGTACTATCATCAGGGGCTCTCCCAGCTCTGCTGAATTCTATATAGGGAGGGAAGAAAAGCAGATGTTGAGCTTCCCTTCTCCCAATCTCCCTGCCCCACCTCCATGCCTAGATTATTAGGGTGAATGGTGAAGAGGTATCATGGGTAAGCTTGAACAACCCCCTCCCAGGTATCCCCTTCAGGCTCTATTGGGTTGTTGCTCTGATCCCTTCCCATGAATCTTCTGTAATTTTTAGTTCCCTTCTGATACATTTCAACCTCAGCCCTCCTTTCAATGATGTAGTAGGAAGCATATTGGGATTTGGAGCCAGAGAACCTGGGATTGTCTCAATTCTGATTTGTTGTATCCAGGAGGCTTTGGACAGGTCACTTAGACTTTCAAGCTACAGTTTCTACATATGTAAAGTAATGATACTTGTAGTTCCTATAATAAGAGGATTGCTATCAATAAAATGTTTTCCTAACTTCAAATGGCATAGAAATAAATGTTGTTCCTTGGTGACCCTAGGTTTGGATTGGGAATTTGAGGGCAAAATGCAGCCAATTAGAATCCTCAGTCAGTCATTCGAAAACTCAGTGTCATTGTTTCCAAGAACCTGTGCTGAGAGATACAAAGATGTACAGGCCTATTCTATGTAATGTTATTGTTGGATCTAGAAATTTAGAAAATCAGCATTACAGGGAGCATTTTATTTTTAGGAGCCAGGTTTCTCTATGTGATTAAAATTCAGACTATTCAATTCTTAATCTTTTAAAGGGAGGAGGATGTAATAGAAAACAGACTGGACTTAAAGTCAGAAGATCTGGGTTTGGGTCCTGCCTCTTTTTACTCCTTTATTCTAGGTGACTGTGGGGGCAGTGCCATTAGGCAGCTAGGCGATAACTACACTGGACCTGGGGTCAGAAAGACCTGAGTTCAAATTTGGATTTAGGCACTTATTAGTTGTACAATCCTGGACAAGATACAACCTGTTTGCCTCAGTTTCCTCATCTATAAAATGGGAATCATAATCGCACCTACCTCCTAAGCTTGTTAGGAGGGTCAAATGAAATATTTGTAAAGAGCTTACTTACTTACCTATTTGCATAGTGCCTGGCACATAAGGGGCACCATATAAATTCTTATTTCCTCCTTCCATTCCTTATGTGACTTTGGATTTACGGTAATATAGGGAATCAGAGGCTTGATTGATGTACTAGTTCAGTCTTAAAGGTGGTATGGAAGATGGATATCTCATAACATTTATAGGCGCTGCTGTGAGTTTGCTCAGTTATTGTTTTCTGATGGGCTTTTCTTTTTTTAAAGACTCCCAGCTACTTTCAGAACATCATCACTGATTAAGTAGAGTGAATTTTCATTTCTAGAGGTCATTTTTTTCTGTTATAGAGGGTTTATGGAAAGACATGGCAGAGAAATATACAGAATATTGGGCTATGAAGGGATTAAGATCTGTACCAGTGCAACAATTACCCCACATTCAATGATAGTGTCTGGCACATAGAAGAAGCTTAATAAATACTTGATGACTTGTAAACTTCATGACATTACAGATCCAGCCAAGTACCTAAGATTGACGGGGTTTGGTTATACTATATACATTTATAGTTTTGTTCTGGCTGACCTCATCTAAGTCATGCCTGTTTGAGCTATCATCCATTTCTTCAAATAGAATCTAAGTTTTTTGAGGGAGATGGACACATAATCTAGCAATTGACAGTATAAAGATATGATAGAGACAAGAATTGTTCAGGAGAGACAGTTTATTGTAGAGTGGTTTAGTGAGAGAAGGTTTTGCTGAGATGTTGATACTTAAGATCCAGTGTAGGGCTGAAGAAAAAATCATTTAGCTTGATTCTTCCATTTTATAGAAGAGGAAAATGAATGCTTAGAGAGGCAAAATGATTTTCCCAACATTATATAGACACCTGAGATTTGAATGTAAGGTTCAGATTGACAATCAAGGAAGGAAGGCATTCTGGCTATAACCTCTCAGGGCTGACAGGGTGGTCTGCTTCCACTTTCCCTATAGATGTTTCTCTGATCTCTGCTTGAACACTGTTAGTGACAGAAAACTCATTTTTCCTCCTGGAATAATGGCATGAACTAGTATGCTGAGACAGGAATCCCCACAAGGTTTGTATAGTAGACAGTTTTATACACAAGATTGGCTGGAGCCAAAGGCTTTTTTTGTAGGTGAGAGGGGAGACAGGTAAACAAATTATAGTCAGATTGTAGAAAATCTTGAATGTCAAGCCTAAAATGATATTAGTGATGCGGTGATTATTTATTGATTATCCTGCTCTTGTTCCTAGAGTGAGTTCTGGAACAGGACTAAAGGGGAGGGGGTAGCGAGATATTGCTTTTTGGGGAACACTCTGTTGTACTTAGAATTTCCATAACACAATTATTTATATTTTTATAGTGCTATGAGGTTTACAGAGCCTTTGTTCATAACAATCCTCTGAGGTTTGTGTTGCTATCTACATTTTAGAGATAAAGAAACTGAGACTAGCTAGGAAGTTAAAGTAAGAATTGGATTCAAAGCTAGGTCTTCCCCACTCCTAAGCCCAGTGATTTTTCTGCTGCATTTGTTGTTCAAAATAATTTTTTAGAAATAAAATTAGATGAAGTAGTCGTGGCAAAGACTCCCTGGTTGGCACAGTTTTTGCACTGGGTGTGGGGGTGGCAGGGAGCAGTTTTTGCTTCCTGCCTGCTCCATAGAATGGTATACAGGATTCCCTCTGATCTCTTTCTCTTTCTGCTGTCCCTGAGGTGAAAGTTGACCTGTAGACCCGCAGAGCTCTGAGCTTTGGTCCTAGACCCTATTTCTGTGCCCTGGCTTTTTCTGCCCCTCCCCACAGATGCACAGCAGAATGGGGGATTAGGTTCTGGCAGGCCTGCCAGGGTTTTGTCAGCCATTCCACACTGGACAATAGCCCACAGTAGCCTGTCCAGGGGAACAGCAGCCTGCACAGTGGGGCCAGAAACATTTTTGTTCTGTTAGAATTGGGAGCAGCAGACAGCCTGGACTTGGCCTTGCTGAGCTGAAGGTATGGAGCAGAGAGAATTCTTTTGGGGAATGGATTTGAATAGCAGCCATGTCCTAGGGCTGGTGGCACCAGCAGACAGGTGTGTGTTCTTTAAAGGCAGAAGCTCCGGACCAGCAGGAAGGATTTTTTAGCCCATATTGGTTCTGTGCCCTACTACCTGTAACTGAAAATGTACCAGTCAGCCCTTGAAGGCTTCGTGAGATGAGCTTTTTGGGGAGCCCCGCCCTGTCCTGGGTAGCTGACTGAGGTCTCACCGGGGGTGGGGGTGGGGGGGCACTGCCCTTAAACAAGTAGACCGAGCATTTGGAGAGGTAATTTCTCGGATTGGACAACAGGTCTGACAGCCAGGCCTCAGAAAATGTGTTTCATGTGTCTGGGGTAGAGCTGGATGTGGCCACAGCTCCTCCCCTTCAGGCAGCCACCCCCACCCCGCAGCCCGCCCCCCCCCCCCCCAGCGGCGCTCTAGCTCGCGCCCCCCCCCCCCCCCCCCCCCCGCCTGGGAGGAGCGCGCCTGGGCGGAGGGCTCTCCCGGCGGCGGCGGCGGAGAGGAGCCGGGATCGCTGTGCCTTTAAAGAGAGCCGACCGCGGGCCGTGACGCACGCCTGGCCAGCCGCCAGCCCCCTTGCTCCTGCCAGGCTTACGGAGGAGAAAACCAACAACTTTTCTTTTGTGTGTGGGGATACTTTTCTTTCCTCCTCTCTCCTCCCTCCCCTCCACCTCCTCCTGCTCTCGGGTCCTTCTTTGCCTTCCAAGATTTAAACGCTAATGGCGGATTAAAAAGCCCAGACGCCTTTGGCTTTAGAAGTCGGGTAAGGCCCTTCGCACGAAGACTTTGTCTCTGGGGTTTTTGTTCAAACGTGGAAGGAGGGGGTGGGGTGGATTTTGCGCCCCCTGCGCTTGCTGCGCCATCCGGCTGGTGGGGGGAGGCGGGGAGAGAGGGGGAGGGGAGGGAAGGGGGCTGTGCGGAGTCGAGCAAGTAAACAAGCAGGCCCCGGAGCGCGGCTTGGCTTGGCCACATCCGGGACTTGGCGCCTGTGGAGTAAGGGGGGGAGGGTGGTTTTTGTTTTTTCTTTTGCCTTGCTCCCTTGTAATGTCAGCGGATTTTGGCTTTTTTTTTAGGGAAGGGTGCGCGTGTGTACGTACGTACGTGTACGTGTTTCTGCGCGTACGTATGCCCAGGCCTGTGGGCCTGCCTGCGTATTGAGTTTCAGAAGCAGGCCGAGAATCCGTTCTTTATTCCGCAGGAGGCCTAGAGGTAGTAGAAACAAATATCTCCAGTGGTGGGGGCAGGCTGGTTTGAGGCCGGAAGGGACAGGTGGTAGCAGGGTCTGGAGAAGGATTGGCCACAGCTTGAGGAGAGGTCAAGGGATGTATTATTGACAGACCATCACTGATCCGTCCCATGTCTTGTGGCTTTCTCCAGGCCTGACTGGGTAGATAAAACACTTTAAAATAGTGATAAACCACAGAAAATAGTTGGGATTCTTCCTCCTCCACTACTCTCCAGGGCTTTTGGGCACTGTGCCAAACTTTTAAGTTTCAAAGAGAAGGGTAGGCTGTGTTTAAAAGGGGAGGGCCAGAGCCCAGATACTCTCTTTTCAGAAAGGCATGTTACATGTAGGAGCCCTTCCTTGTTAGCCACCTGGCCTACCCAGCACCAGAAGTCCAACAAGGCTCTACAAAGGGGTGGGGGGAGTGAGGGCACCAGGCAGATCAGCTTGAACCCATACTGGAGTTAGAAAGGATCTCCTTTTTCTTCTCTTGCCTTTCTTAGAGCTCCCTGCCTTTGATGCACTTCTGACACCCAATTTAGACAAACAGATTTATCTTTCTTCTTCCCCATTAGGGGAAGATACCAAGTAAGCACACAATTTCTGTTCCCCTCTATACTCTGGACAAGTTTGTCCTCTGTACCCCTATGGACACAACAAGATGAGATTTGAAATTGTCCTCCTAACCCTACAACATTGCTTTGAATTTGTTGGAGGAACAGGAGAGCCAGAGGTTTATCCTGCAGGTGGACATAATTGCTTGCCCCACAGGCAATCTCAGTATTCCTTTTGGAGACAGATGGGGAATCTGGGATCTTGTGCCTACAGACAGGTAACAAACATATTACTCACTTGAGTGGTGTGATTGACAGCTCAAATTGGTCAGGAACCCAAAGGAGGTATTTTTGATTCATTGAGAGAATCTTTTTTTCCATAAATCCTTTGATTAGTGAGGATCCAATCTGAGGAGGTAGTCTTTTGAGTGGGCAGACCAGTCCTGCTGAGGGAAGGAATATGTAAAGGAATAAGAAGCCCTCTCCATACAGGAAACCCTGACCAACTGCTCTGTGATGTCAGGGCTTTCTACTTTAGGTATTATATCAGAGTAGGCCTACAGTTTAAGTAAGCCCTAAGGAAACAAATAACAATGTTCTTCAAGGGACCTTTTAGCTACCTGTGTGAAGAGACCTTTTACAGATTAACGCCATTTAGGGATACTGAGAAGAATCAACCTGAATGCTCCTAATCTCATATATATTCCTCTAGCTGAACATGTGATTTTCATTAGATTCAGCCATAGACATGTTCAGTTAACCCACTGAGTCTTTTGAGAAGATTCAAGCCAGGGAGCCCAGCTGACTAGTGGGTGAGAAGCCTCCTTTGCACTATGGGGCTTAGCTCTCATAGCGGTGAGAAGGTTAAATTTAAGCGTATTGTAGAAAGTCCTGCTGGAGAGGAGTCTAAAGTTACTTTTATCACTATTTTAGAAGTGTGAGGCAGCTACTAGGCCTTTAGTTAAATGGCCTCATTAACTGTCAGGCAAAAAGGCTCAGGATCTTTCCTATTAGGCTTCCTTTAGGGACCAGGGACAGGGAGAACTAACAAATGCTGAAGATCATTCAAAATTGTGAGCTGGTACCTGGCCTGACTGGCCTCTGTAAAATAGCTTCAGGTTCTGTAAGTGAGGAGAAGCACCCTGTTTTTCTATGTCACCATCACTATGGCTGTGTCTTATGGGTGGAGCCTTCCTCAGATTTCAGGGGGAGGGAGGAGAGGATGGAGCTCTGGCTGAAATCCCTTGGGTTTCCAGCCAATGCCTTTTTAAAGCCATAGTACCCTTCTTGAAGGCCTGGCTGTGCCATTCTAGAATAATTCACTAAACTGTTTTACTTAAATAAGAAGCAGTGGAATGGTTGACCCCAAGATGTGAGAAATGCCTCTATATACAATTTAGGTTAGTAGAACTTAGATAGTTGGAAGGTACTGAAAGGCCAGATGGTACAACCTCTAAAGGACAGAGAGATTAGGGGGAAGGGCTGAAGGGTATATACCACTGGAGAAGAATGGTGCATACAATGAAACCATATTTGTTTTTCCAGCAAGCCAATCCTAAAGGGGAAATGATTGCTGCCAGATGATAGAATCAGGGAGAAGTGAAGTTCTACTTATATTCCTTAGACATCAGTGATCTGTGTTGGGAGGCATTAAGGGCTTTTTTCTGTACAAACCCCCCCCCCCCCCCAGATTGTCAGGTGGTAGCACTTCTTTCTTTCAAGATCATAAGATTTAGAGCTGGAAAGAATCAATTTGTCTAGTCAGAAAGGTTGTGATTTGACCAAGATCATAAAGTATCTTTATAGTAGTAGTAGCAGCAGAGCCTGGATTTGAGCCAGGTACTTTGGTTCCAAAATTGCAGAATCTTGGAATAGAAGGGACCTCAGAAGCCATTTAGTAGAACCTGTATCTGAACAAGAATTCTTGCTGATTGTTGATCTTTTTGAAAGCCACCTGTTCTAGAGGAACCACAGGTCCTTCATGAAATGTAGAGCCCAGAATTGAACACAATAATGTGATCTATCCAATGCAGATTATAATAGGCCCTTTCACAGTCCTATTATTATGTACCATGATTCTCTTAGTGCAGTTTAAGATTATATTAGTTTCTTTGGCTGCCATATTCTATTATTTTGGTTAGGGGAGGGGTCTTTAGTTGTTGTTTTTTTTTACATTGTATAGTGTTTTATTTTCCCAATTACATGTAAAACAATTTTAAATATTTTTCTACCATTTTGAGTTCTTACTCGCACTTCCCTGAGACAGTAAGCCATTTGATATAGGTTATAAATGTGCTATCACATCATGTTTTACTCTTAGCTTATGTTGGGCTTAATAGCCTAGTGTCCCTTAAACATTCAGATCTATTTCAGATGAATTATTGTGTCTAGACACAACCTCTTCCATCTTGTACTTCTGAGGTTGATGCTTGGTAGCAATGTTTTTAAGAGTTGATGAATATTCACATTAAATTTCATCTCATTTAAAATGATGGTTTTAAAAAAAATGTATATTAGCAGATTATGGACATTGGAAGGTGCTTCATACACTCATTCTTCAACTCTCTTATAGTCATGTTTCTGCCTTTGATGTCCCATTTTTCACTCTTTCTGTAGCAATGGTTCTCAAACCATGTTCTTTGGAATTTTTTTGTTTCATGGAATGTGAATATCAGTTTTGTCAAGATTATGTTAATACTAGAACTATTTTCCTTTCAAATTTAAAATGTGAAATTATGCATCAAAATAGCAACTTGGGAAAATAGGCTTGATTGACTCTATTTTGGTACAGAATTTCCTCATTTGACCATACTCCTTTAATCTGGGTATTCTGGAACACCAGGCTCCCAGGACCAGTATCTGGAGGAGCAACAATGAAATGGAAAAAGCACTTGACTTTCCGTTCAACAAGGCTTGACCTTCAAGCCAGAAGACTTAGTTTTAAGTCTAAACTTCAATACTAATAGCAGTAACCCTGAGCAAGCCAATTAATGTATTTAAATATCACTTTTCTTTTTCTGTTAGAGGCAATGATATCTGTTTCCTGCAAGTTTGCGTTAAGAAAAGTGCTTTATAAAACTTAAATTATAATACAAATGTAAGTCATTAATACAGATTTCTTCAATATATTTCAATTCCAAAAGTATTCTTTGGCAAATTTGTTTAGGAAACATAATTCTAAGGACTGGAATAGTGTGACTGGGCAATATTTTACCTTCTGTACCTTCCTCATGTATAAAATGGTTAGTAGTGGTATTATAAGGTGCTCTCAAGTTTCTTCTAATCTCCTATAACTTTTACTCTCTGCTCTTAGGACAGGAGTAGAAATGAAATCTGTTTACAAATGTCTTCTATGACCTAGGCTTTTGGTCTCTTCAACAGAAAGACGATTGATGGGAGAGTAAGGGAGTTCCTAAGCAGTGATGAGTTTGGCCTCTAGAAGGAAGAATGAGCTTTGGACTCTTGCCACAGGGTAAGAATGAGTAGAGAAAGAATTTAGTCTCATTCCCCTTGCCAAAAAAGTAAAGGAGACTCAAGTTGTGCCAAGAGAATATTTTTATTTGGTCCTGGACTGACCAGAATATTTCCCTTCAGAATTCTCATTATCTATAAACTAGTAAAATCTTACTAAACCCCAGGGACAGGCCTCATCACCTAAGGACTACCCATAGATCATGAGTAGATCTTGCTGTGTGGTTAGAACTTACTAAACTATAGCAGCTTACATTAATAAAACTCACATCTCTGATTCTCAAAACAACCCTGTAGGCCAGGCAGTCACTTGATCTCTCCCTTAACCCTTAATTTCTTCATCTTCTATTCTTAAATCTCAAGTGAATCTAATTTATCTCTAGGACTGTGACAATGATATAACTTGGAATCAGGATGGGAGTTTGTAGAAGAGTCAAATTTTAAGAGTTCTGAGTTCAGTCACTAGAGCTGTATATGACCTTGTACGCTATAAAGCTCACTATAAATATGAACATCAGGAAGCAAATATATATTTTTTAATATTGTTCAATATTATTTCAGGCATGTTTCTCTTCCTTCTTCAGCTAGATCATAAATTACACTAGTTTAGGGATTTTGTGGTTCAAGGATCTTCTAAATGGTACTAGTGGATGGAGTACTCAGCCTGGAATCCAGCCTCAGATATTTCCTAGTTGTGGGACTCTAATCAAATCACTTAACCATGTTTGCCTGAGTTTCCTTATCTCCAGCCTCAAATGGGCTGGAGAAGGAACTGGCCAACCACTATAATATCTTTGCCAAGAAAATCTCAAATGGGATAATGAAGAGTTAGACACAACTGAACAATAACCTTTTCTTTTCCTTTTATTGACTGAAATTTGAGAATGATAAAAAAAAAATCCTCATGCTATTGATACTAAGCACATGGACATGATATCAAATAAAATTGATCTTTCTACTTTAGCTCTTCTCCAAAAGGTCAGAGCAATTGTGGGGAAAAGTCTGGTTTTAATCTAAGTAAGTAGGAGGGGTATTTATTTCCAGAACTAAGGTTCTTCAGACATGCCAGCATCTGGATTGCCTGCTTCCTACGGGCTGCAAGCCCTCAATGGGAAGGGAAATTGGGGTAAAAGATGTCAGACAAAGCACTACTTAGCTAAGACTATCTTTGGTTGATTTTGAGCATCCAGCATCTATCATACCCTGCACAGAGTTGGTACATAAATGCTGATTGGATTATGATTGTGTATTATAGCTATCTGTATTGGTATCTTACTCTTTCTAAACTCTAGGAAGGCAGTAATGTTGTCTAAATTTACCTTCCTTAGGAGAGTGGAGAGTAAGTACTCTGTATCTCAGAGGTTCCAAATGTCTATTAAATTCTTCTTTTTTTTAACCTTCTGTCTTGGAATCAATATTGCATATTGATTCCAAGGCAGAAGAGTGGTAAGGGCTAGTAGACAATGGGCATTAAGTGACTTGCCCAGAATCACACATCTGGGAAGTGAGTCCAGATTTGAACGTAGGACATTCTGTCTCTAGGCCTGACTCTCAATCCACTGAGCTTTCGAGCTGCCCCCTGTCTAGTAAATTCTAAATGTCCTGAGGAATCTGTCAGCTATCCAGCTGCCCCCATCTAGTAAATTCTAAATGTCCTGAGGAATCTGTTGTTTTTATTTAGGGAACATTGGTATTGATATCCAATTCTAAGATAAGCCATCTTGATATAGTGAAAAGGATGCTACTTTGATTTGGAATCAGAACTTGGGTTTGAATTACAGTTTTCTTTACCTTATGTTACATGGACAAGTCACCACTTCTCTCTGGGCCTCAGTTTTCCCATATGTATATAAAATGAGAGTGTTAAACTAAATGACCACTAAAGTCCCTTCTAGCTCTAAATTCTAGGTAACTTATATTTGAGAAGACCTTTGAGGATATTCCATCCCAGCAGGTAGTATTGAAAACTTAGGATGGGAAAAGGAGACCTTTTCTTGAAGACCTGCTTATGTGAATCAGGCACAGGATTTCAGGAAATTCTTAAAAGCTTGCCATCTTCTGCTTAGGGCCTTCACAGAATATGACATGACTTAACCTAAAAAGTTATATTTTCCAGAGATTTTAGAACATGGCTAGGGTACATGAACATTGAATTTGATCCTGTTGTCTTCTCTCTGCTCATCAATGATGATCTGTTTTTGGGCAGCTTCTCCAATCTCTGGGAAAATTTAATAATTACTTAGTTGCCATGATATGGGTTTAAGCAGTGGGTACAATTTGTATTACTTTGGGGCCTAGATGGAAGCTGTTTTTCTTTACTCTTGTAACATGGTGAATTGACCTGACTTTCCAAACTCTTAATTGCTGTTGTTCTCCTCTATAGGCTCCAAGTGTGCAGTGGGTTCACCATCTGACATAACCAATATGACTCTTCATGCGACCAGGACAGCTGCACTCCTCTCTTGGGTAGGTGATTTTTCCTTGTCTCTTCTTGGTGGGCAGAGGGATTCCTTTCCTTGTTCCAGTGATTTATTATTTCCGAGAAGCTGACTTTTCAGTTCTGCTTAATCCCACTCTAGGCAGAAACTCATCTTGAAAGTTCATTTAATTTCTTCAGCAGCCTTCAACCGAAATCACTATTATCTTTCTTTGCATACTTGAAGAGTTATTAAATCTCCCCATAAGTAATAAATCACCTCTAGACTTAGTAAATTCACTTCTTTTCACTTTTCCTGATAAGGATTATTGAAGATCTCTTGTTCAACATGTATCTGAAAAAGAATCCTATCTGCATACTCTTCGAGTAGCCATCCAGCTTTTGCTCAAAGATCTCTAGCAAGGGAGAACCCACAGAAGTGGTTCATTTTGCTTTTGAATAGTTTTCTTTTTTGAGGATTTTCCTTTTATCAGTCTGGAATCAGCCCCAGTAATTTCTTTTTTTTCCCCATTTGAATAAGTTTATTTAGTCAATTTAGAACATTATTCCTTGGTTAAAATAATAATAATAATAATATATAATAAATAATAAAAATAATAAATAAATAAATGAATGAATAAAAATAAAAAAATAATAAATTAAAAAATAATAATAAATTAAAAATTATTTCCCTCCATCCACCCACTCTTCCCACAGCCAACACGCAGTTTCATTGGGTATTAGTTGTGTCCTTGATCAGAATCCATTTCCATGTTGTTGTTTACATTAGGATGTTCATTTAGAGTCTACATCCCCACCAATATGCCTTCAACCCATGTATTCAAGCAGTTGTTTTTCTTTGGTATTTTTACTCCCACAGTATTTCCTCTGGATGTGGATAGTGGTTTTTCTCATAGGTTCCTCCGAGTTGTTCAGGGTCATTGCATTGCCACTAATGGAGAAGTCCATTACATTCAATTGTACCACAGTGTATCAGTCTGTGTGTAAAATATTTTCCTGGTTCTGCTCCTCTCACTCTGCATCACTTCCTGGAGGTTGTTCCAGTCCCCATGGAATTCCTCCACTTTATTATTCCTTTGAGCACAATAGTATTCCATCACCAACAGATACCACAATTTGTTCAGCCATTCCCCAATTGAAGGGCATCCCCTCATTTTCCAATTTTTTTGCCACCACAAAGAGCGCAGCTATGAACATTTTTGTATATGTCTTTTTCCTTATTATCTCTTTGGAGTACAAACCCAGCAGTGCTATCAGCTGCAGTAATTTCTACCTTGCCCCCACTTCTGCTCTTACCAAGAAGAATTTATTTAATCCTTCTAGATGACAAAATTTCAAATACTGGAAAACATTTTTCATGTAAGGGCCCTTCCTCCTGATTTAGATAATAAGTAATATATATTATATTTAACATATTATTCCCCTCCATTCCTTGTTACCAAATGGCTTCCTTGCATTCTTTACACAGAACTTTCCATCTCCTATCTCCATGCCTTTGCACATTCTATCCCTGATTCCCCTCCCCCTATACTTGCAATGCATTCATTCTTTACTTTTGCATCTTAGAATCTAAATTTCATTCAAATGCAGGTAGTACCCACAGAAGCATTGAGGTCTTTTTTTATTCCTTCAGTTTCTTGTTGAAATTACCTTGTATTTTGCATGAAATCAGAGTAAATAAAAATATGGCCCCAGAATGTGAAAGACCTGATCAAATATTTCCTCTTGATACATATTATTTAAACCTTGGATGTATTTTCTCATATATACCATAAGGGACACTGAATTAAATGGTCTCTAAAAATCCTTCTACTTCTTAAAATAGTCTTCATATTTGAGGGAGGATGAACTCTTCCCACCAGTATACTTTACAACAGCTTTTTCAAATCTCTCTCTCTCTCTCTCTCTCTCTCTCTCTCTCTCTCTCTCTCTCTCTCTCTCTCTCTCTCTCTCTCTCTCTCTCTCTCTCTCTCTCACAGAGGATCTTTGAGTACCTTTTTGTCATTTAGAGGGAAAATTTTATTTTTAGAAGGTACACACTGGCTTTTTCCCACAAAGTAGTTCATTGGAGTATGTTTTGTAATTAAATTTATAGCTCCATTAAAAACTTGGATCATTTTATTCCCCAAATTAACAATGTGATGTGGGTTTTTGAAAGAGTTATTACAGCCAGAAGATCCAAGTTCAAGTCCTTAGCTTCATTTCATAGTAGCTATATGACCTTGGGTTAGTTTCTTAACTTATCTGAGCTTTAGTTTCATCTTTTATAAGATAGGGACAACTATATTTAGTACTTTGCAAACCATGACCTGCTATTGAAATATTGAGCTACTATTATTATTACATGAACTAGATATTTTGCAAATTCCAGGAAGGTAGTTAAAACAGATATTTAAATAACCATTTGCTATGTTATTTTGAGAGGAAAACTGTTCTAAAGACAAAAAATTTTCTTCAAAATAGTAACTCAAAAGTACATATAATTGTTTTGCAAGATAGACACGAGGATTCATTTTTAAATGTATAACTTAATTATATTCTATTTTTATTTTTAAACAAAAGTAGACATAGAGTTAGGGAAATAAGAAACCATAAACTACTAGGTTTTGCAACTGATTTTTGTCTTTACCTCCCCTTTTCTATTTGTTCATTGATTAAAAAATAAAAAGCACTTGCTGACTTGTCTAAATTCTCAAGTGATCCATTATTTCGAATTAATTATTTCAAAGGAATCAAAGATTCTTTATCTGCAAAATTTCTTTTATTGCCCTAATGAACATAGATACCAAAAACAACATTACTAAATAAAATATTACCTAACAGAACACATTGACAAATTATTGATCATGACTAAAAAAGATCTGCCAATACCAAGTATGCCAAACCATTTCAAATTCAGGAAATTTATTAAGAAATTTGTTTGTCTTTTTTAACCTTTACCTTCTGTATTAGAATCAATACTGAGTATTGGTTCCAGGGCAGCATTAAGGGTTAGGAAAGGGTTAAGTGACTTGCTCAGGATCTCACAGCCAGGAAGTGTCTCAGGTCAGATTTGTACCCAAGACTTCCCATCTCCAGGCCTAGCAGTCTATCAATTGAGTCACCTAGCTGTCCCTAAATGAATTATTTTTAAGTGGCATTAATAATTGTAGAAACAGACTGATAAACTACAATGTTTTTATTTTTAAAAAGAATAAGATTAGAGATCCCTTTCCTCAACAAGAGAAGAAGCATCTGCCAAAAGCCCATATAATATACAGTCATTCAACAAGCATTTTCATTGTCTGCAGTGTGCCAGGTACTAGAGAGACAAAGACTGTAAATGAAATAGTATACCTAGCCTCAAGGAGAGAAGGAAAGGGAAATAATTTATATACATATAAAGTATATACAGAGGCCTTTTCAGGATGGCAGGAAGTCACCCACCCCTTGGGAGAGTCAGGATGAACTTCCCATAGGCCATCTGAAGTTGATCGTTGAGGAATTCTCATTGTATTAAGAGGCAGAAATAAGAATAAAGAGCATCTTAGGCATAGAAAATAGTCAAAAAATGAGAGAAGGAAAGTCAGGTGTAAAGAACAACAGAGAGACCAATTTTCTTGGTAGTGTGGAGTGAAGGATAATACTGTGCAATAAGCCTGGAAAGGTAGTAGATTTTTAAGAGGCTTTAAATAGCAAGTAGATGAAATTATACTTCATCCAAAAGGTAGTAGGTTGACTCTGTAGCTGTTATTGATCGAGGGAATTACATAGTCAAAGCTTTGTTTTAGAAATATCACTTTGACAGTGATGTAGTAATTTATTAGAGAGGGAATATCTAGACCAATTTGGAAGCCATTGCAACACTTCACACAGGAGATCATGAAGTCTTTGAACTAAGTTGGTACTGAGGTAAGTGGGGAGAAAGGGGATGGATGAGAGAGGTGTTTTGGATATAGAATCAGAAAGACTTAGCAAATGGACTGGATATGTAGCATAAGAGGGAATGAAGAGTCCAAAGGTAACATTAGGGTTATGAACCCAAGTGAATAGGACCTTCTCAAACATAGGGAAATTTTGGGAAAAGGGTGGGGTTGGAAGGAAAGATTGTTAAGTTTTGTACTTATTTTTTTGAGATGACTATGGGATGTCTAGTTGGAAATAAAAGAGGTTTTTGTGAGACTAGAGTTCATAAGATATACTAAAGTTGAACATAAAGACCTGAGAATCATCAAAATAGAAATGATAATTGCATCCAAGGAAGATAAGATCACCTAGAACCAGAAGAAAAGACTGAGGATAGAGCTTTGGAGTATACCCACAGAAGATAGGATATGGCTAAGAAATAGAAAGGTAGATCAGTGGAATAGGACAGGCATAAAACAAACAACAATAAAAGATTACAGTAAACTTGTATTTGACAAAAGCATAGATATAGGTTTTAGGGATAAGAAATCACTATTTGTTAAAAACTGTTGACAACTGAAAAATAGTTTGACAGAAACTAGACATAGACCAACTTCTTATACCACTCACTAAGATCAAAATGGATATAAGATCTAGACATAAAAGGAGATAAAGGCGTAAATAAGAATGGGGAACATAATCACCTGTCAGATTTATGGATAGGAAAGAAATTTGAGTCAACAAGAGATGGAGAGCATCATGAAATGTAAAATGGATCATTAAATAAGAATAACAAATTGAAAAGTTTTTGTACAAATAAAATAAATGTTGCCAAAATTAGAGGGAAAGCAGAAAATTGGGGAACATTTTTTATAGATAGTTTATAGAGAACCTTGTCAGATTTATGAGAATAAAAGCCATCTTCCAATTAATAAATGAGCAAAAGATGAACAGACAATTTTGAGGTGAAAAAATCAAAGCCATATATAGGTATGTGAAAAAATGCCTTAAATTACTACCGATTAGAGAAATGCAAACCAAAACAATTCTGAGACATCTCACACCCATCAGATTGGCTAAAAGGACAACATGACAGGATGTGAAGGGCCTGTGGAAAAATGGGAACTCTAAATACACTGTTGGTGGGGCTATGAGCTGATCCAACCATTTTGGAGAGCAACTTGGAATTATACCCAGAGAATTAAAAAACTAAGTATACCTCTGTTTCTTACGGAGATGAGGGGGGAAAAGAAAAGAAGCTATATATAAGCTATATATGAGAAGCTATATATAAGTTCCATAATACTTATACCAGCTCACTTTGTGGTGGCAAAGAATTTGAAATTCACAGAATACCCATTAATTGGGGAATGACTAAACAAATTGTGATGAAATACTACTGTGCCATAGAAAAGGACAAGCCAGCTAATTTTTTTAAAAAACTTTGAAAGAACTATATGGGATAATGAATAGCAAAATAAGCAAAACCAAGAAAACCTCCCAGACAGCTACAGAATTCATACTAGAAAAGTAAATTGTGAAAGTTACCTCCAAAGAATAAACTGAAAAATGGAAACATGAAAGACTCAATTTATATGAACACGTCTTTCTCTCAGACAGTGCATTCTATGATCTGGGGAAGGTGGAGAGGGGCTGGGACACTTGTGGATAAGTTTTGTTAATTAAAGAAAAAATTCAGTGACATTGGGAGGGAAAAAAAGATTCGATATGGACCCAGCAAAAAAGACTGAGCAGGAATGAATGACCAGACAGAAGGTTCCAGAGTTGACTTTGTTTCTATTAAATTGAATTATTGGAACAAGACAGCTGTACTTCGTTATGCAAAAAGAGAATATATACACATGTGTACGCAGATAGTTCTTATTTTATATAAATTCACATAATATAAATTCAACTAGTGAAAGAATTTTGAAATTGGCATTCTTAAAAAAAAATTTTTTTTTTTACCTCTTGCCTTCTGTCACTACCAAGTATCAGTTATAAGTCAGAAGAGTGGGAAAGGCTAGGCAGTTAGGGTTAAGTGACTTGCCTGGGGTCATATAGCTAGTAGGAAGTGTCTGAGGCCAGATTTGAAATCAAATCCCATCCAATTCCAGACCTAACTAACTGTCCACTGAATTATCTACCTGCAGCTCTAAAAAATCTTGATCAAAATTCCTTATACAAATCAGACATATGATAAGGACAGTGTAAACAATGGCAAAAGCTCTAAGTCAATTCCTACATGTCTGCAGGCAGTAAGTGATCCTGTGCCTCTCCCTGTGTTCAGTGGTGATCCTTACGTTTTCACACTGACTGACTGCAAACATACTGGAGGGAAAAAGTGAGTCATCTCATAAGTGTAAGCCAGTAGACTTTGTTATATAGGCTAAGTGAAATGGATAGGTAGACCATATTCAGATTACAGACAGGTCTGTTGAATAATCCACTTAAGTAAAGCAAAAATGAGAGAGCGTGTTTAAGAAAATGTATCTTAGAAGTATTATCTCATACATATCAGCAAAAATAAAAACACTTTTGCTGATTGAATGGGTGAAAAAAGGTACTATTCATTTATTGCTAATGAAATTGCAAGTTATCAGAATTTTTTTTAGCTAATAATTTAATTGTTGCACATGTTAGTCAAAATAAAGTTTGACTAACAAAACTATTCAGAGATATTTGTAGGATAACATTCCTAGAACTGAAGAAAGCCTGGTAGGAACCAGTATAGGGGGAAAGTTAAACAAAATCGTAAAAGTTAAATAAATTGTATATATTAATGAATATTATGTATAGTTAATACAGTTCAGTGATACAGTTAAAACCAACCAGTATATGGAGTTTGTGAAGACATCTGGAAGGAACTTTATGAAATAATTCTAAATGAAAGAGGGGGAAAAGCAGAACCAAAGGATAGTATGATCTTAACTACCACTGTGTAAACAGGAAAGTAAATGGGAATATACAAAGAAAAAAAATTGCTGAAACTTAAGTGAAACAACTAAAAAATTATGACATTTTCTGTGTTGAAATTTAAACTATTATACTGAAGTATTACTTGAGTTGTCTAATTATTCCATTGGTATTATTTTAGCCTCATCAATAAATTTATGTTTCTCAACCCTTAGCAAACACCTAAAAAATAAATGCATTCTGATGGCATCATTTCTGCAATTAAATATTGACCCAGTTCCAGAGTATTATAGTCCTAGACTAGAGGGAACCTAAAGGTCTTCCTCATTTTACAGTTGAGGCAACTTGGACTCAGAAAACTTAAGTAACCATGTAAGTTTCAAGAACTAGGAATCTATTATAGATCCTCTGATTTTAAATCCAGTAATTGAGTCTTGAGAATACTGCCACTAAAAATTAGTTTAATGATTATGCAGAGCCTATTGTAACTTATTTGTCACAATACTTACTAAACTTATTGTAAAAGTTTACAGAAATAAATCAATCAAATTTTCTGTAGCTTTATCTCTCCTAATATTTAGCATATCCCCAAGTACAAAAGTGCCTGATACACACTCAGGGACTTCATTTGGCCTGTAACACTCTTTTTTTTTTTAAACCCTTACCTTTCGTCTTTGAGTCAATACTGTGTATTGGCTCCAAGGCAGAAGAGTGGTAAGGGCTAGGCAATGGGGGTCAAGTGACTTGTGCAGTGTCACACAGCTGGGAAGTGTCTGAGGCCAGATTTGAACCTAGGACCTCCCATTTCTAGGCTTGGCTCTCAATCCACTGAGCTACCCAGCTGCCCCCAGGCCTGTAACACTCTTAAGTATGACCCAAACATTAAAATGTAATTGGGAAATATTTAACAAGATAAGTAAAAATACAGTAAACCATAGGTAATGTTAATATGTGGCTTTCAAAGTCAGTATGTACAGAAATCTTTACATATGATTAGTTGACTTTGAGTTTGACCACAGTGGCCAAATGGGCCAAATATGTCAGGCAGTAGACAAAAACAAAGACAAAAAGAACAGACTGATGAAAGGAGCTAAAAGTCTATTGAGCAGATGGTGTATATTTGTATGTCAACGATGGTGACACTATGGTATACATGCCAAAGATGACATGCAAAGTGCTCTCTGTAGGCATGCATGCTGCCGTCCATCCTACTCCCCCCATCTACTGAGCCACTCCCCCATTCCCCCTCCAGTGTGCCTGATGGCATTTTTTCACATCATCCTCCCCTCTGCCCAGCAGCCCAATGGGAGCACTTCCTCCCTCTTCCTTGTGTGAGGGGGGAGGGGGGTAAACTAAAAAGTTTGCCATCACTGGTATATGTGGATAAAAAATAAACACAAGGTAATTGGTGGGGGGACATTGCTGGTTGAGGAGGAAGATCTCCACCTGGATGGTAGTGCTTAAGCTAAGTTTGGAAGGAAAGAAGGGAACTTAGCAGAGGAGGTGAGGAAAGAGTGCCCGCGAGGCATCAAGTCAGTCATTGCAAAGGCAGAGAGATGGCATGGGGGACATATGAGGACTGACTAGCAAAGACAGTCACAATATATAGAGAAAGGGGAATAATATGTAATGGGCCTGGTTATGAAGTACCAAACAGAAGTTTCTATTCTAATGTGTGGAACCACTGATGCTTAATGAGTTGGGGAGGGACCGTAGGTACATCACTTTAACCCTGTTTGCTTCAATTTACTCATCTGTAAAATGAGCTGGAGAAGGAATTGGCGAACCACTCCACTATTTCTGCCATGAAAACCCCAAAAGGAGTCATGAAGAATAAGACTCCACTGAAGCAACTGAACAGCTGGTCAGATTAGTAGTTAAGAACTTTGGTCACAATGCAGTAGGGAGAGGCTTGAGTAAGGGAGGCCCATTTTGTAGACCAGGCGAGAAGTGTTGAGAACCTGAAGTGGGATTACAGCCATGAGTATATCAATACTAGCTTTATTGTCTTTATCATTCTTATACTAGAAAGATGGGGATGAATGCAAGAATTTTTTAAAAATTCTTTCTGTATTAGTAGCAATTCTAAGACAAAAGGGTAAAGACTAGACAATTGAGGTTAAGTAACTTACTGAGGATCCCACAGCTAGGAAGTGTATGAGGCCACATTTGAACCCAAGACCCTTCCATCTCCAGGCCTGGCAATCTATCCACTGTACTATTTAGCTGTCCCAAATATAAGACTTCTTGTAGAGATTAAATCAACTAAATTTAGCAGCTGAGAAGTGAGGGGCAGTGAAAATTCAAGGATGATAGTAAGATTGTAAAACTGGGTGACTAGAAGGATGGTAGGGAGTCCTCTTAACAGTATGAGGAATAGTATCAATTCTTAATAAAATTTTTTTGGTGGAATAAGTTCAGTTAGATTGTAGTTTCTTTAAGTTATGGCTCTGTTACATACTGGCCATGTGACCATAACCTCTCCAAGTCTTAGTTTCCTCATCTGGAGATTGTAATCATTGCCCTGCCTACCTTACAGTTTTGATGTGAAGATTAAATGAGATCTAGCTGATGTGGAAGTTAGTTCTTGATTTTTGTTATAAAGATTTTTTCTATTTCTTTTTTGATGGATGAGTGGGAGGGGAGAAAAGTTAAATTTTTTAAAAATCGAATGAAGTAATGTATATAAGTAATCAGAGATTGTATATATATATTTTTTACCAGTTTTAAAAAAATACTATCCTTACAAAAGCTCTATGAGATAATAATAATTGTTTTGTTTAAAAAATTACGAATATAAAATTTTAAAAGAGTAAGCAATGAACTACAATTCAGAAATATTCTGTAGTAATATTCTTTTTTTTTTTTAGCCCTTACCTTCCATCTTGGAGTCAATACTGTGTATTGGCTCCAAGGCAGAAAAGTGGTAAGGGCTAGGCAATGGGGGTCAAGTCACTTGCCCAGGGTCACACAGCTAGGAAGTGACTGAGGTCAAATTTGAACCTAGGACCTCCCATCTCTAGGCCTGGTTCTCAATCCACTGAGCTACCCAGCTGCATACAAAGCCTTTTCTGCATTATTCGCCAGTAATAAACTTCCTACTTTGACCAAAAGCTTATTGGGGAAAAACTCCAAACTTGATATATTTTGTTCTTGTTCTTAAGCAAATGCCAGTATTTTACAAGACAAAATATAGCAGTAGGTTAAACAGGCAAATTTAGCCACTGAATTAGATGATGTCAGCTAAAACAACTTGAATATCATTGTTTTTATTCTATTAAGGGAGACAAAGCTACAGATGTTTATTAAAGGGCTATGGTCCCTACGCTATTCTCCATGTTGGAACTGCAAATACAAGGGGAAAAAAATGACTTGCCTCTGCCTCTCTTCCTCCCAGAGTTTCTAATAGGGGAAGACATAAACAGAAGAGAACTGATGGGTGGTACCCTTCTGGGGCTTGGCATAAAAATCTAGAAAGTCAGGAGAGAATAAAAGCTGGCAGGCCTGAGCCCCTTCCCAAAATGGAGGTCTCAGGAGGAGGGGGCCAGAATGGCAGAGAGAAATTCCAGAGTGGAAAAGTTATAGTCACTGAGGGGTTTGGAAAATTAAAATGAACAAGGGATATCAGGAGACATGAAGAGAGATTCTTATTGTCTTAGAATGCTCATCATTCCTAGCTTTTATTCAGCATTTTACAAATTTCAGTTTTCCTCAAATATATTCTTTTTCATTGTAACAATCCTTTTAGGAGGGAGTTGCATCCACTTGACCTGTAAGGAAACTGAGGTCCAAGGACAAGTAGAAAGTAAATTATTTGGGCCAGCTAGGTGACTCAGTGGATTGAGAGCCAGATCTAGAGATAGGAAGTTCTGAGTTCAAGTCACTTAACCCACATTGCCTAACCCATACCACTCTTCTGCCTTGGAACCCAATACATTGTATTGATTCTAAGATGGAAGGTAAGGATTTAAAAAGAAAGTTAATTATTTCCAAGAATATAATTTCATTCTCCACACTTCTGATCATGCTTAATCCACTACAGGTAGTGGAGGGTATTTTCATAACCATTTTACAGAGGAAATTGAGGTAGTCAAGTTAAGAGACTTCCCTAGGCCACCCAGTTAAAAGATGTCTGAGGCCAGATTTAAACCAAGAACTTTTTTTAAAAGTTTATTTAATTAATTCACAAATATTCTAAATTAATTTAGGATATTTTTCTAGTTCCATGAATCATATTTGTTCTCTCCCCTCCTCCAACCCCCATCCCGTAGCCAACAAGCAATTAATTCCACTGGGTTTTACATATGTCATTGATCAAGACCTATTTCCATATTATTAGTATTTGCACTAGAGTGATTGTTTAGAGTCTACATCCCCAATCATATCCCCATTGAACCATGTGATCAAGCAGTTGTTTTTCTTTTGTGTTTCTACTTCCACAGTTCTTTCTCTGGATATGGATAGTGTTCTTTCTCATGAGTCCCTCAGAATTGTCCTGTATCATTGCATTGCTGCTAGTAGAGAAGTTCCTTATATACAATTGCGCCACAGTGTATCAGTCTCTATATATAAGGTTCTCCTTGTTGTGCTCCTTTCACTTTGCTAAATTCCTGGAGGTCATTATTCCTTTCAGCACAATAGTATTCCGTCACCAACAGATACCAAAATTTGTTCATCCATTCCCCAAACAGAGGACATCCCCTCATTTTCCAATTTTTTGCCACCACAAAGAATGTGGCTATAAATATTTTTGTACAAGTCTTTTTCTTTATGATCTCTTTTGGGGTTTAAACCCAGAATTAATATAGCTGGATCAAAGGACAAGGCAGTCTTTTAACACCCTTTGGGCATAGTTCCAAACTGCCTTTCAGAATGGTTGGATCAATTTACACTCCACCAGTAGTGCATTAATGTCCCAATTTTGCCACATCCCTGTCAGCGTTCATTACTTTGCTTTACTGTCATGTTAGCCAATCTGCTAGATGTGAGGTGATAGCTCAGAGTTGTGTTGATTTGCATTTCTCTGATTATAAGAGATTTTGAATAATTTTTCATGTGCTTATTGATAGTTTTGATTTCTTTATCTGAAAATTGCCTATTCATGTCCCTTGCCCATCTGATCAATTGGGGAATGTTTTGATTTTTTTTTGTACAATTGATTTAGTTCCTTATAGATTTGAGTAATTAGACCTTTGTCAGAGGTTTTTGTTATAGAGGTTCCCCCCCAATTTGTTGCTTCCCTTCTCATTTTGGTTGCATTGGTTTTGTTTGTACAAAACCTTTTAAATTTAATCAAAATTGGTTATTTTACTTTTTGTAATTCTCTTATCTCTTGCTTGGTCTTAAACTCTTTCCTTTCCCATAGATCTGACAGGTAAACTATTCTATGTTCACCTAATTTACTTATAGTTTCCTTCTTTATATTTAAGTCATTCACCCATTCTGAATTTATCTTGGTGCAGGGTGTGAGATGTTGATCTAAACTTAATCTCTTCTATTCTGTTTTCTAATTTTCCCGACAGCTTTTATCAAATAGTGAGTTCTTGTACTAAAATTTGGGTTCTTTGGGTTTATTGAATACTTGCTTGCTGAGGTCATTTACCCAAAGCCTTTTCCACTGATCCTGCCTTCTGTCTTTCTTAGCCAGTGCCATATTGTTTTGATGACCACTGCTTTATAGTACATCCTTCACATTTTTTCTCATTATTTCCCTTGACCTTACTAAAACCCTTAAAAGAAAAAAAAAATTTCCCTCTCTTTCTTATTTACCTTTTCATGTTTCTCTTGAGTTTTGTATTTGGACATCCAATTTTCCATTTAGTTCTGGTCTTTTCTTTACAAATAAACTTGAAAATCTTCAATTTTGTTAAATGCAATACTTTTCCCTGGCTCCCAGTAGTTTATAATCAGTTTTGATGGGTAGGCGATACTTGGTTGTAGGTCCAATTCTCTTGTCTTTCTGAATATCATATTCCAAGCTTTGAGGTGCTTTAGTGTGGAGGCTGCCAGATCCTGTGTAATCCTGATTGGTGCTCCTTGATATCTGAATTGTTTTTGAGTTCGTGAATTTTCTCCTTAGCTTGGAAATTCTTGAATTTGGCAGTTACATTCCTGGGAGTTGACTTTAGAGAATTTAACGTACAGGGTGATTTATGGACTTTTTCAATGTTTATTTTGCTCTCTTGTTCAAGAATATCAGTGCAGTTTTCTTGGATGGTTTCTCTTTATTTCCAGGTTTTCTAGTAGGCCTATGATTCTCAAATTGTCTTTCCTGGACATGTTTTCCAAGTCAACCATCTTCTCAATGAGATATTTCATGTTTCCTACTAATTTGTCATTCTTTTGACTTTTCTTTTTTAATTTTTGCTGTATTGTGAGATCATTAGCTTCTACTTACCCAATTCTAGTCTTTAAAGACTGTTTTTCAGCTATGATCTTTTGATTTTTCTTTTCAGTTTGGTCTATCCTGCTTTTCATGACTTCTAGATCATTTCTGGTCTTCAGTTTGTTTAGCATTTCATTTGATTTCTAGGCTTTTTCAAAGTGGGAGATTCTTTTTTGACTATTTCCCACTTTTCTTGCCAAGTTTCTTCTGTCTTTCTCACATTTCATTCATCATCTCAAATCTGAGCTTCTCCAGAGCTTTTCACCAATTTCCATTATTTTTGGAAGGTTTGGATATGTTTGCTTGTTTGTCGTCCTATGCTGTCTCCTATGTAGTCTGGGATTTTTCTCTATAGAAATCATTGAGGGTCAAGGTTGTTTTCTTGTTTGTTTGTTTGTTTGTTTGTTTGTTTTTGGTAGTTGCAAATTGTAATTCCTGGGTATTGGTGGCCATTTCTGTACTAGTTCGTTCTTCCCTTCCCAGTCAGAAATCTGAGTGAGGAGGGCAGGCTCTCTCTCTATGGAACTATGGAGAGGTTTTTTTTTGCCCAAGGCTATTTTTCAGTCTCAGCTGCATCTGTTTTGCATAACCTCTCTCTGCCCTATCTCCATGCCCAATCTCTGTGTTCCTCTGCCTCCTGGGGTCCCAAGTCTCATTGCTCTCTGGGGTAAGTTTGTGGGGTCCTCAGTCTCCCAAGAACTGTGCTCACTCTCAACTCTAGCACCTTAGGTAGAGTGGGGAAGGGGTGATAAGCTTGCACTTTGGTAGGAGCACCTTTACCCCCTTATAGTGTGGAAATGCCCAAACCCTGCCTACCTTCAAGACTGCATCCTATGGAGGAGTGATGAGCCCCTTCACTTGTGTGATTTTGACCTTTGTCCTTTTGAGGTGCTTTATATTGGTAGGTGGTGAGGAGAACAAGTCCCTTGCTTTTACTCTGTGGCCATTTTAGCCTGGAAGTCCCTAAACCAAGAAGTTTCTGACAACAGTGTAAATGAAAAGAATAACCTTTTAAACTGTGAACTCTTTGTAATTATAATGACTAGAGAAAAGTTGAAAAAAATGTACTTACCTCTTTGCAGAGATGAGGGATTTTGACTGTAGAAATGTATGACACTTCATATTTTGCTTCATTTTGTAGAACTCCTTTTTCATCTCTATTCTGTTGGACAGGAAAAGGGCAAGAAAATATTCAGAAATGGAAGGTCACTAAATTGCAGAAAATGTCAATAAGAAGTTCAAAAATAAAGCTATTAAAAATAAGGGTTTGGCTAGATGACCTCTGAGCGCCTCTAAATATATTATCCTATTGTATATGCTAAACATATACAGAAATTTTTTTCTCCTCAGAGTTGAAAGGGTGGGAGGGACCTCAGAAGCCATCTATTCCTACCTATTCTTGATGCAATCTCCTCTCTATCATTCCCAAATAAATGGTCTACCTTGGTTTGAAGACTTCTAATGAAGGGGAAACTCAATACCTCTTAAGAAAGTCCATTCCACTTTTGTGTAGCTCTTAGAAATGAAGAGAGAGAGGTTTTGCAGGACTTGTGGACCAAGATGCAAGAGAAGATTCCAACAGAATGTCCCTGGTTGGTGACAGTTTAAGCTGACCGGGGGGGGGGGGGGGGGGGGGGGGGGGACTTTGTCTCTTCCTGGAAGACACTTTTTTTTTTTTTCAGTTTCCCATCCTATTATCCCAATAAACCCCTTGACTGAAAAAGCAACTGGAGTATCTTTATAGTTTACTCAGGAGGGAGGGAAGAAGCAAAAGCTTCAAGAAGATTTGGGAGGTGAGGGAGGCAAAAGGGAGAGGTTCTTTAAGGGAGGAAGGGGGTTAGGAAATAGATTGATCCATCAGCGATCAGTAAGGATCAATAGGCAAACCCCAGAGTAAACCCCAGGGCATTTCTTTATAAGTAGTTCCCCTGTGTACCAGTATCCGTGTGTGGTGGCATCCCTCAGCATTTCTGTTTTCCCTCCATTACATATAAGCAGCCTCAGGTCCCTATAGGCAGCCCTCTCTAGTCACAGCCAGAAAACAACAGTCATTGCTGAAGAAACAGTTTCCCCTCTGTTTACCTCTCCATTTCAACAAGTAAAAGTTTCCCTCAGCTTACATCTTTATTACACAGGAAAAGTCTAATTTTTTAATAGCCCGTCAGATACTTGAAAATCATTATCATGTTTTCTCTAAGTCTTCTATTCTGCAACTTAAAAATCACCAGCCTTCACCAATCTAAATATGGTATGATCTTGATGATCTTCACCCTATCCCCCAACTCATATCCAGCCATTTACAAGTCTTTTTGATTCTTGCTTCACAATATCACATGTCTGTTCTCATCTCTCTGCTCACACAGCCCCAGTAGTCAGTAGAATGGTGCAAATATTGACCTGACCCCAAAGCCTGAGGTCTTTGAGACACCT
The DNA here is from genome assembly GCF_027887165.1 of Monodelphis domestica. Taxonomy (NCBI): domain Eukaryota; kingdom Metazoa; phylum Chordata; class Mammalia; order Didelphimorphia; family Didelphidae; genus Monodelphis; species Monodelphis domestica. The sequence continues at coordinate 349,582,941 of NC_077230.1, forward strand.
TGTTAATTTCAAATGACTCCTGCTTTATCTGGCTATTCTCTATCTTGCAGGTGAACAGCCTACAGATTGCTGAACCTGTGACATCAGTGCTAGAGCTCCAAGACTGCAACATCTTTATCCAGATCATCAACCGCATGTGAGTAGGAACCATTCCCATCCCAAGTGACTTTAAGGGAAGCATGGGGCTCCTAGGCTGGGGACTACATAAAAATGGAACACAGTGCCCAACAGGTCCTCCTTCTCCAGTGACTGGTCCAAGCATTGGCTAATTCTAGGCATTGGTTGTCCATACATAGGTGATTAGAAGAGTATAGATTGCTTCGTGCAAGAATTAGGTAAAGGAACTAAGAACTTTAGCATAAGTAAAAACATTTGAGGGTTGAAATTGGCTCAATGTCTTCCAATATATATAAAAGTCTTAATCTGGAGAAAAGGCATTAAAATGCTTGACCCTTGAGGATAGGACAGCAAATGATAATTCTTGATGATTTCTGTGAGCTGACTAGGAAGAAGGTAGTCTAAGATACACATCAACCACACACTTCATTGAACTTAGTTGTAGTGAGATTGAATGTGAGAAGAGAGAGATCCTCTTGTCCAAAGGTGTTAAACACTCGGCCTTTGGGCTAAAACATAGCTAATATTAACACATGGTTTTTTAAATCAACATATGGCCCACAGGGATTCTTATGCACAATGTATTGGCCTCCATTTCTAATTGTGTTGGACAACACTGATCTATTCCATCCCCTGCCCTTCCTCCACCTATTTTTTTGCATAAGGAAACTTAAGGTGTTGGGGGGAAGTGAATGGCCTAAAAGGTCATACAGATAATATGTAGCAGAGATTGGATTCAATCCCAGGTCCTTTGATTCTAAATTCAGGAGTGCCTAGGTGCTTTAAAAGGCTAGTTGGCAAAGGGTTAATTATCCTGTGTTTTCCACTTTGCAAATGCTATTCCTGGAAGTTTATCAGAAATCTTGTTCAGACCAACATCTTTTGCCATATGGATACAAAATAAGTTAAAAGTAGATATACTTTTTTAAAAAGTATATCTGTAGAGAATTCTTAAACAAAACCTAAAGGAGATCCTAGATCATTTCATTAAATGAAAATGGAAAATATTTTGCATCAATAAAATCTTTGCATCAAATATCTTTTACTAGCATCTGATATTCACAAGTATATAGGAACTAACACAAATATATAACCATAGCCTTCCCAAATTGATGTCCTCAAAAGAGATGAACAATTTTAAAATGAAGATTCCAAACTGTAAACAACTATATGAAATATTTTTCCATATCATTGATTTTTAGTGCAAATCAAAACCATTTTTGAGATTTTACTTCAAACCCAGAAAATTGGCAAGTTTGTCAAAATAATAATAGGTCAGTATTGGAGGGGTTGGGGAAAGACAAACACACTGTTAAACTATTGATGGACTTGTGAATTGGCCCAACAGTTCTGCAAGCAATTTGAAATTAGACTTAGTCCCCATCTCTCCTCTGTCTTGTTTATACATCTAGAGTGTCATATCCAATTTTGAAGACATATTTATTGTAGGTTCTTTAGAAGAGGACAAAGTGGTGAGGTTACAGAGCATTAAGACTGTGCAAGGATTAAAGGACCTGGAAATATTATTATCTATCAGTCTAGATATCTATTAGTCTAGAAAAGATTAGAAATTTAAGAGAGCCATGATTCCTGGCGACAAGCATTCTGATGGGCATATATTTGCAACTTGGATGAGAGTTATTTTGTTTGACCTCAGAGGTAAGAATTAGGAATGAAAGAGGGAAAATGAGAAAGAGGAGGGAGGTGGGTTTGACTTCATACTCTCTGAGCTTATAGAATCAGAGATTTAAAGTCAGCCAGTAAGGATGCCTTGAGCATTGTGCTAAAAGCATGATAAGAATACAAAGACACATGATCTCTGCCTGCCAGGAACTTATAGTAAAGTATACCAAACACAGAATGTTCTAAGTGCAAAACTTTGTGGCTCTGATTGTGACACAGTAGTTCAGAGACAAGAAATATGACTTGGACTATTGTACAGAGGCTTTCTGGAAGAAGTGGGTTTTGAACTAGACCTTGAAGGATGGTCAGTAAGATGGAAGAGGAAGACATTCTAGTTTGGAGCAGAGAAAACATATAAGCATAAAAGTCTTTAAGGTGGAACAAGCAGAAAGGATCTTGTTGAATTTTAAAGCTAAACATCTTTATCTGTTGTGATCAGCAAAGCTGTTTGTTTTTACTCTGATATAAGAGCTCCCCCTGCTGCCTTCCTTGTTGTCTTGGTTGGCTTTGTTCCCTGTTTTGTACAGTCTACAAAACCAGTGAGAGACAGTGGGAAAATAGTTGTGCTCATACCCAAATTCTGGGGAAAATATCTAACTCCATGGGCTTGTCACAAGTTCTGTTTGCCTTCAGCCTTGTTCAGTGGCAGAACTTTTCCCTGACTTTCCAGAGCCTTTCTTCTCTGTTCAGTTATTTTCAGTTCTTGGTCAAGTCTCCTGACTCCATCAGCCCCCTTTCAGTGTTGTCATTGGCTATGTCCAGGACTTCTAGTGTCCTATCCTTTCTTCTATAACTTCAAGAATCATTGGTCCAGCTTCCCACTCAAATTGAGGGTTAGGGGAATTATAAGATTTTGATGAAGTATCTCTTAGACATTTAGTAGCTGAAAAAGAAACCAACATAGATAGTCATAATAAACAATATTACATGGTTAATAATCCTAAATGCACAAGAACACAAATCCAAAAGGCAAAGACTTTTATTGACTGAAGGGTTTTGACAAAAGCTTCCTGGAATAGGTGATACTTGAATTGTATTCTAAAAGATGGATACGAAATTTAGGTAAAAAGGAGGACAAAAGACATTCAAAATGAATGTACAAGTGTTTGAGAAAGCAGAAAATTGCCCATTTAAACCAGATTTAAGAGCAACTAATATGAGATAAGACTGGAAAGGTAGGGTGGTGCCAAGTTATACAGCTCCCTGAATACCAACCAGAAGACTTTCACATTAGTTAGTAGTGAGCCACTGAAGACCTATGAGCAGAAAGTGACTTAAGTAGATCTAATACTCCACTGAGCTTCCACATATTGGGAGATAGACTATGTACATCTGGTCTCTGCCTTCCCCAGATCATAAAAATGTCTCTTAAAGACTTATATTTGGTTGCAGCTAGGTGGCTCAGTGGATTCCCTCAGACACTTACTAGTTATGTGACCCTGGGCAAGTTACTTAATTCCAGTTGCCTAGTTCTTACCATTCTTCTGCTTTCGAACTGATACTTAGTATTGATTTTTTTTAAACCCTTCTGTCATAGAATCATTACTGTGTATTGGTTCTAAGGCAGAAGAGCAATAAGGGCTAGGCCTTAGGGGTTAAGTGACTTGCCCAGAGTCACACAGCAAGTGTCTGTGGCCATATTTGAACCCAGGACTTCTTGTTGCTAGATCTGGCTCTCAATTCATTGAACCATCCAACTGTTTCTCCTAGTATTGATTCTAATGCAGAAGGTAAGGGTTTAAAAAAAAAAAGACATATCTGAAAGTAACCTTAGAGAGTCTAGCTTAGCTCTAACAGCACTTTGACTATAACATCTTTAAAGCGTGACTATCCAGCCTCTCCTTGAAGAACTTCAGTGATGGAGAACTCACTAGTTCATCCCTCATCTTTCTTTCCTCAGTAAACATTAATTGAGAAAGGTAAAAATGATGTGAATGTTAGGTGAATTGCTTCTTATTCTCTCTCCCAGAAACAAGTACAGGACTGGCCTCTCTGTGGGACTCGGGCAGGCCAGGACTGGGGGAATGGACATTTGGGGATAGAATGGAAAAGTTACCTAAGCACTTTTGTCTTAATGCTTCTTCTATTTCTAGCCATGGCACTGAAGAGGGGCAGCAGATCCTGGAGCAGCCTCTGCTGGACAGACTCAACTTCATCGCCAACTTTCTGCAGAGTGAGTATCTTTCCTCTCTTGTTGGAGAAGGAGTTTTCATTTTCTTACCCTTTGGGGATTGGGGAGCCAGAAGGGGGGGAGGTCACAGGGTTCCTTGGAGAGAGGAGAAGACTTCAAAAACCTTTTTTAAATGAAAGGAATAAGTGGGAGAGAGTTGGCTATGATTCCATAGCTGTCCCTCAAGACTTAGAAACATCTCTACTAGGATATACAGATGTATGAGAGCGAATGTCACACTATACAGGGTTTTCCTTCCCCCATCCCTGAGCAAAGCAATGAAAGACTGGTATCTCTTGGTACTTTCTTGGACACAACTGTGAAGAATCCACAGTTGTGTCCAAGAAAGTAACCAAGCATATCCCTCCCATTTTGCCTCTTGAATGTCACTTTCTTCACCTCTAAAAAGGAGGGTATCTGCCTTCCTTTCTTTACTGTGTTGTTGGAGAAGATGAACTGGAACAAATAAAATGTTTTGAAAAAGTAAAAACATCAAGATAATTTCCATTTTGAGTACTTTTAAGGTTCAAAGAGTATTCTTCCCAATAACCCTATTAGGAAGGTCATTCAATATTGTAATTCCAATTTTATAGCTGAGGAAACTGGCTCAAAGATATTATCTAACTTGCCCTGGTGTCATAGGCCAATGAATTGTGGAACTATGACTCCAACCCAGGATTTGTGATTCTTGGGCCAGAGCACTTTCTATTATACCACATTGTCTTTACTGGCTTTAGTCAGTTCATTTTAACCACTGGATTTATTAACTAAATGTAAGCATTTATTAAATGCCTACTATGTGCAAGGATGTTCTTGTAGATCCTGGAGGCAGAAAGACAATAACCAAACAGTCTCTACACTCCTTCAGAACACCCATGATCAGGACATTCTACTAAAGAAACACCACAAGTATTCATTTGAAAAGGAGTACACTAGCAGCTGGAGGATATCAGAGAATATAACCCCTGAGAAAGGCTTTGAAGGGAGCAGAAGATTTGGAGAGGTGGGCACAAAGGAAAGTGCTTTCCTAGCAAAGGAATGGAAGATAGAGTGTGAAGCATCAAGAGCAGCTACTGTTCCTGCTTGACTGGAATGTGACTAGTATGAATAAGGCCAGACTGTGAAGGGGCTTCAGTGTCAGGCCCAGGAATTGATACTTTATCCTAGTGATAATGGGCCACTCATGTTTTTTTAACAGAAGAGGGATTAGGGTCATACTTGTGTTTTCAGAAGATGATTTGTCAGCTTTGGTAAGAATGATTTGGTATGGAAAGGCTCTTAAGCAGAAAGACCTAAGGAATGCGTTATTGTAGCAGAGAGAAGATAAAGGCTTTAGCTAGATTGGTAACCATATCCATGTTGAAAAGGCAATAGATGTGAGATGGTTGCAAATGTTTGTAGTAGAGATAGATTTGAGAAGATGATGGGGGGTTTTTTGGACATGATAAAGTTTCAGATGCTAATGGAATCTCTTAGGCATTATCTAGCTCACAGTTGAAAATTAAAGACTATATATTAAAGAAAAAATATTAAAGCAAAATAAGTAGATTAGGGAGTCATCTGTTTAAAGTTATAATTGAACCCATGAGAACTGGCATGATAATCTAAGAAGAGAATATAGAAGGGAAGAATGTCCAGATTTTTAGAAGGCATCCACTCTTGAGACAACAGGAGATGGATGATGACCCAGCAAAGGAGATCATGAAGAAGCAATCCAAAAGGCAGGAGAAAATATTGCCACTAAAGCAAAGAGAGGAGGAATAAATCTACAGAAGGAGAGAAGGTAGTGGGTTCAAGTTGTGAAGAGGACATGAATAGGATGGGAATTGAAAAAGGTCATTTGATTTAGTAAGTGAAGAGATTTTTTTGGTAACCTTGAAGAGAAAACCCTGCTCCCAGAAATCAGTCTGTAAGTGATTGTTGAGGAGTAAGTGGTAATAAATGCTAGCTATTGATGAAGAAATGGAGAAGAAAGCAGGGAATGCAAACATTTATTTCAAGGACTTGGGCAGTGAAAAGGGAAAGAAGATATAGGATGTAGCTTTAGAGAGCATAGAAGGGTCAAATGACTTTTCTTTTTTAAGAATGGTAGACTTCTGTATGTTTATATGCAGCATGGCCAGAACTATTAGATAGGCAAGGGTTCAAGTTAAAAAAAAAAAAAAGAAAGAGGACATGATTGATAGAACAAGCTCCTGGAAAAGATAGGAGGGAATCAAATCAGGGGCCTAGGAGGAAAGGTTGGCCTCAGCGAAGAGAGAAAGACTTCATCCTTAGGTATGAAATAAAAGGAGGAAGAGATGGATGATAACCTAAAGGGAGTTTTGAGGTGTGAAGTTTGGTCTTAAGTTCTTTCTAGAATCTTGCATTGATACAGAATTCATAACTTTTTTTTAATTACCTTTTATGTCTCACCGCAGATTCTTATGTTTTGTTTTGTTTTTTATAGCAGGGAGGAATGACTAGGTAGAACTATTCCAAGTCAGAGTAGCATTATCATCCTCCTCTCCTCTTTCTCTTCCTCCTCTTCTCCAAGTCAGCTATCTTCCTTAGCTAACCCTGCAAACTCAAGAAGGGAATTCAGGTCATGGAAAAATATTCTAAATTAACTAATTAAGTATAAGTTAAAAAAGGGGGGGGGGCTGTCATTGTTTTGAGAGATGTAAACCTTAAAATTCCTTAGACTTATAAATGTTGGAAATTTCACCATTGGGAAATTTCATACTTGGAAAATTTCTTACTGATAGTCTATTGGAATGTGAACCCCATTGGCATGGGAGGTTCCTCCTCCTCCCTTCTTAAGATTACTTTAGGACAGAAACCTTTTGCTGAACAATGGAAAGGACTTTGACCTATGCTTAAGCATAGAACAGGAATTTCTTTGAGTCATGATTGATTTTAGAATTGATACAATGGAGATACTTGGAATCAATCTCCACCCTACTCAGTCCTAACAGGATTGAGTAAGGGCTGCAGCCTAGATCAAAATTTAATTATTCCAATCTCTACCCTACTCAGGTTAACAGGATTTAGGAAGGGCTGTAGCAAAGGATCAAAGATTTAATTATTTGAAATATGACCTTCAACAGACATGTGCAAAGCCAGAGACCTCTGGGCGGTCCTGGGTTAAGCTAGAGCCTCCATTGGCACAGGGAAATTGATGGAGAGTGATTGGTAGATGTGAGAACTGAGGGGAGGGAACTTGGATGGTTTCCTTAAAGAGAGAGGGGTCTGAAGACTCAAGGTGGGATTGAGGAGTTTGTCTGAGTGGTTGGAGTGTGCTCTGAGAAGCTTGCTCTGAAGGAAGCTGAAGGTGGGGGCCTCTGAGACTGTTTCTCCATTTTGGTCACGTGAGTAATAGGGACTGATCTCTTTTCTTTGCCCAGCTATCTAAGGGCTTGGGCCTTTTGGCCCAGCCTAAACAGAAGGGGTATTTAAGCCCTATTCCCTTCTCTCCCTTTTCTCTCTCTCTATCTCTAATTCCTTTCTTCCTCCTGTTGTAATTAAACTCCATAAAAGGTTGACTGCTGACTTGAGTTTTCATTTAGGAATTACATAGCTGAATTCCTTGGCGACCTTAAATTAATATATATCAGTCTTTTAAAGTGATTTCCTTGTCACAGAGAGACATAAGTATTGCTGGAATTCTATTTACCAATCTGTCAGCTAGTATGTATTGATTGGTGAATGACTTTCATGTATACCATATTTAGAGTCAATTAAAAAAAGTCAAGCATAATAGGCAGCTACCTAAGATAAAAAAAACATGCTCACATATTACACAGGGGTAGAACAGAGAAGAACACTTTAGGATATTACTTTTTTATTAAATATGAACTAGGACACTTGGTATTGGGGTTAAAAGATGTGGGATCAAGGCTTAATTCTGACCTTTATTAGTTTTGTGACCTTGATTCTTCTATGAGCCCAAATTTCCTCATCTGTAGTAATATTTGTACTAACTACCTCACAAGATTGTGAGGAAAACGCTTTGCAAAACTTAAAATTCCATAGTAGTACATACTGTTATTTCAAGTGCACATGCTTTTAATTTTACTCTCTGTTACAGGGAGTTTTCAATGTCACATACATAATAGTAATGACTCAAAGCTTCTGGTAGTCCATAATACACAAGGGGAAATTTTTTTCATGTGTGCCCAAAGCACAGAAGTTTCCTTTGATTCTGGCTATCATATTCAATAGGAAAATTTTAGGTGTACTCACTTGTGCCTTTTTTCTGCCTTTTTTTTGTCATTGTAGAAAACTGCAAACATCGGTCCTCCTCAGAGAGCCTAGTGTCTGTGCAGAAGCTAGAAGATGGGGAGGAGTTGGAGTTGGCCAAGGTAATTAGTGATGAACAAATCTGGGGGAGGGGGGACTGAATCAGGACAGGATCTTTTTGACTTTTAGTCTTAAAAATAAGCAAAGCCTAAACATCTACCTGTCTTGACTAATTTACTCCATTTAGACAAGGAAGGAAAAGAAAGTTTGGTGTAGACATAGCCTCATCTGCCTTCCCACTTGATCTGAAAAGACTCCTTCCAGCTCTGGGAATTATGTTAACTTATCTCAGGGACAGGTCCTGGATATCCCAGGGGCATCTGAGGAACAGGAGAAGGAAGGAGCCAGCAAGTGGACTTTGCTAAAGAATTAAGGCAGTGTTACCTTCCTGTTTTAACTTAAGACTATTTATTTTCATTTGGCCTCTCAACTTCTTTTGCTTTTCTTCTGGAAGGAGGAGATAAGCATGTGTGCTAAGTGGGGCATCATATGGTTCTGTGCAGCATGCCTCAGACCTCTTACTCATAGCCTTTGACCTGGAGGTATGTGGATATGTGATAATTGCTAACATAGGATCTTCCCTATTGTAGGGGCTCAACCAGTGTTTGTTCACTCACGAGTGCCCTGTTGGTCCATCACATAAATGATGGCTGAGGAATATAGAACAAACAAGACCCTTACCCTCAAGGGTTCTATATACTTTAGTTACAGTAGGGGAGGCAGGCACACAGATGATACCATTGAGTCTTGGTATAGATGCAGTATAAAAATAGATATGTAGTCCCAAGTTGAGAGCATTGGGGAAGAGAAAGGGTGATTGAGAACTTGTCTTCATAACTGATTCTAGGTGATCATGTTACTCTTATACCATTCCACCATGAGTTCCAAAAGTTTGAGGGATTGGAACCAATTTGACTACAAAATCCAGGTAAGCCCCTGTTTCTCCTCCCCCAATGCTAGCCTGATATTTAGGTCCTTTGGCTCTTTAGTGCTCCTCATCTTGTATCTAAACCTGCTTTCCAGGAGGATTACTCTGTTGTCTGGGACAGTTGTTGCCATTCCTTTTCTCTCATACTGTTGGTCATTTCATGGCAGAGTCAATGGACATGGTTCCCAAAAAAAAGTCTCTGACATGACCAATCATAGAGCCATGAACTAGATGGTTACTTCTAGTCTTACCACTTTATTTCCCATAAATCTTCTGCTTAATTGAGCTTATGTACTTTCCATCCCTCCAAATGCAACTTTGCTCCTTCCTTGTCCTCAGTGCCTTTGTTTACACTTTTCTCTATGCCTATCCATCTGCTTGTTGAATTCCTGCCTATCCATTCTTTATATCACAATTAAAATGTTTTGTTTTTTCTGATTTCTACCCCCATTTCCCACTCTGTAGCCACCTGCCCTCTGGGATATCACATATGAATTGTTGTTGTTGTTAGAGAAAAGCAAAAGAAGTTCAAAGAAACCTGCTTAATTTTTTCCCTGGATTCCTTTGTAAGAAGGAATAAATGAATGAAAAAATACTCATAAAAATGTTTACTGTGTGCCAACTACTGTGCTAAAACACTGGGGATACAAACACAAAAACTAAAGTAGTTCTTGCCCTCAAGGAACTTTCATTCTAAGGAGGGGGCAACACACAAGGCCAAGTAGTATCGAAAGGAGCACGTTGGTCCAAAATTTTATAGAGATGGTGAATGGGGTCCCAAGGCAGTCCACTGACTCATCCCATCCAGGAACAATAACATAGTTTAGTGTAGCATGGTTCCATAACTGGAGGTGGGGAGGATATAAGGAAACAGTATGTAATTGGTGTCAAAAGTTGGCCTGGAGGCTGTGAGGGAAGGAGGAGAGATCATAGACTTGAAAGTGAAGTGAAGCATGGCTACGGTTTCCCTGAAATTGCTATACAGAAGAGAAATCCCATCAGAAAGAAGAGATTGAAGTAAACTGAGTCCCAGGCAACCTGTGACTATCTTCAACAGGGAAATAGATGAAAGAAAAAAGTTTGAGTAGCCACAGCCTCATTGCTATTCTCCACACCCTGGGTATGCATTCTCTTTCTGTCCCATCTTTGTCTCTTGCCCAGTCGGAGTTGGCTGCCATCCTTAAATTTGTGTTGGACCATGAAGATGGGTTCAGTCTGAATGACAACTTAGAGAGTTTCCTTCAGAAAGGTGAGTGGACTTTTGAGCTACAGTCCTGAGAGGGTCCAGAGCTTGCTATAGGCATGAATGAGGATCTTGTCAGTCTGTGTTTCTGCTGTTTCCTTAGAGTATTAGAAAGATATCTGTGTAATTCCCACTGCTTAAGACTTTTTTGCTTCTTTGTCTTAGCAGCAATTTAACTAGTTTTCAGTTGATTGTCTCATCATTGAAGTATGTCCCTAGTATCCAGTTCATTACCTCCATTGGTCCTGCCCCAGGGGATACACTCCTATTACATACAATCAGTTCACATCTTAGTATCTAAGAAATTGAGATCAGTCACCTTGCTTGAACAAACTCTATTCTCCTTTATGGCAAAACCCTAGGTGGCTTTCTTTTTCATGTTTGGTGGATTGGTTAATGTTCTCCTTTGACAAGTCACAAATAGGTTGTTGTTTGGACCAAATCTAGCTTCTCATGAACTTTGTTCCCTCCCCACTCAGCTCCTCTCCTTTCCAGTAGTCCTAGCACCAGCTCTGATGAGCTTTCCCCAATGCGTACCCAACAAACCAGGAAGGAAGTTCGATTCTTGGAACTGCAGAAGATTGCCTCCTCATCAGGTCTAAACAAGTGAGTTCTGGGGCATGTTCTTTTCACATATAACCCCTCACGAGATCTTTGCAGCCCAGAAGTTGAGCTATTTTCTGCTTCAATCCTCTTTTCTTTGGACTGTAATAGGAAATTTTGGGGCTCAGTAGGCAGTGTAATGTAATCCTCTTTATTTTACTTAACTTCAGATAGGGAAATGAGTGTAGGGCTATGTTGGGAAAAAAACTGAATGGTTGAAGGCCCATAGGTAAACCTTTTTTTCCTAGAAATTTAATTGATTTGCAGCGTTCTTCTCCTCATTAAAACCTGTATGGTAATCATCTTCCTGTCCTACAAAGAAAATAAGCAGCAAATGAGATTTGTCTCACCATGATTCCAAGAACAGCACCTAGGTGCCAGTCATCTGGCAGTTGATATACTTTATCTCTGCCTTTCCTGGGATGTGGGTGACTCCTTCAGCCTTGACACCTGATGTTCTGATTTGGGGTTCCTGGGACATCTTCCTCAGCTTCTTGTCAGGGTCTCCTGCTTCTCCCATGGGTGATATCCTTCAGACCCCCCAGTTCCAAATGAGACGGTTGAAGAAACAGCTGGCAGATGAGCGGGCTAGCCGAGATGAGTTGGAGCTGGAGTTAGCCAAAAGCTGCCAACTACTGGCTGAGAAGGGTGAGTATTTAGGCAAGCAGATAGCCACCTGCCATCTCCTCCCCTTGTGGAGGGGTTCTCCATTGGGTCCCTTCCTCGAGGGAGTACTGGACTTACCTGGGAAACGTCCCCTCAGCATCCTCTTCATCTCTCCCCACAATCAGGCCATCTCCTCCCCTCGGCTGTCCCCAGCTCTCTGGGTTCGTGCAGAGAAGAGGGCAGGTGAGCCACGGGGCTTTGACTTTTTGGAGGTCGGTCCCGTGACTTTGGTTTCTAGTGTCCACCAGATTGAAAGTAGCCCAGTTCAGAGAGTGGTGAGGTTGGTTTCCTGGGAGGGCCCCTCTTCCTGCCCATTCTCCTCATCCATCATTTCCCCATCTTCAGTTGGACCTTAGACTAAATACCCCTTGGGTCACTCCCACAGTTGCCCATCCCCCAATACACCCTCCCATGCTACTGAAAACTGCCCCCCTAGTGTTCCTGCTTCTGAGCATCTCTCCTTATCTCCTCCCATCCTGACAGACACACAGATTTCCACGATGCAGCAGCGTATTGATCGCTTGGCTCTCCTAAATGAGAAGCAGGCCACAGGACCCCTGGAATCTAAAGAGCTGGAAGAATTACGTGACAAGAATGAGAGGTAGGTAATCACCTTCCTTTGATCCCATCCTCTAGTCACATCCAGCTTGCCCTGGGCTATGGTTTGGCAGGTCTGGAGGATGAGCAGTTCTCTTTTACATTTCTCCTCCTCTTCTAGTCTGATTGTACGGTTTCATGAAGCCTTGAAACAGTGCCAGGACTTGAAGACTGAGAAGGGCCAGATGGAGCGCAAGATTGACCAGCTCTCTGAGGAGAATGGGGACCTTTCTTTCAAGGTGTGTGGCTTTTTGAGTGTTGTACTATGTTAGTGGGGTGTCATGACTTTCCATGAGGCAGCTGATATCTGTGATGCTTCTAGAATAGGACAGATAGGGACATAAAGTAACTTGTATCTTGTCTAGATACAACATCAGCGATGTGATTTGTAGTAGCTATCTCCTTTCCTTGGCCTGGGTATAAGTGGATATGTTCTGTTCCTGATGGACTAGAAGGAAAGATAGCTTGTCTACTAGGTCCTAAGTGATTTGGAAAGTTCTCTTTCTTTGTCAGCTTCGGGATTTTGCAAGCCATCTGCTGCAGCTACAGGAGGCTCTCAATGATCTGACAGAAGAACATAATAGCTCCACAAAGGAATGGAGGGAGAAACAGGTTCACCTGGAGACAGAACTTGGCACCACCCTGCAAGACAAGGTAATATCTCCAAAGTGATAACACTTCCCTGAGAAGTGAGGACTGAGAACTTGGCCAAGATCTTTTCTCAGGCATATGATAAGAATCCAGCATATCCCCAGTTGAATTTACCCGTTGCTCCTTTCTGGGCCCTTCAATTTTCCTTTTAGTTTTAAACCAAGATCAAAATTATTTCTATAGGTAAGATCCAAAAAGAATAAAGGACCTGGGCTTAATGAGCTTCTTTCATGCAGAAGAAATGGCAGGTTGGGGGGGAGGGGGAGAGCAGCTTGAGGAGGAGGGCAGGCAGTGAACAAGGCTTTTGCAGAAATACAATATCATAGAGTAACAAAGCCTTTAAATAGGAGAAGTTGGTTGGGCTGACCCTAGTTCTAGCTTTCTAAGGACTTTTCTCCCAGGTTTATCAGCTGAATATTGTTAGTAAGTCTGTTGTATTAGCAGATTTACATGATTGAGCTTGGACTGTTTAGGTGCAAGGCTAAGGGTCCTAAGAGTCTCAGGGGACAGCCTTGTGGCCCCTAACTAAGCTACCTCTTCATTTTGGTATCTTGTTTGTTTCCTAGAAATGCCTTGAAGAGAAGAATGAGATCCTCCAGGGAAAAATATCACAGTTGGAGGAGCAGCTGGCACAGGTTGGGAAGAATCCATCTCAAGAGAAGGGAGAGGTGTTGGGCGACATCTTGCAGGTAGAGAGATGGTGACGTGGCTGATCAGGCATCAAGACAAGGCTCTATATTCTAGGCTCATCCCCTCGACCCTAAGGTTTTAGCAGTGTAGTTGTTGGGAAAGGACAATTCAGTTGTTTTGTTTCCTTAGTTCCCAGAAAGGCAACCTATAGATGGACAATGAACAATGCTTCAAATCTCAGTTATTGCTTTTGTTAATGGTTTCACTCAACATATGTTCCTATAGACTATCTCTATAAGACAGCTTCTGCAAAGATCATATGTAGTAGTGGCATGGTATAGAGAAAATGAAATACTGGACCTCGATTCAGAAAACCCAAGGGGGAACCTGAAGTCTACAGTTTATTTAAAGTGAATTTTTGGATGAATTAGTTCATTTCTCTGAACCTGTTTTTTCCATCATTAAAATAGGTTTGGGGGGGGGACGGGGAGGCAGCTAGGTGGCTCAGTAGATTGAGATTCATGCGGGAGGTCCTGGGTTCAAATTTGGCCTCATCCTAGCTGTGTGACCCTGGACAAGTCAGTTAACTTCTATTGCCAGTTCTTACTATGCCTTGGAACCAGTACACAGTATTGATTCTAATGTAAGAGTTTTAAAATAAATAAACAAAATTGGGATAAATATTCCCTTCTTTGCTTGCTACATACACATTGTTCTGAGGCTTAAGAAAGATAAAATGTAAAGTGCTTTTTAACCTCCCAGCTGGGGAGACTCACCCACCCATATAATCACTGAGGTGTGAGGGTCCCTTGAGTTCAAGAACTCTGAGCTGCAACAAGCTAAGCCAATGAGGTGTCTGTACCAAGTTCATTCTTCATTTGGTGTGACCCCTGGGGATTGGGAGAGGGGGATGGATACCAGGCTGCCTAAAGAATGGGAAGATCCTACAAGGCTAGAGTCAGAAAGGGTTATAGTTTCTTGCATCACTTAGGGTGAGATCAAGCCCATCTTGTAGACCCTGCAACTTCCAGCCTAGAAGAGATTGGGAGACCCAGTTTTTTGTTTGTTTATAAATAAACACAAGATGTTAAATAATAAGATATCACCTATTTTCCTGTATTTCCATTCCTTTGGGCTACAGGTGTGTAGCCAGCATCTAATGTGTGTTTCTCCTTGCTTAGCTGGAAGCCCTGAAACAAGAAGTAGCCAACTTTGCTGCAAAGGATGCTGAGCTTCAAGCCACAATAAAGCAACTGGAGGATGAACGGAATCAGTGGAAATTAGAGATGCAAGCTGAGCAGGACCGCTTTAAGGAAGAGAAGCAGCAGCTGGAGCAGAAGGCTCAGACTCAGGAAGCCCAGCTGACTGCTCAGGTGGCCACCCTCCATGCCACCCTCCAGCAGCAGGACCATGATCTGGCTGACCTCAAGCAGCAGACTGAAAAGGAACAAGCACAACTGACTGAGACCCTTCAACAACAAGAGCTGGCTTCCCAAGGCCTCCAGCGCCAGGTGGAGCAACTGAGCAACAAGCTAAAGCAAGAGGAGGGAAGGCTGGAGGGACTGGTCCAGGATTGGAAGGTGACCAGCCAGACCAAGGACCAACAGCTGGCAGCAGCTATGGAGAAGTACCAGGAGGCCCAGCAAGAGAGGGATGCAGCCCTGAAACAGTTGAAGGAGTTGGAGAAAACGAAAGCTGTGGAGTTGGGAGCTCTGCAACAGCAGCTCCAAGCTACCAAGGATGCCTGTAACAGTGCCCAGTCTTGTGCTGCAAAGGCTGAGCAGGAGAAGACCATACTGAGCCAGAAGGTGGAGGAGCTTAGCACGTGTGTAGTTGAACTGAGGACCTGGCAAGAGGAGCACAAAGCAGAAGCTAAATTGGCAGAAAGCCTTCAGACTCGGGTCGAGGAACTGGAGAACCAGCTGAAGGCTGAACAACAGAAACTAGCAGAGAGAGAAGAACTAGCTCGGGAGAATGCCCAGCTCCAGGAACGACTTCTTTCCCTGGAAGATTCATTGCAGAATACTAAGGGCATCCTGGAAGATGAGAAGCGACAAGCTGTAGAGGCCCTGGAGGGGCAACTACGCCGCATTTCTGAGCTGGAGGCAGAGACGCAGAGCCTTGGGCAGCAGCGAGACCAAGATCGGCGGCAGCTGGAGGAGGCAAAGGCTGGGCATCAGGGTCTGGAGGCCCAGCTCCAGAAGCTTGGAGAAGAGCATCGTTCCAAAGTAGAAACCTTGCAGCAGGAACTGGAAAAGGTGGCAGCTGCCCGGCAAGAGACAGAGGGAAAGTGCAAGCAGCTGGCCTCAGAGGCAGCTTCCTGGCGTACTCGTTATGAAGAGAACCAGAAGGAGGGGGCGCAGCGTGGTGCCCTGCATGAGGAACAGTTGAAGGCCCTGAATGAGGAGCAAGAGAAAACCCAAAAGCAGCTGCAGGCTGCCCAGGAGAGATTGGCAGTGCTGGAGGCTCTCACCAAACGCCAGGATGCTAAACAGCAAGAATACACTCGGCTTGAGGCTGACCTGTCAGGTGCCCTCCGGCAGCTCCAGGAGAAGGAAGAGCGGGCCCAGGA
This sequence comes from Monodelphis domestica, assembly GCF_027887165.1. Classification (NCBI taxonomy): domain Eukaryota; kingdom Metazoa; phylum Chordata; class Mammalia; order Didelphimorphia; family Didelphidae; genus Monodelphis; species Monodelphis domestica. The sequence goes on from NC_077230.1 coordinate 349,599,082, forward strand.
TCTGGCCGACAGCCTGTGCAAGCTGCGGGAGGAGGTAGATCAGCTCACAGCTGCAGTCAGGAAAGCAGATGAGGAGAAGGAAGCCTCTTCTCAGAGGCTGGCTGAAGAGCAGCAACGGGTGCAAGAGCTTGAGGCTGCCACAAAGCAGCTGGAAGAGCAGCAGAACCAGAAACTAAGCAGGATCCAGGCGGCCCTGCAGGCTAAGGAGCAAGAAGCAGAGCAGCTGACAGGAAAGCTAGAGCAAGCACGCGGTGCTCTGGCAGAGAGCCGGGGGCACCAGGAGGAAGAGCGTGTCCAGTGGGAGCGGGAAAGAGTCCGTGCAGAGGTGGAACGAGACCAGGCCAGAGCCGACCTGGCCACTGAGAAGGCTGCTAAGGCAGAACTGGAGGCAAGGCTGCAGAGCTCCCTGAGTGAGCAGCGGGTGGAGTTCAGTGCCCTGCAGGAAGCCTTGGCCCATGCCCTGGAAGGAGCAGAAGGGAAGGAACAGCAGCTTGGAGAGCTTCAGAAGCAAGAGGCCGCCCTGCGGGCAGAACTGACTAAGCTGCAGAAGACCACTGAGGACTTGAGAGAAAGGTTGGCTCAGGAGGAGGCAGCTGCCCAAGCAGATGCTCTGGGGCCTGCACAGTCGGGCGCCCAGGAGTCAGAGGCTCTGCGGGCCGAGCTGGGTGAGCTGGAGCAGCGGTGCCGGGAGCAGGAGGAGAAGGCCTCTGAGCTGGAGCGCCGCCTTGAGGCTTCTCGGAAGGCCCAGGCCAGTCAGGAAAACACTACTGCTGCCCTCCGGGCTCAGCTGGAGGAAAGCACCCAAGAGCTAGCTGCCCTCCGAGTGGCAGCTCAGGAGCACAGCAAGGCTGAAGAGGAGCAAAAAGCCCAGGTGGCCCATGCCCAGCAGGAGGCAGAGAAGAATAGCAGCCTCATCAGCAGCTTGGAGCAGGAGGTGTCCATCTTGAACCTACAGGTTCTGGAGAAAGAAGGAGAAAGCAAAGAGCTGAAGCGTCTAGTGCTGGCTGAGTCAGAGAAAAGCCAGAAGCTGGAGGAGCGCCTGCGCCTGCTTCAGACAGAAACTGCCAGTGCCAGCACACGGGCGGCAGAGTGCAGCGCAGCCCTGAGCTCTGAGGTGGAGGCGCTCCGGGAAGAGGCTGAAAAGCAGCGAGCGGCTGCAGATGGTCTCCGGAGGGAGCTGGCCTCCCAGGCTGAGCATGCAGAGGGCCTGGGACAGGAACTGAAGACTTGGCGTGAGAGGCTATCCCAGAAGGAGCAGTCCCTGTCCTCACTGCAGCAAGAGCTTGCCACCTCCAAGGCCCTGGTTGGGGAACTGTTGCCCATCAAGCACCTCTGCCAGCAGTTAGAGGCCGAGAAGGGCACCTTGCAGAGCCGGCACCGAGAGGAGCTTGAGCAGGGTGAGAAGGCTGTGGCGGCGCTGCAGGCAGAGCTTCTTCGGGCCCGCCGAGAGCTTGGAGACCTCACTGCATTGCGACAGAAAGTGACTGAGCAGGAGCAGATGGCTCAGCAGCTGAGGGCAGAGAATGCCAGCTATGCTGACCAACTGAGTGCACTACAACAGGCCCATAGCAGGCTAGCAGAGGAGAACCGAAACCTGGGGGAGCGGGCCAGCCACGGGCGGCAGCAGCTGGAGGCTGAGCTTGGACGAGCCCAGGAACTTGAGGCAGTGCGGGCTGAGGCAGAAGCCCAGGCAGTTCGGAGCCGGGAGGAGGCCCTAGATACAGCCAGGCAGCTGGAGACCATGACGGCCAAGTATGAGAGTGCCAAGAGCAAGGTCCTGGAGGAGAGGCAGAGGTTCCAGGAAGAGCGGCAGAAACTCACTGCCCAGGTAATGTACATGGTCCTGGTGTTAAATGAGAGAAGGGGCACAGTCACCCCAAAGACAACCCCTCAGGGTCCATAGTGAACATTCTCCCACCCTCTGCCCTGCCCAGTTTTGCTTTATCTGCTGTTTCTTGTCTTGGGCTATTAAAGAAATTGGCTGCTAACCTCATTTCCTAGATAGCAAAGAAAATGTTGCTAAAATTCAAGAGGACCACAACCCCTAATCATGTCCCAGCCTCAGGAATCTTCTTTCTCCTGACAAATCTGGGAATATTTTCAGCCTTTTTCCCTATGATGGTTCTGAGAATGATGAGAGGGGTTGGTGGAGAAGTCATTGACCTGTTCCCCTGGGACAAACCTGTGTTTTAAGTTTATTGGGTCATTGAACACTATAGTCTGGAAGTTAGTTGAGCAATTGCAGCTAGACGTCTGGCTGAGTCTCAAGAATAGACTCCTCCCACCCTTACCAGGAAACCAATGTCCCAGGATCAGCAGGAGACCTCCCTGCCCCTGACCTTCCTTACCCCCTGCTGCCCACCCTAGATCCTCAGTTCTGAACTCTAATTGGGGTAAGCTTGGCAGCAGGACCATGCCCTCCCCTTTGCCCCATCCCTAATCTTACTGTCCCATTGCTCCCTCCCCCTTATACAGGTGGAGCAACTAGAGGCATTTCAGAGAGAACAGACTAAACAGGTAATGCCAGGGGGACCCACTAAATACTGGCTGCTTAAGCGGTGTCTTGCATGACCCTGGCTGCAGCTTACCATCATCCCCCTTCTGCTGCAGGCTGTTTACTGTGGTGGGACCTCCCCTCTCTCTACTGGGTGGGGGTGCATGCTGGTGAATCAAGGGCTAGGTCTGGGTTGCTGTGGAGTTTGCCAAGCCCTCCCCACAGGGCAATGGGACCATTGCCTTGATCTCAATCCCTGTCCCTTTCTGTAGGGTTTGCACTTCCTCAATAGGCCTCTTCCACCTGCCTATTCTCTCTCCCAAATCAGGCCAGTGGGGTGGGAATGAGACACATGATCCTCCTCTAGCTTCGTATTTTCCTGTTTGTTGTACTCTTTTCAAACCATGCTCCCAGGAGACAACCCTTTTATCTAAACTAGTAGACTTCACCATCTGTTCTTCCCACATTCTATCAAAGGAGCAAAATTGAATAGGAAAGAACAAGCAGTGGAATACCCTCCACCTTTTATAGCCATAGCCCCTCAAGCACAACTTCTTCTCCAGAGCATTGTGATAGATTGCCCAATTTGGGGAAAGACTGGATGAGGATACAAAGAGTAAGAAGATAGGGGAAAGGTCAATTTCCTACCCTTTAACAGCATTGCTTTTAGATATACCAAGGGGCAAAATTGGCCCCATAGATGTCCACAAAAGCACCAGCACCAGCAAGAGATACTCTCTGATCCAGGACCAGGGCAGAGCAGGCTTCCTCTCATTTTCACAGACTGACATCACTTCTGCTTGTTGGAAATAGTTCAGGGCTGAGACCACTCTCCTTGCTCCTGCCAAACCAACAAGAGGGGGGATTTGAGGAGAGACAGAGAGAGAGAAACAGACAGTCTCCCTCCCCCTCCCCCCTGCCATGCACCCCAGGGACAGTTTACTTCCCTTTCCCCACTATACATCCTACCTGAGTTTATTGAATGGTGACTTAGGTACTGTAATATCTATGTATGGTACTAATTTGTGGGGCTTCCTAGGCTGCTCTCTTACCCACTCCCCAATCCTGCATCCCCTTCAGCCCTGTCACCAGTGCTGTCTGGAGCACCTTGAGCTGTTAATGTCCCTGGCAGCCTGCCAGGCTGTTAGTGAAATGTGAATCAGAGAGAACAGTTAGGTTGGGAGAAAAGAATCAGAAACTAGTTGGTGCACTGCTCAGCTTTGACTTTGCTGACTTGGGCGGGGACAGCTTCGTTGACCTAGGATAGGGGGAGAGGAGGTGATTTTCTCATCACAATTTTGGAATGTTGGTGATGGGTGAACATCAAGCACACACCAACTGTCTGCCTTTACACCATATCAATTTCTTGAAGCTAATTCTGCAGTCTGTGGCTGCTTAAGAGAAGATAGATCTGGATCTTGTTTGGGAACATAAGAGAACAGTTGTGCTCTCCTTGTTTCCCTCCTGTAGGAGGGAAAAATTGGCAGTGACACCTAGAACCATGTCATATTTGCGCTTAAATCTGCAGCTGTTGGTACAAAGAGGGCATTGTTGGGTGGTAGCATTGCCTCCTACACCAGGGTGGGAATTTGGGCTATTTGTGTGCTTAGAAAAGCATTTAAAATCTGGTGCCTAGATCTGAATGAGGAAGGGTCAGCCAAGTCTTTTCTCCTCCTTCCTCCCGTCTGCCTTTCCCTCTACTTTCTAGGTGGAGGAACTGAATAAGAAGCTGGCCCAGCAACAAAATATGAAGGTAAGTTTTGGGAGCAGGGAAGGACACTTGACTTCTGACCCAGAGGAGCAAAGACAGCACTTCCACCCAGTGTTAACTGAATCCTGTCTCTTGAATGCTGTGGGTTAAGGTCAGAGGGTCATAGACAAACTGGTCGTGGCACTGTGAGTTCCTTTACCATCTCCAGAGTTCATCTGGCTCTGGTTCATCGGGCATTGTGTGCAGAGGATGATCTGCCCTGAGGAAGAGATGGGCAGTTTCCTCTCTTCTGCATAGCCTGAGCCCTAGTCAGTTGGTAGCAATCATCCTTTGGCAGGGCATGCCCAAAGTTCTGGCAATGGCAAGTAAGTCAATTTGGATTGAATGAGGAGCATCCAAAAAGGAATGTTAGCGTGAAGTATCAGCCTGGAGCTGGGTCATGAAAGGCTTTCGGGGCCAGGGTAAGTCTGGAAGTAACAGAAAGCCAAGGAAGGGCTCTTAAGTGTGAATGAGGCAAGGAGGCAGGCTTGTGCTCTAGGGAGGCTTAGCAGTTGTGGAAGTTGTGGGTTGGTGAGGCTGGAAACAGGGGGGGGGGGGGGGGGGAGACCAGTCAGAAAACACAAGAGTCCAGGTGAGTGGTTGAGGACGTGAGCCAACCTAGGGGTGTTACTAGGGAATGGCCTAGTCAGAGGCAGACAGAACCCTGACTGACCAGGGAAGGGAAAGGTCAAATAGGAAACAGCCCAATATCATCAGCCCTCACTCCTCAGGCCTACTGTATGTTTGGCCTTATGCCGGGTGCAATAGGGAAACAGGTCTTAGTATCAGTCAGTAAACACCTGATGAAAGAACAGTACATTTGATTTGAGCCCTGATGGTCAGGTAGTAACACTGCTTCTGGGCAAGTCATCTACCCCTCACTAAGGCTATTTCCTCATCTTTAAATTGAGGATGTTGACCTGATTTGGTAGAGGGAGGGGCACCAACTGTAATGAGATCATGCAAAAACACCGTGGAGATAGGAGTGTGTGTGCTAAGACAATCTGATCTCTGCAGGAAGGCTGCAGAGCCTTTCCAGAATAGAATCCTTCATTCAGAAGCTCAACAAGGAAATGCCTGGTACACTGGGGTCCTCCCTGGCTAGGCTTTGTTCCTTGTCCTCTGTTTCTCCAGTGGTATCATAGAATCACAGAGCCTGATGGGCCTCAGAGGTCCCTGGTCCAACACTCTCATCTTACTAAGAAGGAAGCTGAGTCCTAGAGAGGTACTATGCACACAGCCATTCACTAGCAGATGGCATTGCAGGGGTTTATCCTGAGGTCCACTGACTCAAAATCTGGTCCTCTTCCTGTTATGCTCTGTCAGCTCTTCCCCCCCCCCCCCCAAAAAAAAAAAAACATTGAGAAACAGGACTCTGGGAAGAAAAGACCTGGCCTTTGTGGGGGCTGCTTGTATTGGAGGAGTTCAGAGCAGCCCCCCCGAATGGCCTCCTAGTGAAAACTCTTCCTATCTCCCTCCCTTCCTTTGCAGCCCCCTGAAAGTGAAATACAGCAGCAAGCTCATCATTACCAGGCCCAACTCAGTGAGCTGCAGGCCCAACTGAGCCAGAAGGAACAGGCTGCTGAGCACTATAAGGTGCAGGTGAGGAGCCCTGGTCCTTGGCTTCTGTGACAGCTCTCCCAGCTCCCACATGGAGGGGAGGAATCGCCTGAGTTTTCCATCCCTCTTCCTTCTCCAGATGGAAAGAGCCAAGGCTCACTATGATGCCAAGAAGCAGCAGAACCAGGAGCTGCAGGAACGTCTGCAGAGCTTGGAGAATCTACAGAAGGAGAATGCTGAACTGCGGACCGAGTCTGAGAAGCTCGGCTGGGAACTGAAGCAAGCTGGGCTGAAGACCAAGGAAGCTGAGCAAGCCTGCCGCCATCTTACTGCCCAGGTTCGAACTCTGGAGGCACAGGTGAGAGACCTTGGGGAGCAGGGGCAGGGCAGAGCCAGAAAGAGATGATCCTAGCTTTGAGAAGGAAGGTGTGGGAAAGATACTGACTTTCAGGCACTCCTTTCAGCAAGGGAAGGAGCCTTTTTAGTTCCTCAGTTGTTTGCAAAGAATTGAACCCCACAAGGAGGGACTGCTGGGGGAACTTGTCTAACAAATAGCTATGAAACCGTCATTGGCAAGACATCTTGTTAGGCACCAGATATATGAGGCAAGATAGTCAACAGAGAAGCATCTGGGTAATCGAGGAGGAGGCAGTGGCTGCAGCTGATTGAAAGTAACAAATGTGGGAAACTGAAGTTTGGAGAAGGACAAGTCAGACAGTTTAGAGGATGGAGGTCACTTTCTTGAAGGAGGAAAACATGTAAAAGAGCTTGCACGGGTGTCAGGTGGTCCAACTTGCAAGGGACTTAAATGCCCAGCCAAAGAGTTCATACTTGATCCTAGAGGCCCTTTAGGGTTTCTGAGCCAAGAAAAGACACAGTCAGTTGGATGTTCTGGCATTCTGCTATGGGAAGGGTGGAGCTGGGAGTGCAGGGGGAAACTAAGCCAGTGTCAGAGGTAAGAGATAGGGGGAAGCCATTTGAAGGGAGAGAACTATTTTGCTTTTGAATGTTGTGTTGATGACTGAAGGCCTCCCATCTCTATCCTAGAGTCCAGTAAGCATTTATTAAGTGCCAGGTACTATGCTAAGCACTAGGAAAACAAAGACAGACAATCTCTGTCCTCAGAGGAGCTTCACCAGGGGGAAGCAGCACACAAAAGGAGACAGGGAAGTGGAGAGGCTGGGAGGATAGACAGCAGTACCTGCCAGGCTTCTTGACCTGGCCTCATTCTATGGAGTTGAAACCAGGCCAGGCAGCAGATGAAAAGTAAAGTAATCTGGGAGTCCACATTTCTACCCTCTATAAAGAAGCCATTGGGAGGAGGCTGAGGGTGGTGGTGTCAGGGCTTGAGGGAACAGCATGATAGTAAGCTCAGAAGTGATGAGCTGCTCTTGGGAGGGACCTTTTTGTCTGTAGGTTAGCAAATGAATTGAACAGAATCCTTTCTTGTAACAGTACAACTCAAATCAATAAAACTTTTTTTTTAATTACCTATTCATATTCTGTAACCACTTATCTATTGGGAAGTAGCAGTAACCCAAGCATTTCTGACTCCATCTATAGCATTTATTCACTCCTCCATGCTGCTTCTCAAAGGAAGCCTTCTGCAGTTATCAATTGAGGCTAGTCTAGGTAGGTTCCCTCTTCACCTTCCTGACCAAGGTCCAACATAAGCATCTTTCTCTCTCCTCTCCTCCTTGCCAGGTTGCTCATGCAGATCAGCAGCTCCGAGATCTTGGCAAGTTTCAAGTGGCAACAGATGCACTGAAAACCCGAGAAGTCCGAGGGCTGCCCCAACTGGATCTGAGCACTGACAGCCTAGAATTGAGCAGTGAGGAAGGGACCCCACTGACCTCTACAAGATCAGCAGCTCACCGTACTCGGTGAGGAATATGGATTACCTGAGGGACATAGTAGATCTTTGCCTCAGCTGAGTGAGAAATTTCACTGAGTGAGAAATCACTGAGAAATTTCTCAGTGAGAAATTTCAGCTCTGGCTAGATTTTGAGATTTGATGAGGTCTGGATCTTATCCCTCCATCCTAAAGTATTCCGAGGGCAGAACACATGTGGTAGAGGTCAATGTCATACCACTGGGCAGAAAGTAGTTGTTAAAAGCAGGGAAACACTGGGATAATTGCAGATTTTTCGCTTAAGAAAATAAGCACCAAACTGTATCAAGATTGGATTTCAAATTTTCTACTAATTTTCCACTTATATTTCCTTGAGCAAGTAATGGACCTTCCCCAGGCCTGAGTTTCTATATCTGTGAAATGTAGGGTTTGGACCAGGTAAATGGATACAAGGTTCCTCCCAGTTTGGTTTTCCGTGATTCTCACCTCTTCATTTTTGTATACCTTAAGCATGTTCTCTGTTCAGAAGCCAGAGCTTAGACATGTGCACTGCTGACTGGTTCTAAAAATTTAGTCTAACCACATAACTGTGTTTACAGGAGAGAGTGAAAGAGATGGGAAAGAGAGGGTCATCAGATGCCATGTTGGGAGAAATGTGAGGAGGGAGAAATCCTGTTTGGCAGATAGAGAGGAGTCTGAAAGGCAGAAGATCTAGCTTTTATCAGGCCAGAATGTAGTCTAGTTCAGGCATGAACAAAGACCTGGAGATGGGAGAGAAATGAACAAAATGGGATGTAGACGTACTCTGGCTAGAATGAAGAGTTCATGAGGAGGAATTAGATGAGGCTAGAATTATAGATTGGAGTCATTGTGGAGGACCTTGAATTACAAAATAAAAGAATTTCTATCTCAGACACTAGGAGCTTCTAAAGGCTTTTGAATTCAGGAGCAACTTGGTCATAGCAGTAATGATTAAGGAAGATTACCTGAGTAGTGGGTAAAGATGGGAAGAGGCAGAAAGGCTAGAAGTGAGGGGAAGTGGGACCAAACTGTGGACCTCAACAAAAGGGTTCACAGTGGGCATGGAAAGAAGGGCACAGTTGCAAGAAAGGTTCTAACTGTAGAACTGACAGGACTTGCCACCTGATGAGATATAATGGAGAGGAGAGAGGGCAGAGCTGACTTTTAGGTATTAGCCTACTTCGAAGCAGCCAGTTTTTGGTTACTATGAATAGCCTTGCCATGCTTTAGGGTTTTTAAAATGCTTTCATATGTTCTTTAAATTGATGGTCACAACTCTGTGATGGAGGCAGACAGGATAAGTTTTATCTTCATTTGGAGATGAGGAAAGTAAGGCTTGTACATTGTGACATGACCAAAGTCACAGTGTTCATGAAGAACTGGAACTGGAGGCAGGTCTCCTGTCCCTGTGTCTGGTATTCCTTCCACTGTCTGCTGTTGCCTGTCAGGGACAGTTCCAATCTCTTGGTATAGGGGGTAAGAGTGTCCCTCCCTCAAAAAAGAGTTGATTCTCCCCTGATCTTTGGCTCCCCTCTCTGGCCCTGGTCAGCCAAATCCCCAGGCTAGACAAATAGAGCCAGCCACAGATCATATGCCCTGTCTGTGGCTATTAACCTATACCCCAGGAACCATGTAGGCCCTGAGAACTGGTGACAGAAAGACTGAGCAGCAGAGAAGACTTCTCATGATCTCTCACCAAGATCATTCCAGATTTCTTTGAGATATGTTAGTGGCCTGAGTTTCCTTTCACCCCTTTTCCAGTTCTTGACTTAGGGGATTGGGCAGCAGAAGGTAGGAGGTTATTTTGGGGACCCAGGCATGGAGAGGGCTCCTTCTTATGTATAATAAACAGATAAAGCACATACTGTGAAAGGAGGCAGATGATTGGATAAAGTAGCATTGGAGCAAGGAGCCAAGACCCTTCTGGAAGGCTGGGTGTGCTATCCTCTGAGTAGCACAGGAAAATGCTAGTGTACTGTGCTAAACATTAAAAAATAGGTACCAAAAAACGAAATGATCTCTTGAAGAGCTTGTAATCTAGGAGAGGAAACAACATGTATGCATAGGAGTATATAGAAAATAAACAGAAGGAATCAAGTGCAAGGAAATTGGAGACAAAAGCACAGACATGGCACAGGTGAGGAAGAGAGAAGGGGCCAATTTGCCTGCACCAAAGAGTATAGGAATGGGAGTGATATTTGAATGATTTGTAAGGTAGATTTGGTCTGAGTGACAGGCTTTAAAAGCTAAACAGAGGAGTTTATATTTTATATTAGAGGCAACAGAAAGCTAGTGAGTTTTATTTGAATAGTGAATAACATGGTTGTGTCTGTATTTAAGAAAAATCTCATTTGTCAGTAGTGTGGATCAGAATTGGAGAGGGCTTGAGGGAGACTTGGAGCAGAGATGATGAGGGCCTGAATTAAAATGATGGTTATCTGAACACAGAGAGGCTCAGATGAGAGACCTTTTTTTTTTTAACTCAATTTGTTAATCGATTGGCTCTGTGGGATGTAAGAAGTTGAGGTTGGTGCTAAGATTTACAGTGCTGGGACCCTGGCAGAAGGATGGTTCTCTTGACACAGGAAGAGAACTTCCTGTAGAGGGGAAAATTGGAGGGGAATCTTCCTCAAAGATTTAATACAGTATCAATTGGAGTAATCTCAAAGCAAAGTCACTAAGATTAAAAGCTCTTGCAGAGGATGAGTCTTTAGCTGAAACTTGAAGGAAGGCAGGAGATAGAGATGAGGAAGGAAAGAATTCTAGGCATGTGGGATAGCCAGTGAGAAAATGCCAAGAGACAGAGATGGAATGTCCTATTTTAGGAACAGCAAAGGAAGCCAGAGTCAGTTGGGTCACAGAGGGTGGAAGTAGGGTGTCAGAAGATCAGAAAGATAGGAAGGAACCAGGATTTGAAGGGTTAAGAACCCAGGCTAAGGAAGAGCTTTAAAAGCCTTTCTTGGAGTACTATCATCATTGAATTGGGGAAGATCAGTTTGATAATTGAGGGGAGGGTAGTCTGGAGGGACTCTAGAGGTACTAGAATAATAGAATAGATTCTTAGAGAAGATTTCAGCCATAGGGAATAGATGGACTAGGAGTAATTAGATGAGAATTATTTAAGTTTAATTTTTTATTATTTTAATGAAACTTCTACTGTGTGTTGGAGCTCAACATTAAGTTGGAATCGGGAAAAAGTTAATTAAAGTTATATTAAAAAGTGTTTTGCAGCTGATGACATGCAACTTTCCCTGCAATTCCTTAAAGAAAAGGACAAGTGTAGTTTTTATTGTTTACTATCTTTATCTAAAGTTCTTGATCTGAGTTTTCTTATTATTTGACATTGTCTTTAAAGAGCTGTCAAAATCATATGTCATTCCTTCGGATTGGCTTTCTTCATTCTATGTCACTTCATGGAAGCCTCTCATGATTCTTTGCATTCATACACATCATTCCTTATAACCACATACATTCACATAGCATAATAGGTTCAGTTATTCTTCCAATAATTAGGTATGCGGTTTCTAACTTTTTATGTTGTTTTAAATAACTTTATAAATATATATTTGAGTAAAAAGAGGTAGCATTTAAAGTTGGATCTTAAGTGATGGGGTAGAATTTCAACAGGGAGAGATGCCACAGGTGAGAAAGGCATTCCAGGGACAGGATAGCTTGTGAGCAAAGGGGTATTTATCAGGAATGTAAGTAGTTCAGGCTGGCAGGTGTATAGGATAATCTTACGGAATATTGACAAGTAGGGTGTTCACTGGAGAAAGGTTTTCCAAGCTGCAATAATGTTTACAAAGACAAGAGGCCTGCTGTGGAAAAAAGAGTAGGTCCCTACCTTGAAAGAGTTTGTCCTGTTTTTAGATGAGTTTGAATTTTTATAGATTTGAAACAGAGTACAGAATGTAATTTTAATTCATTTGCCACAAAAGATGGTCTTACCAACTGCCCAAATTGGCAAAGTTGTGCTGCTGATCTTTAGGGATGCACCCAGCAGGGATGAAAATGGCACAGTACTACCCTTCAGAATGCCTTTCAGCCCCAAGGCTCTAACACAAACATGATTTTTATCCACAGAAAGTCATCTCGAACCCAGCCTGATGGCACCAGCCTCCCTGGGGAGCCAGCTTCACCCATCTCTCAGCGCCTGCCTTCTAAGGTGGAGTCCCTGGAGAGCTTGTACTTCACCCCAATACCTGCCCGAGGACAGGCCCCCTTAGAAAGCAGCATGGACTCACTGGGTGACATTGTATTGGATTCTGGTCCCAAGACCCGCTCAGCCCGAAGGCGGACCACACAGATCATTGACATCACAATGCTGTCCAGGGTGAGAATATTGTGGGGGACAAGGGGAAAGGGGGATGATTTAAGACCTGGGAGACTAAATTCAGGTGCCTCAAGTGGGTATTCAGTTCTATTGGTATGTAAATTCCTTAAGCTCGAACAAGATCTTTGCATGGTACCATGCCTAGCACCTAGTAGGTGCTACCCAAATGCTTCCTTCTTTCTTTCCTTCCTCCTCCCTTCCTTCCTCTCACTTTTGTCTTTATATCCCAAGTGCCTGGCCCACAGCACAAGAGTCTCGTGTCTCCTTGATAGCAGAACTCATTTCTTAGCACCATTTGGTACATTATGAAAATGAGCACAGGGATGGACAAACCTCAAGGCTCCAGACATTTCCCCACACTGTACTTACTTCATTCAGTCTCTAATGAAAGAGGACAAAGAGAAATGGGAGGACTGAAAGATTCCAGCTCCTTTTAGAATCTCTTTTTTGGCAGAGATGTCCTTCCTCTTCCAAAATAGGTTGCTGCATTTGACAGTGGTCTGACCTTGCACATCCTAAGCCCTTTCCCCCATATTTTTACAACATGACTCTTAGAAGCCTCATCTCTGGCTCAGATGGGGGCAGAACTCCTGAGAACAAAACTTTAAAATCAGAAGATAATTGCTGACCTCAAGAAGCTTAATTTTAGGCACATTTAGGGCTAGTAGGAGAATGGAATTGAGAGTCAGGAGACCTGAACTAGAATGTCATTTCTTTTGAACCAGTGAACCTGTGATGTTATAAATGTAAAGGTTTCTACAGATGTGAAGAATTATTTTCATTAGCAGGTGTTGCAAGGTCTGGCAAAGATAAGAATGTTTACAAAAGGAAGCATAAGGGCCAGGGTGCTGTGAAATGATCTCCATAGAGAATCAGGCCACACTAATGGTTCTCCCAACCGTGAACTGCCATCCTGTCTTTCAGAAACTGGACACAGATGAACCGGACAGTTCGAATTCATCCTTCTACAGCACACAGTCAGCCCCTGCCCCACAGCGGGGTCTCCGTTCTGCGTCTTCGGCTCAGTCCCTGGCTAACTGTCCCTCTCGGGAGTCCCGGACCAGGCTGGGCTCCCTGGAAGATGGGAACTCAGCCTTGCTCAGCCTTCCTGGTTATAGGCCCAACACTCGAAGCTCAGCCCGGCACTCCCAGGCCAGAGCATCTAGCGGGGCCCCTTCAGGTAAGAGTCCTCGAGGTTATGGATGGGGTATGCAGGGGCTTTGGCAGATTCTTGCCAGGAGACCAGGCAGACAGACCAAATTAGGCACCTGCCAGAGACACTATTGGGATGTCCTGAACTGTCTCATCTTATTACTTGACATATTCCCATCAGACTCTTGGCCAAGCCAGTGGGTGCTCAGGGATTGCAAACTACATTTAAGATAGATCAACAGGATTCATAATTGGGATGCTAAAAAAAAATACTGCTACCTGGTGTTCCAAAATATGTTCCTTGGGCCATTTACTGTCCATGGGATTAGTGGATCCTAGAATCCAGGTATCCTGTTAGGCCAATCCTCTCATTTTACAGATGAGCAAACTGAAGCACAGAAAAATGAACTGACTAGCCTCAAGTAGCCCAAGGGCAGGGCTTCTATAGAACCCAAGATTCTTCAGGATAGATGTTTTTTTTGTCTTTGCATTCTCCTCACCTGCCCCAGTGCCTACATAGTAGGTGCTTCATAAATATTAACAGCATGTTGCAGACACATTTTGAGGTCTCCTACCCTCCAAATCTAGTCTGCTTCCACTGTGAACTATAGTTCCCTGGCATTAGCTTAGGTGATCAGAAGCCCACTTGACAGGGCGGCAGAAGGTCAGACTGTCTCAGGCTATCTATTCCTTCGTATGGCCCCCAATAGATCTCTCCATCTTCTAGACTCACTGAGGATAATCATTGATTACTTTTAGCAACTTGGCCCAGAACCTGGAGTTTGAGGCATTTGCTTTTTAGTCTTGCCACTCTCCGGGTGAACGGAAGACAATGAGGGCTGCTCCAGTCTCTTTTTCTGGTCCTCTCGCCCCCATCCAAGGAAGAAGGCAGTTGTTGAGCATTTGTGGGAAGGGCTTTGGGAGAGGAGTCCCTGATCATTTCTGGGGCTAATTGGATTTAGGGCTCCCCAGGGAGGCAGAAAGTTCAATGCAGAAAAGCCTCTCCTCTTCCTGCACTGGTCTCCTTCCCTTCCCTCACCCTTCTGTCCAACACAGGTCGGAGCAGCTTCTATACAGGCACCTGCCAGGATGAGCCAGAGCAGCTGGATGACTGGAACCGGATTGCAGAACTTCAGCAGCGCAACCGTGTCTGCCTCCCACACCTGAAGACCTCTTACCCCTTGGAGGCCAGGGTGAGGCTAGCGCCAAGGAGCAGGGCCCCAGTCCCCTCCTTAGCCTGGGAATCGCAGGGCCCCCTCTCTCTTCCCTCTCCACCCCATGCCAGAGGGGCTTTCTGCCCAGGCGGGACATTTTCTCCCTTAGCTTGCTCCCAGCATCCCTCCCCTTCCTTTCTAGCAGGTAGAAATTCCCTTGGCAGAAACCAGTTATATTTGCTCTTTGGTCATGTCTTCTTGAGCCAGTTTTCTAGCCTATGGTTATTTCAATCAGGAGAGGAGGAGGCCTCAGGACTGTGGGGAGCTTCTATGTCCTGTGCCCTCCTCCTCCCCCCCCCCCCAGTATAGTGCCATTGCAGTACCCCACCCCCAGCTAGATGCTTGCTGTCCCCACTATTGGCTGGTCTCATCCCCACCACCTCTCTGTCCCGTGCTTCCATCAGCCTTCCATGAGCCTGGCCACCATCACAGACGAAGAGATGAAGACGGGAGACCCCCAGGAGACCCTTCGCCGAGCCAGCATGCAGCCAGCCCAGATCCATGAGTTTAGTGGCACACATCGCCTTCCCTCAAGCATCACCACCCGGCAGCACCGGAAGCGCATCTCCTCGGAGCTTGACCAAGGCCTCGGCACCCCTGAGGTAGGTTGCACTGCAGCCTGCCTCCCCACCCCCCCTCCCTTTTCTTGGGGGCAGCATTTGGGATCACCCTGAATAGGCTGTAGACTCCTCTGCTCAGGGCCTAGGGGGATCCTTCCAGACCCTCCGTGTCTTAAACTCCCTTCTCTGCAGGCCAAGAAACCGACCAGCTGTTTTCCTCGTCCCCTCACCCCCCGGGACAGACATGAAGGCCGGAAGATGAGTGCCGCCGAGGGCCAGAAGAAGGGGGCCCCTGCCCCCGGCAAGCAGGTGAGGGGGGCCCCCAAATTGGGACAGGAGGTCTGGAGGTTGAGCTCCTCTAAGGTGAGGCTGAGGGTGGGAGGAAACATGCCTGACCTTGTGCAGAGCTGGGATAGCCGGGCACCTTCCTGCCCCCACACACAGGCCGTTGTCTCCTCTCACTCTTCAGACCAACAAGCGCCAGTCATTAGCCTTCAACATTCTGAACACACCCAAGAGACTGGGGAACAGCCTGCTCCGGGGAGCCACCAGGAAAGCTTCGGCTAAGACCTCCCCACTCCCCCGAAGTGGGACCCGCCGCTCTCCCCGAATTGCCACTACTACCATCACCACCGGCAGCACCTCTCCCCGGGCCAGGGGCAAGGTAGGGAGCTGGGAAGGGGCCTTCTAGGCAGAGACCATCTCCTGCCCCAGAGACTCCTCCCAGAGCAAGGATCCATGTCTGCTGCATGACCCACTGGGGCCCACCCTGGGAGAGAGAAGTCTGAGGGCTCAAGGCCGGGGAGGGGGCATTGGTCTGGGCTTCTGTCTTTGCTCATCACCTACCCGCCTATCTGTCTCTTTCAGGCAAAGCACTGAGGGATCGGGGTCTTCGAGCATCTTCTTCCATGACTGCCCCATCCCCATAGGGGGCCCATGTGCTGGGCCTCGGCCCACTGTTCTCCAGTGCCTTCTCTCAGCACCCAGGGTAGGGAGACTCCCCATCTCCCAGAGACACTGAGGTCTGCCTCCCACTCCCCCTTCCTGGAGTCCCCACACAGCACACCTTCCCAGGGAGGCGAGTGGGGAGCCAGGTCATCCCCTCCCTGTCCCCCCTTACCTCAAAGCACAGTAACCCCCTAAGCTCTCCAGCAGAGAATGAAACCCCCGTGCCACTGAGAACTTAGCAAGGGCCAGGCTTGAGGGACCATGTCCGGCCTCCTCTTGCCCTCAACCTCTGGGAAGCTCAGCTGCCCGGGCTCTTGTGCCTCCCCACTAGTCCCATTCCCAAAGGATGGCTCCTGCTCCTAGGCCCAACCTTGGAGGAGCCATTTCCAAAATTAGTTGAGAAGAGCCTGGGCTCTTCTGCCTTTCTCCCCAAAGGTTGGCTCTCCACCCCTCCAACATCCTCCCTTTCCTCTAGTGACTTGAGCTTCACCGCAGCCCCGCCACCGCCTCTAAGCCTCTCTCCTGCCTCTTCGACTATTGGGACCTGTTATTAAGGGGAACCTGGGGAAAGATATTAGCCGGCTGGGTCCAAGGATTCAGGGAGCAGTTGGGCACCCACCCTTGGCACTCCCCTTTGGATGCCAACTGCCTCATCGCGCCTTTGAGCCTCTGGAGAGACAAGGAGTAGGGAGGGAATAGTGGGAATGGGAGGGTCAGGACTCATCTGTTGGAATTTTTCTAAATGTTATTTCTTGTAAATAAAGTCTTATTTTTCTCCCTGAGGGCTGGGCTGACTTTGAGGGAAGAGAGGGTTGTGGGGGGAAGGTTCAGCCCCCCCTTTTCCCCTGTGCCTGCAGAGCTCCCCAATCCTTGTGTCCCACTTTGGTGTTGGCTGAAGCTGGTGGAGGCCCCCAGATGACCAAGGAGCTGTGGGAAAGGACCTCCAGCTTGGGGTGTCCCTCCTTTCTCTGCCTAGTGTCCTCCCAGCCTGGTTCAAGTGCCTGCTCAGCCCTTCTGGGGGTATTTTGGGGGACCCGCCCCCCACCCTCTCTAGGTGTCTGTGCCTTTGCTCAGTGCCCCCCCCCCCATTGTTTTTTCTCTTGACTTTTAAAGGTTTTGTAGAAAGCATAGAAATAATTTCCCAGGGTTCCATCTTGACTGCTTTCCCCCCCTCCCCCCCCCCCATCAGGGTAACTTTGGAGAAGTCACTGCTCTCTTTGCATCAGTTTGGACTAGAGAACCTCTTCAGGAGCAGCTCAGGGTGCTCTGTGCTGTCTGCTGTTAGCAGATGGAGCTCACCCAGTGGCTTCCCCAGACCAAGGATGAGACCCAGACGAGGCTTGGGGTAATGCTTTATTGGAGGGGCTCCTGCTCCCCTTCTTGCTGTCTTGCTCAGTCAGGCTTAGCCTGCTGTCCAGGGAGAGGTCTGGCTGGCTTCTTCCCCATGCCCAGAGGTTGTGGGAGATGGGACTGCACTGTGATTCCCCAGCTGGTGACTGACTGACAGGGTTTGGAGTGTTCTTGGCCCAGGCTCCTGCTGGGGAGGAGACAGATTGGTGGTGGGGTGCCTCTGGGGAAACCTTCACAGAAATTGTGGGTGCAGAGAAAAACAGGAGGGGGGTGCTCCTCTGGACCAGGACTTGTTCATTGATCCCATCCTTAAATGCATACACCCCACCCCACCCCTAGTGGGCACCTGCCCTGCTCTCACCTGGAGCTGGGCCAAGAGTATGTGGCGCTGAGTGAGCTGGGCTGGGTCCACTAGGACACAGGAGAAGTTGGTGGCGGCAGTGAGCTCGGGGCTCAGCTCCTCCAGCACTAGGTCACGCTGGAGCCAGGTCACTTGGCTTTCTCGCTGCCTCCTGGGGGGGGGGAGTAGGTTGGAGGGGGGGGCTGGGCTTCCAGTCCCTCCCCCTTCTCCCCAGACCCTTTCCCCTGGTACCGTGTCTGGCTCTCATGGAGGGCTCCAGGCAGGTCTTCTATGAAGGAATGGTTGCCCAGCCAGTACATAATGCTGGAGTGGGGAAATGGGCTGCAGCCCCTGCAGGTCAGGGTCAGAGGCCCATCTGAGAGGGGGCAACAAAGGGTTCTCAGCCCAGGGACAGCCCTGGCTTCTACAGCATCAGCTACAGGTGGGGACACTGAGGCCCAGAGAGGGACAGGGGAGGTTCCCATCTCCCACTCTTTAAAATCCTTCCCTTCTCTTATGCAATCAGTCCTGTGTATAGGTGCCCAGACCAGAGCTGGAGGGGCTAGACAATGGGGTGAAGTTACCTGCCCAGGATCACATGGCTAGGCAGTGCCCAGCACTTCTAAATTCTTGGCTTCTGAGGGGTGAAACCTTTCAGCTGAGGCCAGCAACTAAACAGCCCGATTCCCAAATGGCCCAGCTCCGACCCTGGGGACTACTTCCTCCATGGGGTCCTCATACTGGGCAGGAGACACCATGCTGGGCTTGTGCCCATAGCCCGGGGCCTCATGGGTAATGCAATGCCTGTGCTCCTCTCTTGTGGGGATTAACTTGGGCAAACCGAGGACTCCAGAGCTTTGCAAATTTGCTCATGCTCCCTCTTAGGATCCGGCTCCTCCCGTCCTCTCCACTGTGGCTTTTATTTGAGGCTGCCTTCCCCAAGTTATCTCGGCTTTGCCCCGGGGCAGGGATGGGGGAGGAGGCCACACCGTGAACCTGTCCCACTTTTCGTGCGGGGGTCCCGGGTGCCGCCTGCCCCCATCGCTTTCACTGGAGCCACCAGCCTTCGTCCAGAGCCACTAGCTAAACCATTGACTTCCTCCCGGACTCGACCTTCACAAAGAGCCACCCCTTCTCAGAAGATGGTCGAACCCCAAGCCCTTGCTTGGCTCTGCCCTGCTTGCACCTCCCGCCTTGGTCTCGGGCGGGCCTGGGGAACTGTGGTAGGGTTTAGCTCCGGGAGCGCCGCCTCCACCACAGCTCTCAGAACACAGAGTGGGCCAGTGGCTGAATGCAGGCGGCCTGTGGTGGCTCCGAGTAAGGCCTAATACTTGTTCTTGGGAGAGCTGCGCTGGAAAAGCCTTTAAAGATCCTCTCATCCGGGCTTTAATTTTACAGATTGGGAAAATGAGGCTTGGGGGCACGTGATCTGCCCAATGGTAGCGATGGCGATAGCTTGCTTCCCGCTTCGTCTTCTATACCAAGAGTTGTTACTTCTCAGGGACCGTCCCCCACCCCCGCCCTTATCTTGGACGACACCCCTGGCCCTTTGCTCTCACGCCCTCCGCCTACCATTTAAGATCTCAGATTCGGACCTCCTCACCGTCACCTCCAAATCCAGCTTCGGGCAGAGCTGCTCTGTGGGCGAAAGAGTGGGTGATGGTCGCTGTGCCCTGGGGCGCAGAGCTCCGCCTCCCGTCATGCCCTGGTAAAGCACCTCCACCCCCGCCCCCATCCTCCCCCTGAGGACGCGGAAGGCACGTAGTAAATGGGGGCCCTCGTCTCTGGCCAAGGCCCCCCTCCTCCCTTTACCTGCATCCCGGGCCAGGGGCCAACTCAGGACCAGGGAGAGCAGCCCTGAGAATACCAGCGAGGCAGCCAGGACCTTGAGGCCTAGAGGAGAGAGCGGAGGGGGTGACCCGGACAGTCTCAGAAGGGCTCGGGGAGTCTCGGGCCCCCGGCCACTCTCCGCCCTCCGTCCCCCCTTCCTTTCTCGCACACCCCACCTCCTGCCCAGGGCTTCCTCCACGCCATGGCGAAGGTCTGGCTTTCCCTGGACATTGCTGGTCCCTCCGAGGACGGGTTTTCTTCTTATAGTCCCTTCCTCCCACGCCTGCTTCCCCACTTCCCCGGCGCAGGGGGGCGGGAGGGGCAGAGACGCGGGTCAAACCAGTGATCTCCAGGGAGAGCCCTGTACGCAAAGCGTGCCTGTGTGCCGGGGGAGGGGAGGAGAGACCTCAGGAGAGCGCCAAATCGGGTTCCGCAGAGCCTCGACAGGCAGGGCAGACGCTCCTTTTACAGAAAGGGAAAGGGGATGAGAGTGCGCCAGGAACTTGCCCGGAATCAGTCACCTGGCCATCGGGAGCTGCCTCCCTGGTCGGGCCCCTTCCTCTCCCTCTAAGACTCAGTTTCTTCCCGGGTAAAAATGAGGCACTTCCTCGGCTCCTTTCAGGTCTAGGTTCAGGGTTCTATGGACTCTCTTCCTGACCCAGACGCTTTTCATAACGTGGAGAAGCCATGATTAGAAAACCAAGAAGCTCAGGTTTTCCTCGTCCCTCCGGGCATTTCCGGAGAGTATTGCCGGACCCCTAACTCTCTAAGAACTCTGGGAATCCATGGACACTCGCCAGCCTCGCGGTTTCCCCTCCCCCCATCCCCACCCCAACTGTGCTCCCTCCCAGTTTCCTAGAAGATGTCCCTGTGGCTAACGGAAACTGCTCATCACCTCCTTGGGCCACCGAGGCTCTCCCAAGGCTAGCTAGGAGCTGGGACTTCCTCCTGGAGCCTGTGACGGGAAGAGCCCCGCCTCACCGGGGAAGCCCCGGAGGACTTCTGAGAAGTGAGACAGCACCATGGTGGGTGGGTAGGAGACATGTGGACGTGGGCCTGGAGGCATCCAGGGGCTTTGGACAGGAGGAGGAGGAGGACCAGATTTGACCGTCTGTGGGAAAGCCAGCATTGGGAAACCCCAAAGGTCAGGGATTTCTGTCCCCCCGGGGCATTTCCCGGTACTCTTTCCTCACTGGAGGAAAACCTGTTTAAAGCGTTGGCAATAAATGTACCGAAGCCCATTTTTTATTTACCATGTATGTCTGTCTTTTTTAAACTCTTACCTTCTGTCTTAGTATTCGTTCTAAGAGCTACAGAGGTGGTGGCCCTCGAGGGCTGCTCCTCAGTTGGGGAATAGCTGAACAAGTGGGGTGGAGGCGGGGTGATGGTGATGGAATAGTGCTGGCCCAGAAGAGACAGGCAGGCAGAAGAGCCGGAAGGGCAGGGCAGGGCACAGCGAGGAAGCGTCTGAGGTCATCTTGGAACCCGGCCTAGCCCTGGCTCTCCGTCCACCGGATGCATATTGGCCAGGTGGCGAGCGAGTCCTCTGCTCCAATCAAAATCCAGACCAGAGCTGAACCCCGTCTCAGACATTTAACAGCTGGGGTGTCATGGATCTGCCTCGGACTCCTGAGGTTCCAGTCGGAGTCCTTCGGGATGTCGGGATCCGGGTAGTGCTCTGGGTCGAGCCTCTTGCAGCAACTCCCGCCCACGCACGCTGCTCTGCCTGGAAGGGCTGCTGAGCCTGTGGGACCACCGGCTCTGGGCTCCCCCGGTGGCCTCTGGGAGCTCGCCAGTTGCTTGGTGTCTTCCCGGCCCTCCTCCGCATAAAATAGCATGGCGGTGGGTTATTGTTTTTTGCTTAAGGGGGTTGTCTTGCTCGCCTTGGGCGGAGACCTCTCGAATGGCTTAGGGACACTCCTGAGATGGTAGGAGTTCGTCCCTGAGAGCAAGCCAGGTAAGGGCAGCTCCTTGGGACACTGGAGAGTCCACCCAGCCTAAACTCTGAAAGCTCCATCTGGCCTTGGACACACACTAACTGTGCCACCCAGGGCCAGTCACTTAACCCTGGTGCCACGGTTTCCCCCTCTGTAAAATGGGCTGGAAAAGGAAATGGCAACCTCCTTTGGCATCTTTGCCAAGAAATCCCCAAATGAAGGGTCAGACAAGACTGAACCACAGCCTTGGGCCTGCAGACAGGGAGGCCCGAGTTCAAACTCCACCTCAGATGATTCCTCGCTGTGTGACCCTGGGAAAGTCACTTCACTCTGTTTGCTTCCCTTTCCTTATCTGTAAAATGAACTGGAGAAGGAAATGGCAAACCACCTCCCTATCTTTGCCAAGAAATTAAAACGAGTCACATAGGACCAACCCCCCATCCCCCTGTGGCGCCAAGAGCAACCCATAGGAAGCTTTGCATCATCAATGCATAGACATTTATTGAGCACCTACTCTGTGGCAGGCTGTGCTGAGCCCCAGGGACGCAAAAAGAGGCCCAAGACCTTCCAATCTACGGGGCGGCGCAACTCTCCCCCACCTTTCGGGAGCCTGAAGAGCGCTCTAAAAAGCTCCGTGGCACATTCCACGAAGCCACGAGTAGTTCTGCCGCAGCCGATCCCCCTTCCTGTACCGAGGGCGCCTGGAGAGAGGGGGGTGGGGTCTCCCAGCCACTGGCCCACGCGCCCCTCACACCTGGCATCTCCCCACTCAGGAGACCCAGACCCGAGGCAGGAAGCAGCTCCGAGGAATGGGTCCTCTCGGGAAAGAGGAGACCCATCTTTGGGCTCCAGAGGACAACAGCCTCAGACCTGCCTCAGAGAAACTCCGGGGCGGAAGAGGGTTCCGCCAGAGAAAGGACGCGCAGCCGCTCTACAGGACGTGCTGGCTGGACCATCCGGGTTCCCCACATGTGGCCCATTGAAGTCTGAGCTCCTCCTTCCTAGAAATGGACGGATGATGATTGTGGGAGAGGGAGCCCCCAGCGGGCTCGCAGAGGAAGTGTGGTTTTTATGGCACCATTTTAGTCAATGCTGTTTCTTGGAGTTAATTGTGCCCACTGACTTACAAAATGGGTATGACTGTTGTTGGTTGGGCCCCGGGGCTCAGGAGCTGTATCGTTTCCGGAAGTTTGGACCCGTCATTTGTCCCAGCACCCCAGGATGACAGCCACCCTTTGGGCGTCCAACCTTTGAACCCAAGCTCCATTTGGGAGAGTAAAGAAAGGGAGACAAGAGCCATATCCAAGATTGGTTTCAGATTTTTCTCAGAGTTCTGCAGAGTGAGAGCAACCGGAGCCCTTCAGAGTCAGGCTGTCCCCCAGAGAGATCTGGAGCCACGTGGGACCTCCTGGGCCAAAGGGAACATTTAAAAATGAGGTTCTGCACTAGGAGGCAAATGCAATTGGCAATTTGCATCAAATGCAAGCATTCTACAACATCTACATTCTACATTCTACAACCATTTTCCTCCTTTTCAAAGCTGAGCATCTATGCAAGATGGGCATACTGATGGATTCATCCAAAGGGGTTGTCTGGCCAAATGCACACAATAAATTCAACAGCTTAAAGATTGTAAAGCTCAGGAGTTGCTGTCTTCGGTTCTCTTTTGGGGGCTGATCATTGCAGCTTCTGGGACCTTTTCCATTCTTTCGGAATCTTAATTCACTTATAGTCAAACCAATCGCTTGAGAGCCATCCCCACTGCACGCATTTCTTCTGGGGGTATTTGGTTGTGTGGCTGCCCCATGCCACTTCCATTTCCTCATTTAGCATCTCAGACTCAGCTGTTAGGAGTCCCCACGGAATGAGTTCTACTGTTGTCACTAATGAGAGCCCATGATTTAAGAAATGTCACATCTGTTCATTTTGCAACTATTTGCTATTTTCTTTCCTGTTTTGCATATAGGAGCTACTTGGGATATAGCTGGGTCTTAAGGGTAAATTTCCTTTTTCTTTCCCTTTTTCTTTCTCTTTTCTTCTTCCTCCCTTCCTTCCTTCCTTCCTTCCTTCCTTCCTTCCTTCCTTCCTTCCTTCCTTTCCTCTCTCCCTCCCTCCCTTCCTCATCCTCCACCTTAGAACCCCCACTGTGTATTGGTTCCAAGGCAGAAGAGCAGTAAGGGCAAGGCCATGAGGGCAAAGTGACTTGCCCAGGGTCACCCAGTCAAGAAGCGTTAGGACCTCTAGTCTCTAGGCCTGACTCTTCATCCACTGAGTCATAGAGCTGCCCCCAGCAGGTTAATTAAACAAGCAAACAAACATGGAATGATGACCTTATGAGCAGAGCCAAGAGAAAATTATAGCCAACAAGGGGGAATCTTAGTTGAAGAATGGCTTGTGTATGTCCCCTTCCAGAGATAGAACTGCTAAACAGAAACCTAAAGGACACCATTTTTACATGCATACATGCCCGTGTGTGTGTGTCCAAAGATGCCCTCTCCGGGGAGGTGGAGGAAGGCGGTGCTACCCCGGAACATTACTGTAACAAGTTCATTCATTCATTCAAAAAGGGCAAGAAAAGGCAGACATCCTCATCCGGGTCGTTCCGCACTTTTCCAGAGTGCTGGCTAGGAGCTCTCCTCAGCCCGGGGCACACAGGTCTGATCCCGCGTGGGTCCGGGCCGCTTCCTCTCCAGGGCAGCCGGGGGCGGGCAGAATGCGGTGTCGCTGCTCCCCGGGCCTCTCCCCTGTCTTGAAGTCACACCCAGGAAGCTTGTGATAAATCTGTGGGCCTGCGTGCAGCCTCGCGCCCTTCTTAGTCATGACCGCAAGAAGCCGCCTCGCAATCCTCTCCCTGGAAGCGGAGCAGGAAGCGGGATCCCAGTCCGAGCGACAGCCGCTTTCAGAAAGGGTGAAGAGGGCCGAACGACGGGTGAAATGACGTCAGAGGGGGCGTGGCTCCCTCGCCTCAAAAACCACTCGCATTTTTCCCCTATTTCAGCCGTCAGAGGGTTGAGTCCGTTTGCCACCGGCTTCGGCCATTAGACTAGAAGGTTCAAAGCTTTAGACAGACAGCCATCTCCGAAGAAAGAGCCAGGCCAGGAGTCAGGTAGAGCCGAGTTCAAATTTGGCGTCAGACGCGTCCTAGCTGTGTGACCTGAGGTAAATCTCTTACCCTCTATTTGCCTCAGTTTCCTCTGCTGTACAGTGGGGATGACAGGATCCACCACCAAGCAGGGTTGTTGGGAGGATCCAATGAGATACCTGTAAGATGGCCGGCACGTAGTAGGTCTTGTGGAAATGTTAGCTCCCGCGTCGACTAACCCAGGCAGGGGCTATTTTTAGCCGAGACGAGAAAACAAGACGAGAAAACAAGCGCAGGTGTAAATGACTTGCCCAGTGCTCTAGTTAGCTGAAGGGGGAGGGGCATTCGGACCCGGAACTAACCGCCTTCAAGACGCAGCCCTGCGTGCTCCCCCCCCCCCCCCCATTGTGTGGAGCGGCATCGAAAGGCTGCCTTTTCCATAGACGTTTTCTAGCGTCCCTAATGGCTCTCCATCCTCCGTCCTAGGACCTTAGCTCAGGCACCCACCACCTCCAGGAAGCCCCCGCAGTCCCGAGTTCTTTCCCTTTGCTTGTTAGGGATGGGGGAGGAGGAGGGGGAGGGACAGGATGGAGAATGGTGCACTGAAATCTTTTAAAACTCTCTCCTCCTCTCTTGGAATCAATACGGCGTATTGGTTCCAAGGCAGAAGAATGGTATGGGCTAGGCAATGGGGGTCAAGTGACTTGTCCAGGGTCACACAGCTAGAAAGTGTCTGAGGCTAGACTTGAACACAAGACCTCCCATCTCTGGGCCTGGCTCTCCATCCACTCGCCCACCCAGCTGCCCCCTTGGATGAATTTTTCAGCTGATAAACTCAGGGAGAACCCTAAGAATATTTAGACACCTCTGACCTCTTCAAGTTCCTCTGACCAGGGGGCAGAGCACCCGTCCAGGACACACACAGGACTGCCATATGCTGCCCGGTGACAGGCCCACACATCACTCTCCTTCCCTGAATGCACACAACACTCTTTCCATTATTGCACCCCCTGGGCGTCTGCCAGCCAGGCTGTCCGTGGCCACCTCAGGGAGTCAGACACGGGCTGGAGGCATCTCCTGGGCTGTGGGAGGGAGCCTCAGGGCTCAGGGTCCCTGGTCTCCTCAGGAAGCATCCAGCATCCCTCTGGGGAGATGCTTGTGAACGGGACTGTCTCCCTCCTGCTGGGCTCTTGGGAGCTTCTCGAGTCTGGTCCGGGCTCACATCCCCTCTGCTTGTGACTATCAGGCACCAACGATCCATCTTCTACCTCCATATTTCTTGGTTCAACGTCCTCAGCTCCTTCCCCCACCTGTCCTAACCGTGGCCGGGAGGATGGGCCAAGGGAAGAAGAGCTGAGGCTGTCCCCTGGCTGTTTGGTCTCTGTGCAAGTCGCTGTGGCTGACGCTTTGGCCTGGCTGGCATCCTGAGCCTTCTAGATGCCAGGATGGACCACTGAAGACCCCAGATGACCCCAACCCACCCTGAACCATGTTTTCCTAATTACAGTGTAAAGTTCCTCAAAGGCAGGAACCACAGGACCCTTCTCCAAACTCCCAGGGCCCAGAAACCTGGTCGCAGCACCTTTGGGGCCAACGAGGGGAAATGGAACTCAAGAATACAAGGAATCTTGGAGCAGCTGGGTGGCTCAGTGGATAGTCAGGACTGAACATAGGTTCAAATCTGGCCTCAGACATTTCCTAACTGGGTGACCCAGGGCAAGTCACCTAACCATAGTGGCCTAGGCTTTACTGCTCATCTGCCTTGGAACCAATGATTCTAGGGCAGAGGTTATCTCCATTGTTTGGTTTCAGCCTCCCTTTTGGGGCTAGGCCGTCTCTTTCCAGGCCTTCATCTCTGCTTCCCCTCAACTTGGAATATCTTCCCTCTGCTTTGCCATCTAGTTCCCACTCATCATTTGAGTCAGTTCCTGTACTTCCTCTTCCAGGAAGCCTTCCATGGATTACTCCCACTCCTATTATATACTTCCCAGCCAACTTCTAAGTAGCTTTCAATTGCTTGGATATCATTCTGAGTTTCTCATGACAAAACCTATTTTCTTCAGGAAGCTGGAGGTGCGACAAATCAGAAGTTTGCCCATCCCATTATCTCTGAGGTTACAGTGAATCCCTAGGCCAAATAGATGCTGTAGAGGAGCGCCTGGGTAGGAGGGTAACCTGTGTAAGACCTTCACCTCTTCCATCTGAATTTCCTGGCCTTTTAGCAAAGTGATTTTTCTACAGTCCAGGTCCAATCATCTCACCTCCCTGCTCACTAACTCCTGTGGCTCCCTATTTCTTCCAGGATCAAATATAAAAATCCTCTTTAGCATTTAATGCCCTCCATAACCAATCCTTCCTCCTCTCTTTGCAGTCTTCTTACATCTTGATTCGAATTTGATCCAGGGACCCTGGCCTCCTGGTTATTCCAGGAACAGCACACTGTTGCTTGGCTCCATCCCGGTGCTTTCTCTGGCTATCCTCCATGTCTGGAACACTTTTGCTCTTCTTCTGACCTGTCTGGCTTCCTTTAAGTCCAAGTAAAAGCTCACCGTCTGTAGGAAGCCTTCCCTGACCCCTCCAATTCCCATGCCTTTCCATTTGTTTCCATCCCAAATGTTCATGGGGCTATTTGTGCCTACCCTGTGGCTCAGGTTAGTCTGAGCAGTCAGTCACACGCTGACACTGACAGCGAGTCCTCGGGTAATGGACAGCCGCCACTTGTTTGCTTTGGACAGATTTGCTTTGATGCCGTCTCCCAGATGGACCGCAAGCTCCTCGAAGACAGGGACTCTCTTTTGCTTTTCTGGCTCTCCAAAGCTCAGCACAGTGCCTTGTCTGCTCCATTAAAGTAGGGCCTGTCCCACCTCAGGGCTTACTGCCTTTTCTCAGGTGCCGATCTCACCTACCCCCACTGGAATTCCTCTGGATGTTTTTTCCTTAATAAACGTACATAAATCAGCTAAAGCACACGAAGTTCCCTGAAAGCAGTTGGATGTTTCAGCATATTTCCCTCGCCTTGTCTCCCCAGGCTTTCATTGAAACAGTGTTTTATTGAGGCCCAAGAGAACTAGGGAGGGGGTAAGCGGGGAGCAGTGAGGAAACCTGGTCCTTGGACTAGTGAGGACTAGCTCAGCTTTCCCCAGGAACTATTTGTGGGAAAACACCAGTAGCCATGGGCCAGGTGGCGAGCCAGGTCTTCTTCAGGTGGAAACTGGAAGAATCATCACTTGAATAATAGATTATAGAACAGACTTACAGCTGAAACCTTAGAGATCATCTAATCCAAACCCTTCATTTTACAGATGAGAAAACTGAGACTCGGGGAGGATAAAGGGACTTTTGGCCTGAAACCCAGAAGCTGAGGGAGAGGCCTGGGTGTGGGTAGGAACAGGTTTGGTGCAGATACTCACGGCTGGCTCTGACCTGTTTTCAGGGAAGATATCCTAGTCTGTGGCCTCTTCCTTGGCTCACAGCAATCCTGTGTTGGGTCAAGATCTGTGACTTTGAATCAATGAGATTGAGCCTCTCTGGTACGGAGGGAGGCAGAAGGCTGTGAGCATGTTGGCACAGTGATGGCTAGTCCTTCCTGGGAAATAGGGCCCAAAATGGGAGAAGCCAAGTAAAAGGAACTCAGGAATTTCTCTCAGCTCACTGGGTTTTATTAAAACTGGAGTTGTGAGAAAGCTTGGGCCCATCACCTCCTTAGGGGACAGGCTCCAAGCCCTGGAGGTGACCCCAAAAGCTGAGGGCTCCCCTCTTCCCAGTCTGGCCTCTGCCCTCCCATGATCCCCACCCCCTACCCCCACAACAATAGCAACAACAACAACAACAACAACAAGAAAACCTACCAATAATGGCCCTCCCTCCCAGTGGTGTTGAGGATGGGGGTCAGCCTGGGATGTGGCCTCTAATGCAGAAGCCCAGGCAGACCTGTGGTGTTCCCTCTTCCTCCCTCCCCATAACTGGTGTCAGCCTCAGACAGCCTGAGCACTGAGTGTGGGGAAGGGGAAAGGGGGGGCTCTAGTACCTTTAGAGATCCCTCACTCTGCAGATTCCTCAATGAGGGAGAGAAATCTCCAGGCAAAATCCTAGAAAGTTTCTAAGGGGCCATCTCTCAACACATCCTCCATGTTCCCTCCTTTCTTTTCTCTGGTTCAATGCCCCACCCCAAGATGGCCCAATGACTCTGGATCTCAAGAAGTCTGCTGAATGTGGGCACTGGCTAAAAGCTGCCACACTGATCTTTTTGGCTTTGTGGAGCTCAAACTCCCTTTTCCTTTGGGCTCTGCCCCGAAGCCCAAGCTGGTGACAGAGGCTGAAAATGTAGAGTAGCCAGCTTTCTGGCCTAATATAATCTAATTTAAAGGCCTAATCTGGCCTTTCTGGCCCTGATGACATGTAATTTCCCTCTGCCTTCACAGGCCCAGTAAAGAGCCAGGCAAAGAAGCAAATGTACCCAATCCTTAAGGCAGGGGATTCCCTGGACTGGCCTGATCTTAGCAACATACCCAGAGACTTGGGAGCCTCAGAAAGCCATTACTAGAGGAAGGATAGGACAGCTTTGGCTCCAAGATCCCCATTTCCTCCTCTCTTTTGGCACATCATTCACTACTTCCAATTTCACTTAAAAATCTTGCCTCATCACACGTTTTCAAGCTCTCCTGCCCTGACCCAAACAGATGTCCAAGGCCCAAAGGGGCATTTCTTGCCAGTTCCCTGAAGCCCTGGCTTCTCTGGTTCTTACACAGCCATTCTGGGACATTGACAGCTCCTTTAGGGTGCTTCCATCGCTAGATGATAAAAACATTCTGCCCTCCACCCAAGACAACACCCAGGCCATAGTGAGGAACTCCCAGATGAAGGGGTCACTTCACATGATCAAGCCCTGATAGTTCTTCCTGAGGGGGCAGGCCCAGCTCTCTCCGTGATGCATTCTAGGCCTGATGGCCACTGAATGCAACTGTTTTCAACTCTGAGACCTCCCAACCACTACAAGAATCTTGGGTTTCCAAATTTGAAAACATCAGGAAGGGATGAGGAGGTAGAATGGATGTGGCTGCGTACCTATGGTATGTCTGGTGGGACAGGGAAGAATCCAAGGGAATAGGTTGGTTCATGGCTTTGGAAAACTACCTCCAAAGCAGTGATCCTTTACCCTGGAAGACAGTCCCACCCAACTTGCCGGAGGCTGCAGAAGGCCAGAGAGGAAGGCACCCAAGGAGATGTCATTGACCAGCTGAGCACCTGCTTAGAGCCATCACTCCCCAGCTGCACAAGTGGCTCTGGGTGCAGCTGTCACCTCTGGGGATACAGACACCCCAGGAGGAGATCCTCTAGCTAAGTGTACTAAAGGGAGTGCTGCTAAAGGCAACTGTGCAGACCAGTCCTCCCTCCTGGGCTCTGACTGCTTGAGGTTCTTTCATCTCTGCAGAGAAGCATGAAGCAGAGATTCCTCATTTTCTGCCTGGCTCTTTGGAATGCTAATACCCAGCAATCCTGACAATACTGCTTAGCCACAGAAGGGGATTGGGGTGCGGTGCCTCGTGTAGGCCCAGATTTCCAGTCATGGAGACTTTTAGGGAAACTCTCCATCTCTGCATATCATGCAAGGCTAGGGCTCTTTCCAGAGTTGGGGAGACCTCTTTTGAGATAACACAGAGCTTCAAGGGGGAAATGGAATGATGGTTTTTTTCAGGATTCTGCTTGCATCCCAGGCTGCCATATAACTTTCCATTTCAGTTTTGGGCTCTCAAGCCAGCAGACAGGGATGAGGAAGATAAGAGAACTAGGAAATGGGAGGAAGGGAGGGAAGATGGTTGTCACTGCCTCACATTCTTGTAATAAAAAAGGTTTTTAAATATAGTCATTAAAATAATTTTCTTTTAAAAAGAACCTCCCTGTCCGGGAGCCCCCATGGGCTGGTTCACTGCCACACCCCCCGAAACAAGAGTCTTCCCTTGGAGCTGAGGAGGGAGTGTTTGGAAGTGGTTGTAGAGGATGATGAGGTCTTTGCCAGCTGTGTTGAGGGAAGGAGCTGGTTCGGCCCAGGGGCCTCAGGCTGATGGGCTACCTGCCACAGACCCCTCTGCCCCTGCTTCCCTTCTGCTCCATGGTTACTCCAGGCCCAAGGTGTAGTTGATTCCCTGTACCAGTCCAATAATGACTGGCTGCCAGGCCACAAGGTATCGAAGCCAGTCGAGCAGTTGTCCATACATGACATGAGGCCGCTCCCATCTTCAAGGCACAGAGGTTAAAGAAAAGGGCCCAGAGCTTAAGAGAAAAAAGGCTCTGGTGGGCTAGACTAGTGGTCACAACCACATGGGACATTTGGTTGCAAGGGTAGGGATTTTCCCATTCATGACGTATCCATCCTGGTCAGACTAGACCATTCTTAACTTCCCTGATACCTCCAGAGTAAGATTTGCACAGAGAGGGCTTCTGATGCCCAATAGGAGATGTTTAAGAGAGGAAATGAAACTTTCTTAGTAGTTGTAATCATTCCTCTTCTCCACCCCCAACTCCTGATCCCTGGCCCTAGAAGGGTCTTAAATCAATTTTGCTGATAAAGATGGGGATGGATACTCAATAGAGAGGGGATGAAAAGAAAGTGGGGAGGGAAGAAAAGGAAGAGAAAGAAAGAGAAGGGCAGATCCCCAAAGAAGTAGAGGAGGGGGCTAGAGAAAGAAAGGAGAGAATAGCCAAAGGTAGAGACATTCAACTAAGACAGGAAGAAACTATGAGTGTGAAGAACCAGGACCAAACTTTTGAGATATGAAGAATAGCCCCCAAATGGGTGATTACTGGGGAAAGCAAGTGATTTCATGATCAGATCATGAATAAAATACCCAGCTTTGCTACTTTTATTACCTTGGAAAGTCACTTAAACTCTTGAGGCTTCCATTTTCTCTATAAACTGAGGGAATGCATTGGATGACTTCCAAGGCCTTTCCTGCTTTTATATCTAGGATGCTACCAGCCTTCTCTCTCCTAGCCTATGGAGCCAGAGTTAGCTGCAAAGTTAACCAATCCCAGGCACACAAGCATTCTCCAGCTGAGCCAAGCAAAAGAACTACATCCTGGCTCCTAGGGGGATGGAAGAATGGGGAACGGTCATCCTCAAAATCTGTGATCAGTCCCTCACTTAAAAGGGAATGAGTGCCCCGCCAGAAGCTGTCGGGGAGGCTACAATAATCAACACTGCTTCATTTTTATAGCATTTTTGCATTTTACAAAGAGTTTCTACTTGGGGAAACAGTAGCTCTCTATTCCTTTCTCACTATACTGAGACAATGGATAGAAAAGCATTTGAAAATGCTATCTAGTCATGTATCTGCAAAAGGCTGCAAGATGTAATGAAGATAATATGGAATTTCTTGGAGTCTTGCCTGGAAATCCTGGCTACAATTTTTTCGGGTGATCCTGGGGCAAGTCACCTTTAAATGTCCATTTACTCATCTATAAAGTATTGACAATACTTATACTACCAACTAACCTTCACAGAGTTACTGGGATTCAAGTATTTTGTAAACTTTAAAATGTTACAGAAATAAAAGTGAGGGGCAGCTGAGTAGCTCAGTGGATTGAGAGCCAGACCCAGAGATGGGAGGTCCAAGGTTCAAATTTGGCCTCAGATGCTTCCCAGCTGTGTGACCCTGGGCAAGTCACTTAACCCTTATTGCCTAGCCCTTATCACTCTTTTGACTTGGAACCAATACACAGTATTAATTCTAAGATGGAAGGTAAGGGTCAAAAAAAAAACCCAAATAAACAAATAAAACAAGATGATTGGTTATTGATAGCAGTAGCAAGAGGAAGAGAGAATTCTGAATAGTAGAGGTAGTGTTACTTAGAAATTAAGGACTAGT
Source organism: Monodelphis domestica (assembly GCF_027887165.1). NCBI lineage: Eukaryota > Metazoa > Chordata > Mammalia > Didelphimorphia > Didelphidae > Monodelphis > Monodelphis domestica. The sequence goes on from NC_077230.1 coordinate 349,631,370, forward strand.
TTTTTTAGTGATGTGTGTCTTCTTCAACATGATCAATATGGAACTATGTACTATATGACAGCAGATATATAACCTATGTCAGATTGCTTATTGCCTTTAAAGAGTGGGAAAAGAACACAGGGAAAGAATTTAGAACTCAAAATGGGAGAAAATGAATGTTAAAAATTGCTTCTACATGGAGAAAAAAATATTACTGGGGGGAAAAGGACTAGAGAGTGGCCAAGGGGGACAATGAAGTTTGGAACCTGGTTTGCCTCTTGCTGTGATGTGATAAGAAAAAAAAGCTCTGGACTTAGTCCCAATCTTGGCTCTGTCACTATCTTCATCTCCAGGAAAGTCACTTTACCTGATGATGCCTCAATTTTCTGATCTATAAAATAATCTCTATCCTCTTCTATAAGGTTGTTGCGAGGGTTAAACAAAACTGCTAGCAGGGTGTATATATGCTTACCATTATTCCTTCAAGTGACAAGAAACTAAGAGAGGCTGAAGTGAGATTCTGAAGGACAATGAAGGACAGCCAAGCAGAGCTAGATCTCATTTGGGAAGGGGCTAGAGAGGCTTCTTACGAGGTCCCTTCAGGCTTGAGCTATGAATCTTTATGCCTGCAGTAAAGGAATTGTGGTGGTCTCAGTAAACTGTCCCAAGAATGTGTTGCCATTGGTGATTTACTGCTGAGGAGTTTGGAAAGAGGGAAGAGTTAAATGGCAATTGGGCTCTGGTCCTAAGGCTTTAAAAGCCAAGTTTTGGGGAAGAAAGTATATATCTGGTTAGATAAGAGGGTGTCACATTGCTACAGGGACTACAATAGGACCGGAGAATAGCATCTTGTCCCCACCGCAGATTTGATCTTGAAACACAACATGACCTGAGTGGCTGAGCCTCTCTCAGGCAGCATACAGAAAGACCTGTTCCTGAGGAGGTATCAATAGGAATTAAGTCAAGATTGCTAAGAGGCTGGAAGAGTTTTGTAGTAAGAAGTCTGGGTAAGAGGTTAAGAAAAAGGGGCAGATGCAGGGAGGTGAAGGTTTGAAGAAGGTAATTTTGAGAACTGATGTGTGGAACTTTGCTCTGCTTTTACTAGCAGGAAGCCAAAGAACAATGAAGAAAAGTCATCTTGACTTCAGACCAGGCCATTTCATCAGAGTGCTCCTTCTAAGCCCACCGAATTCCCTTGTTGCCCAGTCTTCCTGAAAGGGTCCTTGGAAGAAAACCCACTGATTCAGGCCAGGTCCAAAAGGATACGGGTTACTGAACATCCGTTTGAGATCCACCTTCTCTTTGCAGTAGGGACATGTCTGCTTCTTTCCCACGATACACCATCCACGGATGCAGAACTCATGAAATCTGAAGGCACATGGTGGTTAAGAGAAACTAGTAGAGAGAAGTGAGCTCATTCACCATGGTACCCCTCCCCCAATCCCAGGCCAGCTAAAATTATCCTCAAATAATAAATATTTCCCTGTTCAACTCATTCTCTCCTTCTTCCCCCAGGTTCTGGCTCTGGACCATCGTGAGATTTAGCTTATAGAATGGCTGGAAAGCCAGGGACAAAATATAGTTGGGGATCTCTCTCTCTCTCCAAGTGGTCTATCTCGTCTAAAGAGGGAGCGTGCTAGAATCTACTCAGCCTGCTCCAGAGTGATATCCTTGCTTACTAGGGCTCTAGGCCTGACAATCTGAAATCCTACCAAAGTCTCAAAATGTCAATCCCACCCTTCTCTTTAAAGCAGGACACATTCACTCCCAATCAGCTTAAATAAGTTGTCCTCCTCTGTATTTAGATTTCTTTCTTGCTGCTGCCTACTCACTACATTTAATAGGTTGCTTATATTGAAAAGATTCAAGGCACAAGTCACCACAAGAGCTATGAAGAGTAAACTTAAGGGAACAACTTTAGGTAAGAGAGCTAACAGCTGCTGATCTCAATTAAGGAATCAGAACTGGAAAAGATCTCAGTAGGCATCTAGTTCAACTAAACTGAACCAAAACAATGAATCCCCTCTCTGTCTCCTAAGCCAGTCATTATTCAGCCCATTTGTAGCTATTCAGTAATGGGCCTCACTGTCTCTCAAGGCAGCAAATTCCATCTTTGGACATTTGGATCTCAATTAGGAACTGTTTTTCTGAGGTGTCTTTCTACAATTCCCTCTCTCCCTTCCCACCACTGCTTCTTAGCTCTGTTCTTTGGGGGCAAGTAGGACAATTTTAATTCTTCCTCTTTCCAGATAATAGCCCTTTAAATATTTGGAGTCAGATTAAACAAAGCCCCCACTCTCATCCTTTATTCCTCAGATTGCACACTCCCCAGATCTCCCTTGTCTTCTAAATTGGTACCATCCTGTTGGTAGGAAATGAAAGGCTATGCTAGCTTTCTCTTGCCCTGACTCCTGCCCCTTACCTTGTCCTAGAGTATTTATTTCAATGCTTCCTGGGGGATAACTTTCCCTCTCCCTCCTTTCCCATCCCATTGAAGCCCAGATGATCCAACTCAGCAACTGGATTCTACCCAACACAAGACTCTTCAGGATGAGTCAAGGTATTTTCCTCTTCAAAACTTCTAGATCAGAATCCTGAAGTCACATAATACCATGTTTTGCTCCTCCTGTTTGCATTTCGATCCCACTTTGAGACAACTTTAGTTGTTTCAGTTTTTTCTCACATTTAGCCCACATCTCCATCTCCATAGCTTCCACCTAGTGATTCCAGAACTTGCCTCAGGATTAGAACCAAATAGGACAAATCACATTTCTCTTTCCCTTCACATATTTGAAGACTATTATGTCTCCCCTGTAAATTTTCTTTTCTCTAGAAAGAAGTATCTAGAAAGAACTATCCTCATTTCCTGCAATTTTTCATACATCAATCAGGCTTTCCAATTTCCTTTACCAGCTTGGTCACTCTTTCCTGAATGCGTTTGAGCTTGTCTATGTCCTTCTTAAAATGTGGTGCCCAGATCTGAATACAATATTGCTGATGTGGTCTGATTAGGATAGGCCAACCCCCTTCCTTTTTCACTAAGTCTCTCAATGCAGTGTAGGAGAGAAGTAGCTTTTATTGCTGTCATGTCACTCATATTAATCTTGCAGACACAAAAAACTCCCTATCTTCTTCATGCTGACTTGTTTAAACCCATCTCTCTCATTCTATATTTGTGAAATGATCTTCTTGAAAAATGTAGAACTTTACATTTATAATTATTACATTTGATGTCAGTTTATTCTAGATTGAAATAATCTTGGATACTAATCCCTCCTAACGTTGTGTTGTCTACAAACCTAATAGCACATCAATTATATCTCACTTCTAAGTCATTAATAAAATGCTGACAAGCAAAGGGATAAGAATGGATCTCTGGGGCACTTCTCTAGATACTAACCAAGTTAATATCAATCCATTAATGAATATTGTTTGGTTCAGGCCTTTCAACCAGACTGTGTAACTATACTATTTATCTAGTTCATCTCTCCAACTTGTTCATGAAGATGAAATGAGAAATTCCGTCAAATGCTTTGCTGAAATCTAAGGATACCATGTCTTCAGAATTCCTGTGTTTTAGTAACTATGGTAAAAAAAAAAAGGAAGTGGGTTTTACCTGGCATTTGACTTCTCCTTAATGAAGCCATATGAGCTATATGATTGCTGATTCCTTTTCTAAATGCTCATGAGCCATTACTTTCATGTTTCCTAGAATTATATTGGGAATATAAGCAAAGCTTCCTGGACTTACCATTAAAAAAAATATACAAATCAGGGCACTTATATTTTATCAAACCTGTGTTAGCTGTCCAAGATCATTCAAAGATCACTGATGGAATATTAAGTAATCACTTCATACCTCAACTATTGCAATAGTCTGATAATTCCTGTCTCCAGTCTCTCTATTCCAGTTCACCTTTCACTCAGTTGTCAAATTGATCTTCCTAAAATACAAGTCTACTATTTAACTCCAGAAGCTCATATAAAAACCTCTGTTTGGCCTCTATAGCCTTCCACAATTGAGCCTTCTCCTACCTTTCCAGTCTCCTCCCATACTGCGCTACATACTCTGGGACCCACTGACAATAGCCTTGTAGTGTTTCTCGAATATATGGCACTGCTGACTTTGGGCATTTTCATTTGCTGTCTCCTATTCTGCGGATTCTCTCCCTTTCAACTCCACCTTCTGGCTTTCCAAGTTTCCTTCAAGTCCCAGCTGAAGTCTCATGTTCTCCAGGAAGCCTTTCCCAATCCCCTTAATTTCAGTGCCTTCTGTGGACTTTCTCTAGTCTATCTTGTCTCCTCATAGCTGTTTGCATGTGGTCTTCCACATTAGGCTGTGAACACCGTGAGAGCATAGTTTGCCCTCTGTATCCTTAGCATTTAGCACAGTGCCTGGCATCTAGTAAGAAAAAGTAGATAAGCATTTATTAAGCATCTACTATATGCCAGCCACTGTGTGAAGTGTTTCACAAATATCTCATTTAAACCTCACAACCACTCTGGAAATGGGCTATCTCCATTTTACAATTGAGGAAACAGAGATGGAGATTAAGTGATTTGCTCAGGGTTACATGGCTACACCATATAGGTCTTTCTGATTCTGGGCTCCATGTTCTGTTCCTTTTGCCACCTACCTGCTCTACATTAGGTACATAATAAACACTAGCTGATGGATGTATGACAGTTCTTTTGGTATATTAGGATGTAGTTTTGTGACTTGAACAGGGGACAGTTAAATGCTGCTTTTCTTTCTCCTTATTAATTTGAGTTTCTACCTGTTAACCATTTTTGTTCTTTTCCAATACCAAAGATAATTCTTGGAAGGAAAAAAATAAGCAAAATCAAAGTTGGATAATTTATCCTGTTGTTATCATGCCATCCACCTTCAAGTAAAATTACCCCTTCTAAGCCTTCTTATTCCCCAGCATAAAAGTCACCTCCCTTTGTCTTCTTTAGCATTTATCAGAAGCCACATGTCAATTTGGACTTTTAAGACTTCTAACATTACATTTATAGGTCTCTGCTACAATTCTTTATTAATATTTAATTATGTGCCTTTGTGTCTTCTGTACATGTCCTTCCAAAATCTGAGTTGGTCAAATAAGTTTTTAGTTCAGTCACATTAGTTCCTTTAGGCAGCTCCTCTTTTTTCCTTTTCATGGAAATTTCCTTTCCACTAATATCTTCAGAATTACAAAATGGAGATGTTCCTTTCTCTCCTGAGCAGCCACCCCCTCTAGAATATCAGGCCAAAGGGATCTTCTCTTTGCTCTGAAATCTTTGAAATCCAGTAACCTAAAATCTGGGCTACAAGGAATACTATGCCTATCTTTTCTCTTCTTTCTCAGCATTAATTCATTAATTAATGGAATGGTTACTTTCTCTAAAGCTCTTGTACTTCTTGTTCCTTTTTGGTTGTCTGAATTAGACCCCAGAATAGCAGTTCCCTTTACTGCTTCTTCAACTTTTTGAAGGACGAAATTATCAAGTTCTGGTTTGATTTTGGTATAGACCTCAAGTAAATGTCTGGACAGTTCAAATCCCCCATTATTATAATATCATGCTTCTGTTTGTGATTGTTTTTCTCAATACCTCATCAAATCCCTCCTTTTCCCAAGAAGTCTATAGCATACTTCTATGGCAGTATCATTTTATAATGTTTTTCTCCAATGTTTCCTACTATATTTCAGTTCTCAGGTTCCAGATTTCTACATAAGTATTTTTCTTTAGTATAAAATACTATTAAATCACTCCTTTATAAGAAGGTTTGTCCTTCTAGAACTATTTCCCAGAAATAAATTCCATCCTATCATATCTGGGGCTAAAATCATATGGTCAAATTGGCCTCTTTAGGTTTAGAAATTTAGTTCAACTAGTTTACTACCCATACTTTGTACATCTGTGTAGAAAGATGAGATCATAGGCTTATTATTGAATTTTCTTCTTGGACAATGTCTCTAGTTACTAGTTCTCTCTTCTGTTGTTCTTCCTCCTGATACCCATTAGTGCATATCTGTGAGGAAAGGTTTTTTCCCTTCCTCAGCCTTTTTCAGTTAAAATTCTCTAGCTCCCAGTTTTAAGACTGGATAAATGTTTATAAAGTAGCTTTTCTTAAGTTTACACCATCCCTGATCATTCCTCTATTTTAAGTTGTGGTTAAGAATTCCAAATTTTTGAGGTCCTGGGTTCAAATCTGGCCTCAGACACTTCCCAGCGGTGTGACCCAAGGCAAGTCACTTAACTTCCCTTGCCTAGCCCTTACCATTCTTCTGCCTTGGAACCAACACCCAGGCTTAATTCTAAGGTGGAAGTCAAGGGTTTAAAAAAAATTCTCTTCTCAGACACTATCTTTTTAGCTAGACATTTCCCAAATCTGGCTTTTTCTTCGGACTCACCTTCCTTTCATTCATAGTAGTGATGAGTGGACCCTAAGGTCTTCAACTTTTTTGGTCCAAGATTTCATAGATCTCAGCAATGCTTTCCAGGTTCATTTTGGTCTTTTCTCCTCATATTGATAAATCATTTGTCTTCATGTTAATAACATGAAATGCATACTAGTTATTGAATCTGACAGGTCTTGGAGGCTTGCTATAGTAGGTCTTTTCTCACTCTGACTATGACTTGATGCTCTCAGTTAATAGGACCTTTGGATTCTTATCACTGTTCCCTGCAGCACAAGAAATTGTTTCTTCTTCAGATGGACCAGTTCTGCCCATAATCGGAAAAAATCTTATCTCTAGCGCCTATTAAGTTCAAATGTTCAGTGGTCTTCACTCTTCCCTTTCTTCTCCTAACACAGCTTTCTATTCTACAACCAGATTAGAATTCCCTTGTGCCTTGTCACATTTGACTTTCTTGAAACAACTCATTACCCCTCAGTAGACTGTAAGGTACACAAAGACAATGTCTTACTCAACCATCATCTCCCTCAGTGCTGAGCACAAGACTGAATACTATAAATGTTTAATATGTGCTTGCTGAATTTCATTGGTCTAGTGCCCATCCCATGCCCCCAGCTGCTAGCATGGGTCACAGATGCAAGCCCCAATTAGCCTGGTGACATGGATACAACCCTTTCCTTCCTCCATGGCTAAAACAGTAGCCTGGTAGAAGGAGTTGTGGACACTAGGCAGGATACACATGGTTGCAGGATAGTCTGTATGTATTCTCAATGATGCCCTCTTCATTCACATCCACAAAGATCTGCTGCCCACACACTGCACAAACGCTGTCTGAGAGGTGCTTGGTAGGCATCCCTGATGCACTGTAGAACTGGAGGTGAGAAAAAGGGAAAAAAAGAAAAAGCAAGAATGAGTCAAGTCCCGATATTTATGGCAGAACAAAACACGACCATTATCTTGTGAAAAGAATTCTTAAGTTGGATTTGGGTGGCCTAAGTTCATATTCAGAGTCATAGAATCATAGATTGAGGACTGGAAGGGGCCTTAGAGGACATCTAATTCAACATCCTCATTTTATTTATAAGGAAACTAATCCCTAATAATTCCCCGCTATGAGTCTATGAGCAAGTCTAAGTCTACCCAAGCCTCAGTTTCCTCATCTCTAAAGTGAGGAAAATAATACATATACATACCTCCCTCCTTTACTGCTATTTCTTTAGTCACTTATATTAAGGCCCAAAGTGACTATGGGATAAATGCTTTAGAAAACCTTAAAGTACTAGAGAAATGTGAGCTATTACTATTATTTTGAGCAATAATGTAGATTCATTGTGGCTGCTGAGATTAAATCCATCAGAAGAGAGGAAAGCAGAGTGAGGGACTAGGATTCAGAAAAACTGGCTCTGCTCATAGTGGACTTTAGAAAGTCCCAGTATCTCTAGGTCTCAATCTCTTCCTCTGTAAACAAAGAAGGCTAGATGAGACTGTCTCCAAATATTTTTTTTTCCAGCTCTGATTTCTATGGTTCTATGACCTTTACAACAGGTGGAACACTCCTCCCCCTTCCTGACTCCCAGGGAGTTGTGAGGAGGTGAAAGGACATTTTGTGAAATGCTGGGAACACCTTGAAAAAAACAATGCTATCTCAGTATCAGTATGAAATGTCCTTATGTTATAGGAGATACATCTTATATCTATCCTTGGGCAATGAGGGGAAGATGTAGGGTCAAGGATTAAGTAGGTAAGGAAATCATGACTGACATACAGCCAAGACTACCAACTGTGCTTAGTTATGGCTTTGCTGGTTCCTGGGTATTTCTTTAACAGTAAAGGAGAAAGCAATATAAACCTACCAATAGGGACCCAGGGCTCCTGTTCAAACAGAGGAGACCAATAAAAACAACAGCAACCACCCTTTACATCTGTATAACTCCTTACCATTTACAAAGTACTTTCGCATTCATTATCTGGCTAGCTGTGTGATCTTGGGCAAGTCACTTCCCCATTCTAGGCTTCACTTTCCCCATCTGTAAAATGAGGTAATTGGATTAGATGATCTCTAAGGTCCCTTCCAGCTATAACTTTGTGATGTGGATAGTTTTACCCGAATGTCCTGTCAGCACCACAAATTGAACATGTCCAAACTGAACTCCATCACCTTGTTTCTGAAATGTAGTCCTCTACTTCCCAACTCCCTAGCTCTACTGAGGTATCACTATTGTCCCATGCCCCTAGACTCAAACCCAGGAGATCTTTAACCTTCCTTTTCTCTAAACAATGAGATATTTAATAATGTTAATTCTGTTTTTTCAATCTCTCTCATATCTGACCCCCCCCTCCCACTCCACTTACATTATAATATCCTAGGTTGAATCCTTCCTGGATTATCAGAACAATCTGTTTTTTTGGGCTTCAAATCCACATAGCTACTCTAGTTATCTTCCCAATGCACTGCACTGATCACATTGTTCCTCTGCCCCAAAACTCTTAGTGGCAGGGCATCTTTCCTATTCAAAGTCCTCTTTGACTTGGTTCTGACTGACCTTTCCAGCCTTATCATGTATCACACCCGTTCCATCCATTCGAATTCTAGTTCAATGGAGTTATTTCCATACTCTCTTCTCATATCTGTGCCTTTGTTCATGATGTCTAGTATATGCTGAAGGCCCTTCTCTAATTTTAAAGCACAACTCAGGTGCCATTTATTGTGTGAAATCTTCCTTGGACACTATCCCTACCCCAGCTGAAAGTGATTTCTAACTCCTCAAACTTTTCAAACTGTTTTGCATGGCTTTTGTACTTAGAAATTGATTTTTTTTTTAACCTAAGTAAGATTTACTGAGTTTAGCTCAATGTTTTATTCTATCAAGATCTGTTTGGATCATGACATTTTTCTAGGAGGCTCAATAAATGAGTCTTGTCTGTAAAACTAAAGTGTTTTAGAATGGAAAGAATCATAGATTGGATTCTTAAGATGATTTTGTGTCTTGGCTCCATCATTATTCATTTGTAATGGAGAGCAATAATCTGCTATCCCCTAACTTTCCTCACCAGATCAATTCAGCAAATGTTTATTAAATACCTATAAATGATGTGCTGATATATAAATACACACATACATATATAAACATGTATGTATTTGTGTGTGTGTGTGTGTATATATATGTGTGTGTGTGTGTGTGTGTGTGTGTGTACACATATGGGGGGGGGGAGACACAGATAGAGGGAGAGAGTAAGAATTCAAGCCACATAAAAGAGGGTACATTCACAGCTTAGCAGAGTGCCTGGCACACTGATTAGAACCTTGGGCTAAAATGATTAAGATATATAGGAGAAACACTTTAAAAACCTTAAAGTTTTATATAACTGTAAACCATTATTATTTAAATCCAGAGTCTGTAAATTATCTCCATTACAAAGATGAGGCAACTCAGTATCAGACAGATTTAGTGACTTGCCTATGGAGCACACATTAGTTTATGTTAGCAGAGGAACAGAATATAGATGTCTCCTAGGTTCAGTGTTCTATTACTTTACAATGTCTATACTACATTTCTAGTAATAGTAAATTTAGACTTGAAATAATGGATCAGTGATAGAGGAAGGGGTCAAGAAAAATTAGGCTGAACTCTATTGAAATTTCACCACAGTCCAAGGCTATAACCCCCACAGGCTTTTTAAAACTTTTTTGTAATCTTACCCCTTGTATGTTATTTCAAACTCCTATCTGTTTCCCTGGCATGGCAATTAACACTACTTAGAAAGGCTCACTTTGTTTCAGAAAACAACAAGGGTGAGGAGGGAAAGAAGGAACAGGTAACCTAAGTGAAACATATGCTTCTCATCATCCACCTATCTGCTCTGCTAGCATGTGCATACAGTCCCACACTCCAACTCTTTTTAACTCTTCCTTTGGACATGGTCAAATCAACTTCGCCATTGTTTTTGGAAAGGGCATGTCGACTGACTGTCTCATGGTTCACCATTCCCAGAACTCCTTAGAACAAAACTCTCTTCTCTGGCATCCTCCTCCCTCCATGACCAATATTCCTTAGATCTCATCTGAAAGTAAACTCCTTAGAAACAGGGACTGCCTTACTTTTGTACTTATAATCCCTATGCTTAGCACAATGCCTGATACAAACTTTAAAATGCCCCCTCCCCTTCTTTATATGTCTATAGATAGGCAGGATGGTAGAGACAAAGATACTAAAACCAAACATTAAATCTCTCTGAAGGAAGGGAATAGGCGTTTCTATAACACCTACTATATGCCACCTACTGTAGTAAGTGCTTTTACAAATATTATCTCATTTGATCTCTCAAGGTAAGTGCTATTATCTTCATTTTACAGTTGGGAAAATTGAGGCAAACAGAGGTTAAATGACTTGCCTGATAGTAAGGGCTCTAGGCCACATTTGAAAACAGGTCTTCCCAAATCGAGGGCCAGCACTCTATTATACCATCAGATGCCACTTAGCCCTCTGGTTGGACATGGCAGCCCACACCCACTGCCCAGAAGGCCGAGGTTGGCTGATGTCTTGAGTTGTAGTGAGCTCTGCCAATCAGGCATCCACACTAAATTGGTATTAGTATAGTGAGTCTCTGGGAAGGGAAGGAAAGGTGACCACCAGGTTTAAGGACAAGAGAATGACAAGCTGGAAGTGGAAAAGCTATAAACTCTTATGCCAAATAGTAGTAGAATCAGGCCTGTTACTAGGCCCTATACTTCCAGAGTGAGATAGAGAAACCTAGTCTTTCAGAATTAATGAAAAAGGTGAAGTCTCTCACAGGTTTCATGACTGGTAAGTAGCCCCAGATAGCAATGCTGTGACATGATCATTCTTTAGGCTTTTATATGGTAGCACATAAAACATGAGTGAGGGAAAGAAAAGACACATTTTTCAAAAAAGAACAATGGATAGCTTGCCAGGGGAGTACTATCCCAATAGTGTAGGACTAACTGTGACCTCCCAGGTCTTTTCTCACTCTTTTCTACATTCTGCTATTTTTCCATCTTAACTAGTACTGGTAGAGGTCTGCCCATGAGGGACATCTTCACTCATTCAACAAATATTTAATAATTATCTGCTATGTGTAATCCCTACTCTAGGTGTTAGGGGAAATACAAAGTTGAATAAAACACATATCTTGACCTTGATGGACTTCTAGCCTAGAAGGACCAAAGACCCTGGGCCTGGTCTGAGAAGAGCTGGCCTGCCTTCAGGAAGGTATGAGATCAGCCTGGTCTAAGGCCCAGACCTATGTTCTTCAAAAGAATCTAAGAAGTGTTCCTAGTCACCTTGAGTCCATAATACCCTTCTCTGTCCTCTCAATTTTTGCTATGATGCTTCTCAGAGGTTGCCAAGGCTCAAGACTATTCAGGGTAGTGTAGCAGGAAGGAAGAAGCAGGGCAGGGGAAAAAATCACATTGGGTAACTCCTTCCTGCAACAGAACTTGCAGAGGCAGAGAAAGAGAGAGCTTGGCCAGCTGAGACTATATACACATATACACATATGTTCTTCCTCTTACCTTGGATCATCTCCATCAACCCCATCCCTGCCTTTTGGTGACTTATTTTTTTTTCTGTTTCTTATGAGATCTTATCTGGATAAATATTGAGAAGCTGTATGTTACAGTACACTTGGAATCAAGAGCCCTGGATTCAAGTTCCACTCCAACTCTTAAGCTCTGTCTTAATCTCCAAATTTCAGTTTAACTGTAATATGGAAATGATAATGATAACATTACTTACCTCTGAGTATTGTTGTCATGAGAGTATTTTATGTGAATCTCAAGAGAGTTAAGCTATTATTAAATATGTTCTGTTGCAAGAAGGAGTTACCCAATGTGATTTTTTCCCCTGCCCTGCTTCTTCCTCCATTAGACTAAGTTCCTTGAAGGCAAGAATTGCCTTTTGCCTTTCTTAATATCTCCATTGCTTAGCAAAGTGCCTGTTACATAGTAGGTTCTTATTAAATGTTTCTTGATTGACTGGGAAAGTTCTAGAACAGATCATTTAAGAGAGAGTTCATGTGAACATCAAGAAAAGGAAGCAAGAATTGGCAACCACCAAACTTGGGGCCTCAGCTTTATTACTGTGCCCTTAAGAAGGGTCTTTCTTTTACATTCAAGTCCTACCAAATTCCTCCTTCATTTAATTACCTTTTGCTAATAGCATAATAAATGTTGGCTGAATGGATGAAAAGACTGCCTAAGGTGTGTTATAAAGACTACCACTTACTACCCCAGACAAGTAACTTCAATCTCTACTAGTTATAGTTTCCACTTTATAAAATGAAGGTGCTGGGCTAGATGGACTTCTTGAGTTAAATCTATAATCCTAAGAATATATGACCTCAAAAAGGCCTTCCAAGGAAGTGAATTCAAGTTTGTGAAGCTGCTGCAATAAATGCTGTTGATTTTAACTGTACTTTCTTCCCTATATGTCTCCATTTTCTCCACTTCTGCTGCTTTCTCCCATTCCCTTCCTTCAGGCACTTATTTCTTGCTGGGATTATTATTATATTCTCTTCAATCACTTGTTAATCAATCTTGGATATACCATTAAAAATGCTGGGGCTCTGATAATATATAATTTCCTATCTCAAAAAACCTTCAACGAATTATTGAATCAAGGAATCCTTTTCTGAGAATGTGTAGGGGCCTCAATGGTCATCTGGCACCTCTTGAGGCAGCCCACTACATTTCTGAATTCTAATTGTTAGGAAGCTTTTCCTGATGTCAAACCTAAACCTGACTTTTTTTGTAATTCCCCTCTCCAAGAAGAGATACCTTGTCCACAGAGGCTGCCACATCACATGGCTGCTTCCTACTGAGCTTACAGTCCACTAAGCCCTTTTTTAGAACTGTTGTATCTCCCATCTTATTTTTGTGAAGATGATTTGTTGAACAAAGTTTATCCCAATTTTATTTCATTTCAACCCAACCTGTCAAGATCCTTTTGGATTCTGACTAACTCATTAACTGTTAGCTATCTCTTCTAGCTTTGCAAACCTGAACTGCACCTCATCTAGACCTTTTGCCAAATCAATGAACAAAATGTTAAGTGGCACAGGTCCAAATCCAGATCCATGGGATACTCTATAAGAGATATCTTGCCAAGCCAACATGATTCATTAACAGCTCTTCTGAGTCTTGTCATAGGTTTAGTTCTAAATCCAACTGACTATATCGACATCTAATCTATAGCTCTCCATCTTATCCATAATAACAGGAAGAGAGATTTATCCCATATTCAACTTGTTTGCATATACATATTTTTTGCACATTGTTTCCCTTCCTAAACTATGAACTCTTTGAGGGCAGGCACTGTCTTTCACCTTTCTTTGTATTCCCAGCACAGCATGGTGCCTGAAACATAGCAAGTGCTTAATAAATGTTTACTGACTGAATTTCTTAGCCATCAGTTAAATAATACCATCAAAAAAGGAAATGAGTTGGTCAGACATCATTCACCTATTCTTGCTTCCTTTTCTTGATGTTCACATGAACTCTCTCTTAAATGATCTGTTCTAGAACTTTCCCAGTCAATCAAGAAACATTTAATAAGAACCTACTATGTAACAGGCACTTTGCTAAGCAATGGAGATATTAAGAAAGGCAAAAGGCAATTCTTGCCTTCAAGGAACTTTAGTTAATCTAATGGAGGAGATAACAAGCTAACAATTTTGCAGCAACAAGTAACAGAATAAAGTGGAAATATAATCCACAGAGGGAACACACTAGAATTAAAGAGAATGGGGAAGGCTCTCTATAGCAGGTAGCATTTAGCTGGGCCTTGAAGGAAGCCAGGAGGTGAAGAGGAAGATAGAATTCCATGCATAGGGAACAGTCAATGAAAATGCCTGGAGTGGGGAGATGGAGTGGCTGTTCAAAAAGCAGCAAGGAGGTCAGTGTTACTGGAAATGAAGACTCTATGGGGGAGAGTAAGGTATAAGAAGCCTGAAAATGGCCGGGGAGGGAAGGTTATTAAGAACTTTGAACAACAAATAGAAGTTTCAATTTCAAAAGTAACTGAGACGATACTGGAGTTTATTGAGTATGATGGGAGATTAACATGATGTGGGGAGAGACTTGTGACAGGGAGATGAATCAACAGGTCATTGTAATAGTTTAGGTGTGAGATGTTCAAAGTCTATACCAAGGTGGTGTCAGTGTTAGAGGAGGAAATGAAGTATATATAAAGATGTCACAAAGGTTAAAACTGAGAAGTCTTGGCAATAAATTGGATCTGGTGTGGGGAGTAGGGTGAGAGAGAGGGAGGAATCATGGATGAGATGTGAGCCTGGGTGAGTGGGAGGTGGTGATATATTAGACAATAGGGAAGTTGGGGGGGAAAAGGAGGGACTGGAAGGGAAGAGTTCAGACTGGATACTTTGCATTTAAGATGTCTATGGGAATCAAGTTCTAGATGTTCAATATGCAGTAGGAATTGTGAGATGGAGAGGTCAAGAGAGGTCAGTGCTGGACGAGATGAGTATCATTAGCAAAGAGCAAGAGGAGTTAATGAGGTCATCAAATGAAATAGTCAAGAGAGAGAAGAGAAGAGGGCACAGCAAAGAACCTGATAAGCAGGTATGATCTGGATGAAGACCAAGTGAAGAAGACCAATACTCACAAAGATAGGAAAAGAACCAAGAAAGTAGTTTCCAAGAATCTACACCTGTCAAGGCAAAGAGGGTGATTAATGTAGAGAGGTTGAGAAGGATGAGAACTAAGAAAAGATTGGATTTATTATTAGATATGGTGATTGGGGCAGCTAGGTGATAATAGTGTAAAAAGTACTGGGCCTCAGACATTTGCTAGCTGTGGGACACTTGGCAAGTCACTTAACCATGTTGGCCTCAGTTTCCTCATTTGTAAAATGAGCTGGAGAAGGAAATGGCAAACTACTCCAATATTTTTGCCAAGAAAAACTCCAAATGGGGTCATGAAGAATCAGATGTAACTAAAATGAATAAACCACAACAACATGGAAATTAAGAGTTATTTGCAACTTTGGAGCAGTAATTTTGGTTGAATGTTGAGGTCAGAAGCCATAAAGAGTTAAGAGATTGAGAGGAAATAAAGTAGAGGTATCTATTATAAATGGCCTTCTCAAATTATGTAGCCACTAATGGGAGAAGAGAAAGGGAATGATAGCTAGAAGGGATAGCTGAATCAAGTGAGAGGTTTTTTTGAGGATGGGGGAGACATGGGTATGTTGGTAGGCAATAGGGAAGCAGAACAATCAATAAGGAGAGAATGAAGTAAAAAGACTGGAAGGCTAGAGGGGGGCCATCTGTTGGAAAAGATAGGATGGAATGGGATCACTTTCAAACTTTAGTTTTTTCTTGGCAAGAAAGGCTACTCATTTTGTGAGATGGCAGTGAAATGAGAGATGGTGAGGGAAAGTATCTGTGAGATGGCTTTACAAAGAGAGGAAAAGAGGAAACTTTTGAGTGGTGTCAATTTTTTGATGAAATATGAAGCAAATGTCTCAGCTGAGAATGTAGGAGTAGAGGGAGCTATGGGAAATTTAAGTAGGTCTCAAAGAGTTTGGAAAAGTTACTAAGATGATTGGGTTAGTGAGTTAATTACAGAAGGAGTAAAAAGATTGCTTTGCAGCAGTGAAGGCCCAGTTACATTACAGTCAAATTCACTGGCCTAGTTTGTGGACTAGATCTACTTCGTGTGTTCAGTCATTTCTCCTTAACTAAATTTTTTTTTTTAGCACTTCTCCTTTCCTTCTGATATTTTAAAAACCACTGAAAGTTACTCAGCAATATTTGTCAGTCCTTTTAGGACTCAAGAATGTAGTTCTTTTGGACCAGGTGATTTGAATTTAGTAAGAGCAGTTAGCTACTCTCTTGTTATCTCCTCACTTATCTTGGGTATCAAATCCTCCAGTCATATTCATTCTGTATAAAGAACATTATCCTTTACAGAGAAAAGAGAAACAAAAATAGCATTGAGCAGCTCTTTCTTCCCTCATTTATAGGTAGTCTTTATCTCATCTACCTCAAGCAAAGATACTCTCTTTTTTTTTATTCCCCCCCCCCAATCTAGCTTAAAATAAACAAACTCATTTTTGTTATCCTTAGGATCCCTTGACAGTTTCAGGTCCTCTGAATTTTAGCCCTCTTCAACAGTACTTTTAGAGGGCTGTCAAGATCTTTTACTCTCGTTACTTAGCCTTGTTTCCATTTTTGGGGTAAATTTCTTTTTAAAATCAAAGTTCCTTAATAACAGTAACCCTATAAACCAATAACTACATTCACATCTTTAAATAAATCCAATCTTTCATTTGAATTGTTTCCCTTTGTGTTCTAAGAATTCCATTCTTCACTATTTCCTATTCCTCTTGGGCTGATATTTCCTGAAGCATTTACTTCATGGGATAGTATCCTTCTTTTGAACTCTTTGAAATCTGCTTTCTCAAAGTCTAGGGCATATATCAGACCATACTCAAGATTTCTCTCATTCATTACACAAAGTCTAAGATGAAGCAGTCACTTCCTCTCAAGGTTCCCATCATTTCTAACATAACAATTAGCTCCTCTTTTGAGAAGAAATCCAGATGACAAATTTTCCCTTTGTTGTTTCCTACACTTTTTGAATGTAGGAGCCTGAGAAATTATCATTAAGGCAAGACCTTGAAGTTATTGACTACTTGGCTTTCTGCACATGTCTGTATCATTGAAGTGCCCTGTCACGATTCTAACAGGTCTCTTTGCCATCCTTGTGAGCAGTTCCCCAAACTCATCTATTTCATCTTTCTGTCTAGGATAGTGTTGGCAAATGTTTTAGAGAGATCATGTGCCCAAACTGTACCTTCAAGCCACCTATGAGTCACCCCCCCCCCCCACCTCCTGCATTACCCCAGAGAGTGGAGGAAGTTCTCCCATTAGTCAGCTGGATAGAGGGGTGGGGCATGCAAAAAATGTCCTCAGGCATGGTGGAGAAGGGGAATGGAGCAGTCCCCTCTGGCATACTGAGGCACGCATGCTATATCTTCACCAACACAGGTCTAGGTGATTTCTAGTATACTCCAATGACTGAAGTCCTTTTTCTTTCTTTTTCCTTTGACATTCATATAAATATTGGCTTTCTCACTGTTTCTGGATTTCCTCACAAGAATTTACCTTCTTAACATTTAATCTTAGGTCACTGCACCTTTCCTACCACCAGTTTTATTATTATTTTTAAATAAAGGATATCTATCCAGAGACACAGGCTACTCAAAGGTTCCATTCCACCAAGTCTGAGTGATAAATATGAGGTCAAATTTGTCTCTCTGCATTTGACTAGAGGTTCTTAACCATTTTTGTGTCATGGACCCTTTTTGTAGTCCAGTAAAGCCTATGGATCCCTTCTGGAATCATGTTTTTAAATGCATAAAATACATTAAAATTATCAAAACATTTTTTAAAAGCAAGTTCATGGATCCTGGGTTAGGAACTTTTGCCTTGGAAGCTTTAGTTTCTCAGGTCTGTTAACCTAATCCTTGGACATTTGTGGAGAGATAACTGAGCTTACGGATTTGACTACTGACTTTCCTTGGATTTTGTCTCCTGTGAATTTCTGGGTATCCCAGTGCTATTCTTCCTTCTTAGTAACTACTCTCAATTGTTTCTACCTTGAGGATATATATATATATATATATATATATATATATATATATAGGAAGTATTCTCTTCTTTTCATTCTTTTTAGTATGAAAAAATGGACAAGGTTTGAACCATCCTTGGCATCCAAGGCTATTCAATGTCAAATTCTACTACACCTCAAACTGTTTTTTATCTATTTCATGATTCTGCTCTACTCCTCTTCAACCTGACTCTCCCTGTTGAAATTACACTTGAACAACAAAGTCCAGGTTAGGTGCTATGCATCCCTTCTAAATGAAGCTTTCTTTTCTTTAGTCAACAGTAATTTCTTCTTTCTCTGATTGTAAATAGCACTTTGGATCTATTCTATGCACTCATTATATTTCCATTTTTATTATAACTATTTACTTACAGACAGTTCTTGCTTTATGTAAGTAAACCACTCTGCAGACCTCTAAAAGTGATTTTTACATAATGTGAATTTGCAGGTAAGGGGCACATGGTTCAATGACATGGCAGGGCTGGGGGCACAGAGAAGAGGGAATAGGTAGAGGAATGCACAGGGGATGAGGCCAGTCATGTGGGGGCCTGGCAGGAAACAAAACACCAAGCATGGACACGCAGAAGACAAACACACAGGGGCTGGACATGTGGGTGGAATGGAGCAAAGATCTCTCCTGGTGCTAAAAGTCTCAAGCTAAGTCCCCAATCTGCCAGTGGTGGTAGTCTCTCCTAATGTCCATTCCTCTGCTTTCAACTTGAAGAGATTTGTTGTTGTTGTTGGGGCTGGGAGGTTGGCTGTGAAGAACTGAGATGAGGGGCAGGAACAGAGAGAAAGCATAGTGCTATACAGTAAAGTTAAAAGGTGTTTTTGGGGAAATGTGGGTATCTTTAGGAATTCTTTATGAAAAGTCAAATTTGCATAATGTAAATTTACATCAAGTGAGAACTATCTATCTATCTATCTATCTATCTATCTATCTATCTATCTATCTATCTATGTGAATGAGTGCTTAATTTGAAGTCATAAAAATCTGACTTTAAATCCTAGACCTACTATTTAATACCTGTGTGACTTTGGCCTTGTTTCCTCATCTGTAAAATAAAGGTATTGGACTAGACCATGATGGAGAACTTTTTAGAGACTGAGTACCCAAACTGCAAGCCTCATGCTGCATGTTAGCCCCCTGCCTTACCCCAGACAGAGGAGGGAGAAAGTGCTCCCATTGAGCTCCCAGGCAGAGGAGTGATGAGAGGTGAGTGTGGAAAGGGGGAAAGGAGCAACCCCCCCCCCCCAATGAGCCATAGGTTCACTAACACAGAATTAGATTATCTCCAAGATTCTTACAATCCTATGATACATTGGACAAGAAGCTCCATGAATGTAAGGGCTGGATTAGCAACTGTATCTTCTATATGACCTTCAAGTACAGGGCTTTATGCAAAGTTTATTAAATTTTTTATTGAACTATAACCAGAGCAGCAACAAATTCTGCCTCTAGAAGAATCATGGAGAATAGACTGTGAAAACTTGGTTGGAGTTTGAGGCCATTTAATTTAACTCCATCCCACAGTGGAAGAAACCATGGCCAAAAAATTGCAAAGGACTTGCCTAAGATCATTTGTCTTTAATAACTAAGAAGAATCTAAAAATATTCATGATTTCACTATGGTGACTGGCTAAGTACTAATATGAAAAAAGTCACATACTCCTTGGAGATATAGTACGCCAAGAAGCAATCCTGAATACTACACATTAGAGGTCCCAAGTCTGTCTCCAAGCTGGTTTAGTCATCATTATTAAAAACCAATGGTGAGGGTCAACGAAGAGTAGGTAAAAATAGGCGGAGGGTCAGAAAAACAGGTATTAGTAAGAGAAGGCTAAGGAATAAGAATAATTTATTCTGGAGAAGGGAAAGCTTCAGGAGGTGATTGAGTTACTCTAGAAGAGGTTACTGAAAACTGCGGAATCTCTATCCTTAAGAAAAGGACAGGTAGTGATTTGCTTGAAATCAGGGCACTAGCTCAGGTCACTTCTCAAGAGTCCTCCCAGCTTGGTCATTCTGTGACAATCTCTTGGTATTTCACTTTGTTTCTTCATTTAAAATAAATACTTAGCTATCAAGGGTCATTTATGTGTCATTATGCCATTACCCTGCAACTAAATATTCATTCCAACCCCTTTGTACTTTTATAAATAGGTCTTTGTGGGTTTGCTGTGGCCCCCCAAATCATTACCTTAGAGGCCTACTCTTTTTTTGGAAGGAAGAGGGGCAAAGAGAGTTAAGTAAATTGTCCAGGGTCACACATATAGTATTTGAATCCATAAACATGAGTCTTTCTGATTCCAAGCCCGGAACTCTCTATCCACTGCACCACCTTGCTACCTCTGGAGGCCTACTTTAAAAGGAACATTATTTCCTTGGGTTGGTAAGCTGGCTTTGTTTTTTTAAAGATTAAGTTAACCCCATACAGGTTAGATTAATTCTGTTTCTTAAGAATTTTAGTATTGAAGTTTTTCTTGACACTTGACTGGTTAAGAAGAACTGTCTCTGGTCACTGAAGTCACTTCCTGATTGCCTGAGTACAAAAGGCCATGAAGAACTTGAACTTTCTCCCTATGGCTTATGACTATGGATTAACAACCTGACTAGCACTGGAATTTGGTGCTCAGCAAAATTAATGCCTATGCTCACTGAGTATCTTTGCCTAATGTCTTTCTTTAGCTATGCCTAAGCAAACCTTCTATTATCTGCTGAATGACTTACTACTATCTCAATTCATTCAAACCACCAGAGGACTGACCTATGGCTGGCCCAGCCCACCATAATGATGCATGGATGATAATCCTATCCCTAATCAGCTAGGATGACACTGGCTGACAAAAGATACAATCTACAACTGAAATAACACAAACTCAAGTCTTTCCAGCTTATTGAATTGGCAGTACCTCTGACAAGTAGAACAACTCCTCTGCTACAGTGAAGTCAGAGGAGAAGATGTACATTAATGGTAATAGCTCACGATTGTCATACCACTTTACAGGTCACAAAGCAATGAATTACTTGACAAGAACTCTTTGTATTCCTACATGAGTAATGTTATCACTAAGAAAGCTTAGTGGTCAGAGGTCAAGTGGATTGACTATATTAACATGGCTAAGAAGTAGCAGATTCAAAATCCAGGGCTCTTTCTATCACCTGTCTTTGGGTCATTGAGTCTTGTTTCTCTTGCCTATTGGGTACAATGGTGGACCAAGGAGACAATATGACAGAGATAATGCTTGTCAGGGCCACACTCAAGGCCTCTCCAGTCCAGAACTGTTCCTTGGATGAGGATACAAAGGAGTATAAAATTTGGACAATTTACCTGCACTCACTCTATGATATCCTCAAAGTGAGGGACAGATAATCAAACATCCAAATTCCATATTATATTAAATGAGATCGCCTAAATAAAATGCTTTTCCCTAGGAAAGCATCACAAAAGTGTGATGGTTATTTAAACCATTCTTGAACCAACTTACATATTTTCAGCTTGATTAACCACTACAGGTAACAACTTCCCACATGTTAAATACCCATTGGGCAAAAGAGTATTTCCTCTTATTGAACTACTAGACCCTTGGACATCAGACTTCTGCGATTTGGTCCACAAGTGCAAGTTAACTTTTATTTTCATCCTTAATGATTTTAAATATTTCAACCATGTATCCCCTCAGCCTTTATCTTTATAGCCAGTTCTCACAATGGTTGACATCATATAGTGCTTTACAGTTTGCAAAGCAGTTTAGATAGCAGCCTGGATCAGTGAAAAGTATAGTGATGCAACTGGAAAAAGAGTTATTTGCATATCCCCACTCTGACACTTCTTAGCTGTTTGACCATGAAAAAGTCACTTTTCCTCTCTGAGCCTCAGGAGCTTTCTCATCTATAAAAAAGGGATAAGAACATTTCTACTACCTACCTCACAGGATTATTATGAGGAAAATAAACCTTAAATAAAAGAAAAGAATGATCTAGTCTTCATCTGTAAAATGGGTATCATACCTGTAGTACCTACCTTAAAGTTATTATGAGATTCAAATTAAACAGACATACGCAACATTTTGCATACCTTAAAATTTTACATAGATTTCACTTATCATCATTACAATTTCCACTTATAGATGAGGGAAATGAGGCTTAGACTGCTGAAGTGACTTGTTCAAGATTAACACAACTAGAAAGTGACAAAAGATTCAGTTTTATGTCTTCTGATTCCAAATTCAAAGTCCTTCCCATCCCATTTCCTCCAGCCCAGATTAGCCCAGCCCTGACACACCCATACTTGAAAAATCCTCCCTGGATCTCTGTTGATAACAGCAAAGGGAACTTTGTCTTTCTGGGTGAACTTACTCCTATTGTGGAAGCCATGTAGTCTGCACACATTTCTGCAAAGTCCCGCTCAAGGACTCCATAGTAAAGGCCATAAAACAGGAGGGAAATGCCAAAATCCATTGCATCTTCTGGTTTGATTCTGTAAGGGAAGCAGGAATACAGGAAGTACAGGACTGCCCATGGCCACATCCAATCCCTGGTCTGGGTTAGGCTATAACTGAGGTTAGAACTGAAAAGAAGAGTGCAAAACTTGGGGCAGGGGACAACATTAAGGGGTGGGATGTGGGACAGGGCATAGAACTTAAAAAAATCTGCTAGAAAGTAAAGCTTGCCACAGAAAAGGAGAAGCCCATTCCATTCCTTGTATCATAGATGACCTTAGGATGAGAACAGGAAGACTGGTTGCCATGACAATAGCATGCAGCACCAGGCACAAAGTCACTCCTGTCTTTAGGTGCTCAAAATAATAGTAATGGGATGGAAGGCCAACAAACTTTGGAGACTGTTTCAAATTCCTTTGCTGTGAAGTCCTAGATCCCTAACAGCCTTACTCTTAGTTTTCCTCTCTTTTAGTAGACTCTCCCATGCCTAGGATTTCAAGTTACTTCGCTTTATTAGTTCATTTTCTCAACAAATATTTATTAAAAAGTTATGTGAAATGCTCAGTGTTGGACATTATCTTTGTCTTTAAGGCTCAGCATAATGCCTGGCATATAGTAGGCACTTATTAGATGTTTAGTGATTGATTTGAACACCTTTTAATTTGGTAGGGGTAAGTAGAACCTACACACAAATAAATATAAATTTATCAGTGGATAAGAATTACATGAAGTTCTATGACATTAGATGAGGGTGAAATGATTTCAAGAGTAGCAGGGGAAGGGAGGGAAAGCTTCCCAGATGAGATACACCGTACATAATAGATGTTAATAAATGGATTCTTGAAGGAATGAATGTAGGAATGAGCCAGGCCTTACAAGACAGATAGGATGTCAAATGGTCCTATCGACTCTCTTGCCAAAAACCTTTAGTAGCCTCTTATTGCCTTTAGGAGAAAATAAAAACTAATTTGCCTAGCTTTGAAGGACTTCACAAAGTGGCTACAAACTACCCTCTCACCTTTCTTTCACATTATACTTCTACTTCATGCTTCTACTTACTTTCCAACCAAGATATAAATTAACTGTTTCCTAATCTTGCCTTTTTGCTTCATTCCAACTCATTCTATTTATAGGCAATAACCCCAGCACTGGAACACATTTCTTTCCGCATCTAAGCCTGTTTAAAGAAAGAGAAATTGCTCTCTTTCTTCAAGGCAAAGCTCAGGCCCCACTGTTCTCTACAGAGTTTCATTTTCCCCAAAACTGATAGTATTTCCTTTTCTTCCTTAATACTCTATCTGGTTTCTCATTTATCCCCATTATTGTTGTATCTGTAACATAGAATATTTCTTTGCACATGTGCCTCACTCCATATTCTAGAGAGGAAGTACTGGAGAGAAAATAATGTGCCATTCTTTATCTTTGCATAATCAGTGCTGAGCACAATGGCTGAATATATAATTGTGTCTAATAACTGTTAGCTAAATAGGTAATGTGCTGAAGATGGCATTCCTGGAGTAAATTATGGAATGTGTTTGGGGCCATTTTGGTCAGAACACATAGTATATAATGAAGATTATTATGAGATAAAAAGGGGAAAGAATAGAATAAGTATTTCTAAAGCATCAACTATGTGCTAGACTCTTTGCTAAGCACTTTATAAATTATCTCATTTGATTCTCAAGAAAACCCTGGAGGTTTCTGTTGTTTAGTCATTTCAGCCCTGTCTGACTCTTTGTGACTGCATTTGGAGTTCTCTTGACAAAAATTCTAGCGTGGTTTGCCATTCATTTCCTTCTCCACCTCATTTTACAGATGAAGAACTGACACAATCAAGGTTAAGTGACTTGCCCAGGGTCACACAGCTAGTAAGTGTCTGAAGCCAGATACAGACTCAGGAAGATGAGTCTTTCTGATTTCAGGTCTGGTACTCTGGTACACTTATCTACTCTAATCCTGGAGGTAAGTGTTGTTATTATTGCCATTTTACATATGAGGTTTACTGACTTGCCCAGGGTCATATAGAGAGTAAGTTTCTGAAGCTGGATTTGCACTTAGGTCTTCTTGCCTTGATGCCTGGAACTCTATCTACTGTGTTACCAGCTGCCTACAAAAGATAAGGCTAAAAAAAGTGACATACTTAAGCCTAAAAGCTTAAGAACATGAGAGAGATCTTCAGGTATTTGAAGGGCTGTCAGGGGGAAAATGTGTACTTATTCTGTCTGGCTACAAAACTAGGAGCAATGTGCAAAAGTTGCATAAAGATAGTTATTGCCTTGATATAAAGAAACATTTCCTGACAATTAATGCTACAAGTGAAGGGGTCACCTTGGGAGACTTGGGATTTCTACTCACTAGAAAACGTAGAATCATAGCTTTAGAGTAGAAGTAAGCCTTAATTCTAGCTTCCTAGTATAGGTGCACTTTATAGAAGAGGAAATTGAAGCATAGAAAGAGATTAAATGACTTGTTGAAGTTCACACAGATTTTAAGTTTCTGAGGTGAGAGATGAACTCAGGTCTTCTTGATTCCCAGTGTTCCATCAACTATAGCTCTACCAAAGGTAGGATGACAATTTGATGTTCTAGAGGGAACAGTCTAGGTAAAGACTGGACTCCATATGACCTCTGAGATTCTAAGTCTACAATTCTGGAATTCTAGATGAACTTTCTCCTCTAGGCATTGGAGACCAAAGAAATACCACTGAAGGTTTTGAGGAGGAGAGAGACATGCTTGGAGCAATGCTTTAATAAATTTAATCTGACTGATGCTTTGGGTGGATTAGAAGAGGCTAGATGGGAAGGCAAGTTAGGACACTAATTTAACAGTTCAAATGAAAGGTGACAAAGGAGGCAGTTCCTGTCCTAGGTTAGAAAGTATCTTTTAAAAAACTGGGGAAGTCCTCGTATACTAAAAGACAAGGGAAGGAGAATATTCATTCAATTATTTCTGACATAACTTACCACGGGCATGTTTCAAGAACTATAACTTGAATATTGCAGTCATAGATGGGGCTGGGTAATTGCTAGAAACTGAAGGAAGAAAGGCACATAAGAGTTGTCATCCTTAGCAGACCTATAGCAAGAGGTAGCCAGGGACTACTGTGCCTGGCTTGTGTAAACAAGTTGCCAGCTCTGATTGCTTGTAGCAGGGGACTAAGGAGCAGAAAATTATTATGGGAGACAAATTTCAACCGGGAAACAAACTCTGGACACAGCAGGAAAGACACTTCCAGGGAGATCTTTATTGGCACCTCTGTACTTCAGTTCAATTTAAGAAACATTTATTAAATACCTACTGTGTTAAAGGTTCTATGCCTTGAAAGCTAGAGAAATAAAAACCAACACAATCCCAGCCCTCAACGAGCTTACAATTTCTGAAGGAGTATAATATGTTTACAGGTAAATATGATATGAAGAAGAAATATGAGAAGGGCATAGGAATGGTATAGAAAAAGCACTCTTAAGAAAATTTGAATAGAAAAAGATCTCTGTTAAAGCTAGGGAAATTTGAGAAGGCTTTATGGATTTGAGGGCTGGTCCTTGAAGGAGGAAGGATTCAATTGGTAAGGATATGAAGGGAACATATTCTAAGCATGGGCAATGGCCTTCAAAGATGTACAAGTCAAATATTAAATGTATCTAAGCATGTAAAGTTTTCTGTAAACATCAAATCAATATGAATTACTGTTATTTTTTAAAAAATCATTATTCCTTTCTCAGTATTTGACCGCAAATACTATGAAGGCAGGGACTATGTGTTATCAATAATTGTCTTCAGTACCTGGCAAGGTATTCTAAATACAGTAAGTACTTAGCAATGTATGCTATTACATTGGAATGTAATTACACTCCAATTACATTAGATTGGAATTTGCTCAACAAGACAGTGCTATTATGCACCTATTTGAGAGGACTACTTTCCAACGTGTGGCCTGACAGGGACCACTAAACAGGTACTCTAGAATGAACATGTCCACAGAACATTTTCAGCTAATCAGGTGAGTCCTTCCTGTGTTCTTCTCTTCCAGAACTGCTCTATTTGGCTTTTCCCAGGATCCCAAACTTTGGTCTTTGACTTGGCTGAACTTAGAGGAAAGGAATTTGGTTACACCTTAATTTGAACAAAAAAGTAGATCAGAATGCCGAGTAGAAGCCAGGCATGATGATAGCTATGTCTATGTATTTTGGGGTTCCAGAAGAGTAGGAGGCAGAGAGGAAAAAAACAAAGATAAGGAACAGCTAAGAAGCTAGATTTGTTTTTGCCTATGACTCAAAAGAGGTGGCCCAGTGATTGCTATGGATTTGGTTAGGTTCAGCACAAGCAATTAAGAGTTGCCTAAAAATGAAATGAGATGCCTCTAGAGGTGGTGTTTTCCTATCACTAAAAGTCTTCAAATAGAGGCTATAAGATATTACAAACTTTTTATAGAGAGGCTCAAGTAGTGTTGGACTAGATGACTATAAAATCCATTTCAGGTCTGATATTTTTGGACAATATACAGGTTCAGAAGAGAGGAAAATTCCTGGGCTTATACCATAGATGCCATAAGAGAGTAAGAAGAAAGGGCTCAGAAAGCTCCCATCTGGAGAGGGAAAACATGAATCCCACCTGTAATACATTAGACTAGAAGAAGAGATGGACCTTTGCTTGTAAGGCTGATTTATTCAGCTTTCTTGGTAACTAGGAAAAAATAGCTATATGTAGTAGTAGCATGTTTTCTCTCTTTCCCCACTGATTGGGTGGAGGAAGGAAAAATGTCTAGGGCAGTGATCTTCTGGTGGGGAAGATGAATCATATTTTGGGGTTGAGATGGAATAGCACAACAGGCTATAGGCTATAGGCCAAAAGAATTATGTATCAAAATAGGTTTGGAGAATTTTTAGCTAAGGATGATATTGGCAGACTTAAATGTTATCTAGTGGGGGCCCTTTCTTACTCTTCAATTTCTTTCCTATGTGAGTAAACTTTAGAAATGAACTCTTGTGGTCCAGTTGTATAGAGATGATATAAAAGGTAAGAGAGAGAATGAATACTAGAATTGGGCACAAGACATAGCAACAGAAGGAATTGACAATTAGAGAACTGGGAAGTGGGTCTCTGAATCCAGGGAGTCAAGCAAACTCAAGGACCATAAGGTCAGAATGCAAGTCTTGGGCTTTACTGACAAGAAGTATATAGAGCAATAAAAGGATGGCTTGGGCAAAGGGCATAGTATCTTAGATTGGTTCCTAGAAGGAGTTGACAGTAGAAGGTAAGCTCCTTGAGGATAAGGATGATTTCTTTTGTGGTCTTTGTATCTTTTGCTACTTTAATACAGTGCTTTGCACATAGTAGGTGCTTAATAAATGTGTTTAATAAAAAAGAGTTGCAGATATGATGCTCTAGAAACTTTATTAGTCACCAAGGCTTAGAAGCTATAGCAAGATCCTCTCCAAAGGCTCCTGCACCCTCCGATGTCTTTACCATGTATTGTGTTATGGACAGTTGTTATGTTTGTAGCTTAGATTTTCTATTAGTCTCCATGAGCTCTAAGAGGGTAAAGGACTATCTTATCTAAACTTTGTACTTTTCTAGTCCCCAGAACAGTATTTTACACAAAGAAGATACTAATCCAATATTGGTTGTCACTGATAATGGCCCAACGTGGAAGCTTTATCCAAGAATAAAAAGCAGACTTACTTTTCATTTGACACAAAACTATTCCTTCAAGTTTCAAAAGTTGTTACCAGGGCACAGGGAAAAGTTCATAGAATACCTTCCCTTTTCTCTTTGCAAATTTATACATGTCAATCAAGATCTCTACAACCTAGGTCTGTGTTAGCAAATCTCTAGCATGTGTGCTGGAGGGGGCTTCTCCCTCCCCCCTCTCTATTGTGCCTGAGTACATTTCTCTCCGCCTCACCGCCCAGCAGCTCAATAGGAGCACTTCCTCCCTCCCTTGTCTGGGGTAAGTCAGGTGGCTCACATGAGGCATGTGGGTTACAATTTGGGCACTAGGTCTCTAAAAGGTTTACAATCACTAGCCTAGATCTTTTTACAATAACATTCTAACTGAGACAGTGTGGTATTTTTAAAAGTATTGATCTTGGACTCAGAAGTTTCAATTCTAACATTTAATAATGCATAATTACCTGCTCAAAACACCATACATGATTCTATTTTTACATGAGGATAAAATATAAACTCATTTGAGAGGCCATAAAGCTCTTTCATAATATAGCTTCAATCTTCTCCAGCTTCAGATTCATACTAAACTCCCTTTATACTCTATTTTTAGACAAATGGAACTATTTGCTAACATTTGATCAAATCTGCTCCCTTTCACTAAGTGCATTAGTAAAGATCTCAAAAGTACCACATCTCATCTATTTGCTATAATCTATTTCTCTTTCCTTTGAGGCCCAGCTCAGGCATTATCTTATCCATGAGGATTTCCCTGATCACCTCTCAAAATGGATCTATATATACCTGCATTAGTCCTTCTTGGCAATTTTTTTTAGGGCAGAGAACCTAAATCTTTATTGAGCTGAACTGAAAAATGAGCTAGAAAAGTTGGGACAAATCACTTAACTTGGTCAAGTCATTTAAGTTTTAGATTTCTGATTTATCAAATGGGGGTAATATTTACACTGTCTACCTCTAAGGAGGGGTTCACAGAGGATGTCAGCACCTTGGAAAAGTCAAATCTCTCAGAAGAGTAAGCTACTGTTCTTGCTCTTATGTGCAGCTGAGCTCAGGAAAGTGCATTAGAACTGTCTTTCCTGGAGGTAGCTGGGTGACTCAGTGGATTGAGATGCCGGATTGGAACCAGGAGATCTTGGGTTCCAATCTGGCCTCAGATACTTTCTAGCTGTGTGACCCTGGGCAAAGCACTTAAATCCCATTTCCTAGCCCTTAACCACTCTTCTGCCTTGGAACCAATACACAGTATTGATTTTAAGATGGAAGGTAAGGGTTTTATATATAGAGATTTTAAAATAACTACTTTTCCTGGGAACCCCAGCCTAGTCTATTACTACTTCAGCTAACAAACAGGGCTTGGGAAGCCTAGATTTGTATCTGCTCAGCAAAAAAGACTTTTCCAAAGTCTATTCATGTCTATTTTCTTATCCTGTCCTCACAACAGCCCTAGGTTGAAGGCAGCTCTCAAAGTAGGAATTTGGGTTCTAGTCCCACTTGCTATTTGATTTTAGGTAAGTCCCTTTCTTTTGCCTCAAACCACTTCTGGGCCTCAGGTTCCTTCCCTGGAAAATGAAATGGTTGAACCTAACAATACCTAAGGATCTTTTGAGCCCAAAATTCTACAATCAATCATTACTATTGCTCTTTATGAGTACCTCTGAGAGATATTCAAGTTGGACAAATCTATTACCTTCCCCTAAATTATTATTATTTTATATTAATTATTATATTAATAACATGCAATAATAGAAAATATAATAATGTATTATTATATTAATAATTAAAATTATGAATCCAGATTCTTCCCATATCTTGCTACCATAAAGCTCTGAGAATAAAAGTTCTATTGATTATAGTTAACAATTATAATTTATTGAAGGCTTTACCTTCATTACATCATTGGGCTTTCAAAAGAGCTCCATCAAGTAGGTAAACTTTACTCTCATCATTTTACAGTGGAAAAAAATTAAAGCTCGGTAATACTATGTGAAGCAATTGAGGCCAGAGAATTAGTTCTCCTAGCTCTTGGTGCAGTTTTCTTTCCATGACAAATGAGGCCTCAAATACAAAGTTTTCCCTTGCTCTCTGGTACTGGTTCCATATTGAATGCTATTTAAGGCTAAGCATGTGGTGCCATGCTCTTAGAGAGGCAACACTTAAAAATGTTGGCTGGTTAAATAAATGAATAAATATCCCATTCATCTGGAAACCCTTTAGTAAATAAGGCCAAACCCATCGGTCCTCTCACCCAAGGAACTAGTACAACATACAATGGGCATCTACTTACCTGAATAACAAGTTAAGACCAAAGAGGGTGAACATCACAGCCATGTAGCCAACGATTCCAGTGGCATAACTGATTTTGTATATTAGCAAGAACCACTTGTAAACCAGCCTAGAAAGAAAACATGAAGAAAGTGGGATCAACATAGCCAAATTCTCAAAATCTCTTCCAATTTTCCTCCCAACCAACATTAAAAGAAGTCCTTAGGTGACCTATTGTTTTTCACAGGTTTGGTTGTTCAGTCTTCAACAGATGGAACTATGAATTCTAGAGCAGGTTCCTTCCCTTAAGTTAGCTAAGTCTTGCCAAGACCAGAAGAAGGAAACCTTTTTCCTTTTAAATTGCATGGGGTAGGTCTCTGCCATCTGGAATAGCAAGAACTACTGGGTACCATGTAGAAGGCAGGCACATCTTCTCTTCTTCCACAGTCCCATTATCTTTTCTTCTGGAACCTCAGAAGAATAGTGAAACCCACCAAAACATTACAACACCATATTGCTCTGTTAAGGTATGAGGCCAATGTGTTCTGGGGTTAGCTTCAAGGTTTCTGTTTCTCTAGGGCTATTTCTTGATGACAATGCTTTGGAGAATTCCATCATGACTCCTGTGGATGTTTTGGGGACATAGCATAGTACAGTGGGGAGATCAAATGTCTTAAGATCTGAGTTTGAGTTCAGCACAAAGCAGTGGAACATAAAAGGAAAGAGTACTGGCCTTTGAGTAAGAAAATCATCTGTGTATGGATCCTAAAGAGTCTCTTACTAGATAGATAGTTAAGTCACTCTTCCTGACCTCTATCTCTGGGTTTCCTCAGCTACAAAATTTAGTTTAAAATACTTTCCCCAAACTTCATCACAATATTGCTATGAAGTAAGCTCATTACAAACCTTAAAGTACTTTTAAAAAAAGTATTATTATTATTTCTGTCACCCTGGAACAGGGATCGGATAAGCTTCATAAATCCTCAGCTTCCTTAAAGATTTTCTATAGTTTTCTATATAGTTATCAAAAGCTTAAATTTTATACCTACTCTAATTAAGGAAGGCAAAAGCCTGGAAAACCAAAGAGACTAGTTATCCATTACTTTGAAGACAAAGAAATTGTTGGAGTAGGTATAGGTTTAAAAAAAAAGGGGGAGGGGGGGTTTGCAGTGAAGCAGCCAGGTAGGAAGACAATATGATAAAAGATGGGCTGAGTTCAGAAGCCTGGATAGAAAGATACAAGACCAAGGGACCTCTCATAATCACCTCATGTTGTATACTTGTAATTTTGCCAACTCATATGAAATGTTTATCGTCCTACACCTCATAGTAGAAAAGTACTTTATAACTCCCTACAAGGCTGGTCTGACTATGAGGCTGGCTATTGTGAATGATGTAGAGCTGTGACTTTGTGGTCACAGCCCAGAAAGGGGACTGGTCAACTATATTTTTTGAGGAAATGACAACAGTAAAGGAAAACAAAATGACCTCACCACTTCCCACAAAGGAGTCAGTAAGAGATTCTGGGGATGTAGGCCCTACTTGAGAGCTAGATTGCTCAAGCCATACTCACTTGTTAGAAACATGGAGATCCTAGGGCCCTTTCAAAAAGTCAAATTTTCAAATCTGGGATCACATATTCAAGTGTAAGAGTATAGACACAAGGTTAACACCTCAGGCCAAATAGCCCAGATTTGCTTCTCTGCTACTAAATAGCTTGCTGACCCTTCTCATTCATCAAACATCAGCCCCTCTCCACCCCAGCATTTGCCAAGCACCTACTGTGTGCAAGGCACTAGGCTAAAAATTGTATGGTAAATACAAAATTGACATTTATTTTATAAAGTGGTAGAGACGACCAGATAAGGGGTACATCATAATAAAAAATCTAAACCTGACATTATTTTACAGAAGAGAACTTAAGGAATTGAAGTTTACACAGCTAATAACTGGCAGGACCAGGGCTTAAACTTGAAAGATCCTTCCTTTAGACTAAGGATAATGTTTTTCATTACACCAAGACTAGAGCTGCATTTGCGGATGAAGGGGATAATATCACTCACAATATCCTTGTGAAAAACATGGAGAGACTTGGGCTGAATGGTAGTAAAATTAGAAAGTCTTATAACTAATAGAAAAATTGGATCTAAAGAGTAACTGATGCCAGCCCAGAAGTCCAGAAAGTCCTCTTGGGTCCTATCTTAGACCTTCTCATCAACAATCTGTACCATGATGCTGATACAAAGCTGGAAGGGTGCAATAATATGCTGGAAAATAAAATATCTTGTTAAGCTAAAATATGGGCCAAAATAAAGAACATGAAATGTCACTGTATTAAATATAAAGTCCTAAACTTAGATTAAAAATCGACTGCTCAAATATAGGAGGGGCAAGACAACTAAACAGCAGTCATAGGAAATTTAGTGAATGACAAAATCAGTGAGTCAGCATGACATGGAGGCCAAAAATTTTCATTTAATTTTGGGTAGCAGAACAAAGTAACTTGACTGTATTTTCATATGGTCGTATTGCATATGGAATATTTTGTTCAAATTGCGGTCCCACATCTTAAGGGAAATGAAAAAATGTACATGAGGGTAACCATAAAATGGAGGAGGGTAATCAGGATGTTGAAAATATCTGAAACTGACAATATAAACAAAAATTTAAGAACTTGGGAATGATGAGCCCAGAGATGAAAAGATCTGGTTTTAGGTGCACGATCACTGTCTTTAAATATATGAATGGCTACCCATGGAAGGGGTGTGTGTGTGTGTGTGTGTGTGTGTGTGTGTGTGTGTGTGTGACTATTCTACATTGCTTCAAAAGGTAGAAATGGGCCAATTTGGGGAAATTACAAGAAGGTATATTTCAGGTCTATATGAGTAAGAACTTCTCAACAATGAAAACGAACACTATTCCCAAATGGAATGGGCAGCCTTCTCTGAGTAAGTTCAACTTTACTGGAAATAATGAAGCAAAGACTGGGAAAATGTCTATTAAGGAAACTGTAGGGAAGATTCCTATCCTAGGTGGGAGGCTGGACCAGGGCACCTCCCAGCTTTGACTCTCCATCTCAAATGAGTGTAAAACCACTTTGAAAAGTTAACTGCTGGGGAGCAACTGGGTGGCTCAGTGGATTGAGAGCCAGGTCCTAGGTTCAAATCTGGCCTCAGACACTTCCTAGCTTTGTGAACCTGGGCAAGTTATTTAACTCCCCCCCCCCCCCCCCATTGCCCAGTCCTTACCACTCTTCTGCCTTGGAACACAGTACTGATTCTAAGACAGAAGGTAAGGTTTTAAAAAAAAGTTAATTGCTAAAGAAATTTAAGGAACAATATCTTACTGGTCTCAAAGCAAGATGCTACTGCCAGTACAGGAATTAGGGGGCATCAAGTTAATTACTTAAAAACAAATTGAAAATACTTTAGTTAAAAAAACAAAAAAACAAAAAACAAAAACCCAAAACATGAGCTTAGAGAGAGGCCTGTGAATACTTCTGATAGCCAGGCAGTGAATAGAAAAAGGATTATGATTCACAAAAACTGAGTTCAAGAACTAGGTCTGCTATTTCATAGCAGCATGGCACTGAATAAATGTGGCAGTTAGGTGGTGCCATAATGCTGGAAGCCAAGAAGACCTGAGTTCAACTTCAGGCTGTGACTAGCTTCCAGCCTCTAACACTAGCTATGTGATCCTGAGCAAGTCACCCCTGTATGATGAATTCAATTAGTTCTGTTTGGTCTCCTAGCACAGAACTAGGCCAATAGTAGAAGTTGCAATGGAAAGATTTAGACTAGGTACAGGAAAAAGTTCTTAACAATTAGATCTATCCATGAGTACAATGGGCTTCCTCACAAGGCAGCTGGTTTCACATCATTGGGTGTCTTTTAAGTAGAAGTTTCCCAACCCACCCATTGGGGATATTATAAAGAGGGTTCCTGCTCACATATTTCTTGGATTAAAAATCTTGTGAGATTCCCTCTAGGTTTGTGACCTTGACAGCACTATAGTAATATTCTGGACTGGAGGTGAAAAGGGATGGAAATGTGCCCCGAAAGATGTTGCCGCCAAGAAAAGGATGGTTCAAAAGCCAAGGGAGGGACACAAAAAGGGCTGAGGAATAGAGCTCTCCCCTACAAAAAATTCAGATCAGAGCTTGAGGCTTTTGTGTTTATTTGTGTCTGGAAGGGGAAGGATGGAGTGAGAGGATGGGTCAAAGGGCCACACACAGAGAAAAGTCAAATTAAAATAAGATGTGGTAGGAATCTATGGGAAATGATGAAATAATAATTGTTTTCACTTTGTATTTAAGATTTACAAAAGCTTTTCCCTCAGAAATCGGTGAGATCAAAAACAAAGAAACCTGTGAACCATTTGAAGTAAGCATTTCCCCTTATTGCCATTATTAGGAATTATCTTTTTTTATTATAAGTGCAAAATTTCCTAAATTAAACAATGGTGACTGAATTCTAGGAAAATCACTGATGCAGAAATGGGGTGGTGTTGCTGAATTACAGAAAATCATTTCTTTCTCTCCCCACTTCCCAACTTTTCTGGGTGAATGTCCTTTGCCAAGAATGTCCATTTTTCTTGATCTTGGATTTTGCATATGGACAGAACATATACCTGGGGGAAGAGGCAGAAGATGATCCCTGATTGTAGGATATTCTTAAATTGAACCTGAAGTGATTCTCTTTCAATTTCAATACATGTTTATGTTGCCAAATAAAATAAGACATTATTATTTAATGTTCTTGTCTTTCCCTTTACTACCTATTTAGTTGCATTTTTCATTTTTAACATATCTTCAGATTAATTAGCATAAATTTATTAAAACAAATTAAGGAGGGGGCAGAGTCAAGATGGCAGAGAAGGTACACAGACCCACCTGATCTCTACCAAATTACCCTCTGTAAGGATGATATTAGAAAATAAGTATTGTTTTATTAGTTTAGAGATAAGAAGTAAAGTGGCTGCTTAAGAAAAGAACTGGAGTTTGAAGCAGAGCTGAGAAACCGGGTTAATTTCAGATGTGACAGTTATAACCATTTTTCTATGTCAATTACTCTCTCTGGCAGTTGGGAGTTGGGCTCTGGCAGTTGGCAGAGACACACTCTTAGAGACTCTCAGAGCTGGAGGAGGTAACATCTTTGCCTCTCTCTCTGTCTGAGGGAAAGATCTGAAGGAGCTCAATGTTTTCCTTTCCCAACTTGGGAAACACTATTGAATATCTATTGTGGTTTTATAGATTATTTAACTCTGAGAAGACCAAAGAAAAACCTGGTCTTTGGTTGGGACTTTGAGTCTGTTAAGACAAGAGTCCTACAGACTCAGAATCCTAACTGGATTCTTGTTGAGACTCAACCAACCAGGCTTTGTTATTTTATAATTTGAAGTCGAACTTAAGATTTATAAGGATAATAGTGGTAGTTTTTATTTAGATAGTATAAATTTGGGTTAGTGAGATCAGGGATTAGTGTAGCTGTGAAACACAGGAGAAGCAGTTCCTTGCGGAACCTGGGAGTTTATTTCGGTGGATTTACAGTCCCTTAGAATTAGAAACCCTTTATTTATCCTTATATATTTCAATAAACATTTATTTTTATAATAAGAATTTCTTTAGCATCCTTGCACCTGGCCCTGAAGGGAAGTTCACATTTGAGCTTCACTTCATCACTGAAGATACTTTTTTTTTTTTAAACCCTTACCTTCTGTCTTGGAGTCAATACTGGTTATTGGCTCCAAGGCAGAAGAGTGGTAAAGGCTAGGCAATGGGGGTCAAGTGACTTGCCCAGGGTCACATAGCTGGTGAGGATACTCTTGATTAGCTCTATCAAAAGTATCTGAACGGTTTGAATCTGATTGGCGAGTTAAACAGTTTTTCCATAGAAATATTTTATTTTGAACTTGCCAATTTTATTTTTACACCTCCAAACAACTATGATATAATGCCTCAAAACAAATTCTGGAAATGATTTTTCAGCCCAAAACATCTTAGAAGGCCACCATAAAAGAGCTATTGTACCTCAATGGAAATGGAGCTCAAAGAAGGGTGCCAGGCAGGCCCCACCTTGCAACAGGCCTCAGGGGCAACTCAATCAAGCAAAGGCTTTTGGAATGCTCAGTCACAGATGGTAAAGAGTAACAGACAAATGATTAGTAGTAGTTCCTTTGCTGGCTCTGGGTACAAGACTCTTGTCCCAATGACTATATGCATATCCAGTTTATAGCCTTGGGTCACAGTCTCAGGGAGAGAAGGAACACTAGTACACCCCAGCTGTTATGGACACAGGGGAGCAAGGGACCCTGGTCACACTTCCAAGGTAGAAAAGAGTGCTTGCAGTTGCTCACAGACCAGGGGAGTATTAAACACATCACTCCATAGATCACAATACCTTGGAAGAACTGAGAACTTACAGATTCCCCAGAAGTAGCTCTGAAGGTAGCTTCAAAGAACTTAAAGTTTGGAATAGTGGTCCTGTCACCATGGGTACAGAGCCCAACTTTAACAGTTTTATAAGTTTAAAAAAGAAAAAAGAAATAAAAGAAAAAAGCTGTAAAATGAGCACACAAAGAAAGAAACTCAATATAGAAAGTTACTGTGTTGACAAGGAAGATTGAAACACAAACCCAGAAGACAATAAAATCAATTCTACCACATCCAAAGCCTCCAAGAAAAA
The DNA here is from genome assembly GCF_027887165.1 of Monodelphis domestica. Taxonomy (NCBI): domain Eukaryota; kingdom Metazoa; phylum Chordata; class Mammalia; order Didelphimorphia; family Didelphidae; genus Monodelphis; species Monodelphis domestica. The sequence goes on from NC_077230.1 coordinate 349,668,479, forward strand.
TATGAGTTGCTCTCAAGTCCAAAAAGAATTAGTGGAGGAACTCAAAAAGGATTTTAACAATCAAATTAGAGAGGTGGATGAAAAATTGAGGGGAAAAATGAGAATGATACAGGAAAATCGTGAAAAAAAGTATCAATAGTTTGGTAAAAGAGGCACACACACACATACACACACACACACACAAACACTGAAAAAAATACTATCTTTAAAAAATAGGCAAACTACCAGGTCTGTATCCCAAAGAGATAATAAAAAAAGGGAAAGGGCCTACTTATATAAAACTATTTATAGCTGCTCTTTTTGTGGTGCCAAAGAATAGGAAATTGAGGGGATGTCCATCAATTGGGGAATGGCTAAAGAAATTGTGGTACATGTTGGTAATGGAATACTATTGTACTATAAGAAATGATAAGTAAGATGATTTCAGAAAAAAGCTGGAAAGATCTACAGGAACTGATGCATAGCAAAATAAGCAGAACTGGGAGAATATCCTACATAATAACAGCAATACTGGATGATGATTATATGTGAAAACTTGGCTACTCTCAGCAATGCAATGATCTAGGATAATCCTGAAAAACTAATGATGGGGAATGCTATCACATCCAGAGAAAGAAATATTGGAGTCATCTTTCACATGAGTGTATCTTTGGTTTTATTTTGGGGTTCTGGTTATGTATGAGTGTGCTCTTCCAACAATGACCAATATGGAAGTGTTTTATGCATGACAATAAAATTGGGGGGGGGGGGGAATCTAATACACAAAAAATAGGGGAACTGGTAAAAGTCACAAAAAATTCACTGAAGAGAACCCTTAAAAGGCAGAATTAGTCACATAGAAAAAGAGGTACAGAAAAGTCACAAAGAAAAATAATTCTTTAAAAAGGAGAATTGGTCAAATGGAAGCTAATGACTTTGACACATCAACAAATAATCATATAAAATCAAAAAATTGAAAAAATATAAGAAAATGTGAAATATCTCACAGGAAAAACAACTGATCTGGAAAATAGATCAAAGGGAAATAATTTAACTATCACTGAACTAGAATAACATGAACAAAAAAATGTATTAGACATATTTCAAGAAGTCATTAAAAAGTCTGGCTATCTTAGAACCAGAGAAAAAAGTAGAAACTGAAAAAAATACATCAGTCATATCCTGAAAGGAACTCCAAAATGAAAACTCCCTGGGAATATTTTAGCTAAAATTCAGAACTCCCACTCAGGTCAAAAAAAAAAATAGTGATCAACAAAGAACAAATTCAAATACTATGGAGTCCCAGTCAGGATAACATAAAATTTAGAAGCCACCATCATGAAGGAATAGAGAGCTTAGAATATGATATTCTAGAAGGTAAAGGGTCTAACCAAGAATACTCTACCTAGCAAAACTGAATATAATCCTACTGAGGGTAAAATAATTATTTAATTAAACAAAAGGTCTTTCAAGTATTCCTGGAGGAAGATCAGATTTAAACCGAAAATCTGACATTCAAAAACAGTACTCAAGAGGAGCATAAAAAAACAAACATGAGAAACCATAAGGAACAAAGAGGTCAAACTATTCATATTCTTATAGAAGGAGATGATATATATTAGCCCTAAGAATTTTATCATCACTGGAGGCTCAGAGAAAGTCTAAATAGACAATGAGCCTGGGTGTGAGTGTATTATGTTTGTTGAATAATCTAAAAAGAATGGATCTCCAGTACTTGGTGCAATGCCTGGCCTACAGTAGTTCTAATGTCGTCTGAATTGGATTGGTTCTGAAGATACTCCCTTTGTCATCCCAGCCCTGTTTTCCTATTGATGAATTTTAAGTGGAGCTTCCATTTCAGGGTAAACTCCAGGCTAGTCAATCTTTATTCCCTTCTTCCTATGCTTCTGATTTTCTAGACATTCTAGACATTAAGCATCCAGAACCTATATTCCTTCTCCTGCCTTTTCAGTTCACTTTTATATATTATGTTGTTCCATTAAAATGTAAGATTCTTGAATAGGAATTATTTTTATTTGTATTTGTATTGTATTTGTATTTCCAGTCCTTAGCAAAGTTTCTGGCATATAATGAACTCTTAGTTTTGCCTTGCTAAGTATGGTAAATGTATTTCTAGTTTTTGGGAAGGGGTTGTTTTTGGAGTTCTTTTAGAATTTTTTTAAGAAGTGTTTTTTTTATTTTTATTTTTTTATTTTTATTTATTTATTTTTTAAACCCTTACCTTCCGTCTTGGAGTCAATACTGTGTATTGGCTCCAAGGCAGAAGAGTGGTAAGGGCTAGGCAATGGGGGTCAAATGACTTGCCCAGGGTCACACAGCTGGGAAGTGTCTGAGGTCAGATTTGAACCTAGGACCTCCCATCTCTAGGCCTGGCTCTCAATCCACTGAGCTACCCAGCTGCCCCCAAGAAGCAGTTTTTACATGTGGAAGTGTCCTTCAAAGTTTACCTCAGCTAAAAACATAACCTCCAAAATCAATACCTTGTATGTTCTAGAAGTTTTAAGAACTCCCTATATGAAGACTATTTTAAAACACTCTTCATAAATCAAAACATATAATTAACTGGAAAAAGATTAATTGTTCATGGATTGGCTAAGCCAATATGATAAAAATAACCATGCTACCTAAATTAATTTACTTATTCAGTACCATACTAATCACATTAGCAACGAATTTATAGAGCTACAAAAATAATAAAATTTACCTTGACAAAAAAGGTCAAGAACATCAAGCAAAACCAATGCAGCTAAAACCAGAAGAAAATTAAGAAATGGGGGAGGGAGGGAATCTTTGCAGCAAGTTTTTCTGATAAAAGTCTCATTTCTAAAATTCACAGGGAACTAAGCCACATTTATAAGAGTCATTCCCCAAGTGAAAAGTGGTCAAAGGTTATGAATAGTTTTCAGAAGAAGAAATATAAGTCACCAAAAGCCATATTTAAAAAACATTCTAAATCACTAATAACTAAAATGCAAATTAAAACAACTCTGAGGTACCACCTCACTCCTTTCTGATTGGCTAAGATGACCAAAAAGGAAAATGACAAATGCTGAAGGGAATGTGGAAAAGAGTACACTAATGTACTGAGGCAGAGCTGTGAATTAGTCTAACCATTCTGGAAAGCAATTTGGAATTATGTCCCCAAAACTATTAAACTGTATATAGTGCCTTTGACCCTATAATATCACTATTAGCTCTATCTCTCAAAAATATCAAAGAAAGAGGAAAAGGACCCATATAATTTTATACATACATTTCTAGGAGCCTTTTGTGGAGCCAAGAATTGGAAAATGAGGGGATGCTCATCAATTAGGGAAGGGTTGAACAAATTATGGTTATATCAATGTGATGGGACATTAATATGTTATGAAGGAGATAGTCTCAGAAAACCTGGATAGGGTTAGGGTATAAACAAAGTGAAGTGAGAAGAATGAAGAGAAAATTTTTATTGTATCAGCAGTATCTTAAAGACAAACAACTCTGACTTATAAACTCTGATTAACTCTGATTAACCTACCACAATTTCAAAGGACTCATGACATCTTCAGATAGAGAACTAGAACTGACTAAAGAAGGCAGACCAAAGCAGTTTTCCCTATTTTTTAAGTGGTTTGTGAAGGAAACTTTTTTAGTATAACTACATATTTGTAATTAATTTTGTTTTTCTTGCCTTCTATAATGGGTTGGAAGGAGAGGAGGGAGGCAGAGAATTTGAAACTGAAAATAAAATTGAATTTTAGAAAGTCATTTATATAACATTATGTATACAACTCTGTGAAGTATATACTATTATCACCACTATTTTACAAATGAAGCTGAAGTTCCCTGAGGTTAAATAACTTGCCAAGAATCATGTGGCTAAATGTGTAACATGGGATTTGAATTCTAGTTTTCTTAAGTCTTAGCCCAAGTCTAAGTCCCTATGTCAACTCTGCAAAATGAGTGCTACTGATCTACTTTTTAATTAACATTTAAAAACTTTTTTTTTAAACCCTTAACTTCTGTCTTAGAGTCAATATTGTGTATTGGTTATAAGGCATAAGAGTGGTAAGGGCTAGGCAATGGGGGTTAAGTGATTTGCCCAGGGTCACACAACTAGGAAGTGTCTGAGGCCAGATTTGAATCTAGGACTTCCTGTCTCTAGGCCTGACTCTCAATCCTCTAAGCTACCCAGCTGCCCTCTTAAAAACATTTTTTAACATTAAAAAAAAAAAAACAAACTGAGTTTCAAATTCTCTCCCTCTTGCCCTTTGCTCCTTTCTAAGATAGCAAACAATTTGATATAGGTTATACATATACAGTTTTGCAAATTGTATTTCCATATTAGCCATGATTTTCATAAAGAAAAGACAGACCAAAACACAAACAAGAAAAATGAAGGTGACTTTAAAAAGTATGCTTCGATTTGCATTTAGACTCCATCAGTTCTTTTTCTAGAGGTAGATAGCATTTTTTTTCAGCATTAAATCCTTTGAATTGTCTTGGATCACTGACTTGCTGAGAATAGCTTTCAGTTTTAATTTCTTCTAAGGTGGTATGATCCCAGGAGAGGTATGGTTATGGTCTATATTCTGGTCTGTAAGAAAATACAACTACTCTTTTTTTTACTATGGAAAAATGGTCCTGTACAATTTTAATAAAATCCAGACTTAAAAAAAATTTTTTTTGAGAAAAAACGTCAGGAAAAGATCATTAATTCCCCAAATCAAGAAAATGAACTGTTTGGAGAAGGTGCTATAAAGAAATCTAAAAAAAAAAAAAACCTACACTGCATCAGAAGATCCGGAATGAACTTTGGGATGTATTGAGTGAATTGAAGGGGGTTGAACTTATCATTTAATCTGAATGTAAAACTATTATGCCAAAGGGGATTGCCCCCTAATTGGCTTTTTGTCAATGTGCCTAACAAACATTGGTTTTGCTCTCTTTCTTTTATTTCCCTCTTATCTCCAACTGTTGTAGTTTCTTCTTAGAAAGTACAATATTGTATGCACCCTTTGCTAGAAGATCTTTAGAAATATAAGCTAGTTGTGTTAAATGATTCATTGTGGAGACTAGTCTCCCAAAGAATCACAGGGAGGTATATGAAGATAGGATTAACTCTCCCCTTGCCTATTTTTAGCTAATCAAATCAAGAACTTAAAGTACCCCTACTTACCATTAAGTATGAGAGTTCACAAATCACTTACTTGAGTAAGTGACAACCCCAAAGGCCACTGCCCCCCACCTTGGGCAGTGCTAAGCAAATTGAAAGACTGACATTGGTTTCTGTGAAAGAAGAGTGACAGGAAGTGACATGGAAAAAAGAGATATAAAAAGGGACCAACAGGGTCTACCATTCATTCCCTTCCTGGCATTTGGAGAGACTGGTTCCTAAGATCCCCGCTTTGGCTTGGAGACCTTTTCCCTGGATCTTGCTTCTGCTTGCTGGGTAAGTAACTTGGATTTCCACGTAGAAATTAGAACTTTGTCGGAAACGAGCTGAATTTCATTGGATCAGCACTTAGGTTAGGCTAGGCAACTCCTTACCTCTTTCCCTCCTACATTTCATACTTCAACTCTTTCTCTTCCTTGTTATAAATAAAAGATGCTAACAGTTTTTTTCTGGCTTAAGGGATATTTTGAATTCTGCGATCACAACATTGAATTTATAACTCGATTTAGTCAAAACCCCATTTTAACCCTTACAGTCCCTGCTCCTCTATGGCTACAAGCTCTGGTGTGCTAATGTTCCTGCTTGAGCTGGTATTGAGATCCAGATCTGCATGTGAGCAATGCAACAGAGTCCTGCACCCAATGCCAGCAAAGAGGCCCCTGTAATCTTCTTTTTGCCATTTGTCCAACCCTCTTACTATCTTTGGGCTGAGAGCTCCTAAAATTGCTGCTGCCAATTCAATTGTCCCAAAGCCTTCTGTTGGCTTGCATCAGGCCTCAGGCCTTGCTGTTGGCTGACTCAGGCTTGACCTGCTGTCTTGCTGCAGAGAGTTGCCTGTGGTGGACTGTGCTCCACTTTCACCCATGTGTGACAGACCTTTCCTTCAGACCTTCTAAGATGTCTTGGCATAGAAAATTGTTTCATTTGGTCCTTTTGTGGATTCTTCTCCAAAATTAGTTTTGAAGCATTATTTTACAGTTGTTGAAAGGGAAATTTTGGAGAGTTCAGATGAGAACCCTGCATTTTCTCTGCCACCTTTGCTATGCCTTTTGAACTATGTCTAAAAGCTATGATTTCATACATGCTTGTACTCTTAATACAGTACAGAGACTAAGAAGTTATTTTCCTTAATTTTTTTATTTTTTGCTTTTTTTCTAGTTAAATTTACTAGAAAAATTCCTTCTGACGAAAACTTAAAGATCCATAGACAAAAGTATTTATATCTTTTTTTTTTATATTAGCAAGGAAATGAAAAGGAAGTTGGTGATCACTAATTGGAGAATCATTAAGGAAATGCTATGACTGTAATATGTATATTATGTGGATAACAAATATATAGTTGCAATGAAATACTCTTGTGCTATAAGAAATTATTAAGAAGATGATTCATAGAAACCTAGACTTGAATTGTTGCAAAGTAAGCAGAATGAGAACATAATGAATAATATAACATAAAGAACTCTTGACTATACAGTGACTGACATTTTCTTCAAAGGAATGATAGTGATGCATATCTTCCTCTTCTTGGAAGAAGGGGTAGAAATGAGGGCTACATTATTCAACTTGGCCAAACTATTGGTTTGTTTTGCTTAGCTGTCCCTTTTTGTTCTAAAATGGATTTATTGTGGGAGTGTGACAATGATGATCTATAAAAGGAGCCTAAGGAGAACCAAGAGAAAACATTATTTAAGAAAATCAAGGGAGGAAAAGGTGTCTAAAAAGTAGGGCATAACCAACAGTGTCAAATATGGAAGAGACTTCAAGAAAGATGAGTAAGAATAGTCTATTTGATTCATCAATTAACAGACAATTGGTAATTTCCAAAGAACCAGTATAAACTGTAGATAAAGCTGGGGACCAGGGACTATGCTTCTAAGTCTTGGGGTATGAGAAGGAATATTAAGGGTGGAATGAGTTAGCATTTTGAAAACAATAAATATTTGTAATTTCTTGCTAGCTATAGTTTTATTTCTTTTTTGACTTGGCTGTTTTCCCCAATAGGACTAAAAAAAAAAAAACCAACCCAAACCATTTGTTATGCTTATCTTTTCTTGTCCATTTCAACTCAATTTGAGCTTTTACTCAGGTATTCCTAACATTATTTTTACAGACTTGATTTTTATTTTTGCATTTATCATGCTATCTCTTACTATGAAGTTCATTTTCTGTACATATCTTATAAATTAAATTCTCTATGAATCCTCATCAATTTCTTCAGACAATTCCCATTTTCTTTCAAATCAGAACTGTTTCCCTTTATGGCTATTTATTCTTTTTTTTTTAAACCCTTACCTTCCATCTTAGAATTAATACTCTGTACTAGTTCCAAGGCAGGAGAGTGATACCGGTTAGCCAATGGGAGTTAAATGGCTTGTCTACAGAATCACACAGCTAGGCCACATCTGAACCTAGGACCTCTTGTCTCTCAATCTATATTCACCTAGTTGCCCCTATACAGACCTCTATTCTTGAGGTCTTTTGATACCTCCTAATTTGACTTATTTTAGGCAATGGGATCTACTTTTCCTTCCTCTCAATACATGCTTTCTTTGAAATCTGCTTTCCCCAAATATCTGGGAATGTCAAAACTATGGCTGGCTTTTCTCTCTTCTGTCTTCTTACTCTATCTTTTCTTGGAGCTAGCAGGGATTTTATCATTATTTTTTAACATACATTTTTTCCTCTCTTCAATTACAAACTTTAAAAAGGAATAGTTATTGCCAAAAGATGTCCATTATTTCTATCCCAGAAACCAGTTCTTCCTTATCAGTGAAAACCAGATGTAGCTTAGAATTCTCCCCTTCTGGTTGCTACATATTTTGAAGCCCATTTAGTCCAAATAATATTTGAAAAAGCGTTCCTTTTATATCAAACTTTATAAGTGATCATTCAAACTTGTCCTTCAAGTTCTACCATATTGGACAACTCACTATTTATCCACTTTGCTCTTGCCTCAGGGAAACCCAATCCCATATTTGATTATCTTGTCCAACTTCCTAATTTTGAAGATAAGTTATTCTTAGCCACATTTTGCTTATCGAGAAGGGTTACAAATTCGAAACAGATTTCTGCTGGCAAAATATTCAGCAGGAACCAAACAATGGTCTCTAGGTACAATGATTAGCCTATCAGAGAGCTGAAGTATCCTACCAGGCCTTACAACACAGAGAAATGAATTCTGCTAAAGTAATTCCACTGTATGTCAGTAGACAGGTATAGAGAGACAGACAGACAGAGAAATGGTGAAGAGTAGAGTAGCAATTTAGATAGGGATGCCTTTAAGATGCTATGATTCTGTGATCCAATTCCTCCCCTTTGCCCTGCTCCCCTGCCACCATTCTTACCTCGGAGTTGTCTGCACCAGTGGTTTTCGAGTGGCTCGGAAAGTAACAAAGGCGGTAACAGTAGAGAACAGGACCCAAATCACCAGGAACCTCCACCAATGTAGCTTCACTGTGAAATAGAGGGGGACAACCCACATCTGAAAGAGGGTCACCATCTGAAATACAAACACAATGATGATAACAACTGCTTACATATATAAAGCCCTTCTATATCTATCATCTTGCTTAAATTCAATGGGCATTTATTAAGTATCACCTGTATACAAAGCATTTACTCTGCTGGGTAATGGGGGGGGGGGGTTATACAGTTTGACTAACATATAACCTCTGCCTTTATGGGCACAATAATACCATAATCTGGTAGGGGGAATATAAAACATAACTTAAAAAGATAAATGGGAGATGTAGACAAAGTATAGGTGAGAAACTTTGGAGAGGAGAATTGAGGAGAGACTAAATTAGGTTTTATAAAGGAGGTGGCTTTTGAGTTGGGCCTTATAGAATGAGTATAAATTCTAAGAGTTTGATAAGATTCATCCCCAAACTAGGAAAATAAGAGATGGTTTTGTATGCAATTCCAACAGTCATCTAACAAGCACTTATTAAGCACCTACTGTTTGCCAGACCCTGTGCTAGGCACTGAGGACACAAAGAAAGGTAAAGACATTTTCTACTCTCATAGATTTCTCTGTCTATGGGGTAGACAACATGCAAAGTACAAATAAGCTATAGGAAATAATCAGCAAAGAGAATGCATTAGCATTAATGGAGATTGGGAAAGGCTTCCTGTAGAAGGTGAGAATTTTGCTGAGTCTCAAAGGAAGCCACAGAAGCCAAGAAGTGGAGATAGAGAAAGCATTCCAGGTATAAGAAGTAGTCAGTGAAAATGCAAAGAGTAGGGAGATTGAAGATCTTCAAGTACAGCAAGGAAGCCAGTATCACTAGATCATGGAGTACATGAGGATAAAGTGTAAGAATACTAGAAAAGTAGGAAGGGGCCACATAATGGAGGGCTTTCAAAGACAAAAGACTTTTTAATATTTGATCCTAGAGGAAATAGAGAGCCACTGGAGTTTATTAGAATACAAGAGTGACATACATGGTCAGACCTGTATTATAGGAAGACCAATCTGACAGATAAGTGAAGGATGGACTGGAGTAGACAGAGACTTTAAGGCAGGCAGGCCTATCTATAGATCACTGTAAAAGTTCAAGAATAAAGTAATGAAAGCTTGAACCAGGTGGTGACAGAGCCAGGAAGAAAAGTGTGTATGTGAGAAATATTGTGATGAAAGAAATGATAGGACTTGGCAATTGATTAAATATGGGGCTAAGAGAGAGAGTAATGACTGAAGATGATACCTAGGCTTTAAGGAGATGTGAGACTGGAAGTGGAGAGAGGTGAGAGCTGGAATCATGAGCACATAAATGATAATTATAACAACTTCAACCAGACCTATTTAAATAAATGATTCATCACCATTCTTGTTGCTGACATAGCTGACCAGTCCCCCTCAAGTCCTTAACACTCTTTCCTCGCCAAGTTATCTCAGAATTCATTTCTTTCTTCTCCTTCATCTCACCTTTGCCTGAGAGTCACTCTCTTCCTTCAAGATTCAGTTAAAGTACCATTTGGCAGGCACCCTCCCTCCCCAGCTACCTTGTGACTGCAGTGGTAGTCTCTCGGTGACTGAGAAACTAATTACTTTGTATTTATTACTTTCTACTTATTATATATATAGACACATACATGTGTGTATATATGTATATATTTATACATGCCTTAGGTGTCTTCATCATAATAACAGAAATCCCTCAAGGAGAGATTGTTTTACTCATTGAGTCTCCAAGTACCTGGCACATACCAAATGTTTAATATATGTTTATAGATTGAATGTTTTATGACACTGCTCTCTTGGTTCTCCCACGTGTTTGACTATTCTTTCTCAGTCTCATTTGCTGGGTCATCATCCATGTCCCATCCTCTGTGAGTGTCCCCAAGATTTTGTCCTATCCTGCTTTACTGTCAGTAAACTCATTAGCTTCCAGGAATTAAATAATCACCATTATACAGATGACTCACAGATCTATATATCCATCCCTATTCTCTCTCCTGAGCTCTAGTTCCACAACACCATCTCCTTATGAACATCTAAAACTCAACATTTCCAGAACAAAACTTATCTTTCCTCCAAACACCACAACTTTACCAAATGTCTCTAATTCTTTTGAGGGAATCTCAATCTTTCCAGTCATCCAGATTGACAATCTTAGATCCTTCATTGACTTATTATTCCCCCTCTTCCCCTACATTGATGAGTTGTTAAGTTTTGTTAATTCTACTTTCGCATCACTTCCATCTATCCTCTTCTTTCAACTTACATTATAACCATCCCAATTCAATCCTACAAGAGCCTCTCATCCTAAATGGCCACCTTGCATTATCTCTGCTTTAATCTATTCCCTATATAGCTACAACTGCAATATTCTTAAAGCCAGATCTGACCCATGCTACTGCCCTGTTCTAGAAGGTGAGATTCAATAGTTTTTCTTAGTAGAGTTTCTATTACCTCTAGGATCAAATACAAACTAGTCTATTTGAAGCCTCAGAACACTACAGTTCTGCTTCAATGAGATGTATAGGCATTCAAAAGACATTACACTAGCAGTCTGCAAAGAACAAAACAAATGGATGAAGAATTTATGTTGCCTAGATTATAATATGCAATTGGACAGATAGCTCACATATTCCCTTAGTGCCTCTATTCTGGACAAGCACTAGAGAGGGATCACCTAGACCCAGAATGCAGCAGGTGTATTTGTGCATGCTGGAGAACATTTGGGAAATTGTGTCATATTATGAATAACTCTCAGCTGTTTTCTGTTGCAAAAGCTCATTTTTTAACACCAATATTTTCATGGTTATAGCATATGACTACATACCATGACATAAAAAAAATACTAGAAAAGCAAAGGGCTAAAAAAGAAATACCAGTGTTTGAGATGAATTTTAACTCAAGGATAAATTAAGCTTATAGACCTGTCTGTGGCCAACATAAATGGTAGAGATATAGGCAAAACAGAATTACCAGAAATTTCAGTTTGCCCTTTGCCTTGGCCAGCATACAGTTGGAGAACTTTGTTCAGTTTTGGAACTTAAGTTTTAGGAAAGATATAACAAATCAGAATATGTTCAACAGAGAGTGACCAGGGCTGTGAAGGGACTGAAACCCAGGCCACAAGGATGTAATAAGATTTAGATGAAGAAGTAAGGATGTTTAAATCTATAGATGAGGTTTAGGCATGAGGGTGGGGTCACAGTGATTGTTTTAAGTATCTAAAGAACTGTCCTGTACAGTCACTGAAGAAAGAACTAAAAGCAAAAGAAAGTGAAAGGTAAAGGGAGGTAGACTGAGATTCAATGGAAAGAAAAACTTCTTACTGAGAGTGGTCCCAAATTGTAATGGGCTCTTTGACAGTTACTGAGAGTCCCATCACTCAGAGCCTTCAAGGAGATGCTGGAAAAAAAAGAAATAAACAACTTGACTAGAAAGATGTAGAAGGATTCCATGATTCAGAGACTGCACTGGATGACCTCTGAGGTCCTTTCCAGCTTTGAGATTCTATGATTCTAACATGAAAAGAGAGTAAATTACTCTCCCATCTGGCTATTTTCTCTATTATCTTTGTTCTGCAAGTTAGTTCTATGTTATTTATCATTGTTTTACTTAATAATCTCGTTTTAGAGCATTTTTGTAAGCCAGCTTTGTTAACAAGCTCAGAACTCGAACAGGGGCTCTTCTGACACCTGGTGGTAATAAATGAATATGCAGATGGAGTTATATAGCTGCTTAGATTTATAAAGCGCTTTACAGTTTACAAGCACATTCCTTATCATTTTCTCATTTGAGCCCATGAAGAGAGGCAAGGAGAAATTATTCTTATTACTTGACCAATGAAGAAGTAGGCCCAGAGAGACAAGAGGACTTACTTGGTTTAGGCCGCATAATTAACAGGCCAAGGAGGAGACAGAAACTGACTAAATACTATGCTTTCCATTACATCCTTTTGATTGTCTTGCTCCCAAAAGCTGGAATATCAAAGACTGTAATGTAATATGGGAGAAGCATTAGACTTGTTCTACTTGGTCCCAAGGGACAGAACTTGGACCAATAGATAAAAAGTTGGAATGAGAAAAAATTTCAGTTAGAGGTAGAGAAGAACTTCCAAATAACCAAAGCAATCTAAGAGTTTAGAGAACATTATTTTTAGCAACAAATGATGAAATCTCCTCTTTGGAGACTATTAAATATAGGAAAGGTACCTTGCAGATATCAACTTACTACTTTCTCAATGTCCCTAGGGAAACTAAGAAGTTAATATTAATAATGCTTACTGAAGAAATTATGAAAACTGATACAGAGGGAGTTTCATGCAGGGGGCACTGATCTACATTTTCAAATGGGATCTTCTGTCTTCCTCAAGACCTAAGTAGAATTCCATTAGATGCCAATAACTTTGGGGGTATATTTTCAACAAGATGGGGAGAGGGAACCAATAGATGGAAATCACCAAGAGACAGACAAGGAAAATCTTAATAACAATAACAATTAAACTGTCTAAACTGGAATAGTTTTCTTCATGATGTAATGAGTATCCTATTACCAGAAATATTGAAGCAAAGGATGAATGGGATGCTATAGTGGTGATGCCTGTACTAGGAGGGAGTCTAGATTCAAGGACATTTAAAATTCCTTCCTTCTTGGTCACCAAATACCCAAAATATTTATAGTAAGACTTTCTGGGACAGGAAAAAGTTGAAGAAAAATAACAAGAAAAAGTAGATGCCCATTAATTGGGAAATGGCTACTAGAATATTACTGTGCTGAAAGAAATGATGAATACAGAAAAGCATGGAAAGATCCACATCAAAACTGATGCAGGGGGTAGGTAGGTGGCTCAGTGGGTTGAGAGCCAGACCTAGAGATGGAAAGTCCTAGGTTCAAATCTGGCCTCAGACACTTCCCAGCTGTGTGACCTTGGGCAAGTCACTTGATCCCCTTGACTAGCCCTTACTGCTCTTCTGCCTTAGAACCAATGCACAGTATTGATTCTAAGATGGAAGGTAAGGGTTTACAAAAAAAACAAAAACTGATGCAGAGTGAAGTAAGCAGAGCTGAGAAAACAATATATACAATGACTATAACAATTTGAATGGAAAGAACCACACACACAGATAATTCAAAAGTGAATGTTGTAAAATAATAAAGAATAAGAATGGCTCAAAAGAAAAGCTATAAGAAAACATCTCCACCCCCTCCCCTTCATAGAGGTGGAAGGTCCACAAGTGTGCTACATAGCACACATTTTCAGACTTTTTCAATGCACTAAGCAGTTATGTGAATGTCTCCTCTTTACACACATACACACAAATTTATCTAAAAATAGTATTTGTGATATGGGATAGTTTTCTGGGAGGGGAGGGAAATTATAGAGATGGAAAAAGAAACACGTAACATTAATCATAAGTTTATTTAAAAACAAAGCAATAAACAAAAATTTCCTTCCTAATCTTAGGATTCCATGATTGTCTTGTTGAATTCATCATGGGAAATGGGAAGTCTTATCTAACCTTTCAAATCTAACTCAAACAGCAACTCTTACAGGAATCCTTCACTGATCCACAGTCAGTAATTATCTTCCAAAAAGGTAATTACTTCCTCCAAAGAGGATCTGAAATTCGGGCACCAAAAAGAGTAGGAAATATTTGACTCAAAGGGCAGTGGGATGTTATGCTGGGTCTATATTCTCTCTTTGCCTTAAGCTAAGGCTGCAATGGGATACTACTCTGTTGCCAAAATTTTTTGTGATTCATGTTGACTCTATATTAGCATCCCCGAAATGGATAACAAGGGGGAAATGATGGTGATGTAGAAAAAAAAAGATGACATCAATAAGAATTAAAAAAAAGTTTTTTAAACCCTTACCTTGTATAGGTACAATACAATAAATGTATTGGTTCCAAGGCAAAAGAGCAGTAAGGGCTAGGCAATGGGAGTTAAGTGACTTGCCCAGGGTCACACAGCTAGGAAGTCTCTGAGGCCAGATTTGAACCTAGGACACCCCCTCCTCGTCCCCCCCAACCCGTGTCTAGGCCTGGCTTTCAATCCACTGAGCCACATATCTACCCCAATAAGAACTTATTTTAAAATAAAGCAATAAGTAAAAATTCCTTCCTATTCTTAGGATTCTATGATTCTCTTTTTTCTGATTCATCATGATGGGAAATGGTTGGAGGAGTCTCTAAAGGGGGATATTTTCAACAAATGGGAAACCCAGGCAGGGAAAAGCATTTTAGGTGAGTACTAAAAGTGAGGAAGGTAGACCATATCAACAAATAAATTTTGGAATATTTTGGCTAGGAAGAAACTAAAGTTATCATCTTAGCTATTCATCCTATCTCTAGCAGTTTCCAAGGCTGGATAATCTTTTTTCCTCTTCAATATAATACCATATCTGATAAAGAAAGTTGTGAAATTGGGCCTAGTTAGCTTAATTCAGTATTGTAATAACTAAATTTCTATAGTACATTGTGTACAAGGTGCTTCCTCAAAATACCCACAAGATCGACAGTATAAGTATTTTTATATTCCCATTATTAATAAACAGGCTCAAAATATGAAGTGACTTGCTCAAATTCACACAGTAACTATGAAGTTAGAATTTAAGCCCCATTCTCTCCTGACTCCAAGCCCAGCATTCTTTCCATTAGGCCACACTGCCCCTCAATGTGAATAAGATGCTGGAGATAATATAGTCTTAACATTATACCCAACTAGAGTCAGCTAGGTGGTACAATCAAGACAGCACTAGAACTTAAGTCAGTAAGACCTGAATTTAAATCTGTTTTCAGATGCTTCCTATAGCTGTGACACTTAACCTCTGTCTCTATTTCCTACTCAGTTAAATGGCTCTAATAGCACCTACTCCTCCTAGAATTGTTATGAGGTTATTTGTAAAGTGCTTTTTTCAAACTTTAAAATGCTATATAAACACTATTATTGTTGCTGTTTTTAATTATTACCAAAGGTAAGAATTTCCTCTGTAGCATCTCCAACAAAGGTATTAGTCAAAGCATTAATATTTCAAGGAAAAGGAAGCCCTGTACCTCACAAGTCAATTGTCTAAATGCTGAACAGCTCTGATTGTTAAAGTTAAAGTTAAATTTCTTGAACTGAGTTCAAATCTACCTCATGAGACTTCTGCTCTTGATCCCCAATTAATGATAACACCAACAAAAACTAACATTTATATAGCATTTATTTTGTGTCTGGCACTGAATCATGAAATCCTACAAGTAGGAAGGAAATTGTTGTTTATTGCTTTGTTTTTAAATAAACTCTTATTAATGTTATGTGTTCTTTTTACATCTCTATAATTTCCCTCCCCTCCCAGAAAACTATCCCATGTCACAAATACTAGGGAACCTTGAGAGAAAGTCTACTGAAGCAAATTCTGGTGTCATTCTAAGCACAGGATCATGTCACTCTAGGATGACAGTATTGTCAACAGTTTTCAGGCTAGCTGAATTCAAATGTTAGTAGGGACCAAGTCCAACAGTAATAAAAAAAAAAGCTTCACATTTGTATATATCCCTGTTTTTGCACCCTTCCTTCTGTCTACTCAAATTGTCCTAAACCCATTGTCCTCCACATGCCTTTGAGAATGGTAGCTGTGCCAATACACCAAATGCTCTTCTTTGCCTATCAGCCATGTCATCTACTATCAGTCATTCAAACAGCTCCTGGAAACTACTGCTTTCATGAAGGTCCACCCTAGTAATGGAAGTCCTATGTGCCTTTTCTCTTTGAAAAACTGACATATTTGGACCACAGTCAAACTTCAACTTCCTGGAATCCTTATGCAGTTGAAATGACCAAAATTTGGAGTGTTGGGAGGTCAATTTGCTATACACTCAAGACCCTATTTTGTTTTGAAAATCTTGCTAAGATGTACACCAACTTTCTTCCTTTTTAAAAATGACACTACTGTCTTAAGTAGAACACGCAGGTCATAAATTTTACTCTTTTTCTGCCAACTCAGAGTAATAATTATGAATACTAATTATTGCACTAGCTTTTAAGATGTATGGGGCTTTTCTCCAATACTCAGGGGCCACAAGACTATGGGTTTTAAGAGAATAACTCACACTTTAAATAAAGTTTTATGGTCTGAAAAATACTGTTTCTTTCTTTTAAAAAAAACAGCATTAGAATATAGGTTGGTGACAAGAATAGCTGCTCAATTTTCTATTGTTCTTTAAGTTATACAAAGTGCTTTCCTCAGCCAACTTGTTGAGAGTGGTAGAGGTTTTACAGCTGAGGAAAATGGAGATTTGGAGCAGATAAGTGATATGCCTCAGCAAGTCAGTGACCAAACCAGGCTCTGAACCCAGATCAAGGAAACTGAGACTGAGAGTGGTTCATCCAAGATTATAAAGGAATAAACAGCAAACATTCAAGATGTTAATTTAAGTCCTCTCATTCTAGATTAACTGTTTTTATACTATGCTCTGTTGCTCTTCCAGTTCATACTCTCAATTTTTATGCTCCTAATTTGCTATGGACTATAAAAACCAGATATCCACACATACTTGGGTTTCACATATAGTTAAAGTTAACTGAATGAGTAGGAACTAAAGTGGCTCATCATTATTTAAAAGGAAAAAAGTTTTTATGTACCTTAACTATTTTGACCTTTTATATACCTTATTTGTTATTTAGAGACCTTTAAAAATTATTTTACCTCAGCCACAGACAGCCTGTACAGTAGAGTTTTTCTTGTATTTGGAGATAAAAGACCTGAGTTCAATTCAAGTCCTATCTATTCCACTCCCTTATCTGTGTGTCCTTAGGGGAGTCACTTAAGTGGTTGAGAGCCTTAGTTTCCTCTTATATAAAATGGAAAAATAGTACATGCTATACTTATTTCATTGGGTTATTTATTGTTTAAAAAAAAGCACTTTATAAAGCTTAATGTGCTGAGGAATGATTATCCTATCATCATGCTATCATGACAAAGGGAAGGTTATCATAAGCTGAGTTCTAAACAGGTAGGATAATACTAGATAGCTTCTCCATCTATGCATGTGTATTTAATCCCTTTATTATTCTGTGAAACTGTGGTTTGTATCAGCGCTTTTCAGTTCACACTGAGTCCAAAAGAACTTGCCCAGTGCTACATGTATATAAGTTATGTAGCAATAACAGAGGTGGGGGTTGGGGTGGGGGGTGGAGAATGGCTTACATTATAGGACCGGGGATGCCTCTGCTTCCATTGCACCAATAGTAGCTGTGCCACCACCAGGGTTGCGATGAGGATGAGGACCATCTCTGCATGCATGGCTTCGTGGCCACGGTGCTTGGCATGCATCCGTGCGTGCTCGATTCTGGAAGTCAAACAAATGCATTAGGCAGATAGTGGAGAAAGAAGCATCTCACCTCTGCCCCTACAGATATAGATTTAGAATTATAGCACATCATAGCTGGAAGCACTCAAAGAACACAGAACATAGAATCGTGGAGCTGGGAAGTACCTAGAAACAAGTATATTTAAAGCTACGAGAAAACCTGCTAATAAAGGGACAATATTCTTGGCACTACTAATCTAAAGAATAAACTAGTTGCAGGATGGCTTAGAATAAAGTCTCTTACTACCCAATCTCCAAATCGATGCCTATGTATCTAGAAAATCCTTCTATTCATCTTTCTGCCTGCTATTATCTATACCTCAACTCAAATAATACCTTTCCTCCCCATGAAAATTACTTGACCTCTCAAATGGATAAAGAATCCGTTCTCCCAAAAGACATACTTCAATCTCACAAAGTATTATGTACCCTTCTGACTCATTTATATATTACTTTGTATTATGGTTGTCTGGGTATATGTCATATAATTCTGACTAGACCAAGTTCAAAGTAGGGAAGAGACTCTGCCTTACTAAATTCTGAATCTCTCTCAGATTATATTTTCCAGACCAAGATCCTTATCTCACTCCCTTTTCTTTTCTCAAATTCTCCATGTAGGTAACATTCTACCTCTCCAACCAAAACCCTTGTCCTTATCCTTGAGGATTCTAACATAAACACTGATGTTCTCTCAAACTCTCTAGTCTTATAGTTCACTAATGTCTTCATTACACTGTAACCACCAAAAAAGATGGCTCATACCTTTGATCTCACCATTACTCAGAATTATCTACCTTCATGTCCAGAATTCTTAATTCCTATCTGAACATAAACTTCTATTCTTCCATCTCTCCCTTTACTTCACTCTTCCTAAACTTATTCTTTGTCACAATCTCTACTCTTTTAATTATTCCTGTTCTTCTGATCTATTACTACTCCTGTATATCTTCCATTCAGTCTTGACTCCATGATTAGGCAACTGTCTTCTATCATTGAACCACTTACCCTCTTGCCCTATTGTCCAACACTGTCAAACTCCAGACCTGGATTACCCCCACCATCTATTCTCACTGTTTCTTTAGCACTGCTAAATGCTGGTAAGGGAAAGTTCATCAAAATGCAACTTGATTCATTAAAAATTTATGCTATCTAATGTCACTTGGACCCACCTGGCTACATAGTAATCCTTTCTTCCCTGACCTGCTGTCACATTCTATACAGTGGCCATTCAAACCCTCCCTAAACCCTCTACGTCATCCCTTGCACCTTTGTCTCAAGAGAACTAGCTTCTTACTTTTATTGAAAAAAAAAATTCTATCAGGTCCTTCTTTCTCTCCTGCTAGAACTTTAAAAACTTTTTTACATCATTCTCCCATTCCTTCTTCCTCTGCTAGCTCTTGTAATTTTAATACTATACTAATCTCTCCAGGTTACTCTCAGAGTCCGATTCCTTGATCATTTCCTTTCTCTCATTTTCAAGCATTTGTTAAGTGACTGTTACTTAGGTTCCAAAGACACAAAGACAAAAAATTAAACTCTCCCTGATTACATTTTACTGGTGAAGACAACACATACAGGTAGATAGATATATATATAAAAACAAACCTGAAATAATTTTTAGGGGAGGAGAACTAGCTTCTGTAGGGTAGGGAGTGGATCAAGAAAGGCCTCATGTAGTAAGTAACTCTTGAATAGACTCTGAAGGAGGCCAAGCATTCTAAGAAGAGGCATGTGTAAAAGCAGGAGTAACGTGAGGTATAACAAGCACACCAGTTTGGCTGCAAAGTAATTTCTAATAAGTTTGAAAATGTAGACTGAAGCCAAATTGTTAAAAGTCTTTAAATGTTAAACAAAGGCATTTGTATTTTATCCTAGAGACAACAGGGAGTCAGTGGAAATTCTTTAACAGGGCAGTAATAGTCGAAGGTGTGCTTTAGGAGTAGCCCTCTGGAAGCTGTATGAAAGATGGTTTGGAGGGGAGACAGGCAAGAAGCTAAAATAGGGAGGCTATTTCAGTAGTTTAGGGGAAAGGTGACAAGAGTTTGAACAATGCAGCTACATGAATAGAGAAAAGGATAGGAGAAATGTTGAGAGACAACAACTAGAGGGGTAAAAGAATGAAAAGTCAAGAATCATTCCAAAGCAGGTAGCTAGAGCTCTGTGAAGAGAGCATCAAACCTAAAGATGGGAGATCCGGGATTCAAATCTGGCCTCAGATACTTCCTAGCTGTGTGACTGTGAGCAACCCATTTAACCCTAATTGTCTAGCTTTTACCACACTTCCTCCTTGGAACTAATAACTCAATATCAATTCTAAAGCAGAAAGGATGGGTTAAAAAAAATGACTCCAAAGGTTATGAACCTGTGTTGTGAAATTGAGATTAACTCCAACCTACTTATTCTTTAGAATCTTAGCCACCAGGAATGTAGACACCCCCACTTAGGTATTAAGTGTGGGGGAGGAAGGTCTATGACCTACGTGTGGCTAGCAAATGACAAATTAGAAACAACTGACAGCCTCCTGGGCAGGCCAAAGCCACCATTGGTACATGTAAGACACAGGAAGTGATGCAAAGAACTGCCTTTAAACTTTGTGGTCA
This sequence comes from Monodelphis domestica, assembly GCF_027887165.1. Classification (NCBI taxonomy): domain Eukaryota; kingdom Metazoa; phylum Chordata; class Mammalia; order Didelphimorphia; family Didelphidae; genus Monodelphis; species Monodelphis domestica. The sequence goes on from NC_077230.1 coordinate 349,689,047, forward strand.
CTTCCTGTGAGGGAGTCTTCACCTTGGAACTTGACCATGGAGGAGCTTGGGCTTGAGATCTCAGACTGTTTCCCTTTGGACTGCCATGTGGTGAATGAAAAGGCTGACTCCCTTTTCCTTGTTTTTTTCTGGAGGCACCAGCCTCTGGAAAGGCTCCTCATCTTGGAGGAGGCCTCATGGCTAGAAGCCATGTTAAATTTAATCCTTTGGGTTCCCCCCCTTTGCTGGGGCCTCTGAATTCCTGCGTGATTCAGACCAGGCTGGAGCAGCTCTCTCTCTCTTTCTCTCATTTCCTTAATTTCCTTCCTCTATTTACAAATAATAAGTCTATCCTTGGAACTCCTAAGGCTCTGCCCTGGTCTGCTGTTCTCTCTGGAAATCTAACACCGGCCTGTACCACTTTATTTGGCACCCCAATACAACAATTGAATTTTAAAGGGAGAAAGATTTAAATCTAAGATTAAAGTTACAACTCTGCTTCTTTTCCCACCTTCTTGTTGAATAAGAATGGAGACAAAACTTTTTATGTATCTGTAAACAGGAGTAGAGAAAAGATAGTGGAGTAGAGAAAGGTGAACAAGTGCACAACAGTAGCCATTCTGGGAGGGGGGCAAGGGGGGGTGTCTCATGACTCCCTAGTGTCCAGAAAAGTAAACTTGGGAAAGGGATGTCATGAAGAGCATAAATTGGAGAAGAGGAAGAAAGTAGGGCCACTTGCCTTGGAATCATGGGCAGGGGCAGCGGCTAAGGGAGCACTGATTTGCACAGCTGGTTTGGGGAGAGGCAACTAGAAGAGTACCAGTTCAGGTGGTCTGGTTAGTGTGGCTTGGGACTGCCTAAATGAACAATGGCATGAAAAGGCTGGCTCAGGGCTGGCTAAGTGGGCATCAGTGACCTAAGGTGTGGCTCAGAACTGGAACAGCCAGCTGGGTAAAAGGGCTGCTAAGGGAATGACCAGCCACACATGGCTGGTGCATTTTCTTTATCTGGCCTGCTTTCTATTATTTAATAAATAATTAAAAATTAAGATATAATCTCCAGAGAATTTTAATCATAACATCTCTTTATAATGTTTCATTTAGTAACCTTATCAGCATTCATTGATTCAAATGAATCAGATAATTCTCGGATCTATTTGTCTAGTCCTAACTTTGCTTGACAACACCTGTCTATGGGACTTCTAGAACTGTATGTTCTACAGAAATTATAAATTTAGCAATCTAAAACTGATAATGACTCTTTTCTCCCAAACACTCCTCTCTTCCATTACCGCTGAAAGTACCACAATTCTTCCAGGTATCTAGACTCAAAACCAAAGTGTCATCCTCAACTCCTTACTGTTTTTGCCTTCAAAAATTCTCTTATATAGGCCTCTTTTCTCCACTAACACTGCCACCACCCTGGGGCAGGCCCTCATCATCTCTTGCCTGGACTATTAAAATAGTCTATTGGTTGGTCTCCTTTCCTCAAGTCTCTCCCCATTCCAGACCATCCTCCCCTTAGCTATCAAATTGAACTTCTTAAAGAGAAGGTCTGATCATGTCTCCCCAACCCTCCCTTAACTCCTCTCTCAATTCAATGAACTCTAGAGTTCATTGTTATAGGACTCTTATTATCTTCATGATCAGATATAAAATCTTTGGTTTGGCTTTTAAAGTCTTTCATAATCTAGTCCCTTCTTACTTTTCCAATCTTCCTGAACTTTCTTCCCATCCTTGAATATTCTGTATCTCCTTGATGTTTCCTGAAAGCAACACTCCATCTCTAAACCTTTATATTTTCAATGGCTACCTCCAGATCCTGGAAATCTCCCTTCTCAGTGTTCATTCAAGCCATGAAAGGAAAGAGAGATAAGGGACGAAATATAAGTCACAACTTATACCAGAAGCCTCATGGACCTCTTTAATCTTAGTGCCTTCCTTCTGAGGCTTTCCCCAATTTAATATTTGTGTGCGAGTGTGTGTGCATGCTCACACACACATTAGTAGATAGCTGACCACTTGTTATTGTTCTTGTCAGTGTAAAAATGGAGATTTAGTGGCGACCGAACAGGAAAAACTCTTAATTAAAAAAAAAAGAAAAAGAAAAAGAGCTCAGATAAATTTCTTTTAAGCCACATTTCTCCAAGGCTTTTCAAAAAAGCACCTTGATCAGCTCACTCGAACCTGCTTGCTGCTCACCTGGTCCCAGCCCCGGCCACCCGGCTACTGCCTGCAATCTGGACCCAGATTGTTCTCCCGTCCCCGACCTGCCTGGCCACTCTGGCTTCCAAGCAGATCGCTCATCGCCTCAGGCCCAGGACTCATTTCCACCAGCTGGTAAAAATGGGGGTGTTTTTTCTTTAGGCTACAATTAGCCTCCACGTGGACTGGGGGCAGGAGATCACAGTGAGGGAGAAAGAGGGAAAGAAGGAAGAGAATTTTCCAAACAGGAAGTTACAAGCATGACTGCTTTAAAAAGGATATCTTTTGACTGCATTGATCCTTTTATTTATATCACCTGAGAGTCAGGAGAAAAATTCAACTCCCTGCAATTCTTTGGCAAAATTTGAGATTCCAAAAACCCACTCTCACTATGGGGAGGCAGCTCAGCGGCTCAGTGGATTGATAGCCAGGCCTAGAGATGGGAGGTCCTGGGTTAAAATCTGGCCTCAGACACTTACTGGCGGTGTGGCCCTGGGCAGGTCATTTAACCCCCATTGCCTACCCCTTACCAATTTTCTGCCTTCTGACAATAGGCATCTAAATGGATAATTAAAAACAAAACAAAACAAAAAACAAACCAAGGAACTTTAAAGAGACTGGAGGTTATATTTTTAAGGCTTTTCAGACTCCAATGTTTTATAAAAATCTCTGTATTTTATTGCATTTTACTGATTGTTTTGTTTAAGATTTAATCTTGTTGGTTTAAGTTCATATATTACTGCATTCAATACTATTCTGTTATACTGAATCATTTTAATGTACTGGGTTTTAACTACTGTTAAATTCTGTTGCTTTTCCCCTATAACTATACTGAACAAACATTATTGAGTAAGCCCATATACAAAGTTTTTCTATTTTTGACTTTGTAAATTGTCACATAGAGGATAGATGGACTCCATCAGAAAATTGCTACAATTGTACAACCTTTGGAAAATTTAATGAGCTAAATATCTCAAATTGATTTTAAGGGTTCTTTAGACATGGTTTTTAGAATTTTTCTTAATTTTTCTCTGGTCATTTTGCCTGCCCCTAACAGGAGGTAAGGCCCATTTTAGTAGCTAAAGTGAAATACAATTATAACCCCCCACCTCCCACATTTAGAAAAATGTGAACGGAAGCTAGGAAGTTAATCCCAGGGCATATGGTACCCCTGGATGGCTCCCCAAAAGGAGGAGCCTCTCTCATTTATAACTCTTCAGCTCACTACTTTTCTTACACCAGAATGATATCTAGAATTTCTTGATGATGTTCAAAACCCCAAAATAAGATTTACTTTGCTTAAAAATATGTTTACCAAGGTTGAAAGATTTGCTATGTTTGTAAAAATTGTGACAAATATCCATCAGCTTAAAAAAATGCCATACAGCAACCAACTTGTGTGAAATATGATAGTGGGTTTGTTTGTTTGTTATTGTAATTAATCGGGCTATTGAGAATTTTGGGGATATTGATACCTACATATTTGTACTACTGTTCTTTATATTAAAAAAAATGTTACCTTGTAAAATTCATTTGCTTGTACTCACAGTGGATCATGGCCAGATATGAAGAGGAAATGGATCTCATTTTTGGTGAGAAAGCCTTGTACACAGTGTGTCAATGTCAATGACACAATGTCAATATAAGGTATAATTTTATTTTAAAAATCCTTTTATTATAATTTTCTTGCATGTGCAAAATACTATTTCAGTTTTTTCTCTCTCCTTTTTATATTTGAAGCACATGTCACCAGTATTAAGATTTTCTTTAATTTTTTTGATTTTGCAGTAATACAAGTTTAAAATACATTTGCTATAATGTCAATGCATGCCCCAAAAGCTTGAGACTATAAAAATGATGCCACTAATTATTTAAAAAACAATTATGGGGGGCAGCTGGGTAGCTCAGTGGATTGAGAACCAGGCCTAGATATGGGAGATCCTAGGTTCAAATGTGACCTCAGCCACTTCCTAGCTGTGTGACCCTGGGCAAGTCACTTGACCCCCATTGCCTAGTCCTTACCACTCTTCTGCCTTGGAGCCAATACACAGTATTGACTTCAAGACAGATGGTAAGGGTTTAAAAAACAAATAAACAATTATGGGACTTTGCTTAATGAGTCTGTCTGATTCCAGGACAAGATATACAAAAGAGCCATTGCACAGAGCCAAAGAAACCAATCCAGGAAGGATTGATGCACTTCTAAGCCAATACAAAGGACTTGAACCTAGTATGAAGACTCAAGGTTGCAATGCTTAACATACGTTAAGACGTAGGCCTTCCTTGTATCCACACTCTTTGTGAAAATACTTAGACGAGTATCCCAAACTTGGCTCCTAACCTGGCTCCTATAATCTAGTCCCTTTTCTGTCTTTCATAGTGTGGCAAACTTTCTGTAGTCCTGGCTACTGATTGGGTAAATGCTTACTTGCTTATATCATTTTAATTGGGCCCTAATTCAAGGACCTGTTATAGATTTATTTTTCCTTTACTTAGAATTTTTACACATAAGACTTTGATAGTCTATATTTTCATCCAGAAATTATCTTTTTTATTTGGATTTTTCTGATGTCTTTTTAATTTCTCTTGCCAATTGATTCATATACCTCACAACTCAGCCATGCATCCCTAAATGATCCCTGTGTTTGTTCAAGGGGGGAATGTAAAAATGTTATTATTTTAAATTTCAAAGTTTAAATTCCTTTTGAGAAAAATTTTAGGTTAAGAAACATGCTACCTCTCCAAATCCAGAAACTGAACTGTTTGGAGAAGATACCATGAAGACGCCTCCAGACCACAAGCTGCACGAGAAGATCAAGAATGAACTTTGGATGTGGTTGATTGAACATTTATTTGTATGTATACTTTCATGCCAAAGGGGACTGCCCCCAAACTGTTTTTTTTTTTTTGTCAAAGCGTCTAGCAATTATTGGTTTTGTTCTTTTCCTCTTATCCTCAAATTATTGTAATCTTTAAGTTGATTATGTTTTCATGATCCTTTTTGGAGAAACCTTTCCCAATAAGGATCAAATGAAGGTGTGTAAATATGGAGATTTGAACCCCAGACTTCAATCCCCAGAAATCCTTGGCACTTCCCAGAATGCCCTATAATCTCACCGGAGATACCCATCTGGGCCGAGAACAAAATGGGTATTTAAACTGACTGTACCGCCTACTTGCTCTCTCTCAGCTTCCACTTCTAAGCACACACATCTCTCAAGATGTAGAGTAAGTGGCTGTGAATGGGCTATTCAGCCCTCCTAGACATGTGCTTTTCTTATTTTATATTTTCTTATTTCCTTGATTTCTAATAATCTCTAATAAACTTCTAAAATAGAATACTTTTAGTAGAGAAACTAAATTTAACTGTTATAGTCAGTCTCTGATTTCCTTAAAAGCAGGGAATGTTTTTGCCTTTCTTTGTATCTCCAGAAATTAGCATAGTGTCTGACACACAGGAGATGCTTAATAAATGCTTACTGATTGAATAATTCTGTGTGGCAGAAAATACACAGCTTCATTTTACAGAACAAGAAACTGAGGCTTACTTGCTGAAAGTTATAAACCACAATTAAATGGCAGAGTTGAAATAGAAAACCAAGTCCTCTGTCTTTGAGTATAGTGCTTTGCTCGTATTTTTTAAAAAATAAGTTTTTATTGATGTCTTTTTTTTCCAAAGTAAACTATGATTTTATTGTGAAATTCTCATAGATGGAAAATTCAATTGTATATTTATTCTGTTCATCCATTTTACAATAATCTTACCCACTTATTTTTGTACCATGTAATTATGATTGCCTGTTTAGTGAAAATAAAATAAAAAAATATTTTAAGGGTTGCTTTTAATTGTATTTTGACCCCTGAATTAAGTTTGAAAACTTCACCATAGGGATGTGTTTGTGTACAGTGTTTTGGCTATTGTAGCATATATTTAAAACAAACACTAAGGGGAAAATCTTAAATGAAAGTGTTTAGGGGAAAACAAAGATTCAGTTCCCACTTAAAAAAAACAAAACACCAACAAACCACCCAAGATCTCCTTGACACTTAAAGTTTTCAAGTGATTGCAAAAATTCACCCAGGCAAATACTTCCTTTTATCATTCCCAACCAGCCACAAATGGCTTCAACTCATTTTTTAGGGTGTTATTTTTCAGGTAAGGGCTATCAACCAATGAGAGAAAACCTACTTTCAGCTTCTTCAATGTTTTAACTATCCCCAAACACAAGTTATACAGCTATACTTTATGAAGGGCAGAATAATTATTTAAGATAGTGCACTAAACTTATTTAATAAAGTTGAAACAGTATTTGATTCAGAATATGGAAGTAACAGTATATTAAAAAAGCACATACTGGCTAAATTACATCAGCTTGAATTGTTAGTCCGATCATTCACAGGTTAGGAAAAAAGATACAGTTTTCCATCTCTACTACAGATGAATTAACAAAAGCATTTCTAAATAAAGCCATTTAAAAATGGTTTAAAGATCAGAGATAATAGACTAAATATCGTACATTCAAAATGTACTTGAGGGGGCAGCTGGGTGGCTCAGTGGATTAAGAGCCAGACCTAGAGACAGGAGGTCCTAGGTTCAAATTTGGCCTCAGACACTTCCCAGCTGTGTGACCCTGGGCAAGTCACTTGACCCCCACTGCCTAGCCCTTACCACTCTTCTGCCTTGGAGCCAATACACAGTATTGACTCCAAGACAGAAGATAAGGGTTTTTAAAAAAAATGTACTTGATTTCCATAAATACCGCTTTAATCTCCCTTCAAAACAAATCTGTTAATCCCTGTACGTATATATGTCTGCACTGCTGCATCACTTATCAGTATTAATGTCTTTTTATTTTTTACATTATCATAGTTATTTCCTCTTCCACTCCCTCTGAAAGCTAATCCCATGTAACAGTATTTTAAAAAGGAAACTGCCCCTCCCAAAAAAACTGCATAACTGATTGACACAATGAACCCCCCCCCCCCAAAGGCAACATAGACACCTGTGGATCTCCCATGTCCTCAAAAGAAAAGTAGGTTAGAGGTATCTTTTCCTATCTCTTTATTAGAGTCACATTTGATCTTTAGAATTGTTTCATTCACTTTTGATTTGTGGGTATGGTTTTCTTTCCATTATGTTGTTGTAGTTATCATATATGTTTTCTTAGCTCTTACTTTACTGTTAATCACTTCATGTAAAACTTTCCATGCTTCTCTGTTTTCATCACACAAATAATTTCTCCCAGCAATAATATTCCATTATATCCATATATCACAATTTGTTTAGCCATTCCCCAGTCAATGGCTATCTATTTTGTTTCCAATTCTTAGCTATCACAAAAAATGCTGCTTTAAATATTTTTAAGTACTTGGGGATTCTTATCAGTGGCCTCTTTGGGGCATAAGTCTAGCAATAGTATCTTTAGTTTAAAGGATATGGACATTTTAGAAACTTTTCATTATTTCAACTTGCTTTCCAAAATGGTTGTACTATTTCATTGCTCCACCAAGGTATTAATTTAATCATTTTTTCACAACTCCACCAATGCTAACTCTTGCCATTTCCTGTCATTTCCACCAATTTGCATGGTGTGAAACCTCAAAGTTGTTTTGATTTGAATTTCTCTTATTATTTAGTGATTTGGGGCATTCTTTCATCTGATTGTGCATACTTTGCAGTTCTTTTGAGAACTGTTAATTTGTAATTTTTGACCACTAATCTATTAGGGAATGACTAGTAAATCTTAATGTTTATTTACCTTGAATACCAAATCCTTATCAGAAAAGTGTGATGTAAATTTTTTTCCCTGAATTCAACCACTTCTCTTATCCTAGTTGCATTAATTTTGTCTGTGCAGAATCTTTTCAATTGCATGTAATCAAAGTTACCTAGATTATTTTTTGTAATTGCCTTCTTTGGTTCAGATTATATCTCCTACCCTTCAATCCATAGCTAAGAGGTACATGATCTACTTCTCTTCAAGTTTTAAAAATAATATGATCTTTACTATTAAGGTTGTATAGCCAATGAGACCATTATCATAAAATATGGGGAAGGTGATAGTCTAAGCCTAATTTCTGTAAACCTTAAAATTTCTTAGACTTATGAATATTGGAAATTTCCCCATTGGGAAATTTCATACTTGAAAAAATTTCCTACTGATAGTAAGAACTTTATTGGAATATGAAACTCCTTGGCATGGGAGGATCCTTCTCCTCCCTACTTAAGACTACTTTAGGACAGAAACCTTTTGCTAAACAATGGAAAGGGCTTTGACCTATGCTTAAACATAGAACAGGAAGTTCTTTGAGTCATGATTGATTTTAGAATTGATACAATAGAGATATTTGGAATGACAGAACCAGGTCTTGGAAACTACAATCTCCACCCTACTCAGAGTAACAGGATTTAGGAAGGGCTGCAGCAAAGATCAAGATTTAATTATTTGGGAATATGACCTTCAACAGACATGTGCAAAGGGGACGGACCTCTGGGCGGTCCTGGGTTAAACTAGAGCCACCACTGGCAGAGGGGAGAGATCGACAGTGATTGGTAGATGTGAGAACTATGGGGAGGGAACTTAGATTGTTTGCTTAAAGATAGGGGGTTCATGCTCTGAAGGAGGTCTGAGAGGAGAGAGGTCCTGGAGGGAGAGCTCCTGGAGAGGTCTTGAAGGAGGCTGTGGAAGGAGAACTCAGGAGGAGTCAGGAGGAGAATTCTCTGGAAACATTTCTTGAAAGGAGGCTCTCTTGAAGGTGGAGCCTGAGGTTGGCATGAGAAGCCTTACCTAGAGAGATCTTGGGTGAGTGATAAAACCAACTGACTGATTTATCTCTTAGGACTGAGGTCTAGGCCTTATTGGCTTGAGGCCCTTCATTCTTATTCCTTTCTTACTTTCTCTCTTTTTCTATTGATTAATCAGTGTATTATAAATTAAATTTCTCTATAAAACCCAGTTGGCTTGGGCATATTCATAAATTGGGAATATATTCCCTGGCGACCATCTTATATTTATATAAAACCAAGAAACAGTAGAAAACATATTTCAGCGGTCATAATTGTTATATATTTCCCTTGCTCCCAAACATCTTAATATCACAGTTTATGGCTCCCACTCTCTTATCTACAACTATTTAATGCCCAAAACTATTTTAAATCTAACATTTCTACCAGATCGTTTTCCAGTTTTCCTAGCAGTTTTTAAAGTAACTTATGATTTCAACTTAATCAGTTATTCAGTACTATTGTTTCAGATTCTCTGTTGTAAAAAATAGACTCGAATACAGGACTACAATCCCCACGAGCCTTTGCTCCACTTCCCCAGAATGCCTTGTAATCTCACCTGGGCCGAGATCGAGAAGGTATTTAAGCTGATTCAAAGGCTTTTGAGGGGCTTGGCTTTTTTTTTGGACTTCCGTTTTGGAGCAGGCGGTCTCTTGCATGATGTGAGGTTATTTGGTCTAGGCCTCTGGCCTAGGCACATGTTTCTTACTTGTATATTCTTTAATCTTTAACTTTTAATAAACCTCTAAAAAATATAATACTCCTTGCAGAGAGAAACTAATTTCTACCTGCCTCAGTCTCCCCATCTCCCCTAAATTTTAACTGTTACATGTTGTCTAGAATGATCCATTCTATGACCCTTTTTCCTAAACAATACCACATGGTTTTGATGACTGTTGCTTTATAATATGATTTAAGGTTTAGAAGTACTATTCCTCCTGAATACAATGGCTGAGGGGACATGACAGAGGAGAGACTCTAAACGAACATTCTAATGCAAATACTAACAACATGGCAATGGGTTCGAATCAAGAACACATGTGATACCCAGTGGAATCACGCGTCGGCTACGGGGGTTGGGAGGGAGGAAAAGAAAATGATCTTTGTCTTTAATGAATAATGCATGGAAATGATCAAATAAAATACTATACAATTAAAAAAAAAAAGAAGTTCTATTCCTCCTTCGTCTATTTCTTTTTATCATTTCCCTTCATATTCCAGAACTTTTGTTTTTCCAAATGAATTTTTTAAACATTTTGTCACGTTTTTTGAAGTATCTCTTTGGTAATTTAATTGGTATAGCATTAAAAGTACAAATTTTATATATTATTATTTTTATTATATTGGCACAGCCAATCCATAAACACTGAATATTCATCTACTTATTTAATTTGTTCTTTTTTTCTGAAGGAGCACTTTGTAATTGAATCTATATAAGTCTTTGTGTGCTTTGGTAAGTTGATGCCTAGGCATTTTTATCTTGTAGTTAAATGGAATTTCCCTATTTTTGCTTCTTGGGTTTTATTACTATATTAGTAGTACTGTTGATTTTTGAGGATTTATTTTGTAGCCTGAAATTTTGCTGAAACTATTGTCTCAACTAGTATCTCTGCTGATTCCCTAGGATTTACTAAGTACATCATCATATGATCAGCAAATAGAGATAGTTTCACTTAATAGTTCTATTATATTATGCTCCCTTCCAGTTTGTCAATCTCTCTTAAGACTGAATTCAATACAATACTCCAGATGTATTTTAAGTATTAAAAAGAAGTATGGAATAATTAATTCCCATGACGTAGACACTGGCCTACCAATGCAGCATTAATTTCCTTTAGAAGGTTATATCATACTAATGGCTCATTCTGGGCTTGTAGTCCTCAGGCTAAAATCCTCAGGCTGTCCTTATATGAACTACAATCAAGTCATGCTTCTCCCATCCTACATTTATGTATCTGAACCATTTAATCTAAATGTAAGACTTTATTCCTACTTAATTCCACTTAGTTCATTTTATTATAACTTTCCAAACCATTCTGAATCATGATTTCATCATTCAACCGAGCTATAACACTCAGCTTTGTATCTAATTTGAGCTTCGTAGAAACTTTGTTGAAAAGGAAGAACATGTGTTAGTTCCATTTAATAGAAAGCTAAGACTCAAAGTTAGATGACCTTGCCAATTGTAAATTTTTTGAATAGTATCTTACTTCCATGTAATGATTCAAACTATTCCTCGAATCAAGCATTCCTTTCCTATCTTGATCCTTCTCTTACCTTCCCTGTAAAGTCTTTCTTAAGTTCCCCAGATGGAACTATTTTCTCCCTCCTCAAATTTTCCTGCCACATTTTAACTGAAACACTTTTTCTTGATCACATTCTGTCCCGTCAGTTTTGCAAATTCAAATAACATCCAATCCAAACCTCATCTAACAGAGAAGTCTTCTATAACATTTCCCAATAAGTGGTCAATCAGTCTTCACCCAAAGATCTTCAGTGAGGGGAAAACTATCTACAGAGAGCAGTCTATGCTGCCTTTCCCCACCTAACTTCAATCCTAAATCTGCCTCTCTGAAACTTTATTCTTTCAATAAACATTTATTAATTACCTACTACGTTCAATGAACTATATCTGAGCATCTCTGCACTTAAGATGCTTACATTCTAGTGAGGGAAAAACAAATATATGCCTAGATTAAATTGATTTTAAAATATACAAAGTAATATTAAACATATGTAATGGGAGAGACATTAACAATTGTTTGGATCAGGAAAGATTTCTCATAGGCACTTGATCTGAGTCTTAATAATTACAAATTCTATAAAGTAAAGGAGTATATATTTCTGGTTCTAGACTCTTGGGCCAAGCACCAGAAACTGATTTCCTCTTCTCTATGACAATGATTAAAACACTTGAAGTCAGCTATCATGCTCTAGCCTGTCCTTTCCCATCTTCTTCTCCCACCTCTAACTGTATTCTTTTCTTCAGATTAAGTCTCCAGTTCCTGTCCAATGGCATGATCTTAAGACTCTTCATCAACTTGGGTTCCTTTCTTTAGATGCATGTCAGCTTAACAATGTCCTTCTTCAAACATGGTGCCAAAGGCTTAATGTAATGTAAGACAAGCTATGACCTAAGCAGTACGTAATGCAATGGACAATTTATTATTTTCAACATGCTAGAAACTATAATTTTTTTCAAGCAGATGAAGTTGGATATAGTAGAATATAAGCTCCTAAAAGTCGAGAACTATAATTTTTTAACTTTACATATGCCCAGCATATAAAAGCACTCAAAATTTATCTGCTCACTGAATAGTGAGACAACTCTGATTATTAGGAAGTTGTTTACTATATTTAATGTATATCTGCTCTGAAACCTAAAATTTCTAATTCCTAGGATTATTACTAGAATGGGAATATTAACATAACTTGTTAAGGGGATTAATATGCTTTTTCCAAGGCCCCCCCTCCTTCATTGCAAAAATGAGGAACCTGGGGTATGGAACACCATATATAACATTTAACTTTTTTAATAAGTTGGTTAGTCTTGTGGAATTGTTTTTCTTCTTTTAAAATTCATCATTATAAGGGATAGCTCTTTGGTAGGCAATGTAGATGATGTAAAAACAAAAAATAAAAATTGTTATTTTAAAACAAACCAAAACTCACTCTTCTTCAGGTCCTGGATGGAACTCACGACAGAATGAACGATCATGTGCTGGGTAGAAAAACTAAATTTTTTAATATCCTTGAGAAGTTTAGGGCCAGGAATGACTTCTAGCTTGTCTGGATACTATAAAGCTGCTATCAGAATACTAACTTCATATAAAACATTAAGTATGAGGGGTCCCTTAAAAACAGTTCTTAACTTGGAATCTATAAACTGGTTTTTAAGAAATATTTTGATAACTTTTTGATATAAATGATTTCTTTTTAAACCTACATATTTTGTGTATTTAAAAACATAATTTCTGTGGAATCTGTAGCCTTCGGCCAACTGCCAAAAGGATCTATGACAAATAAAAGGTTAAGAACTCCTAATCTAATCCAAACTTCTCATTTTATGTGAGAAAACTAAGATCTGAAAGATGAAGGACTTACCCAAGGTCACTTATGTAGCAGAATCCTGAGACTAATTATAAATCTAGAGTTATTCTCACTATACCACATTACATTAAAAAAAAAATCAATGGACAATCAGTTCACTTTGTCCTGTTCCATGCAGGTACATCAGTTACTAGGCCCTCATCTGGTACAGTCCCAGCAATAGCACTTACCTCCATCGTTCCTCAGGGGACAGGTCTGAAAGATCAACCTGAGAAAAAAAATACCATCAGAAAACCAGTTACCATTATTGTGACATGATAAACCCTGCTAAACACTTTAATAATATGGCCACAAACAATTTCAACAATGGCTACCAAGGTCCCTAGAAAAGTAAAAGCCTCATTTCCTTCCAGGGACTTTCCCTGATTATTCTAGCCCACAATGCTCTCTTTCTCTTCTCTACTTCCCATACTATCACTCACTTAGGCCCTTATTTGCATAATGAGTCTATTATTTAACTTTAGGAGACTTTCCATGGTGCAATAGAATGAGCACTGAGTCAGGAGCAATGAAGTTCAAATCTTGCCCCTGACACTTACTAGACATATGCATCTGGTTAACTCCCTCATGTCTCTGGTCTTCAGTTTTCTTATATGTAAATTTAGGAGGCTGAACTCCAAGGTCCTTTCCACCTCTAAGTATTTGACTTCATAAACATTTGTACTATTTTACACCACCTCCACTCATTTTGGTCCTTAATTATTGACAGTCTTATATTATTTCCTCTACTAAGGCTTATTCCCAGTGCCTTTACCACAACACAGAGGTGACTTAGAAGGCTCAGTGAAATCAAAATTGTGGCAAGTCCTACCAAGTAGGAAAGGTTTCCACTATAGATGTGGTAATGGTTTGTGTGCCTGTTATTCAAACACTAGACCAGCTGAATTATAAAAGGCTTACCAGATGCTTGTTTTTTTGTTTTGTTTTGTTTTGTTTTGTTTTATTCCTGGAAAATTCCTGAAGTCCTTTAACTAAAGCCTGGAGAGAGGAGCTATTCCACCTTTTAGAAAGAATACCCACATCAGTGAAATCACAGATCTTTAAAGTGTTGAAGAACTGGATATAGAGTCAAGTCATCTTGGATCAAGTTCTCTCTTTCCTACTGCAATATTAATAATGATCATAACAACAGCTTAACAGTATATGTATGTTTATGTATATATATGATATACATCATATATATATATATACATCATATACATATACATATACATATACATATACATCATATATATACATATATATATATATACATCATAAATGAATTGTCTCATTTGATTCTTTAATTCTGTACAATATGGCAGGTAATATTATCCCCATTTTGCAGATGAGAAAATGGAATCTTAGATGAAGTGGCTTATTTTCATATCTTTACTAAGTGTTAGTTGGAACATGAACCCAAGCATTAAAGTCTAACCCCAGAGCTTTTTTTTTAACAGCAGCATAGATGCTGCCATGGTGATGAAATGAGATGATAAATAAAAAACTATTGCAAAGTAAATTTTGTAAACTATTAAATCTCTATGGCCTATGACCATTATTATTGACGCAAGTCAGGAAGGGGAGAAAATCCTGGTCTCCTACACATATGCTTCCATTTCTTTTGAGAAAGGCAGAATATAAGGCAAAAGACTGTGAAAGCTGATCCTGTGATTTTTGGATAATATACCGAAAACTGTGGTTAGCTTTTGGAAAACAAGTGCTACTCAAATGCTAAAGGAAAGTGAGAATCTAGTTCCTATCTTTTGTTCTGAAAAAAAAAAAAAACTGGAAAGTTGATAGTCAACAAGCATTTATTAAAAACTACTATGTTCTAGGTAACATACTAGGGATACACACAAAAAAGGTCAAAACAAGCTTCTTCTGGCTAAAGACTGTTTCATTCTTTGTATTTGCATCCTCAATATCTAGTCACATAAGAATTTAATTGACTGGTCCAAGTAGTCAAAGCACATCTACAATTGTTCTATAAGTTAGACTCAAAGCAAAGATTGCTAACCTTTTTGGGTTCCCTTACCCTTAGGCTTTAAAATCTTCCAGTAAACCCTGTTTAATATGAAAGGATATAAAGTACAGTCAACCATGTTTTTTCACCTAAGAAACAAAACAATCTTAATGTTCTGTACTTTGATACAAGAAGACACTGGGGTTCAGGCTACGTATGACTACTCTATGGGGTCATGGTCTTTGAGACAATACTGGATTAGTAAATAATAATTCATATCTTGATAGTTCTATAGTTGCTGTTCCAAACCTCTCATTAAGCCTTCCATGTCACTCCCAACTCTCAACCGCTCACATACTTCATCAAAAAAAAATTGTCCCAAAGTCCCTCCTTTCCCCTTCCTCTCATTTCATATCATTCTGATATATTCTTCTACTGAAGAGGTGGCCCTTCTTGAAGAAAGTGATCTCAGATGAAGAGATGATTCTTCTTGCCAAGGAAAATCTATCTACATGTGTCTATCCCTTCTCCTGACTTGTCCAACAAACTGCCCTCATTAAATACTCACTGTTTTACCTTCAATATCTCCCTAGCTACTGGCTCCTCTGTTGCCTACAAGCAAGCCCAAGTCTCCTACATTCTCAAAAAAACAACTTTCACTTGATTCATTCACCCCTGCCACCTACTGTCCAATTACCTCCTCTCTCTTTCTCAGTTAAAACTGGAAAAAGCTCAAATGAATTGAAAAAAAAAAATCAAGGAGTATCTCTATTTCCTTTCCTCTTAAAAATTCTTTTGGAATTTTATTTCCAGTCTCATCATTCACCTGAAGTTGCGCTCTTCAAAGTTACCAATGATATAATTGCCAAAACCAATGGTCTTTTCTCAAATCTAATTCTCCTTGATTTCTCTTCAGCATTTCACACTGCTATCACCTGCTTCTGTCTCCTCAGTCAATAACATTTATTAAGCACATACTGTGAGCCAGACACTGTCCAGAGAGTGCTGGGAATACAAAGAAAGACAAGGAGCTCAGAATCTAATAGAATATACATATACATACATACATACAATATGGAAATAATCAACAGAGGAAGGCACTAGAACTAAGAAGGATCAGGAAAAACTTCTAGTAGAAGGTAGGATTTTATTTAAGACTTGAAGGAAGCCAGGGAGGCTAAAAGGTGAAGATGAGGAGGGAGATTTCCAGGCATGGGAGATTACATTAAAAATGCTCAAAGTTGGGGGGCAGCTGGGTAGCTCAGTGGATTGAGAGCCAGGCCTAGAGATGGGAGGTCCTAGGTTCAAATCTGGCCTCAGACACTTCCCAGCTGTGTGACCCTGGGCAAGTCACTTGACCCCCATTGCCTAGCCTTTACCACTCTTCTGCCTTGGAGCCAATACTCAGTATTGACTCCAAGACGGAAGGTAAGGGTTTAAAAAAAAAATGCTCAAAGTTGAAAGATGAAAGTCTCTTCTTTGAGGTACAGCAAGGGGGCTTGTGTTACTTGACTGGAGTAAGTGGAGGGAAGGGAGGAAAAACTAAAAAGATAGGAGTGGGTAAAGTTGGGAGGGGAAATTTAAAAGGGCTTTGAATGCCAAATAGAGGATTTTCTATGATACTAAAAGTGATAAGGGGCCATTGAAAAGGGAGATGACAGATCAGACTTGCATTTTAGGAATATCATTTTGACAACATTTGACAGAAGATAGACTATAGTGTAGTAATGGTGAAGATTCTTTTAGAGAGAAGTGCTGCCCCCCCACAGCCCCACCACCACTGACTTTCACACTTCTATCTTGCTAAATGAATACCAGTGGCTCCTTGTTACCTCTAGGATCAAATATAAATTCATTTGGCATTCAATGTTCTTCTTAACTTTGCCTCATCTTACTTTTCCTGCTTTATTACACACTACACCCTTCCAGGAACTCTTAAAGACAAACCAATCTTACCTTCCTGTTATTTCTTACATAGAATACTCCCATCTCCTTTCTTCATACCTTGAAATATACTTCCATATAAGAATCTCCTTCAAACATCAACTGAAGCACTACTTTCTGCACATGAGACCTTTCCATACCAAGAAATAAAAGTAGCACTTTGCAGGTACCTTGGATTCAAAACTAAAGTTCAAATCTGGGATTTATCATATTCCAGCTGAAGTCTTGGATAAGTAATCTGAATCTTTATTTCTTTATCTTTAAATTAGGGATGATAACAATGGCACACTTTTACTTTTCTTCCCTTTCCTCATATATAAAATGGAATAATGATAATACAAGCATTCTTCTAGTAAAGTCTTTCTATAATGCTCATAGTGTGGAAGTGACCCTGGGTCTTTAAAAGCTAAGTAAGTCAGTGAAGCATGAACTCTGGCAAGACCACCAAGCTGCACATCCAACAACAGAATATTCAACACTGAACACCAGTCTAGTTTAACAAGTTCAACTCCAAAATGCATTTGGGGGGACCTCTGTCCTACAGACAGAGGACCTGCAATTGGAGAAGGAAGTGACTATACTGTTGAAATAAATAATTCCTGAAGTAATACTTATACTACCTAAAGAAAGCTTAGCATTGCATTACTGATGCTTTCAAATTATGGTGGTAGGGGGCAGCTGGGTAGCTCAGTGGATTGAGAGCCAGGCCTAGAGATGGGAGGTCCTAGGTTCAAATCTGACCTCAGACACTTCCCAGCTGTGTGACCCTGGGCAAGTTACTTCACCCCCATTGCCTAACCCTTACTGCTCTTCTGCCTTGGAACCAATACACATTATTGATTCCAAGACAGAAGGTAAGGGTTTAAAAAAAAAATTTATGGTGGTAGGCTTCTGAGTTTCTTGGACAGAAGGATCAAACCACTTAAAGAGATAAAAAAATTAATTCAGATTATTCACTGCCTGAAAGATCAAATACTGAAGTTGAAGCTTAAATATTCTGACCACATGGTGAGAAGACAGGGAAAGATTGAAGGCAGAATGGGAAGGCATAGGATGAGATGGATAGATAGTGCCATGGAAACAATGAACATGAACTTGGACAGACTTCAGAAGGACCTGGCATGCTATGGTTCATGAGGAAGAGTAGGACATGACTGAATAAATGAACAACTACCACCACCTGCCTCATTTTAATGAACTAGACATGAATGAAATAAGTGACTGAAAAAATACTGTACTGCCATAAAGACTTACTCTGGGCTAAAAACTATTTAAAGTGCAAGAGAAACAAAAACAAAAGCAGAGTCCCTGGAGTATATATATTCTGGATTATATATATTCTAATAATGGGAGACATCACATAAAAGAACAAAGTGGCTAGGGAGACTCCAATGATGACAACTGACAACATAGAAGGTAGAGAGGCTTAATTTTTGTTTTGCTTCTATTTCTCAGCTAAAGAAAATGATCTTTCGAATGCAAAAGCAGAACAAAAAAAGCTAACAAGTGCTGATTCCAAAGGTAAATAATAAGAGAACACCTAGTTGCCCTTGATTAATTCAAGTCACCTGGCCAAGATGAAAACCATTGTACAGTACCAAAAGAACTGGCAGAGATGTGATTCCTGAGTCTCTGCCAAAAATATGTTAAAGAAAGTGAAAAAAAACAGAAGTCCAACAGTACAAATGACATCCTAGTTTAAAAAAAAAAGGATGAGAAAGAGAAAACTTATAGGTTAGTGAGATTTACTTTAATTCCTGGGAAATTTTTAGAATGGATAATTAAAGAGATGATTAGTGAACATCTAACCAAGGAATCTATGATTATAAAGCTCATAAAACATAGCTTCATTAAGGTCATATCATGCCAAACTAAATTTATTTCTCCTTTTAACAAAGTGACTAAATTAGTAGATCAGAGGAATTTCATAGATAACAGTTTACTTACATTTTAACAAGGCAATTCATAAAGTATCTTATATTCTTCTTAGGGAAAAACATGAAGACTGAGGTCTAAGTGAGAAAACAATTAAAAGTATTCAGAATTGGTGGAAGGGCCATACTTAATGAGCAGATGTGTCAAAGTATCCAGTCAAGTGTTCCAGGGTGCTGTGGTTTGTTCTAGGACTATTTTGGATATACAGTTCTAAGACTGGATAAAATCATAGATGCACAGCAACCAAACCTGCAGATAACTCTAGGCCAGAAGAAATAACATGTTGAGAATTGGGATAAATCTAAGAAAATAAAAAGGCTTTCTATAGAAGGTGGTTCTACAGTTGTACTAAAGTCAAAGGATTTCAAGAGGTAGAAGTGAAGGAGGAACACATTCCAGATATGGGGGAGATGCAAAGACAAAAGTGAAATGGCTTCATGTCAGGGACCTGCAAGAAACAGCAATTAGACAAGCATGGCTAAATGGCAGAGTAAGTGAAGAGAAATAAAAGGTAAGAGGATAGGAAGGACATAGCCAGGGGCCAGGGTATTAAGAGATTTAAATACTAAATCAAGGACTTTTTATTTGATCCTAGAGATAAGAGGGGGATCCTGGACTTTACTGACAAGAAGAGTGACACAATCAAGACTTTAACTTTAAAAAACCATTTTGAAGGCCAGCTAGGTGGGACAATGGATAGAGTACTGGACCTGGAGACAGGAAGAGCTGAGTTCAAATCCACTCTCAAACATTTACTAGCTGTGTGACCCTGGGCAAGTTATTTAACTCTGTCTCCTGCCCTAGCAAATTTTTAAAAAATCATTTTGAAAGGCAAAAGGATGATAAAAATGCAATGAGGAGAAGTTTGAGACAAGGAGACCAATTAGAAGGCTATTCCAATAGCCCATTTGGAGGGCCCAAACTAAGAATGGTAGCCGCATAAGAAGTTGATATAGACAATTGAAGGCATTAAAATAGGCAAGGAGGAGACCAAATTATCGCTCTTTGCAGATGACATGATGGTCTACTTAAAGAATCCTAGAGATTCAACCAAAAAGCTAATCGAAATAATCAACAACTTTAGCAAAGTTGCAGGATACAAAATAAACCCACATAAGTCATCAGCATTTCTATATAATTCCAACACAGCTCAGCAGCAAGAACTAGAAAGAGAAATCCCATTCAAAATTACCTTAGACAAAATAAAATACTTAGGAATCTATCTCCCGAGACAAACACAGGATCTATATGAACACAACTACAAAACACTTTCCACACAACTAAAAATAGACTTGAACAATTGGAAGAACATTAACTGCTCATGGGTAGGACGAGCCAATATAATAAAAATGACCATCCTACCCAAACTCATCTATTTAGTGCTATACCCATGGAACTTCCAAAATTTTTTTTTACTGATTTAGAAAAAACCATAACAAAGTTCATTTGGAAGAACAAAAGATCAAGGATATCCAGGGAAATAATGAAAAAAATACAAAGGAAGGGGGTCTTGCAGTCCCAGATCTCAGACTATATTACAAAGCAGCGGTCATCAAAACAATTTGGCACTGGCTAAGAGTCAGAAAGGAGGATCAGTGGAATAGGCTCAGGGCAAGCAACCTCAGCAAGACAGTATATGACAAACCCAAAGATCCCAGCTTTTGGGACAAAAATCCACTATTTCATAAAAACTGCTGGGAAAATTGGAGGACAGTGTGGGAAAGATTAGGCTTAGATCAACACTTCACACCCTACACCAAGATAAATTCAAAATGGGTGAATGACTTGAACATAAAGAAGGAAACTATAAGAAAATCAGGCGAACACAGAATAGTATACATGTCAGACCTTTGGAAAGGGAAATACTTCAAAACCAAGCAAGAATTAGAAAGAGTTACAAAATGCAAAATAAATAATCTGGATTACATCAAATTAAAAAGTTTTTGTACAAACAAAACCAATGTAACCAAAATCAGAAGGGTAGCAACAAATTAGGAAACAATCTTCATAAAAACCTCTGACAAAGGTTTAATTACTCAAATTTATAAAGAACTAAATCAATTGTACAAAAAATCAAGCCATTCTCCAATTGACAAATGGGCAAGGGACATGAACAGGCAGTTCTCAGCCAAAGAAATCAAAACTATTAATAAGCACATGAAAAAGTGCTCTATGTCTCTTATAATCAGAGAGATGCAAATCAAAACAACTCTGAGGTATCATCTCACACCTAGCAGATTGGCTAACATGACAGCTATGGAAAGTAATGAATGCTGGAGGGGATGTGGCAAAGTGGGGACATTAATTCATTGCTGGTGGAGTTGTGAATTGATCCAATCATTCTGGAGGGCAATTTGGAACTATGCCCAAAGGGCGATAACGGAATGTCTGCCCTTTGATCCAGCCATAGCACTGCTGGGTCTGTACCCCAAAGAGATAATGGACAAAAAGACTTGTACAAAAATATTCATAGCTGCACTCTTTGTGGTGGCCAAAAACTGGAAAATGAGGGGATGCCCATCAATTGGGGAATGGCTGAACAAATTGTGGTATCTGTTGGTGATGGAATACTATTGTGCCAAAAGGAATAATAAAGTGGAGGAATTCCATGGAGACTGGAACAACCTCCAGGAAGTGATGTAGAGCGAAAGGAGCAGAACCAAAAAAACATTCTACACAGAGACTGATACATTGTGGTACAATCGAAGGTGATGGACTTCTCCATTAGTATCAATGCAATGTCCCTGAACAATCTGCAGGGATCTAAAAAATACTGCCCACAAGCAGAGGATAAACTGTGGGAGTAAAAACACCGATGAATAGCAACTGCTTGACTACAGGGTTGGAGGAGATAAGACTGAGGAGAGACTCTAAATGAACACTATAATGAAAATTCCAACAACAGGGAAATGGGTTCGAGTCAAGAACACATGTGATAACCAGTGGAATCATGTGTCGGCTATGGGAGAGGGAAAGGCGGGGGGGGGGGGGGGGGGGGGGGGGGGGGGAGGGTGGAGGAAAAGAAAATGATCTTTGTTTCCAGTGAATAATGTATGAAAACGACCAAATAAAATAATGTTTAAAAATTAAAAAAAAAAAGAAGTTGATATAGACAAGAGATGTGACAACTAATTGTAAACAAAGGATGAGTGAAAGTAAAGAGTCAAGAGTGGCACTTGTGAAGATTGAATTTAGCTATCTCCTGACTGTAACAATCAAGATACTTAGCTCTTTTTTTATTGTGAAGATAAAATTCTAATCTCCTGATTGTAACAGTGAAGGTACTTAGCTCTTACTTTATAGTGAAGCTATAATTTTAAACTACAATCTATTTTTAGATCTTAACTACAAAAAGGTGTTAAGTAACTACAAAAGGTGAATTAACCACAAAAAAGGTGTTAAGTAACTACAAGAGGTGAACTACAAAGAGGTATTAAGTAACCCAAAGATATAATCTAACCAAAGAAGGTGAGAACTAAAGAATGGGCAGACCTGGAGAAAAAGAGTCTGCTGAGATTGGTAGACATGAAAGGAGGTGACACAAGAGAAAAAGGTCTTTAAATAGAGGGAAAAAAAAACTGAAGAGGGATTCAGATTCAGACATTCTGATGAGTTCTAAGACAATCAGTCACCAGGGCTTGGAGTGAGAGGTCAGTCAGTTGGAGCTGAAAGGGAAGATGGACAATTGGATTCAGACAATCGGGCATAGTTGGACTGGAGGAACTCGTGCAGGAGACTTCAGACTGCTTTCATTTAGATGGTCATCGTTGATGAGTGAAAGGCTGACTTAGTGACCCCACCTTTCTGGAGGTGTGAAGCCTTCAGGAAAGGCCCAACTTCTTGAGACTCTTCCCCTGGCTGGGACTTAGAATTTCTAACTGATATCAGAAGAAGCCAGAGTTTCTTTTTTTCTTTTCTTTTCTTTTCTTTTCTTTTCTTTTCTTTTCTTTTCTCTTTTCTTTCTCTCTCTCATTCTTTAATATCTTCCTTCTATTGTAAATATTATAAATAAACTATCATAAATTCCATTTACTTTAGTAATTCATTTTGGGATTTAGAATTAAATCCTTGGCAGCCACCTAATTAATATATTTCAGAGTCCAACCACAATTAATTTTAATACACTGAAGTTATGAAGCTGGTGATATAGTAATAGGGATGTTTCAAATTGGATCTCCCACAGAGTAACAGGGAAGAGGGGTAGCTTTGGAGAGAAAGACATCAAGTTCTGTTTTTGACAAGTCTGAGATATCTATGGGGCATCTAATCTGAAATGTCCAATGGATAATTGGTGATAGTGGACTGCATCTAGGGCTAGAAATGCAGATATGAAAATAATTGAACTCATGGAAGCTGATGAGAGAGTATATAGAGAAAAGAGAGAAGAGTCCAGACCTGGGGGAAAAGGGGAGAGAATAGGAAATATGAGCATGAAATATATAAAGATCCAACCAAGGAAACAGAGGAGTGTCATACAGGTAGGAGAACAGTTACAAATATCTAAAGAAATACTATCCAGTAAAAATTGGTTAATGATGTCAAATGTTTCATTAGTCAAGAAGAATGAGTGAGTTGCAAAAAGCATTAGATTTTGCAATTAAGAGATGACTGGTTTTTTTGAGAAAGCAGTTTCAGTTAAGTGAGGTCAAAAGCTAGATTGCATAGGTTTCAGAAGACAGTAAGAGAAGAAGTGGAGTTATTGAGAATTTTTTTCACAGAGTTTAACTAAGATGAGGAGGAGGGATACAGAAAGACAACCAACAAGGAAGAAGCTAGTAGATAGGGAAAGACAGATGATACAAAGTGAGGATGACAACCCATTAAACATTTCTACTCCCACTACACAAGGTTCATTGATATCTTGTGGGGATTGGGTAGAAAGGGAACAAGTATTTATTAGGTACCTACTATGTGCTAAACTCTCTATAAATATCATCTCATTGATCTAAGAATTAACAGCAAAAGGAGTTAGAAGAAATAGCTATGGGAAGATTAAAGAAGGCAGCCCATGACATGAAAAACATAGAAAGGAGTAGGAAAAAGAGAATGAGAAAAAAGTCAAAGAGCAGGACACAACACCATTTTAAAGAAGCAAGCTATTAATAATGGGCACAAGTCTAAAGTTGCTATTCACCTTTCTGGTTAATTTGCCTTGTCCTAGCTAAGTACACACCACCATTTGCAGCCCAGATTCTGGGGCAGAAGGGAGTTCCACAAACAGCTCTTCCAAATGGCTTCAAGTAGAGGTATAATCTGTTCTATACTGTAGAGAAACTAGGGTAAAAGAGAACTTGGCTGGACCTGAGCAGACATGTAAAGAGTCTGCCACATTTCCTTTCTAAAAGCAATCTGGAGAATAAAGAGTTATCTTGATTTCCTTAGAGCAAATTTCCTAAAACAGAAATCATTCCTCTCTTGCCCTTCAATGAGAAAACAATTAAACCAAAACTTTTGTTAACACACTCCTCTTCCTCCAGAAAAGGCCTGAAGTCTAGCTCCAAATTTAATGTGCCTTTTAGAGAAAAGGAAGGAGAAACCTGTCAGGCTGGCTTCACAAAAGTACTGCTCTAAAGACTTCCCTGGGAGAATTAGTTACCAGGGCAGCAGAAGGTCTAACATCGTCATACCCAAAGGCTATAGCTTCAAAGAAGACTAAGCTAACCAGGATTTTAAATGCCACAATGAGCCTTACAACACCTGGCACAACTACCAGAGAAAGTTTCAATAAAAAGGTCCAAGTTCAACACCTCCAGCAAATATGTTCAGCAAAGGAAGCTTTAGTATTCTTCCCAAAGGGACCAAAAGCAATTCACTAAGCATATGAATGCCCACTACAAGCTTACCACTGGTTTAAGACTCTAGGTCAGAATATGATGAAGATGTTATGGAAGTGTAATGTGAATTACAATAACAATAACATTTCTATAAGGTACTGCAACCATTCCCCAAATATGGAACACACTCTTTCAACATTTCTTTTGTTGTTTATTCAGTTACTTTTCAGTCATGTCCAACTCTTAGTGATCACAACTGGGGTTTCCTTGGCAAAGACACTAGAGTGGTTTGAGGCAAACAGAGTTAAGTGACTCCCTCCCCCTCCCCCCAGTCATACAGCTAGTTACTCTGAGGTCAGACAACCTATCTACTGTGCTACCTATCTATCCAACATCACTGTCTATATGGCCTGGAAGGCCAATTCAGGTTCCCTATTCTCTTTAGCTAATAGTGATCCCTCCCTTTTCAAAATTTCCTGGGATAATTTCTTTAGATTTCTCTTTTGTCCTTATTTACATCATCCCTTGTATTATATTTATTTGTGAATGTGTTCTTAGTAAACTGCAAATTTCTTGAAGGCAGAAACTATTATTTTCCATCTTTTTATCCCCTGAGCCAAGATTAGTTACACACATGAAAAATGCTTCTATATCTACTGAAGCTTCCTTTGCTGAACATATTTGCTGGAGGTGTTGAACTTGGACCTTTTTACTGAAACTTTCTCTGATAGTTGTGCCAGGTGTTGTAAGGCTCATTGTGGCATTTAAAATCCTGGTTAGCTTAGTCTTCCTTGAAGCTATATACTAAATTTACATAGAGCTTTTCTTTAGAAAAAAGAAGAAAACTGATTTAAGAACAAAGAACTGGTAAAAAAATTGAATTTAATTAAGAATACCAGAGATAGCCAGGTATGAATAAGTTCATGTGTCTTATCAATCTGCATTTTTCTGACTACTGTACTAAGAACTGAGATAAACTATGATTATTAAGTAGGATAGGATAGACTTCAGTTATCACAACTTGGGGCAGATTTAGCCCAATCTCCTAAGAAACTACATTCTCTACGGATGTCTGTGCTTTCAAGGTTCATCTCCTCTTGCTTTCCATCCATTCACTGCTCTGGGCATCAATCCAGGGCACTATGGGTTGGGGGGAGAGAGAGATACACTCTGAGACTCAGTACTTAGAGACAATGTGAGATTAAGGCCAGGCTTCAAGTGATTTATAATCAAAAGTTTAGATGCCATCTGGGTTCTGCCTAAAAACTTGAACAGTACGTAAACATGCATTAAACATTTGCAATTTAGTCTGCTCTGTTTATCCATGAGCAAAACCCATGGGGCCTTTGTTAACTATCATACACCAAGAGGATATGGGGATGAGAAGGGAGGAATGTAAGTTTCTATATTCTAATAGTAATAACAATAATGACATTGCATATCATAGTTTAAAAACACTTCCCTCACAATTATGTAAAATAGGCCATGCAAGCAGATTATTAACCCTATTTTCCAGGTTATCATGAAGTACATGGTCACATAGTTAGTAGATGAGCCAAAATCAAATCCAGGTCCTCAAGTTTCAAATTCAGTGCTTTTCCAACCACCTCTGTCTATGAGTCTTTTCCTCCCAGTCAGGCCTCATTCCTCTCATCGTAATGCAAGCAAGCAATGCAGGCTCTAAACTTTAGAAGGTGGGTCTGTCCTATCAACCCAACTAGATAGTAATCAGTTCTTGAAAGTTAGTGAAAAAAAAAATGCCTTTTATTTATTCTCGTCCCCAATCAGGGCACAGGCATAAAAATTTTAAGGTGCTTCATACATTCTTGTAAATTATTAGATAAAAATATGTTCTTTATATACAGGGGTTGGACAATTTTACACAACTAAGAAAGTGAGCTAAGAATGATTTTTACATTTAAGATTAAATTTTTCCTAAAAGAATGTATACTTATTCATTCAGTCATTTACAAGTACTTACTGACATTCCAGTCCCCCACTGGATGGGAGAGAAGAAAAGAAATAAAAAGCATGTTTTTGTTCCCCAGAAACTGATGACCATCTGGTTAGATTGAAAAGAAAGACAAAAAGACTAGAATTCCAGAAGCAGCTTCACCTATTGGGTACTTCAGCTACATTTCAAAATTCAAAAGTCATGGGGCAGCTGGGTAGCTCAGTTGTTTTAAGAGCCAAGCCTAGTCACAGGAGATCCTGGGTTCAAATTTGGCCTCAGACATGTCCTAGCTGTGTGACCCTGGGCAAGTCACTTAACCCCCATTGCCTAGCCCTTCCCACTCTTCTGTCTTGGAACCAATACACAGTACGGATTCTAAAGTGGAAGGTAAGGGTTTTTTAAAAAAAACCAAGTCATTTTGTCATTTTCTCCATTTTTACAGCATTGTCCGTTTCCTCCTGTGTAAAAGGAAAGGCTAAACTTGCTCTTTAAGAAGTGCCTTTTAAATTTGTGATTCTAAAATGATCAGGAAAGGCAATTTGTCATAGCTAGCCATGATGTCAGGAAGACCTGCTTTTGCCTCTGACACATACTGGCTGTGTTACCTTAGAGAAGTTGATCGATTCCTCAGTGCCTCAGACATCTCTCTAAATTATGAGTTATAATGTAGGTGGCAGTCTATATCAGTGAAGAGTTTCCTCAGCTGGTGTTCTTTCTCCCAACAAAATTACAGGTCTGGATGCCCCCAGAATAGAATCAGTGGCAGAACAGGGCCTGGAATTTGAACTCTGATTCGTGAAACCCAAGGTTCATCTAGCTAAGTTATGAGAAATATTGTAGTAATAACAAGTATCAATAATACTCTGGCAAAATGGCTACATTTCAATTCAATTCTACAACCATTTATTAAGTGGCTGTGTACAAAGCTTTGGGCTCAGAGTAAAGACAAGATGCAGATAAGTTCCCCAAAGAGCTCACCATATTTTATAATCTGAATAACAGGTACAGAAATAAATGAAATCCACAGTAAAAAAAGTACATTAGAAAAATGCAAACAAGCACTTACATAATGTCTAGGGGAAAGAGCTAAGAGAAGATGGAGTCAGGGACAATTTCCTGAAGGAAGTAGAATTCTCTAATGGCCAAGAGTTAGAGAACAGATGGGATTTTGACAAGCCAGGAAGAAGGTCAATGATCTAAGGATATGAAATAGCACTCTGAAGGTAGAAAAGGTCAGGGTATATTTGAGGGTTGGTAGTAGTATAGTTTGACTAGAGCACATGGTATTTGGATTGAGTGTACCATGAAAAAAATCTGCAAAAATAAGGGAATGCCAGATTTTGGAAGGTCTCAAACTCCAGACAAAACAGCTTGAACTGTATCTGAATGAATCTAAAGGCATTTAAGCATTTATTATGTACAAAACTTTAGGAAACAAATGGATACCACCCCTCCCCCCAAAAGAGAGGAAAGAAAGGCCTCAAGGAGTTCCCATTTCTTATAAAGAGACATGTAAAGTTTTAACTACAAGTCAAATGAATAGGGTTTGGAGTTCCTGCTGTGCAAGGACACTAAAGTAGATAGTAATGCATCTTCTTCTGTTCCATTTCCATGAATACAGCTGTATCCGTTTGCTGTTGCTGAGTCTTTTTCAGTAGTGTTTCACTCCTGGTAATTCTACTTAGGGTTTTCTTGGCAGAGATACTAGATTGGTTTGCCATGTCTTTCTCCAGTTTATCGGACATATAAGGAAAATGAAGTAAACAGGGTGAAGTGACTTATCCAGGGTCACACAGTTAGTGTCTGAGGTCATATGTAACGCCCAGCATTCTAACCATTATACCACCTAGCTGTGCCATATCAGTTTATTTGAGAGGAAAAAGGAAGCTATAAAAAATTCTGAGCAAAGCAGTGATATGACCTAATGGATATTAGACATATGCACAAAGATGATCAATCTCAAAGAGGGTGAAGAATGGACTAGTGTGGAGAAGAATGTAGAGGTAAGACTTATTAAGAGGGGTTATGTTATGTTAATGCTCAGTGTAGTCTTCTGAAAGCACCAAAGAGTCTCCCAGTGCTGAAATGAGGTTTATCTTCCATAACAAAAACTCTGCTTTTCAATTATCAGGAAACAGATTACACTTTCCAGGGAAGGTGGTGATCCCAAGATGGTCAGGAATTGAAGGATCTCAAAGCACTGTTAATTGTTCTGTGCAGTGATCTTAATCATCAGATACTTCAGCTCTGGAGAAGTAACTGAATCATGGGAAATAATTAACCTGACAAAGTTAAGGAAAGGTTAAGGAGAGAAGGAAAGTTATACAGTCCTAGATATCCTTGAAGGAATCTTAGAGATAATCTAAGCCAATCCCTTTATGTTATATAAGAAGAACTCTTGACCCAGAGAATAGAAGGGACTTGCCTGAAGCCACATAGGTGATTAGTAGTAGAGACAATATAAGAATTCAGATTTTCTGCCTCTAGGCCAGAGTGCTCCCCACTACACCAGGTCAGGTCAAGAGATGAAAATTACAGAGGCAGTTGTCATCTTAATAAATTAAGACTTTAACAGCTGGAATTGTCACATAATGAAGAGGGCTTAGTAATAATTTTACCATTACTTGACTTAACTCAAGTGGAGCCTTGAAGGCCACTTGCCTGAAGTGATAAAGAGAAGATTCTTGCTTAGATAGAGGAATAAATAGATGACTTCTAAGGAGCCTCCCAGCTCTGAAATTCTGTGATTCATTATGGACTGGGAGTTAATCCTCAGGACTACCAACACAAATAACTTATTGAAATAAGATTTTTTCCCCCATGGTCATCTTTGTCTGCTAAAACTCCAATGACTCACTTCACCCCTTCCTTCACTTCCAGCTATATACCCCAGTCTGAGCCCTAGGATGATTTGACCCTGAGGTTGACTTAATGATTGACAAGTCTCTGTCCAGAACCCCCACTGTGAGAAGGTACTCAGTATTACCACTTTACTCTCTAGCCTGCTGACCTCCTACCCCAATGGTCATTCTGACTGAATTAATTACTAAATGATTAGCATGCTCCCATCCCATCATATGCTCCCCATTCCAAAGATTGTAAAACTTCAGCTGCTATCATGCAATCTCTTTTTTTTTGTTTTATTTAATTAATTTAGAATATTTTCCCATGGTTACATGTTCTTTCCCTGTCCTCCCCCATACTCCCTTCCATAGCTGACGTGCAATTCCTCTGGGTTTTACATTTGTCATTGATCAAGACCCATTTCTATACCATTAATATTTGCTATCATGCAATCTCTGTTCTATCCACCACTGCCCACTCTCTTGCTCCACCTCCCCCCCCTTAATGTCCCACTCATGACCTACTCATCCCTTCAACTGTGCTCTCTGGAATGATGGCTCCATTGGTAACAAGTCTGCTTTCTTCTTAAGTCTGTTCCTTTCTTAAACCATCTTCTTGTACCCCCTAAGACCCAGCTCCCTCCTGATCACACAGGCCACTCTTCCCAGCACTTTTATTAATATCCCAACTCACTGGTCGGTGTGAGTCATGGAGTCATGGAGTAGTGAGAATCCTCTTTATTCCACACTGCCACTTCCATATTCTCTCTACTACCAATCAATACTCAAAATCTCTCCTCCTCTGAGTTTCATTCAATTCATATTTCATTGCCCAATCAAGAATCTAGTAGGTATTATCTATCAACCTCTAGCACACTCTCTTTCCTCAATGAGTTCAGCATCTAGGTCAGTCTCTCTCTTCTCCAACTCCTACCTTTACACAAGGGAACTTTAACAAAAACACTGCTAAGCCTTATACAACCTAACCTCAATTTACTCATTTCCCATGACCAAGTCCATTTCACCTCAATCACACATGAAGATAGTCACACTTTTGAAATTGCTACCATCTACAAGAGTTTCACTTCCATGTTGATGAACCCTGAAATTTCTTTATCTGATCACAATTCCTTATCATTCCACCTTACAACCCCTAACCCAATTCTGTCTTCATTGACTTCTAGTCCCTTCACTCAGCTCCTTCTCAAGTTGCACTGTCATTTTTTCATTTTGATCCCTTGGTGAACCAGCAACTCTACACTGTTCTCTTTAGTCCCTTTTACCCTTATCAAAACTAATACCAATCTTGCCCTGCCAAGTCCTACCCTTTTATTACTCCCACTAATTGACTGCCTTTGTTCCTATTCATGTGCTTCTGAATGAAACTGGAGAAATCATGAAACTTTGCTTACTGGATCCACTACCTTGGATCCGCAATTTATATTACATCTTCTCAACTGGGTCCTCATTCCAAATCAATTCACTATCAATATACCTACCTCTCAATTCACTCAACTAAGTAGCTTTTCCAAATTTTTCAGAATTTAACTATCATTATGTATCATAATTATCAATTATGTAGATAATTCTTAGATCTATTGTTCAGCCCTACTCTTTCTCCTGATCATCAGTTTCACAACTCAAACTATCTAGAACTGGATAAACATCTTAAACTCATTATGTCCAAAACTGAATTAATTGACTTTCTCAACAAATCCTCCTCTCTTCCTAACTTTCTTATTGCTATCTAGAATACTATCATCCTCAGTTACCCAGGTTCAACACTTTAGGTGTCATCTTTTACTACTACTCCCCCATACTTCTCATATTTAATCAGTCACTAAGTTCTGTCATTTCTGGATTCCTAACATCTCTCTTCTCTCAGGAAGCTCAGTAGTACAATTGACTATGGGCCTGCAGTGAGGAAGACTTGAGTTCAAATCCACCCTCAGCTATGTCAGGCAAATCACTAAAATTGTCTGCCTCAAATTCTTCCACTGTAAAATAGGTCCAATAATAACATCTACCTCCCAAGGTTGTTATGAGTATTAAACAACATTTGTAAAGCATAGTGGCACATAGTAGGTGCTTAATAGTTTTTTCACCCTCCTTGCTTCTCTCTTCTGACACTACAACTATCCTGATTAAGGTACACATTATCTCATCCCTAGACTACTGCTAAAAGTCTGCTTGTTTGTTTCCTTGACTCTAGTCTCATTTCTACTCCAATCATCATCCACCTGAAACACAAGTCTGGATATGTTACTCCTCTATCAAATAAACTCTGTTGGCTCCTCTATCACTCCTCAGATCAAATCCAGTTTGTTTTTTAAAGCCTTCCATTATCTGGACCCTTTGTAAGAAGGGTCTTTTTTCAGTCTTCTTACACCCTATATACACTTCCCTCTCCCCTCTTTGATCCAGTGAAACTGGTCTTGTTGTTCCTTGAAGACTCTCAATCTCCTAATTCTAGGCATTTTCCTATACTACCTTCTATGTCTGGAATTCTCCTTCCTTACTTCTTATCTTCCCAAACCTCCTTCAAGTAACAACTAAATTCGACCTTCTGCAAAAAGCCTTTCCCAGACTCTAATGTTGTAAGATTATCTTTGTATGTATGAGGTACATATGATTAGCTCTGACTTATCCCTTATAGTTGTTTGCATGTTGCTTCGCCATTAGGAAATGAGCTCCTTGAAAGCAGGGTCTGTTTTTTGCATTTCTCTATACCTTCAGTACTTAGCATATGCCTGGCAAATAGTAAATGATTAATAAACATTTGTTGATTTAACAAGGAAGTTTCCTATCCTGTCTAGGATAAGATGTAAACTACTCTCTTTAGCTTTTAAATCATATATAGTCTGTCCCCAATTTATCTTCCCAGTCTTATTGATTATTTGACAACCCACACCCACCCATCTTTGATCCAATCAAACTTTTTTCTCTGTTCCTTACAGGACACTTTATTTCCTATCTCTGGGCCTTTGTCCTAGCCATCCATTAGGTTTGGAATTCCTTCCATCCTGAACTTTCCTCATATTCATATATGCTTATTAACTCCCCCTATTAGGATATAAGGTCACTGGGAGTGAGGATTGTTTCATTCTTTGTACTTGTATCCCCAGATCTGTGTCAGTAAGCTCATCCCAAACCCAGGGAGTGTCTGCAAGGTTCCAGGGATATAAGACAAAGAAATCTTCAAAGTGCTTGCACAGAAGGAAGCCATATACTTTTTAATGACAAGAAAATACAAGATAATTTTAAGAAAGGAAGAGCATTAACAATTAGGGGAATCAAGAAAGGCTTCACAATAGTGGTGGAACTTGTTTGGTATTTGAGGTTTAGTTTTGAGGGTACCCTAACCCCCTAGAATCCTTCTAGGGGAGTGAGGGGGCTTAGTGGGTAGAGGACTAGGCCAGAAGTCAGAAAAGAGTTCAAATGCAGTCTTGGATATTAATGATGTGTGTGACTGTGGGCAAGACATTTTACCTCTGATTGCTTCAGTTTCTTCAACTGTAAAATCAAGATATCAGCACCTACTTCCCAGGGTTGTGAGGATCAAATGAAATAATATTTGTTAAAGAGCTTAGCAGTGTGCCTGGCACATAGTAAGTGCTATATAAATGTTTGTTGTTATCATCTTCTCTCTAGGCTCAGCTCAATGACTCCTCCCAGGAGCCTTCCCAGGTCCCTTCAGTCATAATACCTAACACTTTGACTCACCTCTAGCAAAATTTAAAGCCTCAAGAGGGAAGGAACTTTCTTTCTTTTTGTCTAATTATAGAACCTAGCATAGCACCTTGCATATAATAGGTACTTAATAAATGTTGGCAAAATTGATTCTACTCAAAGCATAAGGCAAGTTTTCCACAGGCACAAGGTTAATTTAATTCCGCAGTTGGGAACTATCTCTAACCCAGGATGAGGAAAAATTTTCTACAGGCCAATCCAGGCTGGATCCCAATGTTGGTTATGTGGGCAAAGTATATACTTCCCATGTGTCTTCACACCTGCCAAAATACTAGGCATTTTTCCAGGTAATTGGGTTTCCACTTGTTAAGCCAGTGCATTTTCCTCAAAGTTCAAGCCATATACCTTGTTACAGATAAAAGAGTGGTTGACATAAACTGTGACCGCAAAAATATGGTTTCAAGACAGTGTCTTGAGTTAAATAAAAAATAAAGTGGTTGCCATGGGAAAATTCCCAAAATATGAAATACCCAAGTCAGCTGGGTTTTTTATGGAGATTTTAATTAATACAAATAAGGAATTAAGGAAAGGGAGAGAGAGAGTA
This sequence comes from Monodelphis domestica, assembly GCF_027887165.1. Classification (NCBI taxonomy): domain Eukaryota; kingdom Metazoa; phylum Chordata; class Mammalia; order Didelphimorphia; family Didelphidae; genus Monodelphis; species Monodelphis domestica. The sequence continues at coordinate 349,722,813 of NC_077230.1, forward strand.
AGAGGAAATAATGGGAAAAGGGCTAGGCCAGCCTAGGCTTAAGCCTTAAGAGAGAGATCAGTCAGTCTTTAATCCACTCACCACAAGATTTGTCCCAAGCAAGATTCTAGTGTTCAGAGAGACCCACCAGTTCAGCTTCTGAGCTCCACTTCAGCTTCCAAGGCTGCATTTCCTTTCAGCCACCGAGACAGAGACCAGCCTCCAATTCAGGCTCCATAGCTGAATTAAGTTCAGAGGCCTTTCTGACCTCTAAATTTTTAAAGAGAATTTTCTCCTATGTCACCTCCCCTAAGTTTTCACATCTACCAATCACAGTCCAAAGGAGTGACCATTCTTAATTCACACCTGAGTAGACTAAAACTTTTGAGTAATTCACACCTGTTATCACCTTCTCTGGGTAGACTAAAACCTCACACCTCTTGCTAGGCTTGTTTGAACTTTCAGTGATTAATTTGGCCTTCATAGGTACTTAGCACCTTTTTGTATTAGATCTAAAAATAGACCCAGCTTAAGGGTTTTAGCTTTATTTTAAGTATGGATTAAGTACTTTTCATTGTTCAGTAAGGAGTTCACAACTTTATCTTCCCCTAAAGTATGCTTAAGTATGGGTGGAATAATGTTAGAGTTCTCACATTCCTGATCAAGTACCTTCATTGTTTAAAATGGGGAATGGTCTTAATCAAATGTTCTAAGGTAGAGTCTGAGAATTTTTAACATTCACAAGTCTGAGAAATTTTAAGATTCACAACCTTTTTCTCAAACTCTTCCTTCTCTTCCAATAGTATATACCCCCTACTCTCAGACACCTATTTGCTCGAAGAACCTGTGCAAGATACTCCTCACTATCAAGGTTTCAGTTTCCTCTTCTGTACAACAAGGATTCACCTATCTTCACTAAGTCTAATCTAGTTCTTCTGCTTTTTTACTCCAACTAGACTAATCTTATCCTTCCCACTCCTTCCACAAAATTAAATCTTTCCCCCCTGGTTTTTAGTTTCTTCTTACATAAAATAGAGGTTGGCTCAGTTGTTCTCTTACATCTCTAAAGGTCTAGAATTCTGAGTATCTAAGGGCCTAGTGCATATAGGAGTGATTCTGGATAGACCCTGTAACCACTTACAGTTGGGAATTAGCTTCATTCTTGCCTCTGATCCTTTCTTCCACCAGAAGACAGACTATCCCTACCTCTCTACTCTTTGCCTATTCAAACTTATGGTCTTTCAAAGTCCAGCTCAAGTCCCTAGTCCTCCAGAGAGCCTTGCCACACAGATTTCTTCGACTTGCTCTTACAGCCTTGCTCTCTCTATATACCTCATTTGAATATGTGTAGTATCTGAACAAAAAACACTAACCAACATCATGCAGTCCCACAGAGAGCAAAGAAGGCAATAATGAATACTGGGCCACTTTCTTGGTTAGTAGTTTTTTTATTTCATGGGAACATGTTAAGGTTTCCAAGAATTTTCCAAAGAGTACTTACTGTCTAAAGAACATAAGTGTTAAACTGCCTTTTCTCAGGCAACAATTTCCACTAGTGGCACTGGACATGTTAGAACAGATGAATACAGCAGCACAAATCCATTTTGCTTTGTAATAATACAATTTTCAACAGTTTCCAGGAATGTACTACGGGACCAAAGCAAGAACTATACTAAAAACAAATAAGAAAGACTTTACCCAAAAATTTTTTATTATCTATGATCCTATAATTCTATGAATTTATGTGGTGACAATAAAACTGTACATAATTATTAAAAATAAAATAAACATTTTTCTCTATGCTTTGAAGTCATAGAGAAGGTACTCATTTAATAAAAGCATTTAGTTTAGACTTGGAAGACCTAGACAGATGGATTGAAGTTCTGTCACTTACTACTTGGTGATTTACTTTCTTCATCTGTCAAATGGGAATAACAATAGAACCTTGCAGACCTGATGTGAGGGAAGTGCTTTGTTAATTGTAAAATGCTACAGAAATGGGGACTATTGTTTTTTATGTAGTATAAAAATGCAAAATGTTTTCCAAACCTTGACCAAATTTCCCAATTCACTAAGAGGTAAAAAGGAAATCTGTTTTGCCCCTGGGAAACGGAAGCAAGGTACAGCAGCACTTTCTGAAAGTTATGTGACACAAATCATTATGGTTTATATACTTTAATGTCTCTTGTTCTCAACAGCCAAAATACTTGGAATTCACCTCCCCCCCATGTTCAAAACCTTTTACACTTTCCTCTATCTCAGAATTCATATCCAATCAAGTAGGAAGCCCAACTTACCAGCTTAGAAGTTGACCTTTGAGAGGTCTTTGTATTAGTTACAGAACAGCTAGCCTGGCACATTGTAAGTACTTAAAAAGCCAGAATTTGGCACAATGCTAATGTATTTTCATTCATTCAGTTACCCACTCTAACACCTTAAGTTCTGAAAGTATTAATGGGCATTTGGCAGGCTGGCAACAAGCTGAATATCACAGACCCAGTAAAAAACAAGAACAAAAACAAACCACACAGAACTTTCTGGTGTAGTACTGTCATCTCTATAAACAAAAAACAGTACATGCCTGGTTTTCTTGACATCTCTTTTCTCTAGATTCTCCTACCTGTATGAACACTTCTCAGATTTCTTTATGGAACCTGATCAAAGTCCTGCACTCTCTTCAAGGTATGTCCCAGGGCTGTCTCTGTCTTGGGTTATCTACTATTTTCTTTCTTGATGACTTTCTCTGATTTCATGAATTCGCTATCTTTAACAAGCTTCACATTCCATTTAATCCTAGACATCTTGCCAATTGCCCTGCCTAGGTGCATATTCTAATCTTTTCCCTAACCTTGCTCTAGAAAAGGAAATCAACTCCACACTACTATTGCTTCTGGAAAGGGCATGATACTAACCATTCCTGTGATTCTTCATATCAAAGCTCCCTTCCTTGTCTTACTCCATTAGAACATAAGCTCCTTGAGGGCAAGAGTCTCATATCTGAATTGTAATTCTAGCACAGAATTTGTATCCCTTGGCACAAAGGCTTAAAAATGCTTTTTCTTCTGTTAATTAATGGATTCAACTATCATCTATATGCAGAAAACTAGGACAATCTTTGTCCTGAGTTTGAGCCTTGATCACCAATTGCTTATATGATTTTTCCCTTTGGATTCTTATAGTTATCTCCAACTTAACATGCCCAAAACAGAACTCAGCTTTTTCTCCTCCAAAACTTCTTTACTTCCTTCTTACTATTAGGAACACCATTATCCTTCCAGTCACAGCAGAGTCATTTTGAACTTCTTATTTTTGCCAATACCTAAGCAGTTGCCGAATTTGTTGACCCTACCTCTTACATCTACTGCCCTCTTGCCACTTAGCTGGCCATCATTTCTACCTGGCCTATTGCAATACCCTTCTACTTGGACTCCTTACCTCAAAGCTTTCTCCTCTTCAATTCATTCTCTATATACATTTCTAGAGCATCAATGCTACCATGTCATTCTCTTACTCAAAAAATACCACTGGTCCAATACTGCTTCTAGGATCAAACACAAACTCCTTCATTTGTCATTTGAAGCCCTTCATAATCTGCATCCAACCCTTTTTTTTTTAAGCATTTATTCTTTCCAGGATTCTACAGTATTCTCCTTAACACAATAAACTGACCTTGCTCTTCCTCAAGTAAGTTATTTTTTTTCCAGTCCTTTGCTTAGGTTGTCTCCATATGCTTGGAATGATCTTTCTTCACCTCATCTCTCCAAATCCCTAGGTCTTTCAATACTTGGCTCAAGTGGACTTGCTACAAGAGACCTATTCTGACTACCCTAATTCTTAGTACTGTCCCTGACTTATGGCAGTAAAGGAAAGTGATAAATGTTGGAAGGGGTGTGGAGTAGTGAATTGGTCCAACCATTCTGGAGGGTGATTTTGAACTATGCCCAGAGCTTTAAAAGAATGCCTAAAGGGACATGAATAGGCAATTTCCAGATAGAGAAATCAAAACTATCAATAAGCATATGAAAAAAGTGCTCTAAATCTCTCATAATTAGCAAAACAATTTGAAGTGCCACTTTACACCTAGCAGATTGGTTAATATGACAGCAAAGGAAAGTAAAATATTGGAGAGGATATAGCAAAATTGGGACACTAATGCATTGCTGGTGGAGTTGGGAATTGATCCAACCACTCTGGAAGGCAATTTGGAATTATGCTCAAAGGGCTTTAAACGACTGCCTACCCTTTGATCCAGCCATACCACTTCTGGGTTTGTATCCCAAAGAGATAATAGGGGAAAATAAGTGTACAAAAATATTTATGGTCATGCTCTTTGTGGTGGCAAAAAACTGGAAAATGAGGGGGTGTACATTGATAGGGGAGTAGCTGAACAAATTGTGATATCTGTTGCTGACGGAATACTATTGTCCTGAAAGGAATAATGAACTGGAGGACTTCCATGTGAACTGAAACTACTTCCAGGAAATGATGCAGAGTGAAAGGAACAGAACCAGGAGAACATTATACACAGAGACTGAAACACTATGGCACAATCGAATGTAATAGACTTTTCTACTAGCAGCAATGCAATGACCCAAAACAATCCAGAAGACTTTATAAAAAAGAACACTATCCACATCCAGAGAAAGAACTGTGGAAACAGAAATGCAGAAGGAAAACATATGCTTGATCACATTAGGGTTTTGATGTTAAAAGATCACTCTACTACAAATATAAATAACATGGAAATAGGTTTTGAACAATGATACATGTATAACTGTTTGTCAGCTTTGGGAAAAGGGAGTAAAGGGAGGAGATCATGAATCATGTAATCATGGAAAAATATTCTATATTTTTAAAAAATTAATTTGATTTTAAAAGTACTGTCTCTGACTTCTCAAAATTACTTTGTATGTTTTTGTAGCTCATGAACCACCTCCTTCAAGAAGCCTTTCCTGACTCCTCTAGTTCTTAGGACTCTCCCTTCCTCCTTGAAATTACTTTGTATATTTTGTATTTACTGTTTACATGGTCTTCCCATGGAAACTTCTTATGAGCAGAGGCTTTCATTTTTTCCCTTTGTATCTCTAGGTCCTAGCTCAGCATGTTATATATAGGTGAGAGCTTAATAAATGCTGGTTGATTTGAATGTTTTCTGTTCATTCTCCAGAGTGTCTTATGTGAGATACTAAGTATGGGCTGTGGCTCCCATTATTCAATAATCTCACTTCACCTGGGAGCAGGTAATCAATTCACCCTTTACTCCAGCCTTTTTTATACTTTTATTCCTTTACATCAAGGATCTCAAAATGCTCTCTCAGCTGTCTGCAATTCTGGTAGATTTGTACATTCTACAGTTGGGAAAATTCTACAATTTTGACAATTCACCCTAGGACACAAAAAGCAGCTCAAGAAATTTCTCCAAGTGAAGTAGAAAAGGGCTTGGATTTAAATCAGGAGATCTGAGTTCTAGTCCTAGCTTGCCAAGAACTCCTTGTGTGACCTAATGAAAATATCTTCCTCAGTTTTACCATCAGCAATATAAGGGCATTGAATTAGATAATAGTCCCTAAGGTTACTCTCAGTTCTGCCACTAAATTCTAAGAGCCCTTCTGGATCTGACAATCTCTATTCCAGTCAAACTAATCCTCTATTCTAAAGTTCCAACATTTAGTGTGAAATAATGCAAGCAAAGGCCTTTACAGACATTAGCTATTAACAGGATTTAAGATCTCTTCCAGCTCTAACATTTTGTGTTCTGTGTTCTAATGAGTTCAGATATTCCAAGATTCAAAAATCATACTATTACAGCATCACAATTAAATAGGGCTCTCAATACTTAAACCTTACTTCTAACCAACTCACCAATATAATAGACCTTAACTAGTAAAGCCTCCATTTCTCAAGTTTTAGGATTATCAAAGGGGGTTAAGTAATACACACTACTAGTAAGGAACATGCATAATAGATAGACTAACAGCTGCCCCCTTCAAAGCTGGTATTGTGTTAACATCTTAAACCTGTGATCCTCATAGCACCATCTAGAATTCTTGCACATGGCAGGAGCCATTTTCCTAAAGGAGATGAAAATCCATCAATCTTCCCATTCAGCCAAGTAGTCCATTATCTAAATAGCTTCCAGGTTCATTTACTTAGGATAACTGAGACTACATAATAGTGTAAGTCCTCCACTCTTTTTCAAGTACTACTACTGATGAGCAGTTTGATAATAACTAAGATTTTTATTGTACATTATTGTATATTTACAAAGGAAACAGGGGAGAGAACACTGGGAGTCAGAAGACCTGGATTTTTGTCTCTGCTTTGTCAGTAAATCTCTTCCCAGCCCTGGATGTCAGGAGATAGCCATCAATGTCCCTTCCAGCTCTAAAAAGTTCAGAGATTCTAGGAGCTAAAAGCAACCTGAGATCATTTAAGTTCAAACCACACCTAAGCAAGAATCTCCTCCAAAAGGAATTCCATGTGAACTGGAATAACCTTCAGGAATTGATGCAGAGTGAAAAGAGCAGAACCAGGAGAACATTGTACACAGAGACTGATACACTGTACACTGTGGTACAATCGAATGTAATGGACTTCTCTACTAGCAGCAATGCAATGATCCAAGATAATTCTGAGAGACCTATGAGAAAGAACACCATCCACATTCAGAGGAAGAATTGTGGGAATAGAAACACAGAAGAAAAACAACTCCTTGATCACATGGGTTGATGGGGATGATTGGGGATATAGACTAATGATCACACTAGTGCAAATATCAATTATATGGAAATAATTCTTGATCAATGACACATGTAAAACCCAGTGGAACTGTGCATTGGCTATGGAAGGGAGTTGGGGGGAAGGGGAGGGAAAGAACAAGAATCTTGCAACCATGGAAAAATATTCCAAATTAATTAAATAAAAATTTCCAGAACTTGAAGATAAATAAATAAATAATCTCCTCCAAAATATCTCCTATACAATGGCCATCCAGTCTCTGCTTAAAGCTCTTTTTAGTGATGGAGGAAACAAAGCCTACCACACTTTTTGAGTTTTGTTATGAAATTTGCCTAACTTTGTCTCTTGGCAACTTTCTCCCATTGCTCCTACTTTTGCCTTCTGAGTCCAAGATGAACAAGTTTTAATAACTTTTGTAGTTCTGTGATATTGGTGCCCAGATGCAAAGAGTACTAAATGCTCTTACTTGTGAATTAAGAATTTTGAAATTCAGGTAGAGCCACAGGGATGACAAATGCCTGATTCTTTTACTTTAAAGCTAGTTACAGTTTATAGCCAACTAATAATTTATAATAATAATAGTATATTTTTGTTTAAGGTTTTCAAAATGTTTTCAACACATTTTCATATAACATTTATATACATTATTCCTTGATCATTTCCCCCAGCAAATAAAACCAGAGACTTAGACTAGGACTAGACAGTTACGTGAGAAGCTTCCACAAGAAGATATAACACTACACCATGATTCAGAAACAAGGATGCATCAGAAATTAGGAGAAATTCAGTACAAATCCAATGTAATCACAAAATCCTTTCTATTTAACTACATCTCTGTCTACCTATAAGGTATGCAGACCATGACACTCAAATTATATACCAAAATCAACTTACATATATATAGCATGCTATACTTTTCCCATCCTCTTCTCCACCCCCTGAAGTTTGATTTCCAACTTCATTGCTCAGTTGAAACTACTCTTCCCAGAGTTTCCAGTGATCTCAACTATCAAATCAAATAGTCTCTTCTCAAGCCTCTTCTTTCTTTACTCCCTACAACATTACATATTTTCTTTGAGTTTTTGTACACTGCTCTCCCTTGGTTCTCATCCTAAGTCTCTTTTATAGGCATTTTATATCTTGGTCATATTAAATGTGAATGTACCCCAAAAGCTGAATTAGCCTACTTTTCTTTTCTCTATACATCCTCAATTCCAGAATCTATCTCCTGAGCTGCAATCTTTCATTGTCAATGGTCTAGTTAACATTTAGATGTGGATGTCCAAATCACAACTCATTATCTTTCCCTTCAAACTCATTCCTTTTTTGAACTATCCTATTCTTGAGGGCAACAACAACCTTCCAAACACTTGGCCTCTAAACCTTATTATCATGCTTGATTCATCATTCTCACTCACCCTAAACTAGTTCTTCAGTCAATTTCTATCCTTTGAATATTCCCCTTTTCCATTCACATTACCACCACTCTAATTTCAGGCCCTCCTCACTTCTCAGCTGGACAAATGCAACAGACTCCTATGTGGTCTCCCTACTTCAAGCCTCTCTTCATTCCATACCACTATATATATAATATATATATCACTCCCCTCTATGATCCAAACATACTTGTTAAGCAAAGAAGAACCTCCACCTCCCTATATCTCCACAATTTTGTATTAACTCTCCTCAATGTTTGGAATTCACCTCTTGGAATTTCTGGTTTCCTTTTAACCTATCTCAACTACTACATTCTACATGAAACTTTTCCTGATCCCTGAGCTGCTGTGTACTTCCTCTCAAAATTACATATTTGTTATGTATATATTATGTATATATAATCATATATGTATATGCTATCTCCTGTGTTAAAACAAACTTCTTAAGGAACCTTTTTCACTTTTGTCTTTGTACCCCCAGTGCTTAGCACAGAACTTGGCAAGACAATAAGCTTTTACTGTCTATAATGTGCCAGTCAATAACTAAGTAGCAGAAATATAAAGGATAAAACAGTCCCCCTAAAGGTACTTACAGTTTAATGGAGCATAGTAAGAGCTTGATAAAATCTAGTAATTGACTAATTTTCAAAGTGCTTTCACATGCATTATATCATTAGTATCTCAGAATCCTAGCCCTGGAAGGCAACCTCCTCTTAGAGCATGTAGTCCAAGTAGAGATATTCTTTACACACAGCTAATAAGTCTCAGTTGGACTGATCTAGTGACAGATAATTAATAGATAAGAAAACTATTATATAATATATACATATATACATACATGTATACATATACATACATGTATACATATATACATATATACATATATACATATACATATACATATACATATACATATATATATATATGTATATATATATATATATATATATAATAGCCCAAGCTAATAGAACAGTCAGCAGGCAGAACTACAAGAACCTAGGTCTTCTGATTCTCTGTCCAGAACCAGGAACTGCTAGCACAGAAAGCATTCTGCTTCTCAATCCATTTCAATTTCTCATGCTCAGTCCTTCAACCAACTTCTAACCCCTACTTGTGACACTTCTCCCTCCCACTAGCCCAAAGGCTCCTTTCCTATGGGTTTTGTTTTTTTTTTAAGTTGAGATTTAAGGCCCATTCCCATTGGAGAACCCTTTCTCAGAGGTCCTTATCAACTGCCTAGCAATCACCAAATCTTTACCATTCTATTACATGCTTCTACAGAGGTTGTCAGGTAGGTGACTTTCCCTTTACTAGGAAGGCTCCCTTTTCTCTCCCTAGATTTCTCTCGACCCACATCACTCCCTTATATAAGATCCTTCAAAGTTCTTCCTCTCCTATCCCTATCTGACGGTAGGGTCATACATTTAGAGACTGAAGGAGCCTGATAGATCTGGTTCTCCCCCTTATTTTACAAAGAAAGAGGGGCCCAAAACAGTAGAGTGCCAAGGAAAATTAAAGTTCCTTGAAACCAGAGCCGGTCTCATTTTTTGATTTGCTTGTGTATGTCAGAGCACCTGGCAAACAGCAGGAGCATAATAAATTGCCCGTGAATTGTCTGACTGTCCAAGGTCACATCGGTATTAGGTTGCGGGGGTTAGGATTCGAACCCAGGTCCTCTATACTCCAAACCCAACACCTTCCACCATGTCCCGCCGTCTCCCCAAGCTTTTCTCTCATTGACACCACTTCCTTTGGCCCGCCCTCCCCTCCACTCTCTTCTCAAGATGCACTAGCTCCTAGTGACTTCCTCAGTCGCCCCCCCGCCAGAGCCCGCACCCATCCTGCAGGGACTCCTCAGGCCCTGCGCTTTCGGGGTTCCTTCACTGGTCCCTGGGAACCCTTAAGGGTCCGCCCCCCATGACCTCCTCAGGCCCTTAGTCCTCTTCAGTGACTGTCACCCCTGGCCCAGGTACCTTCCCCCAGGGACCGCTCCTCTGGCTCTCTGTGGGTCCCCCCGAGCCTCTTACCTCCTCTAGCTCCCGCTCGCCGGCGGCGCCTCCAACCTCCACCTCCACCACCGCCGCCATCTTCCCCACTCTCACTTTGCGCCTGCGTCCACCTCCACAGCCCAGCGCCAGCTGCTTCCGCCGATCTGTGTCTCCTAACCAATCAGCGGCAGCGTCTTGGTTAGGGAGGGGCGGGGCCTCGAAGCAGCTCGAAAGAACTGTCAGTGTTTGAGGGAGCGGAGACCTATTCCTCTACTCTGACTACCTCCGTTTCTCCCCGAGAGAACCGTCAAGCTTTGGAAACACTACCGAATCTTACAAATAACGTGAGCGTAGGTCTTGCTGAGAAAAATCTGTCATCTATTTTTCTACAACTCTCCCCGACTTCTCTAGCGCCGGTTATGACTCCGAGTAAAGGCTGCATTTGGGCGACGCTCCCTTAGTACGCTCACCACGCCACTGCCCCTACACCCCCCCCCCCACTGTCCCCACTCCTGGCGCTGAGTACTACAGGTCCCAGCGTGCAATGGGTAATTGTGGGGTGGAAAGTTACCTAGGAGAGGATATTCAGTAGTAGGAAGTCTCACCTTCTTCAGTCTTAGCCTAAGCGAGTAATAAAAGGTGCCAGCACGAGGGCGGAGCTAGGGGGTTGGACCCGGGCGTTGTTTTGGCGGGAACCGAGGCGATGTGGATGAGGATGTGGGTCTCCCTCGGAACGAGTATCTGAGAAGGCAGAAATGTAAAGTGAGACAAGAAAAGGTAGGTTGGAGGTAGCTTGCGAAGGATTCTAAACATCCAACGTAGAAGCTTGCGTTTGATGAAAGAGGCAATAGGGAGCTGTAGCGGTTTATCAAAGAGGGGAGTGCTGGGCAATTGGACCTGAATTGTAGGAAGGTCCCTTTGGCTGCAGAGTGGAGAACCGACCGGAGTGAGGAGGAACCTGGAGCTGGGAGCCCAGATCCTGCAGCAATCCAGGCGGGAGAGCATGAGGTTTTTAGAGTCGAATTTACAAGCATTTATCAAGCGCTGGGGATAAAAAGAAAGGGAGGGGGAGGGGAAAGGGAAGAGGTGATCACTGTTCACTGTCTAATGGAGGAGACAGCTTGCAAACAGCTCTATACAAACAATGTAGCATAAATAGAAAATAATTGACAGAAGCGGGGGGCGGGGCGCTCAAGAATGCCTCTTGTAGAAAGTGGGATTTTGATTGGGACTTGAAGAAAGCCATAGAATGAGGGATTTGACTGAGGAGGGAGAGCATTCCAGGAATGGGGGACAAGTCGAGGAAAAGCCTGAAGCAGAGATCCAGGACTCAGGCAGGGGGGATAGAACTGTGACTCCCAGCCCTCCACTTTTCAGCTTCCTTTTCTGTTCCCTTGTCATCTCCTTTAGATTGCAAGCTCCTTAAGGTCGGGGATGCATACTTTTTCTTACTGGTATCCAGAGTCCTGTTCTGGTACATAATAGGCGCTTAATGTTCTTATTGAATTGAAAGAATGACTCCACTCCCACCACTTTTCAACTTCCTTTTGTGTCTCTTTTTCCCTTCTTTTGGGCAGCTTGGTGCTGGGCCTATTGTCCTAAAGACCTGAATTCAAATTTGGCCTCAGACACAAGCTGTGTGTTTGACCCTGGGCAAGCTGCTTAATTTTGTTTGCCTCAGTTTCCTCATCTGTAAAATGAACTAGGGAAGGAAATGGCAGACCACTCCAGTATCTTTTCCAAGAACCCCCCCCCCAAAATGGGGGCACAAAAAATGGGACATGACTAAATTAAAATAACAACCCTTCCTTAAATTGTAAGTTCCTTAATGCAAATATTGACAACATAGAAATGGGTTTGAATCAAGAACACATGTGACACCCAGTGGAATCACGCCTCGGCTATGGGGGGTGAGGGGGAGGAAAAGAAAATGATCTTTGTCTTTAATGAATAATACTTGGAAATGATCAAATAAAATATTATTTTTAAAAAATTGTAAGTTCCTTGAGAACAGGAACTTAGACTTTTTTCTTACTAGCATCCCCAAGCGCTTAGCACAGTGAGTAGTTGCTTAACATTTACTGAATTAAATTTAAGTCTAAGTAGATAGAAAGGGATAGATCTGAGGATGTAGATCTTGGGAGTCACCTTCCCAGAGATTCTAGTTGAGCTTGAGGAAGCTAATGAAGTCTCAGAGAGAGAAAGAAAAGAGAACCCAAGTCAGAACCTAGAAAACATACAGTTGGGGGCAGGGTAGAATGTTGATAATGATTTACCTGACAGAAAGGAAAGGAACAATGAAAGGTATTTGTTGCAAAAATTCAAAGGAGAGAATATCCAGAAGCAGAAGAATCTACTGGGTGAGGTGGTCCAACAGAGATCAAGAGGTCACTGGTCTTGGAAATTTAGAGGTCATTGGGTGCTTTGGGGAAGGCAGTTTCTGTAGACTGAAGAATTGTTTGCCAAGTTCATTTGGGAAGGGTTGTAGGAGTGGGAGAGGAGGAAGTATCTTCAAGGATTATATATCCTTTTTGAGAAAGGGAAGCAAGATAAAAGATGATAGCCTGAGGGGATGGTAGTGTCTAATGAGATTGTTTTTGTTTTTAATGGATGGGAAGTTTTGTGCCATTTTGTAGACTACAGGGATAGAACCAACCCTTTGGAAGAGATCAAAGATCAGAAGTAGGGATTGATTGTGGGAGCATCAATCCTCCCCTCCCTCACACTTAAACCTATTCTTTAAATCCCTCTGTTCCTCTCCCCACCTGCCAGCCCTGTATGCCCTGACCCATTTCCTATATTCTCCCCCTGCCCCAAGCTACAAATCAACATCTCCTCTCCCCACTGACCTGCTCTATAGCCTTATATCCACTACATTGTATGTTGTTTAGTTGTACCTGACTCTGTGATCCCATTTGTGGAATTTTCTTGGCAAAGATATTATTGGAGTGGTTGGCCATTTCCTTATCCAGGGTCCCCAATTGACAATTGAGGAAACTGAGGCAAACAGGATGAAGTGACATACCCAGGGTCATACAGATAGTTTGAGGCTGAATTTGAACTCTGGTCTTCCTGACTCCAAGCCCAACACTATCCACTGGTCCACCTAGCTGCACTTTCTATTGTCTATCCCCCATATATATAATGACCAGCCCTGCATGCCCTGCCCTATCCACTTTATCCCTTATTGAACATTTTTACAAATCCCTAAATGGCCCTTACATACCTAGTCCTATTCCCTAAGTCCTTACACGTCACAGGACAACCCCTGCATATATACTGGATATCTCTACATATACATTCCCAAGAATCCACTCTACCTATACCCCTTCCAGATCTGCTATATTGTGTGGGTGGATGTGCAGGCACATAGGGCACACAGGCCCCTGTATCCAAGACCTACTATGGATGGCTGACATTGCAGATATAAGCAAACACCTATGGACCCAATATATTGAGGGAGGCCTGAGTAGGAAACTGCCTGGCCTTGGAAGTTCAGAACCATAAATATGTCAGGATCCCAGCAGCAGTAGGTACCAGATAAGAACTTAGAAGCCAAGCAGCCCCCAGAAACATAAAAATGTCGAAGTTCCAAGAATAATATGTAACAGATAAGGACTGGGGGGGAAGAGGGGGGGGGAGAGACATACATGCTGGAGGGTATATAAGTCCCAGCATTCAGGAGGGGAATCGGAACTCTCTTGGCTGAGCTCCCCTAGTGCCCACCAGATCAATAAACGACCCTCTTGCTTAATTGCATTGTCTATTGGTCTTCCCTGGTGGTGGGCGAAAACCCAGACCCTAACAATATATGTTCTCTCTCTCCTGGCTCCTGCCCCTTTCTTGGAGCTCCACAGTCTCCCACCCCTAACAACAATAACAGAAACCCTTCAGAAAGTGAAAGAACCAGACCTTAGGAAACTGAGGGAAGGGAAGTGAGGGGGGGAACTATGTGTGTACTTTTACATGTCCCTTCAAATGTATGTATCCACACAGTAACCCAACATTCAACATCCCTTATATCCACACAGTACTCCCCATTCTCCATTATGTACCCTAGGTCCTTTCCCCACACTTTCCTCCACACTGTACATTCCCTCAAGCACACACTCACAACCCCTAGATTACCCATACCATCCATTATACACAGAAACACTGACTTTCCTTACATACATGCATCACATCCCTCCCCCCATGTCCTCCCTGCATATACCCTTACACACACACACACACACACACACACACACACATGCTCATGATCACGCCACTAATCCTATCTCCAAACCCTCATATTTCCTTGTATGGTCCCCAGATGTCCCCCCTCCCTGTGCATACATTCCCCCACTATCCCTGCTAGTCCAACATGCCACTGGCCTCATTACCAGTATTCCCTTTGGCCACTGAATTTCCTGACCACACACATGCACACACTGTCATCCCTATATGCTCCACCACTTACATAATACTATGTTTTATTGATTATGTGATAGTACTTAATACTTATATTGAATTATACTTAATACTATATTTTCCTTATTCATACTGAACTTTTATGGCCAGCCCTCATGCTCTGCCCCATCCACTTCATCCCTCATCTCACCCCTAACATCACCATATGCCATTCCTTGAACACCTACCTCCTGGACAGGGCCCAAACATGCATATTCCACCTCTCAGGTAGCTCTACCATCAGTGTGCTTTTGGCCAACACTCTTGCTCTCTAAACATTAGAGAAGGAAAGTGACTGAATGGCTAATAAATGACTAGGCTAGGATTTGAACCCACAACTCCTATTTATTTCTATCATACCTTAGAGCTTCTCAGTATATACATGCTATATGAATGGTACAGACTGTAAGTGCTAAGTGCAAAGGAGAGAGAGATCTTTGAGTGGCACAAGCAAAGGCTTCCTGGAAGAGAAAATTTGAAATAGGTTTGAAAAACCATGACTTAATTTAGCTGATAGAAAGTAAGCTAGGGCACATTCCAGGCAGAGGACAAAGGCATAAATGGGGGAAAGCATAGGGTGCTCCCAGAACAGTGAAAAGATAGCCTGGCTGGAGCATATAGGTGTAAGGGTATAAGAAGGGGAACAGTGGAGAATGTGATTGGAAAGGAAGGGGAAGGTAAGCACTCAGAGAAGCTTGAATGTGAGGTCCAGGAGTCTGGATTTTATCCTGTAGGTAATGGGGAGCCATTAATTACTTTTGAACAGGGGAAGAGTGTGCATTAGGGAAAGAATAATCCAGCAGTATGTACAGAATCATAACTCATTGAGATGGGACTTTGAGCTTTAGAAAATTATTTTCCTTACTTTGATCCAGTGAGGAGGCTAGAAACCAAGGTTCAGAGTCCATGATTATCTAAGGAATAGCTCATATTTCTAGGGTTACTGATGATTTGCAAAGTGATTTTCTCATGGTAGTCCTGCTGGGGAGGCAAGAGAATCTTCATTGTCCCCAGTAAAGCTTCAAAGAGCCTTAATACTTGCTCAGTTTGCATACCTATTTCCCCTATAAGGTAGATTGGAGAAAAAGACTACAGACCAAGAGGAAGTTAATATGTTCCTTTATATTTATTCTCCATTTGATTTTTGGTGTGCTTCTTTCCTGGGCAAGATCAGACATTTCCTATAGAACAAAACAGGCCTTTCTTTCCAATGCCATTTCATTGCATCTAACCAGGGTGGGCTGGCTGGTTGTTTACAAATCAACCACTTGACAGATGCTTCTTTCCTAGTAGAGAAACAAACTGTTCCTTTGGACCTGGTTTCTCTCTTTTCTTGCTTTGTCCCACCCCACATCCCTCTCCATTTCTTTCTCCTCAAAATCATCATGTAAGGGGCAGCTAGGTGACTCGGTAGATAGAGAGCCAAGCCTAGAGATAGGAGGTCCTGAATTCAAATTTGGATCTCTCTGTGAGAGAATTAGGTCAAATAGAGGGTTACTAGGTGGCCCAGATCATAGCCAGGCCTATAGATGAGAGGTCCTATGTTCAAATTTTGCCTCTGATATTTCCTAGCTGCCTGACCCTAGGCAAGTCACTTAACCCCCATTGCCTAACCTTTACTACTCTTCTGCCTTGGAACCACTACATAGCATTGATTCTAAGGTGGAAGGTAAGAATTTGGGTTTTGCTTGTTTTTTAATTAAAAAATTATAATCACCTGCCTTTTTCTCCCAGAGTCTAAAGGAATCAAGAAAAAGCCAAGAGAGCCAACTTGGTGGCAGGGTTTTTATATGCACCTGAGAGAAGGGACTTGTGGTTGCCCTCTTTCTCTGACTGTTCCATGCCTCCACATGGCTCCTGTGAAGATCAGCCATGTGGTATCATTCTCCTCTCAGGTAACAGGAAAAATTCAGGCAAGCAGGATGCACCTGGGGAGGGGATGGGGCAGGATAATAAATGCAGCCCTTGGGGACCTCTGAGTCAGAGGGGGAGGTGTCCTTCTATCCTTGGGGAGTCCCAGGCAGAATATGGGCTATGATATGAAAGAAGGGACACAGCCCTCCTCTGGGAAAGCCTCCAGTTTCCTAGGAGACATGGTCCACATCCAAGGGTCTGTTTTCCCAACCCCTCCATTCTTAGGAAGGAGATGCCTGAACAGCCATTTGGTTGCCCTTTATGAAACTCCTCTCCCCAAGAATTGGTGATGGGCTGTATGGTGGGGTTAAAGAAGTGCTAGACATGCATTCAGGAGGTTGGGGGAAATCAGCATCTAACATAATACAATATAGTACAATACAATACAATACAAGTAGCCTCAAGAAAGCCACTCTGAGGCTCAGCCTCCTTAGCTATAAAATAGGAATAGCAATACTCAGATTACCTACCTCACAGATTGATTGTGAGGAAAGCACTTTATAAACCTTTACATAATCCATAAGTGAGAATTATTATGATTTTTAATTATAAGGCAATTTTTGGGGGTCATATTAGTGTGAAGTGTGTTATATTAAGTGGATAGAGAGCTGACCTCAGAGTCAGGAAGACCTGGGTACAAGTCCACCTGACACATACTAGTTGTGTGATGGTTGGAGAGTTACCTAACCTCTCAGTGTCCCCCATAACTTTCTAAGACTATAAATTACAAAGCCAGGTATTGATCTTCAGTGGTAGAGAATGTTTCTCATGGGGACCACTGCACTGAGGAAATTAGAGGTCCAGTCAAAAAATGATCAGAGCTGGACTTTGGGGGGTCAGAGATGGCAATAGTGACCCTGAGTTGCCCCCAGGGAGTGGCAAAGCAGAGCCCTCATGGGAGCTCCACTCTTAGATGGCATTGTTTCTATCCTTTCTTCCATTATCACCTATTCAGCCGCTCCTTCTTAACTAGTCCTCCTGGGTACAGTCAAGGAAATTAACCTCACTAGCTTTCCTTGGGATAAAAACTTGGACTTTATTGTCAAGAGCATCATCCCCCCCCCCCACTCCTAGGAACTCCTTTCCCTCTGGCTCAGCAAGGCCTCCCCTTGTTGACCTCCCTTCTTTTGGTGCCCTCTGGCCCAGGACTCTAGGTACCCCGTGGAAAACCTCCTGGACCTAAATGAACCAATAAGGCCTTGGCTCAGCTCCCCTCGAGACCACAGTGGGCAGCTCAGGGTGGAACTGCAACTAGAACGTGCTGTGCCCATCAGTTACATTGACGTGGGTAAGGAAATGCAGCCAGGACCTGGTGGCATAGAGCAGGGGAGGGGGATGTGGAGGGCAGTAAAATCTACTTTGTTCCCCTTCCAAGGAGGATTTGGTGGTTCTCAAAACTGCTTGGTCTCCTAACCCTTTATACTCTTCAAAATTACTGAGGATGCCTTGTAGAGTTTTCATGTATTTGGGTTACATTTATCAGTATTTGCCACATGAGAAATTATAACATCTGAGTATTATTAGGAAAACAGTTTTGACCTTGCAGGCACCTTGAAAAGGTCTCAGAGACTTCTAGAAGTCCCAAGACCATTTGATTGTAAATTCTGAACAGCTGCCATGGGTAGAGTCATTTCACAGTCAGAGAAACATAGATGAAGAAAACCAGGTCTGATGTGGAAGCCAGAGTCCTCATCCTCCCGAATCCCTCAGGGACCTTGTGGTTTGAGGGGAGAATATCTGTTTCAGGGAAGCTCCTAGTCTGAGAAGGGAGAATAGAGACTTGATTTCTGCCCTCAGGAATTTCCCCTTCCCCAATCTGATCTAAGAGATGGGTGATGGGTACTAAAAAACAATTGCCAGCTATGCCTGACTATAGCCACGAGCTGCTGAAGGGAATGGGAGAACAGAGGCTTCTTAAAAGAGGGGGCTGTGAAGGCTATAATAGGAAATGCTTGAAATGAAAGGGCTTGTCAAGGAACCAGCAAAGGGGCAGCTAGATAGCACAGAGAAAGAGTGCCAGGCCTGGAGTCTAGATGACTTGGGTTCAAATCTGGCCTCAGACACTTCTAGCTATGTGACCCTGGACAAGTTATTTAACCCTCATTGCCTGGCCCTTACTGCTGTTCTGCCTTGGGACCAATACTCAGTATTGACTCTAAGGCAGAAGGTAAAGATTTTTTTTTTTTTAAAAGAATTAGCAGAGACTTCTTTCTGGGCAAAGGGGGATGGCTTAGATGGTATTGAACCAACCAGTAGTCACTAGGCAGAGCCAAGATTTAGCCCTATCTGCTAAGCAGTTGACTTCTAGAAGGAAGAGAGGACTCTTAGCAAGAGTGAATTGGCAGTGTATATTCAAGTTTCCTCCCCCAGCCAATTGTTAGCTTGTGGAAGAAAGTGCTCACGTCTCCCCTGCCCCTTTTGTCCCCAGGGAACTGCGGTTGCGCCTTCTTGCAAGTGGATGTAGGACGCTCCTCCTGGACCCCAGGCAGGCCTTTTCTGACCTTGCTTCCCATGGCCACATTGATGTCACCGGCTGACTCCAAGATGGGGAAGAACCGATCAGGGGTTCGCATGTTTAAAGATGGTAAAGAGAGAGGGGAGAGCATGGGGTGTGTGAGAGTACTGAGTCATTTAGCAGGAAGGACTATGCACTCTGTGGGGATGTATATGGGGTCTGTGGGTACAGATTTGTTGGGGCAGGGTACATAGTGTGCATTTCAAAGAGGTTGTGGGATAGGATTTGGGATGCATAGCAAGAGTTTTATCTCTTGGGCACCAGACGGGGGAGATAGCATGTTCTTTGTGTAAGGGGTACAATCATGTGAATGTAAAGAATGGTAACATTGGATCTGTGTGAAATAAAGGGTTTAATATTAGATGTATCAGGGGCAGTATTGGGTATGTGAAAGGTCATGGATGTGCCAGGTGTTGGGTCTGTGTATTGGGGTGATTGATATCTGTCATGTTGATCTCTGTGTACAGGGGATCATACCGACTGTGTCTGTATGTGCCCAGTGGCCATGATGGACCACGTTGTGGAAGGGAGATGTATAAAGATGTAGGTGGTTCAGTGGATTAAGAGCCAGGCCTAGAGATGAGAGATCCTGGGTTCATTCAAATATGGCTTCATACACTTCCTGGGCAAGTCACTTAACCCCCATTGCCTAGCCTTTACTGCTCTTCTACCTTGGAATCAACACACCATAGTGATTCTAAGATGGAAGGTGAGGGTTTAAAAAAAAAATATATGAAGTGGGTTGTGTGTGGCAGGAGAGGGCAGAGAGATGCAAGGTCAGCTTCTTACACTCCAAGACTGTTTCAGTTTGGTCCTAGCATTTGGTTCATAGTAGGCACTTCACAATGTGAACCTTAAAAAATTCTCAGACCCTACTTCATAAGGTTTGGTTAAGACCATTCCCCACTTTAAACAATGAAGGAACTTAGATCAGGAATGTGAAGACCTCTACTCCACCCCTACTTAAGCCTGCTTTAGGGGAAGAAACTCCTTGTTGAACAATGAAAAATACTTAAATCCATACTTATAGTAAGGCAAAAGTTGTAAGCTGTGCCTATTTTTAGATCTAATACAAAAGGGTGCCAAGTACCTATAAAGGTCTGGCAACTTGTGAATTTACAAGGAGCAAAGAGGTGAGAACTTACTCAGAGATTTTTTCAGGTGTGAACTTAATCAAAGTTTTAAAGTCTACTCAGGTGTGAATTAAGAATGGTTTGTCCTTTGGAAAACATCTACTGTGATTGGTAGATGTGAGAACTTAGAGGAGGTGACATAGGAGAAAATTCCCTTTAAATAGGAGCTCAGATAGAGCTGGGGATCATTCAGCTGGGAAACAGCTGAAGGGATTCAGCTGGTGGAGTCAGCTGAGATGGAGCTGGCCTGGTGTCTCTCTGAACACTAGAATCTTGCTTGGGACAAATCTTGTGGTGAGTGGATAAAAAACTGACTGATCTCTCTCTTAAGGCTGGCCTAAGCTGGTCTAGTCCTTTTCCTATTATTTTCTCTTACTCTCTCTCATTTATTCCTTAATTTTGTATTAATTAAAATCTCTATAAAACCCAGCTGACTTGGGTATATTTCATATTTGGGAATTTTTCCCTGGCGACCACCTTATATTTGATTTAAAACAAGATACTGAGGGGGCAGCTGGGTAGCTCAGTGGATTGAGAGCCAGGCCTAGAGATGGGAAGTCCTAGGTTCAAATCTGGCTCAGACTCTTCCCAGTTGTGTGACCCTGGGCAAGTCACTTGACCCCCATTGCCTAGCCCTTACCACTCTTCTGTCTTGGAGCCAATATACAGTATTGACTCCAAGACGGAAGGTAAGGGTTTAAAAAACAAACAAACAAACAAACAAACAAAATAATGTCTTGAAACCATATTTTCTGCGGTCACAATTTAAGCCAAACACTCTTTTAACTGCCACAGTTTATAACTCCCACTATTTTAATTATTACAACAAATACTTATTAATTGATTGGTATGGGTAATTGTAAACTGGAGAAGGACCTGCCATTGAAGGGTGCCTACTGTCATTTATAAGTAGCTTAGGAGGGAGGTGGTGAAGGGTTTGCAATGTCTGTTGCAGGCTGTCTATGAGCTAGGCCTTCAGCTCCTCTTAGTCCCAGATTGAACTTTTGCCTTAGCAGACAAAAGTGACCCTGGGGTACTGAGAAGGTGGCTGCTGCCACAGGGGGCAGGAGGTGGGCCTGGTGGGGCATGGATGGGAATGAAGCTAGGAAGGGAGGTGAGGCCCTGTCTTCCTTGTGGTTACAGAAGAGCAAGGCTCAGCAGTGCCTGGCCAAACCCTTAGCACTAATACCTGAGTGAGAAAAAGAGCAGCCAGGCGCTTCTTTCCTGTCTCCTCTCTCCTTTCTCCTTCTGCTTATTTTCTTCTTCCTCTTCTTTCCTCTGGTTATATTTCCTTCCTTTATGTCTTATTCTCTTTCTGCTCCCTCCGAGATCCTCATTTCTTTTCATGCCACCTTCTTTCTGTTCTCTCTTGTGTCTCCCACCTCCTCCCTTAACTTATCTGTCTTCCCTTTCTTTCTCTTATCTTCCTCTTCCTGCCATTTACTTCCTCCCCTGCCTTCTCATCCTCTCCTCCCTCATTTTCATTCCTCTGACCTCATTCATTCCTTCTTGCAATTCTTCAGGGGATTTTCTGGCCTCCACAGCAAGCGAGAGCTGGGATAGGCTTCGAGTGACTTGCAACCAGCCCTTCAACCGTCAGCAGCCCTTTGGCCTCGCGTTCCTTCGTGTACGTTCTCAGCTGGAGCCAAGAGAGGAGCCTGAGAGTTCTCAAGTCCCTGACCAAAGCCAGGTGTGTCCAAAGTTAAAGGAGCCCCCTGGGAACAACGCACGTGCTTCCCCACTTCCTGTGCCAGTTTTGGGAGGCTGGGAACTGATTCGAAATCAGGATGAGGAGAGGCAGAACTACACACATAAACATGCATATTAGTAGTATATGTTGTGTACAAGTCTATACAAAATTAGAGGCAATCATCACACTTTTATCAAATTTGTGCCTACTTTATGTTAAGAACTTAATTCCTCACATTTATATAATGCCTTGAAGCTTGTACAAAAAAAAGATATGTAATTAAAGTATTCTTCCTGGGAGGAAGTAGCTTCTAATGCTATACCCATTTTCCAGAATAGGGAATCAAGTGTATTATAGGTAAAATATTTTACCATGTTCACACATCTGGTAGTTGTCTAAGGAGGAATTTAAACCCAGATCTCTTAATTCCAAGTTCAACACTGTTTCTTCTGTACTATGATACAAACACTTTTTTTTTAATGTCTTTTCATTATGACTAAACTTTATATTTCTCATAGATTCTTTTTTATTTTTTTTAATTTTTATCTTCTGTCTTAGAATCAATACTAAATATGAGTTCAAAGATAGAAAAATGGCAAAGACTAGGCAATGGGGGTTAAGTGACTTGCCCAAGGTCATACAGCTAAGAAGTGTCTGATATCTAATTTAAACCTGGGCCCTTCTATCTTGAGGCCCAGCTGTCTATCTATTGAACCACCTAGCTCCCCTTGCCCGTAGATTCTTAACACAAGGCATAATGTACATTGGTTAATCATAAATGCTCCATGAAGAAGCTAAGTGACTCAGTGAATTGAGAGCCAGGCCTAGAAATGAGCAGTCTTAGATTGAAATAAGACCTCAGATACTTCCTAGCTGTGTGACCCTGGACAAGTCACTTAACATGTCACTTAACCCCCATTGCCTAGTTTTTATTGCTCTTCTGTCTTGGGACCAATACATGGTATTGATTTTAAGATAAAAGGTAAGAGTTTAAGAAAATAAAATAAGTCATCCATAAGCACAAATACACAGGCAAAAAATTATATTGTGCAATTTTAGTAAAAACTAAAAATTAGTTTGATAGCAATTAGATTTAGAGCAACTATATACCATGATGAGTCCCAAATAAATGCATGACCTAAATGTAAAAGTCACATCATTAAAAAAAATAATTAGAGTGAGGCAACTGGATAGCTCAGTGGGTTGAGATCCAGGCCTAGAGATGGGAGGTCCTTGGTTCAAATCTGACCTCAGGCACTTCCTAACTGTGTGACTCTGCACAAGTCACTTAAATACCATTGCCTAATCCTTACCGGGGTGTATGGGGTGCTCAGGGAGGGGTAGTATCTCTGATATGGAGGGCTTGTCGTGCCCTCCTAGGGCAGCTCTCCAGCCTCTGACCCCCACCTGACACCCAGCTCTCACTTGTGGCTCCCAGTAGCTGCTGGCATGTGGCAGCGGCCACACCCCGGGCAACAGCTTCAACAGGCCGGCTAAACCTTGTGAGGGTAGCCATCAGGTCATCGACCCCTGGTGAACCAGGGCTTTGCTCACCCAGCATGTGAAGACTGCTTCGGCGGAACAGGCGGAAGAAACCAATAAGAAGGTTCAATGGCTGAGATGGCAATGCAGCGAAGCACTGTGGAGTGCTTAGGGTGTGTTGGAGCACAAAAAACAACAAGGCCATCCAATGCAGCTGAGGAAGTCTCCAGGTGTAACGACTTTTCGTGCCACTGGACCCAGGCTTCCAACGCCGAGAGAGTGGGACTGTCTCTGTGCATCAACTTTTCCACTTAAATCTCCTTCACGCACAAGTATCTTTGTGCACACTCATCTATCCTAATCCCGTCCACCCTCTTCAAGACCTGCGGCGATGGGGGAGTGGCAATGCAACAGGTGGAGGTGACCACTGGCAGTTGTAGTCACGATCCTGAACGTAGGCGGCCCACAGACCAGTGGTCTCTCGGCCCTGTAGGGCAGCAGGGACGTTCGGCAGCATCCTGGGTGACTGAGCAGCCCTCTCTAGTATAGCACTGCTCACCCTAATCAAGGGAGGGGACTAGAAAAGGTGTCCCAAACATTACCTGCCCTATAAACACCCGGTCAGCACACTGTGGCTGGTGGGTCATCCCTTTAAGCAATCAAAATCAAAGAAAAAATACAAAGAAACTCCTACTAGGAGCATGGAACATCAGAACATTACTTGATAGAGAGAATACCCCAAGACTTGAGAGAAGAACAGCTCTAATCGGTAAAGAACTGGCACGATATAACATCAACATCGCAGCCTTAAGCGAAACACGCTTACTAGAAGAAGGATCACTCAGCGAACCCACCACTGGATACACCTTCTTCTGGAAAGGTAGAGCCTCAAATGAAGACAGAATCCACAGTGTTGGCCTGGCTATCAAGACCAGTTTGCTCAAACAGCTGCCAGACTTGCCTGTGGGCATCAGCGAGAGGCTCATGAAGATCAGTTTGCCTCTCAGCAAAGACCCGTATGCCACAATCATCAGCGCATATGCCTCAACACTGACCAGCACAGAGGAGACCATCAAGCAGTTCTACTCTGACCTGAGTGCCGTCCTGCACTCAGTGCCCACAAATGACAAGCTGGTACTACTGGGAGACTTCAACGCCCATGTTGGCCAGGACCATGAAAGATGGAAAGGAGTGCTCAGCAAACATGGCATGGGCAAAATGAACAACAATGGCCTACTGCTACTCAGCAAATGCTCAGAGTTCGAACTCACCATCACGAACACTGTGTTCAGAATGGCGAACAAATATAAAACAATGTGGATGCACCCACGATCAAAACAGTGGCATCTCATTGACTACATCATTGTACGCCAGCGAGACATCCAGGATGTAAAGATCACCAGAGACATGAGAGGAGCTGAATGCTGGACAGACCATCGATTGGTTAGAGCAACTCTTCAAATGCGCATTGAGCCTTGCCATTCAAAACGCGCCTAGACAGTTCGCGTATTTTACAATGTGAGTTGTCTTAGAGATCCATCATATTTGCAAACATTCCAGTCCTGCCTGGACGACAAGCTGTCTGCCAAGGGACCACTCACTGGAAGCTCAACCGAGAAATAGAACCAGTTCAGAGACGCAGTGAAGGAAACATCAAAGGCAGTCCTAGGCCCCAAACAATGCAACCAACAGGACTGGTTTGACGAGAACAACACTGCTATTGAAGACCTCTTGAGCAAAAAGAACAAAGCTTTTATGGAGTGGCAAAATAACCCAAACTCTGCTCCTAAAAAGGACAGATTCAAATCTCTCCAAGCCACAGCGCAGCGTGAGATCAGGAAGATGCAAGACCGATGGTGGGGGAAAAAAAGACAGAAGAAATCCAGCGTTTTGCTGATACGAAAAACTACAAACAATTTTTCAGTGCCCTCAAGACTGTCTATGGGCCATCAAAACCCACCACCACTCCCTTGCTATCCTCTGACGGTGACACTCTCATAAAAGATAAAAAAGGCATCAGCAACAGGTGGAAAAAACACTTCAGTCAGCTTCTCAACCGACCCTCTTCAGTCGACCAAAGCACCCTTGACCAGATCCCCCAAAACCGCACCATTGAACAACTTGATGTCCCTTCTTCAATAGAGGAAGTCCAAAAAGCCATTAAACAAATGAGTGCAGGCAAGGTACCCGGTAAAGATGGGATCCCAACCGAGGTGTACAAGGGCTTAAATGGAAAGGTGCTCCAGGCATTCCACATAGTGCTGACCAACATATGGGAAGAGGAAGACATGCCCCCAGAACTCAGAGATGCCTCCATCGTAGCCCTCTACAAGAACAAAGGCACACAAACAGCCTGTGACAACTACAGAGGCATCTCACTACTCTCCACTGCTGGAAAGATCCTCGCCTGTGTTATACTCAACAGACTCCTGTCATCTGTTTCAGAGCAGAACCTGCCTGAATCACAATGTGGCTTCCGACCAGATCGCAGCACCATCAACATGGTCTTCACGGTGAGGCAAATGCAGGAAAAATGCCTTGAGCAGAACCTGAGTCTCTGCATTGTCTTCATAGACCTGACAAAGGTGTTCGACACAATGAACAGGGACACATTGTGGGTGATCCTCAGCAAGTTCGGTTGCCCAGCAAAATTCGTCAAACTGATCCAGCTCTTTCATGTTGACATGACAGGGGAAGTCCTATCTGGTGGAAAGACTTCTGATCGCTTCAACATCTCCAGTGGCGTGAAACAAGGCTGTGTCCTCGCTCCGGTACTTTTCAACCTATACTTCACCCAAGTATTACGACATGCTGTGATGGATCTAGACCTGGGCGTCTACATCAAATACCGACTGGATGGCTCACTATTGACCTTCACCACCTTACTGCAAAAACAAAGACAACAGAGAGACTCATCCTGGAAGCTCTCTTTGCAGATGACTGTGCTCTCATGGCCCACCAAGAAAATCATCTCCAAACCATTGTGGACAGGTTCTCCACCGCAACAAAACTGTTTGGCCTGACTATCAGCCTCAGCAAAGCACAGGTGCTGTTCCAACCTGCACCAGGGAGGCCAACTAACCAGCCATGCATTACAATCGATGACACACAGCTTTCTAACGTCAACACTTTCAAGTACCTGGGCAGCACCATCGCCAACGATGGGTCCCTAGACCATGAGATCAATGCCAGGATCCAAAAGGCCAGCCAGGCACTCGGGCGGCTGTGCTGCAAAGTCCTCCAACACAGCGGTGTAAGCACTGCGATGAAGCTTAAAGCGTATAAAGCAGTGGTCCTCAGCTCTCTCCTGTACGGTTGCAAGACATGGACACTGTACCGGAAGCACATGAAGCAGTTGGAGCAATTCCACCAATGCTCCCTCCAGTCAATCATGAGGATCCGATGGCAGGTCCGAATCACCAACCAAGAAGTCCTCGACAGAGCCAACTCCACCAGCATCGAAGTCATGGTCCTCAAAACCCAGCTATGATTGTCCGGACACGTCATCCGCATGGACCCACAGCAAATACCAAGACAGGTATTCTATGGTGAACTGTCAACTGGACTCAGGAAACAAGGTTGACCAAAGAAAAGATTCAAGGATCAGCTAAAGTCAAACTTGAAGTAGGCTGGTATTACACCAAAGCAACTAGAACTCGCTGCCTCTGTCAGAAGCAGCTGGCGAACCCATATTAACCATGCCGCCGCCACCTTTGAAGATGAACGACGTCGACGTCTTGCCGCTGTGTGTGAACGCCAACACCAGGCCACAACCGCACGTCCCATGCCCCATGTACCACAAACTTTGGGCCTCAGTCTTTGGACTTCAAAGCCACATGAGGGTACATCAATAGATGATAATGCACAAAGACAATAGTCATTCTCGGTCACTGAGAGACTACCACTAATCCTTACTGCTCTTCTGCCTTATAACCAATACACAATATTGACTCTAAGACAGAAGGTAAGGGTTTATTTAAAAAAACAACAATTGGAAGAGAATGAAATAAAGCAATGGCTAGGGAATAATTCTTAACAAAGGGTCGAAGTGATCATAGACAATAAAAGCATCAACTTTAATTTCATTAATTTAAGGAACTGGAGTTAAGAGAAGTAGTTGAGAAAAAATATTTGTAGCAAATATCTCTGATTAAATAAGAAAATTGTAAATTATTAAAATAACTGGTTTCATCTTAAACTCATCAGATTAACCAAGATAACCAATACTGGAGTGCCTGTGGAAAGAGACGCACACTAATGCACTGTTAGTGGAACTATGATTTGGTCCAGCTGTTCAAAATAATTGGGAATTATTTCATCACTTTCTGTAATAGCAAATAACTAGACAGAAAGTGGGTACCCAATGATTGGAGAATGGCTAAGTGAATTAATGGAGTATGAATATAATGTAATGTCACTGTATTACAAGAAATGATGACATGGAAGACCCATAGAAACTTGGAAAGACTTGTGAACTGATGTGGAATGAAGTTAGCAGAAGCAGGAGTGCATTAGTGTAAAAGAAAGCAGTGGTGAAGCACCTGACTTTAGAACCCTCCGGCAACCTGCCTCCTCACCCTAACCCTCATGGAGCTCATATTTTCAGGCATAGCTAATGGGCCAATTTGTTTTGCTTGACTACTTTGGCATGGGAGAAGATTTAGGAGGGGAGAACAGGATCACTGTGAAATGATGACATGTAAAAAGACTTGTTTTCAGGCAAGGTGACGACTGCTAGGCTGGGTTTTAAAGGAAGGAAAAGATTTCAGTCGGCAGAAATGAGTAGGTTCTAGTCCAGGCTCATAAAAATAATATAGCAATCTTAAGTTGGCTATAAATGTAGATGCTTATAAATGCAATCACAGATTCGGATGAAAAGATACTTCCAAAATCAGGAGAGGACTGGTGAGCTGAGGTTTTGCCAGTGGGGCCCCCTGGTGGTAATCATGTGTATTTCATGTTTCAATTTCATTCAAGGTGGAGCCCTCTGGCCGAGAATCTCAAGCCTGCCCTTGGCTTGACAGCCCTGCCATCAGGAGGACATTCTTCCCAGATCCACAGCCGTATGTAGCTCCAGGGGAAAGGGCGAATGCACTGAGGAAAGATTCCTACACTGTGATGTCTCCAGTGGAGTTTGCTATTCCTGGGAGTCTCTTACCCTTTATTTCATTAGAGAAAGAGAGGTCTTAGCTTCTAAATTGTCCTGAGGAAAGGTATCTGAAGAGCAGGCCTGGGGCCTGTTCCCATTCCTTTTTCCCCTTCTCTAACCTCCTGCGTTCCTCCTAACCCTAAAGTTGACCTAGTCCTTTTTCCTAACAGTGATGAGGGAGATGAGGGCCTTGCTTGGGATCTGTACTGTGGGGCAGGCTTTTTTGCTGCCACCTCACCCTCCTGATACCCTAACATCTCTGTAGAAGGACAGACCCATCCCAGATCCAGTCCTTCCCTGTTCTCAGTCTGATAGAGGCCCTCAAAAGTACTATTTCATCTAATGAAAATGCCTGGTCCCATCCTTTCATGGTCCCTCAATTTGACATAGATGTAAACTATTGCCTGCTCCCCCATCTGAAATAGACTCAACTTTCATCAGTCTGACACAGATATCTCTTTTTTTTTTTAACCCTTACCTTTTGTCTTGGAGTCAATACTGTGTATTGGCTCCAAGGCAGAAGAGTGGTAAGGGCTAGGCAATGGGGGTCAAGTGACTTGCCCAGTGTCACACAGCTGGGAAGTGGCTGAAGCCAGATTTGAACCTAGGACTGACACAGATATCTTACATACAGAGACAGAAGGGACTTCAGGGCTCATCTGGGCCAAACGCATTTTACAAATGAGAAAACAGGCCCAAGAAGGTGTTTTTTTTTTCCCCCAAGGTCATACAAGTAGTAATTATCACAGTAGCTGATTCTTGACCATTTTGCTATGTGTTTGATATTGGTGACATTCCATGCCAGGATCTGTGTGTCTGTACCAGAGAGAGAATTCTTGGGAGGGAAATCTGCATGGTTACCCTCCAAAGCCCCTTGGGAGGGGAAGGCCCAGAACTTAGACTAGAAGCTTCTAAAAACAGATCAGATTATTTACTCTGCCTGGTGTTTTTCCCAGTCCAGTGAACAATATGTAGTTCTGGTAACCATAGAAAGGGCATTTGGTCTTATGCTTATAACTGAGCGCACTGTCAGGTTCTGTCTCTGTCCATTCAGGAGCATGGAGCAGGTGACTGAGCTCAGGGGCCGCCTACAGCAATTACAGCCTGGGGCTTTAGGACGATCAGCTCACATGGTGCTTTCTGCTGCCAGCCGGGCCCTTCCATCTACCTCAAAGAGCCGTGGATGCCGCCAAAGAGAAGCATCCCCCAACCCTACAGCCAGCTCAGGTTAGACTACTCTTTGAATATTGTACCCTTGGTTCCCAACCCCCTACTCCTCTTGGCATTTGTTGTCTTTATACAACACATGTGTCTTCCTGCTCCCCAATGCCTAGGGCAGGCCTGTAAACAAGGCTTCAGGTGGAAAAAATAAAGACTAGGAAGTGGAATGGTCTATGTTTGTTTTCACTGAATAAAGGATAAAAAGAAATGAATTAATATTCCTCAGGAAGAAATGAGGCAAGGAAATCATTTATGCTTTTTTTTTCAAATGAAAAGGAACAATTTATAATTTTGGAGGGAGAAATAAGGAAAGGGATGTTATTAGATGCATGCTTCATGCCCCTATAGCCTCACTGAGTACCCTGTGTTCACCCCATGATCTTATTGTGGGTGTTTGTGGTGTCCTGCCTCCCATCCAATCCCCCTTAGGAAAATAATACTAATGGTGAGTGAGCCGTTGAGTACCCTTGGCCTTGAGTAATAACAAATGTCTTTTTAGAGCAGTTTATAGTTTGTTTCTATAGCATATATAGTCCTGCCTGTTCCTCACAATAACCCAATCAGTTAGATACTCTAGGTATAATTATTAGCTCAATTTTACAGATGAGGAAAAGGAACCTAGGTGGCACCGTGGATAAAGTACTGAACTTGAAGCCAAGAAAGACTCTGAATTTAAATTTGTCCTCAGACATTTACTAGTTGTGTGATCCTGGGCAAGTCACTTAACCTTCTTTGTCTCAGTTTCCTCATCTAAAGGATGTCTAGCTTCTTTTACTGTAGCTCTGAGCTCACAAAACAATCCCCTATATACTGAGCAGAGGCTTTACTTTCTTTATCTGTAAAAAGGAATTAATAAAAGATTTGGTTGTAGAAATCAGATCACATCCATTAAATCATTTGATCTTTCTAGGGAGGTGGGGCAGGTCTTATTATTCCCACTTTACAGATGACAAAACTAAGGTTCCCCAAAGCCAAATAATTTTCTCAAGAAGTGGAATATCTGGGGGCAGCTGGTTAGCTCAGTGGATTGAGAGCCAGGCCTAGAGATGGGAGGTCCTAGGTTAAAATCTGGCCTCAGACACTTCCCAGCTGTGTGACCCTGGGCAAGTCACTTGACCCCCATTGTCTAGCCCTTACCACTCTTCTGCCTTGGAACCAATACACAGTATTGACTCCAAGACAGAAGGTAAGGGTTTAAAAAAAAAAAAAGAAGTGCCATATCTGGAATTTGAACACAGAGCTTCCTTCTAGGTTAGTATTCTTTCCACTGTAATTCACTGCCTCCCTAAAGCAATTTGTCAAAAAATGGCCCAAAATGGAATGGAGTGCCTCCAGAGAGTGAGTTTCCAATCACTTGTTAATACTAGTTAGAATTGGGGTGGCATTGAAAAGAACTATTATATAGATGGCATTCCCTCTTTAGGGAAGGTTGTACTGTATTTTTGGAACAGATCTATGATTTCATTGATTGTCCTAGATCCAGTTTGAAGACCTATGATTGTATAAAGAGGACTCTGATGTACTAGTATCCATCTCTGAGAGCCTATGATTCTAAACGTAAATGTTATACAGATATGGGATGTTGTCATTAGTGATGATGATGATGATGGTGACTATAATCTTGGGCTGACAGATGTCCCTGAGGCCAAGGATCAGGGGTCATGGGAGCAGAACTCAAAGAATGAATCAAGTAGGACAAAGAGACAGAAACTACAAAACACAAGAAGAAGGTAACTGAGAAACCCCAAAGCACTTCCCTCAGCTATCTCAACACTGCCCTCCTCAGCCACCAACTTGTCCTCTTCCAAAGTCATTTCCCTGCCTACATGACCCTCTCCCTAATGTCCTTCCAATGACCGTTTGCTTAGAGACAGGCATATCTTGGGGTCTCTGGGCTACCAGCCACTGCTGCGATTGCTGAGGTGAATGGGCAACAACAGCATCCAAGCAGCTAGGGCAGTTCCTATTCTTTTGCTTCTGGAAGCCTCAGGTCAGTGGAGGGCTGTATAGCCCTGCCCAGCCAGTGAAATCTCTAGCAAACCCCTGAGGGATGTTTCCACAGAGCAGCAGATGATCAGCACATACCTACTGACAACTCTAGTATTGCCAAAGTGTGCCCAATTAAAGGGCCTTTCTATGGAAGGTGGGAAACTGCCTGGAGGAGGCAGATTTATAGAAAGACTTTGGCCATGAATGGATGGTGAGTCTTGAGAGCAGCTATTATCCCATCAGAGCTTTGGCTGTCCCATTGCAGTCTTTGCAGCTAGTAATGCTGCCACCCTGCGTTGTTTTGTCCTATAGGTCTCCAGCCTCCTTGCGTCCACGGCAACACAGGAAGGTGAAGCCAGCACGACAGCCCCCCCAGCCACAGACCAGTAGTGACCATGGTCAGGAGAGTGGCCAGTGCCCCATCTGTGCAGGTGAGGGAAGCATCACAATAACACTGCCACTTCCTCTTACACAGAGGAACTCTGTACTGTCCCAGGCCAGAATCACACAGCCAACCTGGCTGACTCACTGTTGCCATGGCTCTCTTGGAGTTTGGTGAAACAGTGATGGTCTGGTTCCTCTTTTCCTTCTTCTTCCTCCCTCCCACTCCTCCCCTCTACTTCTCACCCCCACCCTGTCTTGTCTCCCCCTTATTGGGTTCTCCATTAGCCTAATCCAGTTATGACAGTGTAGGAGAGGGATCCTAGAAGGGTCATTATTGTTGGATAAATTAATTAAAATGCATTTTTATTTTTTACAAGTGTTTTCAAGTACCTTCTATGTGTCATACTGTGCTCGACATTAGAGATACAAATGTGAAAGTGTTGGGGGGTAATAGATGGTTGGGAGGACATGTGACTCTTCTTCTAAAGTCCAGCCACCATTTCTGTGTTCCATAATGGAGCAATGATGTTGAAGTCCAAAGACCTGAGTCCAAATCCTAACTCTGAATTTCTTAGCCATGAGAGTGACTAAATGTCTTCCACTCTTGGAGCCCCATTTCTCATCTTTAAGATGGCACCAATAGCTGCACTATTCTTTCACAGGGTGGATATGCGAAACACATTTAGTAAACCTCAAAGCACTAAAGAAATAGTTTGGATTTGTTTTTTCATTTATTCAACAACCATTTTTTACATATCTACTGTTTACAAGGAACTGCATAGAGAACTGGAGGGATACAAAGATAGTGGGCAAAACTGCCTTCAAGAAGCTTTCCATTTAGTAAAGGAAGCTCACACATGGGCCCATAGAAAGGTAACATAGTAAGTGAATGAGAAGTGGAGAGACTGCTTAGAAGCCTGACTAGGAGGAAGAAGAGGAGGATGAGAAGTCACTTCGCATTGTGTCTCCCATGTTAGAAACTGAGGTTTCTTAGACTTGCATCATTTCCTCATCTCACAGGTCCAGTCAGTTACCAAGTATGCTGATGGTACCTTCAGTGCATACCTTCTCTCTCTCTTTTCTCTTTAGCCATCCTAATGCAGATCTTCACTTCCCTCTCTCTAGACTATTGTCACAACCTCCCAGCGTGTCTCCCCACCTCCACCGTCCCTATGTCCAGTCATATTTCCTTAGGATATACCATGTCATTCCTCTGCTTCGAAGTCTTTCATGGTTCCCTGTGGCTTACGGAATAAAGGCCATCTGGCATTTGGACCCTCCATCCTCGCCTCTAAAGCCTCATGTCAGATTATTCTTCCCTTTGCACCCCCCAGACTGGACTTACTCTGGGTCCTGTCTCCAGGTCTTTGTCAACACTTCCTCAAGTCTAGGTTGCCCATGCAGCAGAGGCGTACAGAGTTAATTGAAATCCAATTGGTATGACTATTTAAAACATAATTTAGATAGGTTGGAAGTAGGGTGGACAGAATAGCATTTGCATATTTTAAATTTTTACTCATGTGAGGAGATCTAGGACCTAGAGGGGTGGCACCAGGTGAAGAGTATATCTCAGCAGAGACAGAAACAGAAGCAATCTTGTTATAAGAGTATTCTAGGTTGACTTGGCTTGAAAGAGAAAATTAGATGGGCAGCTAGGTGGCTCGGTAGATAAAGAGAGTTAAGCCTGGAGACAGGAAATCCTGGGTTCAAATTTGGCGTCAGACATTTCCTACTATCTGACCATGGGCAAGTCACTTAACTCCAATTGCCTAGTCATTACCACTCTTCTCCCTTGAAACTGATACCTAGTATCAATTCTAGAACAGAAAATAAAGGTTATTAAGAGAGAATGGATAGTTTAAGAGACAGATCACACGTCCTGCATGGAGGCAGGATAGAACTAAGACAGGGGGCTTCGATCATCAGTAAATCAGTTGGAACACTTTGTCGAAAGCAGAGTAGCTCAGGATTTCTTTACTTAATGGATTCTCACCAGCATGGAAGAAGTAGCTGCTGAGGTGGAAGTCATTGGCATCTTGGCAAGAAATGACCACTCCATTTTAAGTTTGGGATAGAAGAGAAGAAAACTAGGCAGAGTCTAATAGACACCATAGATTTTTTTTTAACCCTTACCCCATCTTAGAATCAATACTGTGTATTGGTTCCAAGGCAGAAGAGTGGTATGGGCTAGGCAGTGGGGGTTGGGTGATTTGCCCAGGGTCACACAGCTAGGAAGTGTCTGAGGCCAGATTTGAACCCAGGACCTCCCATCTCAAGGCCTGGCTTTCAATCCACTGAGCCACCTCACTTCTCTCACCATAGATTTTTGAAGAGTAGCTATCCAAGGGGTCAGAAAAGGGATTGGCAGGATTGCATGCTCTGTTAAGTGAACCAACATCTATTAAGTAACAGGCATTGTGCAGAGCACAGCAAATACAAAGAAAGACAAAAATAGTCCTGGTGCATAAGGACTGTGTGTGTTTTAATGGGAGAGACAATATGAAAATAACTAAGAACATCATAATGATAGCTAGCATTTCTGTAATACTTACTATATGCCCAGCATGGTGGTAGGTTCTTTACACATATTATCTCATGTTTATTCTCACAACAATCCTGAGTGGTACAAAACATATAGAGACTAAGTGAAAGGCAGCCTGAGAAGAGAAGGCTCTAGAAGCTGGGGAGGCCTAGGAATTAGAATTCTACAGAGGTAATTAACCCATAAAGGGTAGGTAGGAGTGTTCAAGAATGAAATACTTGAAGTATACAGAAAAATATTTCTGAGGAGGAGGAAAAGGATGAGTTGGCTAAAGAGAGTGATATGGATGCACAGAAAACTCCTCATCCAGCTCAGATTTTTTAAAAGAATACTGGAAATAGAACCAACGCCAATAAGAAACGTGACTCAGTCCTGTATGAGCAGCATTCGAGGTGCTTTAGTTCTAAGTGCTTCAAACCCAGTAAGGAAAGCTTAGGACAGCAGGAGGGTTTAGTTGTTAGGATATTTTATGACATTTTGGAAAAGGAGTTTCAGAAACAGAATTGAGCTCTGGTGTTGGGTGGCTGAAATGGTGAATGACTATAGCCAAGCAAGTGGTTTTCTAACTCTGTTTGTTTGATCTGATTTACCCTTCCCTTCCAAAAAGAATGATCTTTGGACAACAGAGGATAAGAACATGTGTGACAAATAGGGAGTGGTAGATAGGTAGCCAAGATAAATAAGGAGATAAGAAGAAAACTCTGATCACCCTTGATGAATTTATGCCATCTGTTCCAGGTGAACTGTGTCCCAGTAGTAAAAGAGAAAGCAAATAGTATTGTTTATTGAACCCCTACCAGTAATCTTTGAAGGATCAAAGAGAACAGGAGAAGCAAGTGTAGAAGTAGAGGAGAACTGACATCCTGAGTCTCAAAAGCTGAAAGTCAAATCTACAAACAATACCTGGGTGAGCTTGACTTCAGTTCCTTACAGAGTTCTAAAAGACATTAAGTTGATGGGTTGTAAACATCTAGGAAAGTGATACCTAACATCCAGCATGACTTCAAGGACACACACCATGCCATGGGCCTTTCATTTCCATTTTTCTAGCATTCATTAATTATTTTATTTTATTTTATTTTTTTGGTTACAATACTCACTTTATTTCCCTCCCTCCCCTCCACCCCCCCTTCCCACAGCCAACATGCAATTTCATTGGGTATTACTTGTGTCCTTGATCAGAACCTATTTCCATGTTGTTGTTTGCACTAGGATGTTCATTTAGAGGGGGCAGCTGGGTGGCTCAGTGGATTGAGAGTCAGGCCTAGAGACGGGAGGTCCTAGGTTCAAACCTGGCCTCAGACACTTCCCAGCTGTGTGACCCTGGGCAAGTCACTTGACCCCCCATTGCCTAGCCCTTAACACTCTTCTGCTTTGGAGCCAATACACAGTATTGACTCCATAGAAGGTAAGGGTTTTCGGGATTTTTTTGTTTTTGTTTTTAAAAAGGATGTTCATTTAGAGTCTACATCCCCAACCATATCCCTTCGACCCATGTATTCAAACAGTTGTTTTCCTTCAGTGTTTTTACTCCCACAGTTTTTCCTCTGAATGTGAATAGTGTTCTTTCTCATAGATCCCTCTGGGTTGTTCAGGGTCGCTACACTGCCGCTAACGGAGAAGTCCATTACATTCGATTGAACCACAGTGTATCAGACTCTGTGTACAGTGTTTTGGTTCTGCTCCTTTCGCTCTGCATCACTTCCTGGAGGTTGTTCCAGTCTCCATGGAATTCCTCCACTTTATTATTCCTTTTAGCACAATAGTATTCCATCACCAACAGATACCACAATTGGTTCAGCCATTCCCCAATTGAAGGGCATCCCCTCATTTTCCAATTTTTGGCCACCACTAAGAGTGCAGCTATGAATGTTCTTGTACAAGTCTTTTTCCTTATTATCTCTTTGGGGTACAGACCCAGCAGTGCTATAGCTGGATCAAAGGGCAGACATTCTTTTATCACTCTTTGGGCATAGTTCCAAATTGCCCTCCAGAATGGTTGGACCAATTCACAACTCCATCAGCAATGAATTAATGTCCCTACTTTGCCACATCCCCTCCA
Source organism: Monodelphis domestica (assembly GCF_027887165.1). Classification (NCBI taxonomy): domain Eukaryota; kingdom Metazoa; phylum Chordata; class Mammalia; order Didelphimorphia; family Didelphidae; genus Monodelphis; species Monodelphis domestica. The sequence goes on from NC_077230.1 coordinate 349,759,484, forward strand.
GCATTCATTACTTTCCTTTGCTGTCATGTTAGCCAATCTGCTAGGTGTGAGGTGATACCTCAGAGTTGTTTTGATTTGCATTTCTCTGATCATAAGAGATTTAAAACATTTTTTCATTTGCTTGTTAATGGTTTTGATTTCTTTGAAAATTGTCTGTTCATGTTCCTTGCCCATTTATCAATTGGAGAATGGCTAGCATTCATTATGAACTACGCACTGGGGTTACCAAAACAAAAACAGTCTCCGCCCTCAAGGAGCTCAAATTTTATCTAGAAAATTAATGTGTTCATTTGGGTAAATACAAAATATGTACAAAGTGAATTTGGAGGACAAGATTCTATAGCTAGAGGTGGAGGCAAATCAGGAAAGGCCTTACAGAGGGGGTGGGGCACTTGAAATGAGCCTGGAAAGAAGATGAAGGTTCCAAAAGTCTGAGGAGAGAGAATTTCAGGCCTGGAAATCATCCAAACAAAAGCCCAGGGTGGGGAGGGGGAGTGAGAGGTACAGAAAAGAGTGAGTCAATTTGACCAAGCCATAGAATCCTTGAAGAGAAAAATAGATCTAGAAATGCACAAAAGAATAATTTTGTTTTGTTTTTAATTCTGGAAGGTCATAGCTTTTTGAGCTGAGCTCTGACAAGATCAGATTTGAGCTGTGCCATGAAAAAAAATTGACACTTTTAACACCAGTTAGGAACCTGTTAAAATAATGTAGAAGAGAGGCAATATGGGCCTGCACTGGAGTGGTTGTGGCACGAGTATGTCCAATGGGGGAGATTGAGAGAGATGCCATGGAGATAGAATCAACAAGATTTAACAACACCAGGAAGACCCTGAGATAGGTCGGGGGAATGTTGTAGGTATAATTTACCTAGATTTCATTGAAGCAGTTAACCGTGTTTCTTACAATTCTTAACTTATTTCAAAGTGCAGTGGTCTAATTGAGGATATAGGACCCTGACCTCTTTCCTGGAGGTCTCCAAGTAGAGGTTCAACAGCTAACTGTTAAGTACATTAAGGTATGTGTTGGACTGTGAGGCCTCAGAGGTCGAGTCTGAAATGTCACTGAAGCTTTCCTTCATCCTTTCAGTTAGTTGTGATCTTCCCCCCTTAAATCTCAAGTACCAGTTTGTACCTCTCTGATGAATTTTACCCCAAACCTACTCCTCTTTAAAATGTCCATATTTCTGTTGGAAAACAAACAAAAAACACTGTTTTAGTTTGTTCAGCCCATACATTCAGCATTATTCTCAACTGGAGTATCCAAATTCAGATCTAGTTTTGCCATTGCTTCCCTACTCCAATCCCTCACCCTGCTCCTGAAGTGATTTTTCTCAAGCATAGATCTGACCAGGTCACTCCTATACTTAATAAACTTAAGTGGTTCCCCATTGTCTCTGGCATAAACTATAATCTCTATTTAGCTTTTAAAGTTCTTCACAATATGGCCCCAGGCTATCTTTCTGGCTTCCTGACACATGCCTCTCCTTCCCACTCTCTACTGTCCACCCGAAGTAGCATTCTCTCTGATCTTTGCTCCAGGCCTTTGCACACCTGCCACTCCCTCTTCACTTCTGCTTTACATTCTGCCCAAGTGCATGTTCCCCATGTTATGCATGGACCTAGTGTCTCCCCTGTCCAGAGGGCCTTTGAGGGAAGGGCTTGTTTTGCTTTTTGTGTCTATATTCACAGCACTTAGGCCAGTGCCTGGCATGTAGTTGCTGATTGCCTGTATGCAGATTCCTCTTTATGAATTTTACTCTCCGAGGGTCAGAACTAGGTCTTCTCTAAACTATTGTTCCCGGCCCTCCAGCAGATGGCTCTGTTTGTTGACTGATCAGGGAATGCTTCACTGAGGAGATGTGGCATCATAGTGTGTGTTTGCTTTAGATATGGTACCTGCTAGCTATGGGGTCTTGAACGAATCCCTTAAGCTCCCTAAGCCTGTGTCTTCATCAATAAAAAAGGAATTATATAGCTTCTCTCACAAGACGGTTCTGAGGCTCAAACGAGATAAATTATGTAAAATGTTCCACAAACCTTGAAGGGCTGTTTAAGATTGGGCTGTTATCATGATGGCATAAATGGCATTTGAGCTAGGCGTGAAGGGTGGGGGTACAGTTTCACTAGGCAGAGATGAAGAGGAGGACAAGATAGTTGTGTGTGCTTGCTTTGTGGTCACGGCCCCTTACTGAATGATATATAGGGGAAACACGGTCCCCGCCTCCAAGGAATTGCTCAAGAGGCAAGCCCAGCAGAGGTGCAGCAAATGGCTGTAATCCATCCAGACCAGTTGGGGAGGGTGTGATACATAGTCATAGTGCTCAAGTCTCCTAAGAAGGAAAATGTTTCAGTCTGGGCTTAGTGGTGGGAAACTTCCTAGAGGAGAGAGGATTTCAGGCACCGTGAGGATGGGATGTCATGTAACTAATGTGCACTTGCTGTGTGGGAGTGAGGCTCCGTGTTGGCCCAGGTGTTGGGGGAATCCGAAGCAGAAGAATAGGCAGCCCCATCTCTCATTGTGCCTGGGGAGATGACACTGCTGGGTTAGCCAAAGAGCGAGGCCACCTAGGATGGCTTGAGAGTCTCTGACCCAGAGTCCCAGCTTTTTCCAGAAGCAGCTGTTGCCCTTCAAGAGCCTCTTCCTTCCTCCATCCACAGATTTAAGCTTGGTGTAGGCTTCATCCAAAGGTCTCAGGCCAGTTTTGTTCATTCCTCCATCGTTTCCTCTCTCTCTTCTTCCTCAGGGTCCTTCAGCTTTGAAGTCCTTCCCCTCCATGCTGCCGCCTGTGGAGAGACCCCCCCACCTCAACAAGCCTCACCCTCCTCCTCTTCTTCCTCCTCATTGTCTCCATTTTGGACTCAAGTCTCACCGCACTCTGAGTCCTCTCCAGAGAGCTCACCATCCCCCACCTGGGTGCAATGTCCCATCTGCCAGTACCGCTTCCCAGCAAGGGAGGTGGCATGGCATGCCAGCAGGTGTGGGGAACCTCCTGAGAACCCTTGGACGGGCCTGAACTAGACCTTCATGCCTCACATGCTTTGACTTCCTGCACACAGCCATCTTGCTAGATTCCAGGCTATGGAGGGACAAGCTACAAGAAAGAACCAGAGAGGACTTGAGGCTGGGGGTTCCAGCCCTTTCCCCACCCCCACCTTTGTTTCCCTGATGATTGTGAGAGAGCCTGAAATGGCAGAACCCAGGCTGGTAAGATTGCTGATAACATTGGGCTCAGCTTCATTACTATTCCAGGTTGCCATGACAGCTGTTGCCAGGGCACTCAGTTCCCTGCCAACGATCCTGCCTCTCTCCCAGGGATGTCAATTTAGACTAATGGATGAGCAGACCTGGGCTCTGGTGTTCTGCCTCGTGCCCCTCCCTCCTGGTGGCAGAAGAGCATCTCAGACTCCTTCCAAATTTATTCAAGTAGCAACCAAGGCCAAGTGGAGCCAAGGAATGATCCAGCAGAGTCCTGGAATATTAACCCTGTGTTCCCTGTAATAGGACCCTCTTGCTGCAAGGGAGGAGGCAAATGGTAATGATGCTTTTTATGTAGAAATATCACATTTAACTCCAAGTCCTGGTGAGCTGGAAGTCAGAACAATTCCAGATGCCCCTTATTAATGATCTGACTGTGTGACCCTGAATAAGTCAGCAAATCTCTCAGGTTTCTGTTTGCTCCTTTATACGTGAGAGATTTTCATCTACACTCCTCACTACTTCAGGGTTTTTGCAGGTACCCTGCAAGTTCTGCAGTAATCCAAAAACTTAACTTGTAAACAATGAGAGGGTCATCTCCGTGGAGGAAGACTTCCTGGAGACAACCTCTCCCTCTCACCCCCAAGGCCTAATGCAACCAGTGACTGACACCCATGGTGGGTCAGGAAGAATGATGAGAGTGGAGAGGCTACAAGGAGAACAGGGAGCAAGGACTGATGTGATGGGGAAACAGTTCAGATGGAGGGGCAGGGCTGTGCCCCAAGGAAGAGTTCCTTCCCTTCCCCCAGCCAATCCCCTCTTGAGAGATTGCCAGCTAGAACATCAAGCAGCACTGATGCCTCCAGGAAAGCCTGGAGGAGGAAGTCACATTCTTGGAGAGATAGGACAGGAGAGACAGCAAGATGGAGAGAGGACTTGGGACCATGCTGGATGGGAACTGGTTGAAGGTAGAACAAGAACCAGTGATAGGAAAGTACAAAGAGACAGAATTCAATCGAATAAAAGGAAAAACATGTTGAAAATGGCATTTTGTTTTCCAAAAATAAATGGACTGTCTTGGAAGATGTTGCATTCTCCATTCCTGGAGGTCTTTAGGTAGAAGTTGAATGACCACTTGTTGAGGAAATTCTGTAGAATGGGTTTGGGTACAAGCTGGACTAAACAATTCCCAAGATCCCTTTCAATGATGAATTCTTTGATTCTAAGTAAGGGGAGGGTTTACAAAGCAAGAGGACCCAACTGAACATCCTCACATTCTTGCTATTCCTCCATAGTTGGGATGACAGGGTCTGCCTTCCATCCACCCCAAATATGCTCTCTTACATGTGTTTGCTCTCTGCATTCCCAAGGGGCAACGCTGGGGCAGAGGATGGGGAGCAGCTGGTCCTGGCAGGGGGCAGGGCCCAGCCTAGGGCGGGGTCTGGGTGCATAAGAGAGCGATGGGTATCCCAAAGGGAGAAAACAATAAGAAGACCAGGAGGGCATAGCCATGGATTCCCTCACGGTAAGGAGCCTCACCACTGCCCCCCTCCCTGCCTTCACTAAGGGCCTTACTAACCCTCCAAGGGGCTTTTCTGCTTTCTTAGAGGGGGCCTGAATTCAGCTTTTAGACGAGCACTGAGAATTTTTTGGTTGGAGGAGATTCAGGGACTCCTTCATCTTTTCATCTTGGGCATAGAGACAGTGAGAGAACCCCAGGGCAAGCGGGAAGCTAGGCCTAGAAGTGTTTGGGTCCTGTGTCGGGGAAGGAGTTACTGGAGGGTTTGGAGAAAGCCCAGGTGTCGAGTCCCTGTTTATTCCAGTGGCAGAGAGGGGGCTCTGGCCCAGAGGGCTCCAGAGGGTGGAGGAGCAGCTGGCAAGAAAAAAATAACAGTGGAGGAAGGGAGTAGGGTTTCAACCTACAATTACTTATGCCTAGATCATGCAGAGAGTGTGCCTGGTCAAGGCTCACTCAGGGGCTACTGCCAGGATTTTCATTTTAGTGGTGGAAGGGTCAGAGCCTTTGAGACCATGAGTCTAGGTTCCCAGTTCATCCTGTCAAGGAACCATCAAGGGAAGGAACCCTGCCTGCCCTTGTTTATAAAACCCTTCTAAAATTCATCCTGACTATCTTCCCCCTGCCAGGAGGCCCTAAGCTAAGTTGGGTTGAGTGAGGTACAGAGGGGCCCACCTAGAATCGCTGTTGGCTGTACTGATTGGGTGCTTCCACTCTGTGAAGCCTGGCATCAATGGGGGAAGGGAGGGTGGCAGCCCCTGGGCTGCCTAAGAAGGAAGCACAGCCCCATGTGGATCAGAATGGGTTCAGACCTGAGTGTGGCCCTTGTACTTTCAGCCCAGATGAGATAAAACCTAATCTTAGCGAAATAATTTTTTTTGATCCCCAAAAAAGCCCTGACTAGCCTCAGACCCTTCAAGAAAACAAAACATGAGTTAAATCTTATTTACAGTTCATTGTGTTACTGCTTAAAGAGGGAAGTGGGAAAGACAAGGCTTGGGAGGTGGTAATAGAAGGAGTGGGTTTGAGTCACTAATGGGGGATGAGTGGGGTGGTCACTAGGGACAGGAAGGAAAGAGGCATTCAAAGTGAAGGGACTGTAAAGAGAAGAGTTGGCCTGAGGGATTTTCAGAGCTGGAGCAGGAGAATCAGATCAGAACTTCAGAACTTGGCGTCTCCTTCCCTCTAGCCCCAGCCCAACTGGAACGAGATTGTGAACAGGAAACTCCGCTTTCCTGCCCCGCTGCTTGGTGCTATTCAGGAGGGTCGACTGGGCCTGGTCCAGCAGCTGCTGGAAGCTGCAGGGACTGAGGCAAGTGGGGGTGGGGGAGGTGGGGGGCCGCAACGCCAGCTGGAGGAGGCAGAGGATCGCTCTTGGAGAGAAGCCTTGAACCTGGCCATCCGGCTGGGCCACGAAGCCATCACTGATGTCCTGTTGGCCCAGGTCAAGTTTGATTTCCGGCAGATCCATGAGGCTCTTCTGGTGGCAGTGGACACAAACCAGCCCACAGTAGTGCGCCGCCTTCTGGCCAGGCTGGATCGTGAGAAAGGCCGCAAGGTGGACACTAAGTCCTTCTCTCTGGCCTTCTTTGACTCGTCCATTGATGGGTCCCGTTTTGCCCCTGGGGTTACACCGCTCACACTGGCCTGTCAGAAGGACTTGTATGAAATTGCCCAACTGCTCATGAGTCAGGGCCATGCCATCGCCCGTCCCCATCCCATCTCCTGTGCTTGTTTGGAGTGTGGCAATGCCCGCCGCTATGACCTGCTCAAGTTCTCCCTCTCTCGGATTAACACCTATCGGGGCATTGCCAGCCGTGCCCACCTCTCCCTGGCCAGCGAAGATGCCATGCTGGCTGCCTTCCAGCTCAGCCGAGAGCTCAGGCGTCTGGCCCGCAAGGAGCCCGAGTTCAAGGTTAGATGCATACACCCCGGGATAGAGCCAGAACCTTATGCTGGGTGTCTTGGGTGGGAGGGAAAGGATTGGCCCCTGCCTTCAGGGATCATCTGATCTAAGGGAGGGTGGGAGTCCCTCCTCTCAGGTTCTCTGGTCTTAGATGAGAAGGGGTGGACGTTACCTCTACCTTTGGGGTAGCTTCTGGTCTTGAGTAGGGAGAGAGCCGTGCAAACCAGGGAGCTTATGATACCATTTGGGAGACAAGACACATGAAACATACAACATAATTACTGATCAGGATTCAAAAATGGGTACAAACTCTAAGGATTATGGTAGGGAAAGGACTATGAGGTGGAGTACCTGGGAAGACTTCATGGAAGAAGAGATTTGAACTTTGCTTCAGCTAATCCAAAAAGAGGAGAGAGGTTCCAAGCCAAAGGCACAGATATGGGAAGATATCCAAAAATTGGGGGTTGGAGGGGAGAGGGAAGGAATGGTAGGAATTTGTGAAATCAAGCCTGGCTAGAAGAAAGGTTGGGAAGGGTGGGATGTTATTGAGAAGAGAGCAGATGCTCTCTCTTTGCTTGGCCCCAGGAAAAGCAATGAGAGGACGCTTCCAGGAGGAAAAATTGGGTCCCATTTAAGGAAAACAGTTGCCCAAAGAACAGGCTGCCCCTGGAGGTATGTATCTCTTAACTTACAAGAGTGTTCTGTTGTCAGGATGATGGAGAACACGGATTGTACCCCCACGTACATACATGTCTAGTTCTTCCACTATTTAGCACCAACATACCAGGTGCTTAAGAAATGCTTATTTCTGACCTGATTAGATTCTTCCATTTGACAGTCCCTCAGATATGTAGATATCCTTGTATCGAATACTTCTCTTATTTATTTACTTTTTTATTTTTGCCAATTACATATAATAACAAATTTCCACGTAAGTTTTCCAAAGTTAAATGATCCAAATTATCTCCCTCTCTTCCTCCCAGAGCTGACAGACAATTCAGTCTGGGTTATTATTATGCAAAACACATTTCCATATTGGTCGTTTTTGTAAGTGAAGAATCTTATAAAACCAAAACCCCAAATCATATACTCAAAAAACAAGAGATCAATCCTATGTTCTGCTCTGCATTCTGACTCCCCCAGTTCTTCCTCTGGATGTGGATAGCATGCTTTTTCATAAGTCCCTCAGAATTGTCCTGGATCATTGCATTGCTGTTAGTAGCAAAGTCTGTTGTGCCATCCAGCTTTTGAAGACATCTGGTATTCACGCTTTCCAAACACTGGCTATCGTGATTTTGGGTGGTTGGGGTTAGGAAGCTTTTCCTTAAATGGAGAAAAAATCTGCCAGTGGATGACACCGCCCCATCGGTCCCTGGTTCCTTTGAGGCTAATCATGATGCGTCTAGTTCTTCCAGCCCTTGGCATAATGTCTGGCATGTAGAAGCATTTAACGAATGTTTATTAATTGATTTTTATGTTTGACAGGCTTTCAGGTATTTGAAAATAGTTATATTCTACTTGAGTCCTCTCCACCATAAATGTGCCCATTGCTTTCACCCACTTCTCTCCATGGAGATCATCAGGGACAGGATTTCCAGGGCCCTGGAGTGCTTGGAGAAAGTGCTTTGTCGTGCCAGGTTTCCTGACTCCTTGGCCAGGGACCTAGTGGCAGGGGACAGAAAGTGAGGCTAGAGAGAGTACAGAGTGCGGGTAGAGCTGGCCCAGGCTGAGGGCAGAGGGAACACACATTGAAGGCAGAGAAGACAGAGAGTTGGGGCAGAGTGCTTTAGGGTTTGCACAGCAGGAGCTGCATGGGCAGGGCTGGTCCCGAAGGACCCAGGCTGGAATGGTCCCCTCCTCCCATCTCATAGCCCGAGTACATCGCCTTGGAGCAGCTGAGCCAGGACTATGGATTTGAGCTGCTTGGCATGTGCCGCAACCAGAGCGAAGTCACCGCGGTACTCAACGACCTGGGCGAGGACAGCGAGACTGAGGCGGAGGGCCTGGGCCAGGCCTTCGAGGAGGGAATCCCCAACCTGGCCCGCCTGCGCCTAGCTGTCAACTACAACCAAAAGCGGGTCAGATTCTGTTTTCCTACCCCCTTTCTCCTGTCCTTCACCCTTCCCTGCTTGAGATCCTGGCTTGGCCTGAAACTAGCCCCTCCATCATCAAGACTCAGGACTCAGCCTTGGGATCCAGCCTGGATGCTAATCCCTTCTCCCTAGCAGCAGCCTGTAGCATCCTCCTTTCTAACCCCCAGACGCTACCCCAGGCAGCCCACAATCCTACCATGTTCTGGTCCCATGCTCTAGCCCTCAGATGTGGCCTCCCTTTCATTCTCTCTGCTCTTGGTTCCCCCTCACTCTGCCAAACCCCAGTTCACTTTCCCTATGCCCAAGACCTGAGCTTAGATTCAGCTTAACCTATACCCCTCCCAGTCTCCCCAGCTTCAAATTTCAATCCTTTCTCCCATCTCTTCCTCATTTTGTCCCACACTGATTGCTGCTTTCTTGGTGCTCCTTGCCCTATTCTTGATCCACCACCCCAAGAATTTCAGGCCTAGACCAGTAGCTTCCCTCCATATCCAAATCTGTCTTTTTTTCCCTTTTTATCTAGCCTCAATCTCCCAGGCCTTCTTCCCAAATCTTCCCTCCTCATGCCTTCCCTAGAAATCCTATCATAGAACCCTATTGAGAGCACTCTCATTAACAGACTCCCTCCAGCCAAATGCCTTCCTATCCCAATGATTCTGAATCCCTGGCTGTCATTATTTAAATGCATTTCTCTTTCTCCCATTGTCTTCTCCCTTATTCTCATCCCTCTCAACCCAAACCATGTCCTCAGTTCTCAGTATGACCTCCAATTCCTCCAGCCCTCAGTTCTTTCTCAGTCCATCTCCTCTCCACTGGCCTCATTCTTCCTTTTTCCCTATCTTGACCCATTGATGAGCCAGTTCAACTCCATCCTCTTCTGTCCAATCCATTGCCCATTTATCTAACTCTGCCAAGCCTCAGCCTTGGATTACTACAACCATCTGCTTCCTTTGCTCCTATTAACATCCTGATGAACAAAACTGTACTGGATCTATGCTACATAATCTCAACTGGGTGTTCACTGCCAAGAGACAATCCCTTTACACTTACTTATTCAACTCCTATCCCTCTCCTGTTATAGCCCCTTTTCTCAAACCTTTCACCTCTCCTTAAATATCCCATCACTTCTTCTCCCTCTCCCTGAGAACCTTGCTTCATATCACTGAGAAAATAGAAACCTCTCTCTTTTCCCTTCCTTCCTTCTCATCTCATATAACCTAGATGTTTTCTGCTATTATCCCCCCCTTCACCTCAAATATTGAGGTGACCCTTTTCCCTGCCAAGGAAAATTCCTCTAGATCATGAGTGATCCCATTCCATCCTGCTTTCTCCAGATTTCTCCCTTTTATCATTCTCACTCTCTCACTTATCTCCAATCTTTGCCTTTCTGTTAGCTACTTCCTTAATTCCTACAAACTCTCCCATGTCTCCTCCATCCACAAAGAACTCTCACTTATTCCCTAGAGTCACTTCTTTCCTCCTTTTTGTGGCTAACCTCTTTGAGAAAACTGTCTACAACTGGTAGACAGTTCTTTCCTCCATTTCTTGTCTAAGCTCTTTGAGAAGACTGTCTACAACTGGTGCCTCCACTTCTTTCCTCCATTTCTTGTCTAAACTCTTTGAGAGGACTGTTTACAATTGGTGCCTCTATTTCCTTTACTGTCACTGTCTTAGCTTTCTATAGTATGACTTCTGATCTAATCATGCAATCAAAACTGCTTTCTCCAAAGTTACTAATAATCTCTTAACTGACGAATCTTTCTAGTCACCCAGGCTTGTGGGTACTCTCCAAGGACCTCCCATAATCAATTTGTTCCCATTTCTTATCATTTCTACTTTTGAAACTTCTGTCATACATACCTCCTTCTCTCCTCTGACACTGTCACCTCCCTGGTGTGGGCCCTCATTACTTCATACCTCAACTACCACCATGACCTGTTGATTAATCTCCTTGCCACAAGTCTCTCCCCACTCCAGTCCATCCTCCACTAAGCTGTCAGACTGATCTCTATAAAGAACAAGTCTGACCAGGTCACACCCTATTCAATAAAGACCAGTGTCCTTTTTTCAACTCCAGGATCATAAAATACTTTGGCATTCAAAGTCCACCATAACTTGGTACTCTCCCACCTTTCCAGTCATGTTATACCTTACTCACCCCCATGTGATCCAGTGACACTGGCCTCCTTGCTATTCTTTGACAAGATACTCCATTTCCCAAAGTCCAAGAACTTTCACTGATGGTCCACCATATTTGGAACAATCCTTCTTCCTCTCTGCCTCCTGGTAGAGATAATCAACTAAATTCCTTCTTTTACAAGAAGTCCTTTAATGCTAGGGTTGTCCTTTTGCTAATTATTTGCCATTTATTCTGTAGATAACTTGTTTATATAGTTTGCATTTTGTCTCCCCTTCTTTACACCCACAGAGAACTGTCTTTCACTTCTCTTTGCATACTCAGGGCTTAGCCCAGTGCCTGGCACACTTCATAAATGCTTGTTGACTGACAAAAGCTCAAGATTACAATATTTGGAGTTAGAATAGACATGGTTTAATTCAATTAATTTTTCATTTTAATTTTTAATTGATACTTTGTTTTTATGTCATATTCATTTCCAAATAGATCTTACTTCTTCCCCCTTGTCCACTGAGTTTTTTCTTATAAGAGAAAAAAGAGAAAAGTTAGCAAAATAAAGCAAGTCATTTATTTTTGCCTGCTAATAAATGTAATAGTCATAGCTGTATGACCCTGAGCAAGTCACTTAACCCCAATTGCCTAGCCCTTACTGCTCTTCTGCCTTAGAATCAATACTTAGCATTGATTATAAGACAAAAGGCAAAAGTTTAAAAATATTTTAATATTATAAATTTAAAACATTTTATATAATAAATAAATGAATAAATTTTAAAAAATATTCAGCACCCATGCACTGTAATGAATAGAGGAAGAAACATTTTCTTATCTCCTCAGGAAGAAGCATGTTCTCATCAGCTCAGGGTCAATTTTGGTCATTATAATTAAAGAATGTTCTGTTTTGTTGTTTCTTCTGTTTTCATTATTGTAATCATTATATATATACATATATATATATATATATGTATGTATATATATATAATTTTCCTGGTTCTACTTACTTCACTGCATCAGTTCATATAAATCTTCTCAAACTTCTTTGAACTCTTCATCTTTGTCTTACCAGTGTTAAGCCCCTGCTTTTAAAAATGAGGAAATTTTAGGAAGTATCTAAAATCCCAGCTCAGCCCTTCTGCTGTAACTGGTGCCATTTAAGTTCAGATCCCACCAGGTTGCTCTCTGCCAGGTCCTTCTATCCCATTAATAACACCTGAAGCTATAGCCCTCGGGATTTCCTGGGTTTTTCAGGCCACTTGGGGTTTGGATTAGAAGGGCAATCTCAGGGGGGAGCGTGAGGTGGGGTCCCAGTGGACATGACCCAAGCCATCTCCTCACTCTCTGATCTCTGCTCAGTTTGTAGCTCACCCCATCTGCCAGCAGGTCCTCTCCTCCATCTGGTGTGGAAACCTGGCAGGCTGGAGGGGCAGCACCACAGCCTGGAAGCTGTTTGTCTCCTTCATCATTTTCCTCACCATGCCCTTCCTCTGCCTGGGCTACTGGCTAGCACCCAAGTCAAAGGTAGGTGCCCTCTCCCTCCCCTCCCCTCATCCTCCATTCCTTCTCTCCCCCGCCTCAGGGTAGAAGCTGCTCCAACAAGGTGGCTGGGTCATAGACCTGGAGCTAGAAAGGGAACTTAGGGCAGCCAGGTAGCACCATGGATAGAGCAACAAATCTGGAGTGAGGAGGACCTGGGTTCAAATATGACTTAGCTGTGTGGCCCAGGGCAAGTCATATAATCCTGTTTGCCTTGTCCATGCCATTCTTCTGTCTTCGAACTGATACTAAGATAGAAGGTAAGGATTATTTTTTTTAAGTCATCTAGTCAAATTCCTTCATTTTATTTTATATTTTTAAACCCATACCTTCCGTCTTGGAATCAATACTGTGTATTGGTTCCAAGGCAGAAGAGTGGTAAGGGCTAGGCAATGGGGGTCAAGTGACTTGCCCAAGGTCACACAGCTAGGAAGTGTCTGAAGCCAGATTTTAACCAGATCTCCAGTCTGGTTCTCAATCCACTGAGCTACCAGCTGCCCCCAAATTCCTTCATTTTACACAAAAGGCCCAGAGAGTTTCCTTTACTTGCCCAAGGTCACATAGGTGTTAATTGACCAACCTAGAATTGGAATTCAAGTCCTGTGGCTCCAGTTGCAATTTTTTTCCATTGATCATTAGGAACCTGCTTGGTACTCAGGATGACATCCTCTTTGACCTTCAGAAGGCAGCCCAGGTCTTACAGGACCCATATGATGAAGCAGTTGTTTTTCTTCTGTGTTTCTACTCCCACAGTTCTTCCTCCAGATGTGGATAGTGGTATTTCTCATAAGTCCCACAGAATTGTCCTGGATCATTGCATTGCTGCTAGTAGAGAAGTCCATTACAGTCCATTAGTCGATTGTACCACAGTGTATTAGTCTCTGTGTACAATGTTCTCCTGGTTCTGCTCCTCTCACTCTGCATCACTTCCTGGAGGTTGTTCCAGTCTCCATGGAATTCCTCCACTTTATTATTCCTTTTAGCACAATAGTATTCCATCACCAACATATACCACAGTTTGTTCAGCCATTCCCCAATTGATGGGCATCCCCTCATTTTCCAATTTTTGGCCACCACAAAGAGCAAAGCTATGAATATTCCTGTACAAGTCTTTTTCCTTATTATCTCTTTGGGGTACAGACCCAGCAGTGCTATGGCTGGATCAAAGGGCAGTCTTTTATTGCCCTTTGGGCATAGTTCCAAATTGCCCTCCAGAATGGTTGGATCAGTTCACAACTCCACCAGCAATGAATTAATGTCCCAACTTTGCCACATCCCCTCCAGCATTCATTACTTTCCTTTGCTGTTATGTTATCCAATCTGCTAGGTGTGAGGTGATACCTCAGAATTGTTTTGATTTGCATCTCTCTGATTATAAGAGACTTAGAACACTTTTTCATGTGCTTATTAATAGTTTTGATTTCTTTAACTGAAAATTGTCTATTCATGCCCCTTGCCCAATTATTCAATTGGAGCATGGCTTGATATTTTTTTACAATTAATTTAGTTCCTTATAAATTTGAGTGATTAGACCTTTGTCAGAGGTTTTTGTTATAAATAGTGTTTCCCAATTTGTTGTTTCCCTTCTAATTTTGATTGCATTGGTTTTGTTTATACAAAATTGTTTTAATTTAATGTATTCAAAATTATTTATTTTGCATTTTGTAATTTTTTCTAACTCTTTCTTGGTCTTAACATCTTTCCTCTCCCAAAAATCTGACAAGTATACTATTCTGTGTTCACCTAATTTACTTATAGTTTCCTTCTTTATGTTCAAGTCATTCACCCATTCTGAGTTTATCTTGGTGTAGGGTGTGAGATGTTGATCCAAACCTAATCTCTCCCATACTGTCTTCCAATTTTCCATGCAGTTTTTGTCAAATAGTGGATTTTTATCTCCAAAGCTGAGATCTTTGGGTTTATCATAGACTGTCCTGCTGAGGTCCCTTACCCCAAGTCTATTCCACTGATCTTCCTTTTTGTCTCTTAGCCAGTACCATATTGTTTTGATGACCACTGTTTTATAAAAAAAAGTTTCTTGGTAATTTGATTGGTATGGCACTGAATAAGTAAATTAGTTTGGGTTGGATTGTCATTTTTATTATGTTAGCTTATTCTACCCATGAGCAGTTAATGTTTTTCCAATTATTTAGATCTAGTTTTAATTGTATGGAGAGTGTTTTATAGTTGTGTTCATCTAGTTCCTGCATTTGTCTTGGCAGATAGATTCCTAAGTATTTTATACTGTCTAGGGTGATTTTAAATGGAGTTTCTCTTTCTAACTCTTGCTGCTGGGATGAGTTGGAAGTATATAGAAATGCTGATGATTTATGTGGGTTTATTTTGTATCTTGCAGCTTTGCTAAAGTTGTTGATTATTTCCACTAGCTTTTTAGTTGATTCTCTAGGATTCTTTAAGTAGACCATCATATCATCTGCAAATTAAACATTTATTTAATTAATTCATTTAGAATATTTTTCCATGGTTACAACATTCATGTTCTATCTCACCCCCTCCCGTAGCTGACACGCAATTCCACTGGGTTTTACATGTGTCACTGAAAAACGTTTTCTTAACTTTAACAAGGATTTATGTGATGGGACATGAGGATTTTTCTCCAACTGTAAATCTCAAGCCCCCTATGTCTGACCTGAAAGGCGCCCCTATTCTAATCAGCTCCTTGTTTCTCTGCTCTTTTGATGGAGTACCTGGGCTTGGCAGGGTCTGTGGGACATCTTGGCCCACATCCGGGGCCCTGAGAGCAGGGACTGTGTTTTTGCTTAACGCACTGCCTGGCCCCTAGTAAGTGCTGCAGGAGAGAGAAAAGGCAGGTAGTAGCTTTGGCAAAAGTCTGGTACGAGACTTGGCAGAAGAAGGCTGGCACGTGCTCGGAACAAAAAGAGAGATTCCAGAATGTGAGGATTATTTCAGCGCTTAGCAAATGTGTATCGAGGGACTGAGGTCACTCCTGTATGAATGAATGAAAAAAGCGCTAATGAAGCCAGGGCTGCACCCAAGACTCCCATGGACGCTGGGGGTACAGACCAAGGGAAGCAGGCTGGTCCCTGCTCTCCAGGAGCTCTCCCATCCCCGCTGGTGCAGAGAGCAGACACGGGAGGCTTTGCTGCACGTCAGATGCAGTGAGAAGGCGGAGGACCATTTCCATTGGTAAAATAAAACATCTGCTTCTGTAGTTGAACCCTCGTACGGTGACAAGAATCTTTGGGGGAGACCCTTTTCTGGGTCTTTAGTCGCTGCGGCTTCTGAGGAGGGTAGAGGCAGCCGCCGCATCTCTGCAAGGGCTCCTCCCCTGGAGAGCAGGTGCCGAGGCCAGGCTGGCAGCAGGATGGAGGGAGAAGGGGTGCTCTTCGGCATCATTTATCCTACTCGTCCTGGGGTCTTTGGGTCGCTGAGTCCGGAGGAGCTCTGTCTCCACCAGGGTTGCTCCTCCGGGTCAGTGGCCCCCCCAGGGGAGAGACCATTGCTATTCCTGGGCGACTGTGGGGCAGTTGGCTGATGGGAAAGGCTGGTGGCTGCAGGAATGGCACAAGGGTTGCTGCCCCAGAGAACAACTGTGGGATCCAGGGAGGCACCCCAATTAACAGGGCTCTTGGCCCCTGGGCTCTCTCTCCACCGGGGTCTAAGAGGAGTTAGTGGTGATTTGGCCTGCCTGTTCCTTCCCCAGATGCCTTTGCAGCTTCAGATCTCCTACTTTCTTATTATTCCTGTTTTACAAAGAGACAGAATTAAAGAGGATAATGAATTAACCCAGATCCAAATGACTAGTCACTCTTGGCCTCAGCCTAGGCATTCAGAGGGCTCTTTTCACTGCCCTAAACTAATTTCCCAGGGCTGCAAGGTGCCATTGATAGAGTGCCAGGCCTAGATAGAGTAAGGAAGATCTGAGTTCAAATCCAGCCTCAGACACTAGCAGTGTGACTTTGGGCAAGCCCCTTAATGAACCCCCCATCACTTAGCCCTCTCCACTCTTCTGCCTTGGAACACAAGATTGATTATAAGAAGGAAGGCAAGGGTTTAAAAAAAATGAATTATCTAGTTCAACCCCTTCATTTTACTCATAAAGAAGCTGAGATGCAGAGAAAAGTCCTGATTTGCCTACGTCCACTGAGAGTATTTTTCAGCTCTGGATTTGAATCCAGATTTCTTGCCTCTAAATCCAATACATTTACCACTACCCTCCCTTCCTTCTGGCATCCCTGTGGCATCCAACACATGGTAGAGACCTAATAAATATTCCTGAAATGAATGGTGGGAGAAATCTAGGCCAGCCTGGGGAAAGAGATGGGTTCTTGGGTCCCAGCTTGCACTGGGTCACTTATAGGAAATTCTACCATCAAGGCGTCCAGTTTTTGTCTAAGGATTTGTATCCCTTAAAAGGTAAATCCCCCAGAGAAGGATCTTACTGAAATCTCTTTATCAGCCATTACTATCTCGGTGTGAAGAGTTATCCCTTTTCTGAAAGCAGGATCAAATCTCAAGGGAGGAAAGAGCAGGAGGGCCCTTTGGGCCCTGGGAAGAGGTAGGAGAAAAAAAAATCAATTCATTTGTATTTATTTAGAGCCTTCCTGGACCAGGAAGTATCCCCAACGCTGGGGATACAAAGACAAAAAGTGGTCCCTGCTTTCCAAGAGCTCCCAGACTAAAAGACACAAAACAGAAGACTGATAGAACTGAAGACAAACTTCATCAGCTTCAGAATTTGGCTGAGAATATTTGTTGGGGTTAGGGCCTGGACCTCTGGGACCTTAATGGTTAGGCCTAGAGTCAAGAAGATCTAAATTCAAATCTGGCTTTCAGACACTTACTGTGTGACTCTGGACAAGCCACTTGACCTCTGTATGCCTCAGTTTCCTTAACTATAAAATAGGATAATACCAGCACCTATCTCTCAGGGTTGTGAGGATCAAATGAAAAGTGCTTAGCACAGGCACATGGTAGGTGCCATTTAAATGCTGGTTGTTATTATTATTGTAACCATTATTATTATTATAGACAGCAATGTGACATGGCAGCCAAAAAAGCTTATGCTGTGTCAAGCTGCATGGTCATAGGAGATATGATTGAAGAAAACATTGATATTTAGGCTTGGTAGGAAGACAGGATAAGGTGTAAGTATTTGTAGGATGTTCCATAAAAAAGGAATTGAAATTATTCTGCTTGACCTCAGAGGACATAGCATTATGAGAAATGTAATGTGAGAGAGAGTGCAGGGAGAATTGTATAGAGAAGGGAGATTTAGTCTTGATAGGAAGAATAACTCGCCTGGTGTTTGAAGTTACCCAAAAGTGGAATGAGCCACTAGGAGGGCTTCAATAGAGATCTTCACTGGAAGGTTGAATGAACACATGTTAATGATGTTTTAGAGGAGATTCTTATATAAAGACAAATTAGACAGCCTTGGAGATCCCTTTCAACTGTGGGTATAGGTAATTTTGTTAAAAATAAAGGAAGAAACTGGGGTGGGAGGAAACTCATGGAAGTGAAATGATTTACCAAGTTTTCATAGACAAGAAGTGGCAAAGTGAGGACTTGAACACAGATCTTCTGCACTGGTTGGTTGGGTCAATTGAGTTGGGTTCATTTGAGTTAGATTTAGTTGAGCTGAGTTGGGTTGAGATGAGTTGAAGTGAAATGGGTTAGTCTGGTTTGGGTTGGGTGGGGTAGAGTTGGGTTAGATTTAGTCAACTTGAATTGAGATTCATTGAGTTGGGATAAATTGGACTGGAAGGGGTTGAATTGGGTTGGACTGGATTGGGTTGAGATGAATTGAGGTGGGATGGGTTAGTTTGGATTGGCTTTGGTTGGGTGGGGTGGAATTGGGTTAGACTTAGTCAAATTGGATTGATATTCATTGAGTTGGGATGAGTTGAACTGGAAGGGGTTGAGTTGGGTTGAGCTGGATTGGGTTGAGATGAATTGAGGTGGAATGGGTTAGTTTGGATTGGCTTTGGTTGGGTGGGGTGGAATTGGATTAGACTTAGTTAAATTGGATTGAGATTCATTGAGTTGGGATGTATTGGACTGGAAGGGGTTGAGTTGGGTTGGACTGAATTGGGTTAGTTTGGGTCAAGTTAGGCTGGATTGGGTTAAATGGGGTGAGATAGAATTGAGTTGTATTGGATTAAATTGAGTTGGATTAGGTTGGGTTGGAGTGGTTTCTATGACATATTCTTAAGTCTGTAGGAGATCACTATTGACTGGTACCATTAAATGAAGAAATCTGGAGGAGATAAAAGAGATCATTTGCTGGGCTCTCAAATCTCAAAGTTATTCCTCTCCTTTATAGCTGGGTCGTCTGCTGAAGATCCCAGTGCTCAAATTTCTAATACACTCGGCCTCCTACTTATGGTTCCTCATCTTCCTGCTGGGAGAGTCACTGGTCATGGAGACTCAGCTAGTCACCTTCAAGGGTCGCAGTCAGAGTGTCTGGGAAAACTCACTGCACATGATCTGGGTTGCAGGTATAAGGGGCTGGAGGGTGGAGGACAGATAACTCCCCTGACTGGAGATCTGTCACCCCATGTGGACACCTTAGCACAGGGACCCTCTGGGGTCACTCAGAACAATGTCACTTATTATTCCCCAAGATAGTGATCATGGTTCCCCTGAGTCCTCTCCAGGCCATGCACCAGCCCCTCTATGTCTTACATTTTCCCTATACCTTTAAAGGAATTTCATAGACTTTAGACCTGGGAATTTTAATTTAGCTCTTTTAGTTTACCTCCCTCATTTTATAGACATGGAATCTGTGATTTGCACAAGGTCACACAGGTAGTAAGTAGCAGAGCTAGTATTCTAGCCAAGATCCTCCAACTCCCTTCTCTGGGTCCCAGAGGCAACCCCTTTATGAGAGCAGATGGATGAGGCAGCATTTCGTAATAAATGGCAAGAGTTTGAGTCTTGGTTCTGACATTTCAATGAATAAATCAGCATTATTCAACCTCTATTGGGTGGTGATGATAAAAGTGAAACAATTCTTGCCCTCAAGGATCTTAGAGTCTCTTGTTGGGGGACAAGGAAGGAGGAGAATGCTGAGGTGGGGGGAGTTGCAATAGGACACATATAAGTACATACAAAATATTTACACAGTAGATACAAAACAATTCTAAGAGTTTCTGAAAGCTACATGGGTCAAGAAAGGCCTCACATAGGAGGTCAAATCAAGAAGTATTTATTTAGTGCTTATGGGTCAGGCACGCTACTAAGCACTAAGGATATAAAGAGAAAAAAAAATACATCATCTGCCCACATTCTAATGCAAACAACTATGTACTACAAAATTATGTAGGCATAAAGGGCCACTAGGTAGCACAGTGGATAGAGTACTAGGAGGCTCTGGGTTCAAATGTAGCCTCGGTTACTTCCTAGCTGTGTGACCCTGGGCAAGTCACTTAGGGCCCCCCCCCCCCCTTGCCTAGCCCTTACCACTCTTCTGCCTTAGAATCAATTCTAAAACAGAAGGTAAGGGTTTTGTTTTGTTTTTTATAATTATGTAGGCATAGATACAGCTATCTATCTGTATCTACATAGAAAATTGGAGGTAATCTCAGAAAAAAAGGGCCTGGCAATGAGGGGAACTGGGAAAAGGATTCTTGATGGAAACTAGAGGTGATAATTGTAACCCCAGGCAAGTCCCTTTCTAACTCTGGACTTTGGTGTCCTCCTCTGTAAGTGAGGGAATAAAGAATCTAAGGTCTCTTCCAGATCAGAAAGTCTCTGATTCCATGAGGGTAGCCAGCCTTGTGGGGTTGAGTGGGGAGGAAGCTGCCCCCCTTGCTGAGCTCTCCATACCCTGGCTTCTGGCCACAGGCTTCCTGTGGTTCGAATGTAAGGAGGTGTGGATTGAGGGGCTGCGAAGCTACTTCCTGGACTGGTGGAACTTCCTGGACGTGGTCATCCTGTCCCTGTACCTGGCTGCCTTTGCCCTCCGAGTGCTCCTCGCCGTGTTAGCCAGGCTGCACTGCCAGGATGCCCCAGATGGTGCTGCCTGTCGCTACTTCACCACAGCTGGTGAGTGCCATGTCCTGAAGCTGTTCCTCCCTTGGCTGCAGGACCCCAAATGCTTGACTCCTGACCCCCAGATCCCAAATTCTACCTGGGCAACTCTTAAGTCTTCCAAGAGCCGTCCTAGTCCCACATAGCCTCTGCTCTGAAATCTCTAAGCTCTTCAGCATTTCCCCAACCCCAAACATTCCCACCTTGTCATTCTTGGGACCCCCAGTTCCTTCACCCTGTGATCTCTAAGCCCTCCAAAGCCTATTGTCTTACTATGTTCCCATCCTGTGTAAACCTCTATACAAAGACAGCAAGATAAAAATCAATATAAGTAGGATATGGTCAATAAAATAAGTTAAGACAAGGGAAGGGGTGTAAGAAAAGGAAAAAGAATCTGACCATTCTGAAGTTCAAAGATTCCATAAGCAGTTTGCCAGATAGCTTTATAGGGGAACCCCTAGCAGTACCCTGTAAAATAGGTGGGTAAATCCATCACCTCTCATAGAGCCGGAGAATGTCACTCTAATCCCCAGGGTGCTATTGCGGATTCCTTTTTTCCTGCTACCCATTGCACATCTCCCTTTGAGCAGAACGCAAGGAGTGGCGCACCGAAGACCCCCAGTTTGTGGCTGAAGTCCTGTTTGCCATCACCAGTATGCTGAGCTTCACCCGCTTGGCCTACATCCTACCTGCTCACGAGTCCCTGGGTACCCTGCAGATCTCTATTGGCAAGATGATTGATGATATGATCCGGTGAGGGCAGCCTCTCACTCAGTTCCCTGGGCTCCTCAGAATTCCATGTGGGAAGGGGAAAAAATAACCTCTTCCTGGTGATTCCCATCAAACTCCCCAATCTTGGGAAGACCTGGCCATTTGCCCCTGACCTGCCTTCCCACCAGCTCTTCCTTGCAGGCCTGGTCTTAACCCTTGCCCCAACCATAACATGAAACCTGACCTCAATCCACTTCTTGACCTTAGCAGTGATCCCAATGTCATCCTAAAAATAATGGAATCTCTAAATTTCTGAGTTTGTATAAACTTTAGGAAGCATTAAATGTAACCCCTTCCTGAACAAGAAAATGAACTTTGGAACTTCCTGACGCTGGTTATAAGCCTACCTAATTCCATTTCCATTTTAACTTTAACATGACCGTAATAGTGATCTTGACCTTATCCTATCACCCTAATTCATAGAGGTTCTTAACCTTTGGCCCATGGACCCCAGGGAGTCTACAAAATAGGATAAGAAAAAAAAATTACATCTTTATTTTTACTAACCACTAGTGGAAATTTAATATTTCCTTGAGTTATTTAAAAACCTTGTTCTGAGAAGGAACCCACAGACTTCAGGAGAGTGGCAAAGGGGTCCCCAAACAAAGTTAAGAAGTCCTGTCCTAATGCTAACCCAGCTATTCCCCCGAGATGCCTGATATTGACCCTGATTCACCCCAATTCGATCCTCACCCCTTTCTAGACACTAATCCTTACTCAAACCCTCATCCCTACCTACCATCCATGCTTCATTCATACCTCTCCATCGTGAGCTTCAATGGAGTTCTCACCCCAATTGTCTCCCAATTGTTGACTTTCATTATGGCTTATCCAGACCCTAACCTTTTCTCTTAATTCATTCTGAGCCTCATTCTGATCAGATCTCCCAACCCTTAATCCATTCTACTTATCATCTTGAACCCAGCCCTCACCCCAATTTTGACCTAACTTATCCTGAACCACAGGTTCAATCACATTTTTTTTTAACCCTTACCTTCTGTTTTTGGCTCAGTACTATGTATTGGCTCCAAGACAGAAGAGTGGTAAGGGCTAGGCAATGGGGGTTAAGTGACTTGTCCAGGGTCACACAGCTGGGAAGTGTCTGAGGCCACATTTGAACCTAGGACCTCCCATCTCTAGGTCTGACTCTCAAACCACTGAGCCACCCAGCTGCCCCCAATTGCATATTCTTGCTTGACCCACATTCTTCCCCATACAACCCCTCATGGCAAACCTCTTCTCCCAGGGACTCAGGCTGATATTGGGAGATGGAAATTTTTAAAAAGGGGAGAGAATAGTCAAAAGGAGCCAAGCACCCTCCTTTACCAAAACCTGATTTTTCTTAGTCTGTGTCCAAATGTCTAACCCCTTCCCAATCTTCCAACAGGTTCATGTTCATCCTTATGATCATCCTAACAGCCTTTCTTTGTGGCCTCAACAACATCTATGTGCCCTACCAGGAGACCGAGAGGCTGGGCAAGTATGTGGGCTGGGTGGAGCCTAGCTAGGGAAAGAGATGGGATCTGGGAAGTGGGTAGGACACGTCCAGAGATGAGGACATAGTCTAGGAAAGGGGTTGTGCCTTCTAGAGTCATACTGGGAGAGAGATCAGGGACCATGGAGTGGGAAGTGCCAGGTAGGGAGTAGAAAAAAGACTGGGAATGGATGTTACCACTTCAACAAGCAAGACTGGCTTTATTTGTATGACTTTAGGCAAATTACTCTAGCTTTGTGCCTCAGTTTCTTCATCTGTAAAATGAAGAAGAGGGGACTTTATTGATCTCAAAAACCCTTCTGGATCTAAATCTTTGTGATATTTATGTCCAGGCAAAGTCTGTAGCTACATGGGAAATGTGACCTAGGGTTCAAGGAAGGTTCTCACTTCTCCATCCAAAGCCTCAGTTCCTCCCTTATCTGTTTATTGGTGCCTTCTCTATTAACCCTGAAGGTAGGGAGCACAGGCATTCATTCACCTTCAGGGTGAGAGATGATGGTGCTCATAGCCTCTTATGAGAATTCTAGGTTCAGGGGAGATAGGACAGATGTAGTTCTTCTGGATCTCATGACTTTAATCCTTTTAACAACTAGGTGCTCTCCTATTATCTCCCTCCTTATCTTGGGTATGGATTCCTTTTTAGTCATTATGTTTTGTCCTGTCCAGGGCAAAAGCCAGTCTCCTTGGCAGAGAAAACATAAGGAAAAGAAAAATTGAGCAGCTCTGCCTTCTCTCTTGGCAATTGTCAGAGGTCCTATTCACTCTTTTTTTTTTTTTAATCTTTACTTTCTGTCTTGGAATTTATACTAAGTATCTTTTCCAAGGCAGAAGATCAGGAAAGCTAGGCAAATAGTGTCAAGTGACTCGCTCAGGGTCACACAGATAGGAAGTGTCTAAGGTCATATTTGAACCCAGGACCTCACATCCTCAGGCCTAGTTCTCCATCCACTTAGCTACCCAGATGCCCCAGTTCCATCCTTTCTTTGATCCCTTTTTTTCCCTCCCAACTGGATAAGCACTAGAATTGTATTTTGGTTGATACAAAAACTCTCTTTACCAAGGCAGGATGGTACCTTCTCTCTTATCTAAGATCATACAATCATTATATATCAGAAACTAGACTCAAATTCAGGTGTCCCTGGTTTGAGACACGCTCTTTATCCACTATGCCATTATATGCCTCCTTTCCCACTGTCCTTCTCTGAAAACAGAATGTCCCAAAAGTCTTTATGCAGCTTTAATCTTAGACTTTTAGTATGCCCTGCATGTCTTTTTAAAACCTCTTGTTGCCTTTAGGTTCCTCATTTTGCAGATGAGGAAACTGAGGCAGAGAGCGATTAAGTGATTTGCCCAGGGTCACACAGCTAGTAAATATCTAAATCAAGATTTATTCAGGTCTTCCTGACGCCAAGTCCAATACTTTCCCTTACACCATTATATCACAGAAGGAGATAATTTGAGCTAGGTCCCAGACATAGTCCAAGAGGGTGAGTATCCCTGATGACTCCCACGTGGTTCTCTCCCTGGCTGAGAGGCCATCTTTCAGGAGGCAAGGGCATTGATGTAAAGGGAAAAACAGAGCTCCACTGTCTATCCCAAACACACATCTTTTCCTAGCTTCAATGAAACATTCCAGTTTCTCTTCTGGACAATGTTTGGTATGGAGGAGCACAGTGTGGTGGACATGCCGCAGTTCCTAGTGCCTGAGTTTGTGGGACGTGCTCTCTATGGTATCTTCACCATTGTCATGGTCATCGTGCTACTCAACATGCTCATTGCCATGATCACCAACTCCTTCCAGAAGATCGAGGTATGTGAAAAGTGTGGATAGAGTAGCAGAGGCAGACCAAGGACCTGGAGGGAGATGAAGGGGGATGATGGTGGATGAAAGAGCAATAGGGGACCAATGACATGAAGGGAGATGATGGCAGATAAAAGAGCAAAAGGGGACCAATGACATGAAGGGGGATGATGGCAGCTAGAAAAGCAATAGGGGACCAATGACATGAAGGGGGATGATGGCAGATAGAAGAGCAAAAGGGGACCAATGACATGAAGGGAGATGATGGCAGATAGAAGAGCAAAAGGGGACCAATGATATGAAGGGGGATGATGGCAGATAAAAGAGCAAAAGGGGACCAATGACATGAAGGGGGATGATGGCAGATAAAAGAGCAAAAGGGGACCAATGACATGAAGGGGGATGATGGCAGAAGAGCAAAAGGGGACCAATGACATGAAGGGAGATGATGGCAGATAAAAGAGCAAAAGGGGACCAATGACATGAAGGGGGATGATGGCAGAAGAGCAAAAGGGGACCAATGACATGAAGGGGGATGATGGCAGATAGAAGAGCAATAGGGGACCAATGACATGAAGGGGGATGATGGCAGATAGAAGAGCAATAGGGGACATGAAGGGGGATGATGGTGGATGGAAGAACAACAGGGGATCAAGGACCTGGAGGAATATGAATGGGGAAGATGGAGGGGGGTGAAAGAGAAGAGAAGGATCTCTAGGAAGATGAAAGGGATGGTGAGTAATAGAGAGAAGCCAAGGACCTAGAACATAGTTTGGATCAAAGAAGGGACCTGATGGACAGCAGAGCAATGGGGTAAAGGACCCAGAGGGATGGTATATGTTTAGAGATTTAGAGCTGGAAGGGACCTTAGAGGTCATCTAGTCCAATCCCCTCATTTTACAAATGAAGAAATTGATTGAAGGAGGTGATGGGTGGTAAGAATGGGGTCATGTAGATACCTAATCTCTGATTTACAGAGCTCACAGTCTAGTGAGAGAAGATGTGTTAAAGGGGGATTCTTTTCAATTCATCAAACATCTGGTAAATGCCTGTTGTGTGCAGAGCCATGAATTCAGCACTGGAGATCAAAATTAGAGAAAAGCTCAGCCTTTGCGATAATGAAGAATTTAATCTGTCTAATAGAGGGCTAAGACACATATACTAGATAACTAGATTATACAGTATTACCTGTTAGCTAGGGATAGAGATATAAATCAAATATCATGTGAGGGAGGACTGTATTTGTGGGAAGAGAGGGAAGATCAGAGATTTCCTGAAGGAGATGGCCTTTGAATTGGACCATAAAGGAATTCAGTTGGTAAGAGGGAGAAGAGATGGAAATGAAAAAGGGATTGGAGAGGCGGAAGAAAAGATTGGCAATGTTTAGGGCTGGGGCAGAGTTAGGGAAGGAAGGCAGAAAGAGGGATATGGGAAGCAAAGTGGTTTAAAGACAATAGTCCTGGATGAGTCAGGAGACCTTAGCTCAAGTCTTTTTTTTTTTTAAACCCTTACCTCCCATCTTAGAATTAATACTGTGTATTGGTTCCAAGGCAGAAGAGTGGTAAGGGCTAGGCAGTGTGGGTTAGTGACTTGCCCAGGATCACACAGCTAGGAAGTATCTGAAGTCATATTTGAACCCAGGGCCTCCCATCTCTAGGCCTGGCTCTCAATCCATTGAGCCACCCAACTGCCCCCTTAGCTCAAGTCTTGATAAATGTTTGTTGATTGATGGGCATGTACTCAATGACTTATCTGAGCCTTTAGAGTAGTTTCTTTAGAGTAGGTGCTAAATGCTTGTTCAATGAATGAATCTGTAAAATAAGGGAGCTGATTTAAATGATATCCAAGATTCCTTTTGCCATCAAATTTATCATCATGTGATCCTGTCTCATAGCTTGTTGTCAGAAAGGGCTTTGTTCAGTGCTATAGAAGTCTATGCTTATTATTAGAATGTTGGTGGAGGAGGTAGGGAGGTATCTATTGAGAAAAGGAGGAAAGGAGAGAAATATAAAGTCAAAGGATGGGGAGAAAAATGGAGAAAGAAGAATAGTTTTGGACAGTAGATTGGGAGGATGAATGGAAAGGCAAAGGGTAAGAGAGAGGACTGGGAAAAGATATAAGAATGACTTAACATGGAACCTGGTGGAGGAAAAGGAGTTGGACAGTGGGATAAAAAAGGGGCTAGGACAGGGATGGGGAATAAAGGGGAACTATGGAAGGAGACTAAGGGATAAGCAAGAGTGAGGTGGGTAGAGAACCGAGGAAAGGAGAAAGGGAGAAGGAATAGAAGGGAGATAGAGACAGGATCAGAAAAGGATGGGACAAAGGGATAGAGGAGAGGTGAGGCAGAAAAAAAAAAGAGAGGAAAGGGAAGGGAAATGGCAGGAGAAGGGGTGATGAGGAATGGTGGTGGAGGAGGAGGGGCCAATATTAGTGGGAAGGGTAGAGATGAAAAGGGGTCTCTAGGCATAAAAGAGTGTTGGAGTTCCTGAACCCCTCCTCCATCTCTGACCCCCAGGATGACGCTGATGTGGAATGGAAGTTTGCCCGCTCCAAGCTCTACCTATCCTTCTTTCGAGAGGGCCTGACACTGCCTGTTCCCTTCAATATCTTACCTTCACCCAAGTCCTTCTTCTATCTGCTCAGGTAAACTCTTGAGGAACTTCCACAGCCTTGTTCCTCTCATCTCCCCATTCCATGCCTCCATCCCTTCCCCAAGAACTCCCCACAATCTCCATTTCCTCCAAGTCTCAGTCCATCCCTCCTCTTCCTTTTTTTCATCTCCCATTTCCTACCCTTCCCCCCTAACACCTCACCTTACTCTTTCAGGAGAATCTTCCGATTTTTTTGTTGCTGCTGCTGCAAGACCAAGGGGCCTGCCTATCCTCCCATCCCCACTTTTGTGAGTGTCCCATCTGATTGCTTGTTCCCTGACTCTATCTCACACTGTTCTATATCTGTCCTAATCTTTCTGCCCATCTCTCCAATATCTATTCTGTCTCTGTGCACCACCGTGCCCTATCCGATATTTTCCATTTGTCCTAATCTGTATGATGTCTCACAATCTGTCTGCCTATGAGTCTGATGCCTCTCCATCAGTCTATCTGCCTTAGTCTGTTCCAGTTGGCTTGCCCCCATGAGAGAGATGCCAGACAGGAAGCGTCCAGCAGCTAAGGGTCACCCTCTCCATCTCCCCTTAAGCCGAAGGGGGAACTCCTCTCTCATTAGCTGCACTTCCAAAGACTGTCTGCTGCTACTTTGTCTCTGTCCCCCTCTGTCAAGATCTTGGCAAGGGTCCTGCTCTCTCCCTTAATTGTCCCAGCTCGACAGGAGATGGACTATTCCCCAACTCTCCTTAGGGCTGCCTAGATAAGACTGGCCCTTATCCGGAGAAGCTTTACCAAGGGATCTGGGGAAAGGTTAGCCACGATCCCAAAGCAGAAATCTATCTTGAGTGATAGCAGAGATATTTCTTAGCTCTAAAACGGTGTTATTCTATGAGTCTAGATATAGTGAATGGTCACAGTCTGATGAAGACAATAATAATAATAACTCACATTTCTATAGGATCTAAGCAATTTCTTCACAGCATCTCTGAAAGGTGAATAGTGCAGATATTATTTGTTACAGAGAAACTGGGGCCCAAAGAAATAAAGTGACTTACCTAAGGCAACACAGCTACTAAGTCTGGATTCAATTCCAGATCCCCTGATTAGAAGTCCAAAGCTGTTTCTTTTATGGAAGACTGACTATAAATGTCGATAGGGTTTGTCTATAACTCCACCAAGCCAGGATAGGGATGAGGGTGGGGAGAAGCAAAGTTCCAGGTAAGAGGTCCTACGCAACAGTCCTGGGGAGCTGGCCTCATCAGACTCATCACAGGAGGGGACTATGGCCAAATATCCTGGGGGTGATGTGGGGCCTGGGTCCCCCACTCTGTCCAGTCCTCTCCCTGGGAAGAATCTTTGGGCTGACTGGATTCTAGTCCCAGCTCTGCCACTGACTCATTGTGGAAGAGCCATAGGCAAGGCACTTCCCCTTAGTTACTCATTAGTTAAGAGGAACTAAGTTATCCTTAATTATTCACCATCATTATCTCCATGGGCATCAGTTTCTTTTCTTTTTTTTTTTTGGTAAAATGATATTGAATTAGATGATCTCTCAGATTACTTCCAGCTTTAGCAATCTATAATCCATGAATTGATGCATTCATGAATCTTTCTCCTCCATCCCTGACTTATCTAGAAAATACCTTCCCCTAAACCTCAAAACAGGAGAGATTGGTGCCTAGAGTTCCAGTTGAAGATTCCACCCATTGCTCTCCTTTCTTCCCTGGGCTTTCGTTTGGGGGATGGAGGGAACTATCAGTCAATAAATAAACTTAGTAAGTACCTACTATGTGCCAGGCACTGTGCTAAACTCTGAGGAAACAAAAAGAGTCTGAAGACAGTGCCTACCCTCAAGGAGTTTACAGTCTAATGGGGGGGGGGGGCCATGAACAAACAAACAATATTTGTGTGTGTATATGATAAATAGGAGATAATTAGCAGAGGAAAGGCACTAGAATTAGGAGGGGCTGGGGAAGATTTCCTGTAGAAAATGGGATTTTATCTGGGACTTAAAGGAAGCCAATGAAATCAATAGTCACCGAGGAAAGAGAGTGTTCCAGGCATGGAAAATAGTCAAAGAAAACACCCTGAACCAAGAGATGAGTGTTTTGTTCTTAGAACAGACAGGTGTCACTGGATTAAAGAGTATGCATCAGGGAGTGAGGTGTAAGAAAACTGGAAAGGTCTAGTTTATGGAGGGCTTTGAAAGCCAAACAGAATATTTATATTTGCTCCTGGAGGCAGTAGGGAGCCTATGAAGTTTACTGAGTAGAGGAGAAAGGGGTGTGTGAAATGGTTGAAGCTATGCTTTAGGGAAATCGTTTTAATAGGGGAATGGAGGATGGATTGGAGCAGGGTAAGGCTTGGTGGATCTGCCACCAAGCTATTCCAATAAACTACCAGAAGGAATTGGAGGATGTGCAAACATTGGGGGATGCTTCATACTCTGTTCTCTTTAAATATATATTCCAGGCAAACTCTGGGATTGGGGCTGGGACTGGGGACGGTGAGAGTGGCTCCTATCGGGTCCGAGTCATCAAGGCCTTGGTGCAACGCTACATTGAGACTGCAAGGCGCGAGTTCGAAGAGAGCCGTCGGAAA
Organism: Monodelphis domestica; assembly: GCF_027887165.1. NCBI lineage: Eukaryota > Metazoa > Chordata > Mammalia > Didelphimorphia > Didelphidae > Monodelphis > Monodelphis domestica. Next base: position 349,789,157 of record NC_077230.1, read on the forward strand.
GGTCAGTCTCCCAACCCCAGATGCTTCATTCTCCAAAGCTTGTCCCTATTCCTAACTCCCTGCCTTTATGCTCCCCAAACCCTCTCCTTCTTTTCCCCAAATCCAAGGCTTTCAGCCCTCTTCTCACCAACCCAAAGTACTTGCATGAGATGATTTCTATGGTCCTTTCTACTGATCCTGTAATCTCTCCTCTCATGACCCTGAAACTCTCTCAGAGCTTTTGGGTACCAGCCCATATCCCAGAGGCCCAGGCTGAGAATTCTGGGTTCTCTTGAGCTCAGTAACTCATAGGGAGTTCATTCAGCTTTGGGCTTTCCTGAGGTACTCCCAGAAGCAGGAAGCACATCCCATCCTACTTTTTATGTCTTTAGACCTTGGCAACCGACTCACAGAGCTGACCAAGACCGTGTCCAGACTGCAGGGTGAGGTGGCTGGTGTACGGAAGACACTGGCTGAGGGCGGACCTTCCCGGCTCCCCGATGGTGCCAGCATCCTGAGCCGCTACATAACCCGTGTCCGAAATAGCTTCCAAAATCTCGGACCCACCATCCCCGAAACCCCTGAATTGAGAGGAAGAGAGGAAGAAACAGGATTTATAGTGCCTGAGGTAATAGGGACACAGATACCCGAGGAAACGGGGACCCAGGAGTCCAGAGCCCCGGAAGCAGGAACCCAAGATCCTGACGATCTTGGCAGGAATGAGATCCAGGCATTTGGGGGTTCATACAAAATTTCTTCTGCCCAGGTGGTGATTCACAGGGGGTTTGGGGAAAGGGGAGATGTGCCTCCAGAGGAAGGACCGGTGGCTGGGCATGATCCCCCAGCCCCAGGAGCTAAATAAAGAAGTAGCCTGGGCACCTTCTGATCTAACCCTGTGCCCCCTGTGCATCCAGTTCTAGGAAGAAGTGCTGACAAAATCTCCCTTTCTTTCCCTAGCCCAAATGCTTTGCTGCCTTAATAAAATTAAATATGATTGACTACTGGTAATTAACTGAATGGAAATCGCAAAGAACTTTTTTTTTTCAACATTGTATATAACATCCTTACGAAAATTGACCATGCAATATTAGGACACATAGAACCTATAAACAGATGCAGATGGGACAGCTAGGTGGCTCAATGGGTAAGCCAGTCCTGGAGATAGAAGGTTCTGGGTTCAAATGTGGCTTCAGATACTTCCCTAACTGTGCAACCTTGGGCAAGTCACTTAACTCCAAACATTTAATCCTTACCACTCTTCTGCCTTGGAACTAACATTTACTAACAATTCTAAGACAGAAAGTAAGGGTTTTAAAGTAAAAAAAAAATTTAATGTAGAAAGGCAGAAATTAAATGTACTAATCAAAAGACACAAAAAGTATAATTGTTAAGAGATACTTAATTCAGAAACTGAATTATATAATTTTAAAATGAGCTGTCAGAACAAATCATAAAAATAAGAAATAATCATATTTTAAAATGTTTAAAAATACACATACCAAAATATGACAAGAAATAAAAGATTAGTGAATTAAACATGCAGTGAAAAAAAAACTAGAAAATCCAGATTAACTACAAAAGAAGCATACAATTTTAAATCCTGAAAAAAGAAAAGATAAAATTTGAAAACTTATCATTGATATATGGGTTCTTTCTAAAAAGACCAATGAAACATACAAAACATTAGCTAATTAGGTAAAAAAAAAACAGGTAATCAAATAGCCAAAATAAAAGATGAGAATAGCAAGTCCACAATAAAATGAGAGGAAACAAAATTGTTAATGAAATGGGATGATGGAGCTGGCCATTCACAATGACCTCTTTCTTTAGGATCTCACAGGCTTGTTGGTTCTCATGACTAGGGACTGTCTGAGGACAGGAAGAACTGCCCACTCATTCAGTTATAAAAGGAAATAATGAACTAACTCCCTCCATTTGAATGAGTCCTGAGGGATTCTGATAGCTTTTCCTTGGACTTCCAACAAGATGGAGGTGAGAGTAAAAGCCTGACCTCGTCAGTATCACTAAGACTTAGTGGAATATGATCTATAGTGGAACTAGACTGCTTTGGGAAGGATGATCTATCTCCCAAAGCACAGAGTAGATAAATTGGAAAGGTGGGGTGTCATTATATATTAAGTAGATGCACTTGTGAGGAAATGCAGGAAGCAGGATAAAGAAGAAGCATTGCAGAGAGAATTTGGGTAAAGATCAACAGAGGCAGATAAAGGAGCAAAATTACTTCTGGAGTATACTATAGACCACCTGACCAGAAAGAAAATAGATAAAGAATTTGGGAAACATCAGGAGCCTATTACAGAAAAACAATGAAGTAGGAATGAGGGACTTTAATTCTCCAAGGATCTGCTGGAGGTCATCTTGCCCAAAGCAGAGAGATTAAGAGACACATGATAAATGTTTCTTGACTGGTTGGTTCAGAGAAAGAATAAGATGCCTCTCAGACTAAAATTTTATAGGGAAAGTGAGCTCAATAGGGATAGGAACCTTTTGAGAATTAAATTTTGAAGCCACAAGAAATAATTCTGACGAATAAGAAGGGATAGGTTTGTCTAAAGAGAATTATCTGAATGCACAGAAAATTCACCAACCAATTTGAATTTAAAGACATTTATGAGAGATGGAGAGAAGCAACATGGAGCAGTTGATAGAAAGCTGACCTTAAAACCAGGAAAATGAGCTCAAATCTTCTTTGATATATGTATTGTCTGATCCTGAACAAATTACTTAAGTTTTCAGTGTTCTAGGCAATTTTCTAAGACTATCAGTTGCAGAAAAGGCAGGACCAAGGGACTCTCCTTGTGTGAGAGTTCCCTATACCAATGAAATCCCAGATGAAACCCTCATTCCTATCTCCTAAACAAGAGGGAAGCAAGAGAAGATGGCAAAAGTCTGGTATAGAGAACTCCTAGGGAAGAAACTGTCTATTGGAAATTACTCTGTAATTTCTAGCCTTACAGAGTTTCTTAGAAGCACTGAAAATTTAAATGATGTTATCATAGTCACACATCTAGTTTGTTTCAGGGGTAGAAAATCTGTATGAACTAATGCAGAGCCAAGAAAATAATATACACAGTAATGAAAACAATGGAAATGGAAAGAACCAACCCCCACACAGACACCCACACCTCAAAAGTGAAAGTGGCAGAGCAGCTGGGTGGCTCAGAGGATAGAGAGACAGGCCTAGAGACAGGAGGGCCTGGGTTCAAATGTCACCTCAGACTAGCTGTATGACCTTGGGCAAATCACTTAACCTCAACTGCCTAATTCTTACCACTCTTCTGTATTGGAACTGATACTTAGTATTGATTCTACGATGAAAGATAGGAGTTATTTTTTTAACTGAGTGTTGCAAAATTATAAAGCACAAACCTGACTCAAAATAAGAGATAAAAACCCATTCCCAATTTTCCCCTGTGCAGACATGGGAGGTCTACAGGTGTTAGACATTGTACATATATTCAGACTGTGTCAACATATTGACAAGTTATGCTTTCTATTTTTCTTTTCTTTTTTGCCTTTACATTTTATAGAGTGCTTTTTTAGAGGAGGGTAGGAAGGGAGATGGAAAGAAACAATGAGACATTAATGAAACAAAAGATATCAGTAAAAACTTACTTAAAAAAAAGAAAAATAATATCCAATACTGGTCAGAGCACATCAGAGGGTACCTTTTGGAATACATGTTGATGGGCCAAAGACTATCCAGAGGAGGGGGAAAGTTCTTAAGATATCACCATCTGGGAGGTTTATTCCAGAGAAGGAAATTTTTAGGAGGAACATAATAGCTTCTTCAAATTTTTGAAGGGTTATCATGTGGCAGAGAAATTAGGCTTATTCTTCTTGTAACCAGAGAACATAACTAGGAAGATGCAAAAAAGGAAAACTTGTGTTTGAGGAAAGGATGACCTCTCTACCAATTAGAGTTACCCCGAAGTAGAATGGGCTACCTGGGGAAGGGAAGCTCCTCATCCCTTCACTAAAAGTATTCACAAGAAGAATGGGTGAACATTTGTCTTCTGTGTTGTAGATAGGGTTCTCATTTGAGCATAGCTTAGACCAAAATCCAAGATTCTGGAATTTTGTGGAATTACTCCCAGCTGGTGGGGTGGATGTGATGGAAGTAGAATTGGAGATTTAGGGAAGGCTTTCCAGAGTGGGTAGCCATTCCTAAACTGGTCACAGGGATTGTTAATAACAGAGCTAAAATGTAAGTCTAGGACTATTTTTTTCTCACCTTTAAATTCTTCTAATAAAGCTTATCCATTCACCTGCTGTTCTAGGTTAACATATATGCCCTGGGTTTTTTGCCAATGGCTATATGATAATTCCTGAGCACCACTTTTAATCTTATCCCTCTGACCATCTCTTTCATGCCTAAGCACAGATCCCATCTCTTTCTTTTGTTTTTATTTTGTATTAATAGAATTTATTTGCAGATGTCAAGTTCCTCCATCCCCTCCACATATCACAAAAGGAATCATTCAAGAGATAGATATGTATATATAAATTATGTCTTTCATTTCTCCATTTTTCAGTTCATTCTCTGGAGACAACATTCACAAGTTATTCTTTGAGTATTAAAACTGTAGCTGTGTATAATATTCTTGGTTCTAGTCATTTCATTGTATATTATCTCCTGTAGTTCTTTTCAAGCTTTTTAAAAAATTAGCTGGTCTGGGGTAACTAGGTGGCTCAGGGGATGGAGAGCCAGGTCCAGAGATAGGAGATCCTGGGTTCAAATTTGGCCTCAGACACTTCTTAGTTGTGTGACCCCAGGCAAGTCACTTAACCTTCATTGCCTAGTCCTTAACCACTCTTCTGCCTCAGAACCAATACTCAATATTGATTTTAACATGGAAGGTAAGAGTTTAAAAATAATAATAAATAAGTGAAAAATAAAAAGTAAAAATAAAATTAGCCTCTCCATTGTTTCTTATGACATGATAGTATTTCATCACAATCATACTCTACAATTTGTTTAACCATTTCTCAACTGATAAGTATCCCCTCAATTTTCAGGTCTTTTCTACTACAAAAAGAGCTGCTGTGAATATTTTGGAACACATGGGTTCTTTTCTTTTTCTTCCCTGATCTCCTGGGGAAACAGACCCAGCAGACCCAATCTCTTTCAATTTAAAAACTCATACATCATCCTATCCATGATACTTCTTCCCTCTACTACAGCCAAAAATCCTATTCAGTTATTATCTCTGAGTTGAAGGTCACTTCTTACTCTCAACTCTTTGGGAGAAAAGAGGCAATGAGGGGCAGTTAGTTGGTTCAGTAGGTAGAGTCAGGTCTGGAGACTAGAGTTCCTGGATTCAAATCTGGCCTCAGATACTTCCTAGCTGTGTGATCCTGAGCAGCTCACTTAACCCCAATTACCTAGCCCTTACTGTTCTGCCTTGGAACTAATTTGGTATTGATTCTGAGAAAGAAAGTAAGAGTTTTAAGAAGAAAGGAAGTCAATGGAGAAGCCCTGGTCCCAGGAGCTCTTTTTCTCAGTTTTGGTTAAAAATTCCACCCACTTCCCCAGTTCTCTTCAAATGACAAGTCATCATAATATTACTAAACTTTTACAATTGTCAATAACAACAATGGACACTTATTTAGCACCTGTTATGTGCCAAGTACTGCACTGGGTATTAAGATATAAAGATAAGAAAGCCATAGTTCCTTATATCACTTGACCTAAATAATTTTTATTCTTTTGTCTCACAAACACCTCAGATTTCACTACTTGAGGTCTCTTTCTCAGGTGGCTGCATTTATCAGTGATTAAGGGTAGGTTTTTGTCGAATATTATCACTCAGTCTATGAGGAATCACCTGAGAGCTAGCTTTTATTCTAGGTCACCAATCTGCCAGTGCCCAACTCAGGCCCCAATTTCCTCCTTTTTTCTCATGAATATACCCAGACCACTGTGGCATCACTGAGGCACACGGAAGAAAAGCTATCTCTAACCCAAACCAGTGCTTGCACTAAGGAGACACTTTCTGCTTTATTGTATGGATTGGTTCAGAACCATGGCCAGCAACCAGCCTCTAGAAAGTGGGGATAACAGGAAATTTCCACCTCTGATGAAAGAATACTTTTATTACCTGTGCTTATTTACATTTTATTTTTTTAAACCCTTACATTCTGTCTTGGAATCAGTATTGTGTATTGGTTCCAAGGCAGAAGAGTGGTAAGGGCTAGGCAATGGGGGTTAAGTGGCTTGCCCAGGGTCACACAACTAGGAACTGTCTGAGGCCACATTTGAACCCAGGACCCCCTATCTCTAGGCCTGGCTCTCAATCCACTCAGCTACCCAGCTACCCAGCTGCCCTGATTATTTACCTTTTAAAAGAAGAGCCAATGACTGGACAGTGGGGGTCTAACTACAACGGTGAAATTTGGGGCCCCATGGCAGGTCTTTGAGGGAGATAGTGCACAGGGGGGCCCTGGAATCTCAAAGCCAGAACAGACTTTAGAGGATATCTAGTTCCATCCCTACCTGAGGAGGAAGCCTCTCTATAACATCCCATTTTAGTGATCAGCAACCTCTGCTTGAAAACTTTTAATATTTTGAACCCACAACTAGAGAGACTTTGTGGTATAATGGATAAGTACTCAAGTTGGAATTAGGAAGACATGTATTCAAATGTCATCTTAGATATTTAATAACTATATGACCTCAGACAAGTCATTAAATGTCTCTGAGCTTCAGTTTACTTATGTATAAAACTGGGATAATAATATCTGCCTCCCAGGATTATTGGGAAGCTAAAATGAGATCATGTAATAAAACATTACTACAAAAAGCATATTATTACCAACTGAGACAATCCATTTTACTTTTAGCCACTTTGATTTTTAGGAAGTTTTGCTTTGTGTTAATTTGCCCCGTGCCCTTATGGAAATCTGTCCTCCTTTGATTTTCACACATTACTTCTAGTTTTGATCCCTTGGGGCCAAGCAGAGCAAGCTTATCCTTTCTCTCTGTGATAGCCCTTTAAATCCTTGAAGACAATTATTATGTCCTCCCAAGTCTCTTCCCCAGGCCAAATATTGTTCCCTTCAGATGATTATTATATGGCACGTTCTCCAGTCTTTTTGCAGTCCTGGTTACCTTCTTCTAGACACACACATGTTTTTCCTAAAATGTGGTGCCCCAGAAATCACAGTCCTCCAAAATATGTGCTATCCAGGCCAGGGTGGAACTATTAACTCCTTTGTTCTAGACTCTATGCTTCCTTTACTACATAAACTAGGATAGAATTATATCTTTTTGACCACCATGTCACATTATTGACAAAATTGACACAATTAGTTACAAAATTAACAAAATTTGTTACACGAAGATACAACAACTCTAAGGATTCTATTGATGTGGAGAAATTGCTCCACCAATACAGTCAAATTCTATCAGCTTTGGGACATAAGTCCTGGAGAGTAAGTCACCTAAAGCACATAACAACTTACACAGGGTCATACAGCTAGTGAGTATCGGAAGCAGAACCTGAACCTCTATCTATCCGATTTTCTATCCCCAAGGCCATGCTTCCCTTTCATTAGTTTAGCTAGCTAGCCTGCCTGTCAAAAAGAGAATGAGATTAGTCAAGAATGTTCAGTACTTGGGGGCAGCTGGTTAGCTCAATAGATTGAGCGTCAGGTCTAGAGGCAGAAGGTCCTGGGTTCAAATCCGGCATCAGACACTTCCCGGCTGTGTGACGCTGGGCAAGTCACTTGACCCCCCATTGCCTAGCCCTTACCACTCTTTTGCCTTGGAGCCAATACACAGTATTGATTCCAAGACAAAACGTAAGGGTTTAAAAAAAAAGAGAATGTCCAATTCTTGATGAAGCCATGCAAGCTTATAGTGATTGCTGCTTCCCTCCCTCTCAATGCTCACAGATCTCTGGACGAAATAGAACTCAAGTTCATTAATCTCTGTTGCATGGCCAGGAGAGAAGATGTACTATTACAAGTTTGAACTTGTTCTCATTTACAAAGTAGACCACTCTCCCTTTCATCATAACAAGATTGAAAATCGCACTTCAGGGACCTCCAGAGTGTATATATATTTGGGATTTACAGGAGTAATTGTGGGACAGTTTTTTCCTATTCTTCTATATGAGATGAATGCTAAACTGATACTCATGCTGTGACAGACCTATTGGAAGAGATACTAGAAGGAACTTTGTAGGTACAACAATAAGGAATATGCTTTAATTAGGACTTAGTGCATGGTGGAATTATATGTCGCATAGACTTGATCGTATCACTCTCCTACCAAAAAATATTTAAAATACTTTCCATGGCTCTGTATTGCCTCTAAGATAAAAGACAAACTTTTGAATTTATCTTTCCTATATAATCTAGCTCCAACCTACTTTTCTAGCTTCATCTCTTTTTGGTCTCTTTCTGTTAGAGATGATCTTTTTTCTTGGGCAATGCTTCATGTATGTAACTGCCACAGCTCACCACAAGAGTCAGCCCAACATTGATATATTAATTTCTGCTGGGAGAAGTGAGGCTATGCAAATGTAGTGGACCACTGTGTGGAATTGGATCCATTAATTACCTAATCATAGACCGAAATTGACAGTGCAAACCCCATTTTGGGAGATTCCCTCCTAAGCAAATGGAATAATTTCATTTAACATTTTGCATTTAACTCTTTATGTTGCTAATAGTTTCCTTTGCTATAGATCTGAAGTAACTATTCACTAAAAATTCAGTGGTTTTTTCCCTTTTGAAATTTTTAAAGAAACTTTACTATACAGAATCCCTTGTATCCTCCAAAATTACAATAAATTCTTCAGGGCTTTCTTTGGGCTAAGATTAACTATCGAGTACAGGCCTCCATCCAGATAATAGCTATCTGTTATTAAGGCTGTTAAGCTGTGTTTTAAAGAAAGATAAATGAAGGAAGATTTGTACCCCAAGGGAGGCTTGGACCCTGAGGTACAGAGAGAGAGGGAAAGAGAAGAGAAACCCCCTTTCACAAAGCAGGGTACAGAGGAGATAGCAGATGTAATGGGTTGGCTCAGAGAGAGGGGGGTTGAAGAGTTTCCCCCTTATGCCTTCCCTCCTTAGTTAAAGCTGCTCTCCCCAATTCACTCTTGTCCCTCTTTTCCCCCCTTCCACTACTCAAGACCAAAGGATCTCCCCTTGATCCATTTGCTCACACTCAGATTGGGGAACAGATATCTTTTAATGTTAACTCAATCAGGTAATACAAAAGTAATAATGTGCAGGGAAGAATGGGAAAAGGAAAGTGGGAAAAGGGGGTCCCTGTCTCTATCTAAACCCTTTTGCCTCCCTCCTCAAGTTTGGGGGGAAGCTCAGGCCTTGGCAGCTTGAGCCCCCTGAGAGAAAGTCAGGTTGATCCATCCCTGGGTAACAGGAGCTGAGGTAAAGTCTGCTCAAGTTTCTCTTCATAAAGTCCCTTCAATTGGGAAGTTTTAGGGGGAAGGATTTCCAGTCACCAGCAGGAAAAATGGGTAACCCTCGGGAGAAAGTCTTTATCCACCTTCTCTCTTCCATGTCTCAAGACCAAGAGACCTCACTGCTCTCCAGCCAGAGTCTTCTCCCCCAGAAACTCACTCCTGGGGCCCCTCCCCCATCAAGGTAATCAATTTCATATACTCTTCAGTCTGGCACTTTTTCTCTAGTGCCAGCCTCTATCACAGTTGTTAATTGTATTCGAAGGCCAAGTTGGCCAAAAGACTACTCATGAATTCAGAAAGACTGACTATCCATGAGTTCAACCATCTGTACCTTGGTTAACTAGTGCCCACCCAATCCTTTATATCTAGATTAAAAGCAAGACTTTGCTGATAATTACATCAAAAATGAGAGCTTTTCTCAATATGAGCAAGAGAAATCTAGGTTCAAATCCTATTGGTGATGAAGATGTCCTACTATCTGGCCATCACAGAAATGTGAAGACCTATTACAGTTCTAGGAGGAACAGAGGAATAACTTCTGCCTCTGTTGTCTATCTTCTCTAACTCTAGGTTCTGAGTTCCGTCTGGTCTGCTTCCCATTAACAGTCAACCAATGGACAACTCAACAAAGGCATTTACTCAAATAGCATAGAAGGAACAATAGTTACAACACATTCATCCCTCCCATAAACCTGAGGCCAATTTCCCACCAACATACAACTTTCATGGGAGGGAGTGTGGGCATGAAGTTCAAGTCCAGTAACAGTGAGGTACATATGGACACTTGTCCAAGGCAACTCACATCTCCATAACTGCAGGACCTCAGTGTCTCTTATCTCTTCAGAATGATAGGGCCTCCATATCTTCTCTCTCTCTCAAACGATTTCCTCATAAAATTTGCTGCTGAAAGCAGTATCTGGGCTAGAAGGGTGGCTCTGCTGTTAGGCTGGGCTGGGCTAGATCCTCACAGGGTACCACTTCTCAGCTAGATGGTCCCCTCATTGGGGCTGTTTGGCTGCTGGGTTGCTCTGTTGTTGCTCTCCACTTGGGTGGGTTACTCCTTAATGACAACTAGAGTTTCTGCCACTTCTAGTGTCACTCTCAACTGAAACTTTCAACTGGGGTAGTGTGTCCTCTTTTTCAGAAACAACAAAAACTCTTAGCTTGAGATTGATAGAAAGCTGGTTTGTTTGTTTGTTTGTTTTTCATTTCTGTGCCCCGAGTCTTCATCTTTCTGGCCACAGACAACAGTACAGAGATATAAAGCCCCTCTTTTTCTTTTCTTTAATGACCATTATTTCTGGTTTAGGATTGGCTTCCTTGAGTGAGAAATCTCACTTTTGATTATAGGGGTGGAGAAAAAAGTTTTAATCAAGTACCTACTATGTGCCAGGTCCAATGCTAAGTGCTTTATGAATATTACCCATTTGATCCTCACAACAACCCTGTGAGGTAGGCACTATTATTATCCTGATTTTACACTTGAGAAAACTGAAACAAATAGAGTGACTTATTCAGGGTCACAATGCCAGGAATTGTTCTAACGATGAATTTGAACCAGCAGGTCTTCCTGAGGAAAAGCTCAGTGTTCTATCCACTCCACCCACCCAACTGTCTCTATGGAAACCATCCAGTATGTTTCCCAGATCATCTCTACAGGCTATGGCCATTTGTCCAATAATCACCAGACAGCCCTAGGGTTCAGGCTTCCCAGTTCTTTTAAGTTTCTTTTTGTTGTCCTTATGCAAACAAGCAGCTAGGAAACAAGGTATTGAGATAGTCTATAATATCCTTGGGGACAAGTCCATTGTTTCTGATGCTTTCCTGGATTTTCCAGTCCATCACTCAAAGCCTCACACCATATTTGTCTTGGTTCCTTACACCTACAAACATAACCAGTTCTGAAAAGGAAACGTCATTACATCTATTTATCAGTGTGTCTATTGTCTCCTTTCCAATAGACTGTATGTTATCAGAAGGTAAGCAGTGTCACTTTCAAATGTCCATCCCCGATTCAATGACTAGTCCAAAGTAGACAGTTAAGAAATTATTATTGAGTTGAGGCTAGGGAATTGCATTTCTTGAACAGACCTTTTGTGGTCACTGGATCTTCCCATGTTTGGCTGAAGTCAACAGATAATAATTGCTTTGTAAATATAACTAGTGTTGTGAAACCCCTTAGTTCATTCTTTGGCAATTTCCCGGATCTCTAAGCAACATACAAGGACAGGAAATGCAATCAGGTAGGGAGATATATTGCCCCAAACATCAAAAGGACACATGTAAGCTTGTTTATATTGAGATGTAGCAGGACATTTAAAATGAAGACAATGAACAGCTTTACTGCAGCGCATCAGAGAAGAATGCATGGAAAGCCCTGTCTGAAACATATTTTTGGCTGAATAAGTGACCAAGTGACTGACCAGTGGACCTACCAGCCAATGAGAGGGGCCATCATAGACCTGTACTTGGAAGAAGAAGGCAGACATTTTGCAAGGTCTTTTATTGAGAGGTGGTCATGGCAACAACCACAAAGTGGAGTGGCCTCACCCACTGCAGTTCCACATCCGACTGGTCAGAGGGGCATAAGGCCCCTGCCCTGATCCCAGGATGGACACTACTCACAGATCAACTCCCAAACACCTTCATCATTCTCATCCTTATCTTCATCTTTTTCTTCTTCTTTTCCAAGCTGCCCTCAACCTGGCCAGGCCTACACAAGCAGGAGGACCAACAGGTCCCTACAATTCCCCAGGTCAGAAGTTGGACGATCAGGGCACTGGACCTGAGAGCTGGAAGGCCCCATGAGGCAGGAGCAGAGTCCTTGGCATTAGCTGAGGCCAAGATCCTGGGAAGAAAGCATCCCAACTTTGTCCTGCCAAGAAGAGAAAGGAAGGAAAGGAGTCAGTTGGGTCTGGGAAGAAATTTAAGACCTCTCTTTTCCAATCCAGAGCAAAAGACTCACCTGGGTTAGATACACAGCCTTCTTTCTTTTCTCCTAGAATACCAAGGGAAAGAGATGAAAGCCTTAATCTGAATTCATTGCTCCAAAAGTCTCCCAAAATTTATCCTTTTTTTCTTCATATTCTGATATAGAATATCTCACCCACCCACTCCACTCCCAGGAAAGCCCTTTTTTCCTCTTCCTTTCCTTTCTACAGTCTTTTCCTCCTCAGAGATCTATCTCTAATCTCTCTTCCCTCAGCCATCTCATTCTATTCCCTGGTTCCAGGTTCTCTGTGCTGTGTTTATAGCAGGTTTCTCCTTTCATTCCAATATGGTTTTTGAACATGTTTTTGAAACAAAAACAGGTTTTTTAACTCTCCACTTGGAGAGTAAGTCCTCTGCTCCCACACGTCTCACACTGAATCTTCAATTTGGAAGGAGTCCTAAAGACTGGACCACTTGGAGTGAGAATAAACCTCTCTGGTGTTCTTGGCAAGAGGTCATCCAGCCTCCCCTTCAATAACAGAGAGCCCATTACTGTACTTCCTGAGGGAGTCCATCTGACTTTTGGACAGCTCTCACCATGAGGAAATAACCCAAAAAAGTAATTCTCTACCTTCCCTTAGAAGACCTTGTGGGATGGGAAACTCATTAGCTACTAAAGGAAACTATTCCATCTTGGGAAATTTCTTTTTTTTTTTAAGAAATATTTTCCTTATATTATCCTGAAATATGTCCCTTTATAACTCCACCCCATCCACTGCTGTTCCTAGTTCTGCCCTTTGGTGAAGTAGAATAAATCTAATCCTTCAACTACATGGCAATCCTCTAAATACTTAAAGATATCAACCATAACAAGCAGTGTGGTTTAGAGAAATGGGCACTGGATTTAGAGTCAGTAGATCCAACTCTTTTTTTTTTTAATAACCCTTTTCTTCTTTTGTAGAATCAATACTGTGTACGGGTTCCAAGGCAGAAGAGTGATAAGGGCTAGGCAATGGGACTTAATTGACTTGCCCAGGGTCTCACAGTTAGAAAGTATCTGAGACCAGATTTGAACCCAGGATCTCACATCCCCTAGGTGCTTAGCTGCCCCCCAAGACAATTCTTGGTCTTGCTTCTTACTCCCTGTGAACTTGGTTTTCATAATTATTTTTTCTGGGTCTTCCTCTATAAAATGAGGGGCTGGGGGTAGTTGGGTAGCTCAGTGGATTGAGAACAAGACCTAGAGACAGGAAGTCTTAGGTTCAAATGTGGCCTCAGACACTTCCCAGCTGTGTGACCCTGGGCAAGTCACTTAACCCCCATTGCCTATCCTTACCACTCTTCTGCCTTGGAACCAATACACAGTATTGATTCCAAGATGGAAGGTAAGGGTTAAAAAATAAAATAAAATAAAATGAGGGGCTTAAACCAGATGATAACAAAGTTCCCTGCCAGATCTAAATCCTATGATAGATTAAGTTCTGCCCCCATGCCTTGACTTACCTCCAAGGTAGGCACAGTTGAAGTGGCTGCAGGTCCGATTGAGACTCCTGATGGTCACCAGGTTCCGGACCCCATCGTGAGAGAAGCCAGACACCAGGAAAACCTCATGAGGAGGGATGAGGACCTCTCGTTCTTCGGGGAAGACTGAAAAGGCTTGTATGGGAACTCCAAAACAAGTGCTCATGGTGAAGAAGGTCGAGTTCCCAAATCCCTGGGCCACCCCTTTCTCCTCCGAGGTGGAAGTGAACTGGCCGAGGCGAATGACATCTCCCAGCTGATGAGGCTGGAAGCGGAGGGTGCTCACGCCTCGGAACACTTCCTGTCCAAGGCCCCCCTGACAGCTCTTTGAAGCTCTCAGCAGCTGCAGGGCCTGCATCAGGTAGAAATGCAGGGCCTTGAAGGGGAAGTGCTTCATGTAGTCCTCCCGAGAGCTGCCGGCCGTCCTCACGGCCGAGTTCAGCTCCTGGTACAGGGGGTTGGATGAATTAGTGTAGACCATGATAGCCACAGCATGCTGGGTTCCGAAACCCATGGGCAGAGTGAGCCCCTTCCTCCGACTCTCCCAGGCAACTGTGGCAGCCCCCCAAGATTCCCGGAGCAGGGAGTGGCGCGCCATCTCCTCCTGGAGCAGGTGGGTGGCCTCCTTCTCCATCTGCTCCTCACAGTCCAAGTAGGCATCATCAAAGGTGTTAGGAGCTGGGCCCAAAGGCACGATGGGGATAACTTGGGCCTATGGATAGGGGAAGGGGAAGTTGGGAGAGAGGAAGAAAGAAGAGAGGACACAGGGGGAAGGGGGTGAGTTTGGGGCATTCCACATGGGTGCCAGAGGACAAGGATGGTGCTTCTTTTCAGATACAACACAATCTCTTCCTCCCCTATCCCTAAGACTGCCTGTTTGGTCTCTTGACTCCTCTTTGGTACTGAAAATCTAACAAGTATAATTTGAATTTCTAATTCTCTAGATGACATGGACATTGTGTGCATGTGTGATGCTTTGGGATCCTTGAAGTTCTCTGAGTGAGTTCTGCCACCTGCCATCATTGAATGACAGGAGCAGCCAGATACAAAGAAAGGTCCCAATCCTTCCAATTTGGCTCTAGACTTCCCTCTTGAAAAATAAAAGCCCTAAGAATTGTCCTTGAAATTGTCCCTTCCATTCCAAAACATGCTCTGGCAGAGGCACTGAAAGATAGTTTTGGGGAGGATATCAACTAGACTTTAGTCTACTTGATTAGGGGTGTTCCAGAAATATGCTAAATCCCTTGATTAGCAAAGACTGTTCTGTTGCAGGATTGCAGAGAGTCAGAACTGACCATCTGATGCTCCTCCAAAGCTCATTTCATTTACGGTCTCCAAGAAGAGGAGGGTCAGCTTTTCTGACCCTACCCCTGCCCTAGCTACCAGTTCCTTTCCCTAGTACAGTGTCTACATATAATGGGAGTAAATAAACATCAGTTTATTCCAGTTAGAGCATACCCATGGAATTTCTAAGGCTGTGTTCCCTAGCCATTTCTGGGGGAAACAGGCTCAGTTCCAAAGAACTTGACTCTTTCAGATGAGACAGGAAACCCTAGGAGGTCCCTCAATCCCTATTCCCTGAAACAATACATTCAGGAGAGAATGAAGAAGAGGGAGAGAAAGGCTAGGCTGCCTCCCCTTTAAAACTATCAGTACATCCCTACTTCCATTAAGGGATTTGAAGAACCAAGAGATCTCTCAGATTTTGTGGTTTCATCCCAAAGTACTGTAGTCTCTCAGAGTTGAGCATACAATCCCTTCTCTCTCTCTAGTCAGGTCAGAGGCTTTATATATATATGTATTTACTATATATGTATATACGTGTATGTATATATAATTGTTGTTCAGTCATTTTCAGTCATGACTGATTCTTCGTGACCCCATTTGCAGTTTTCTTGGCAGTTTGTCATTTCCTTCATCAGGTCATTTTACAGATGGAGAAAATGAAGTAAACAGGATTAAGCGAGTTGCCCAGAGTTACACAATTAGTAAATTTCTGAGATCAGACTTGAACTCAGGGAGCTGAATCTTCCAGGCTTGAGGCTCAGCACTGTATTCACTGTGCCACCCAACTACCCCATATGTGTGTGTGTATATATATATATAGTATTTATTTAGGTGTATACCCATTGTTTCTCCTAATAGAATATAAGCATCTTGAAGACAGAGACTAATTTTTTACTTTGTTTTCCCTAGCACTTCACAAGCAATTGGCACTTAGAAAATGACTGTTAATTGATGGATGGTGCTATTCCTCTCCCATTACTCCTCTCAGAAATTCATCACTCAAAAATCAATAGTATGATGATACAGCAGCCAAAAAAACTAACTTGATTTAGAGTTTCATCATTAAAGACATAGGACCCACTTCCTTAATGGAGGTAGGGGTGTGGGGATGATTCTGTTCTTTGCCCTAATAGGACAAAATCCAGAAGATTATGCCAAATTGGGGGGGGGGGGGAGGCACCTTTTAGATACTATATTACCAAACTGGTGTGTGTCCAAAGGAGGATGGCTGAGTCCAGGTGAGGATAAGCAATCATAGCTGTTTGAGGTATAGGGAAAGTAGGGAGGAGAAAGTACAACAGAGACTGAGGCAGAGGTATTAGGCATATTCTGCTAGGATCCAGAGGGTAGACCATGGGCCAAAAGCTAGAGAAGTCACTGAAGGCAAATTTCCACTCCACAGAAGGAAGAATTTTACAGCACTCAAGGCTGAGCCATAGTGGAATGGATAGCGTCCCAAAGGGGTCAGTTGGGCATCACTGGAGGTCTTCAAACAGAAACTACATGATTACTTGTGGGCAGATTCATTCTTGAAGCAGAAGTTAGGCTGGAAAATTAGAGGTCTCTTCTGACTCCGAGATCATCTGCAATTCTGAGCTTATCATCCTTGCTGGGTGGATTGTAGAACATCTCCTTGCCCCTATGATGGATTGACTCATCAATAACTTCTATCTCTATCATAGAGTGGCATAGGAATGGGAATGGGGAAGGAGAAAGAACGTTGCCTCAGAGTAATGGAAGCCCATGCAGGATTATAGATCTCTTTATTCTGTGATCAAAATTGCCCATTTTACTTTCCTTATCCTCTCTATCTGTTATTTTGGTCATGAATTCTTCTCCTCTCCATCGATGTGACAGGTAATTTTTTCCCTTGCCCCTCTATTTTGTTTATGCTATATCCCTTTGATCAAGAGGCTTGAGAGCTGGGCTGTAGTTTGATTCAATTTGACAAGTATAAATTGGCACTGTGCCTGGTGCTGGGATTCAAAGACAAAAATAAACCAACATCTGTCCTTCACATGCGCTAATCACCCTTAAACTCCCCACCTTCAACCAAGGAAAACTAGCACCTATCAGGGGAGAAAGAATCATAGTAATAGCTCGAGTGTCCACAGAATTCATAGGAGTGGACAATCAGTATGTTATATGGGTCAATACTTGTGGATTGATTGAAAATGGGTGGATGGTTCAAACAGAACTCCCTCATATGTGTGCAGTGTTTTACAGTTTGCTCAATAATTGCATATCCATGATTTTTTCTGATATTCACAATTGTCTTGGGATTATTATATCCATTTTACAGTTGGAAAAAGTCAGAGTGTCACTGAAAAGAAGCTGAAACTCATGATTTCTGCATTTTTTCAGAGCATTTTTTAAAAACAGTAACTCTAGTAACTTAGGAAGAAGAATGGACCCAGAAGATGTTGTCCAGGATGCAGTTTTCATGATCTTTGTGACAGAGATTCCCAAAATCTTCATAGGACTTCAGAAATGTAAGGGAGCTCAGTAGCCATCAATTCCAGTCTATCTCTGAAGAAGAATCCATCCTAGGATACACCTAATGACTAATGACTAATGACCATCCAGGCTTTGACTAAAGAAAGACCTTCAATGAGAGAGAAACCTGTGACTTCATGAGGAAATCCATTCCAGTTCAGAAGGTTCCACTTGTGTGGGCAAGTTTTTCCTTATGCCAAACCTAAATTTGCCTCCTGCAACTTACTCACATTGCTCCTATTCCACCCAGTTCTGCTCTCTGGGATCAAATAGATCATGCCTAATCCTTCTTCTGCTATAGGAAATAGTTCTTCAAATACTTGATGAGAGATATCACATCTCTCTCTCTCCCCTACTTTCCAAATCCTCTTTTCTCTCAGTTCACCGATCTCCTTCAAATAATTCTTGTATGATAGAAATCCAAGTCATTGACTATCTTGTTTATCTTTCTCTGTACACTGTCCAAATTATTAATGACCTCCCTAAAATGTGGCTTCCTGAATGGAATATGATACTTCATATTCACCAGGCCAAATATAAAGGGGCTATTAACTCTGTTTCTGGATGCTATATATTTCTTAATGCATCCTAAGGTTCAACTTTCTTGGCTGCCATATGACATGGCTATTGCAGTTTGATTCTGTAGTCCACTGAAATCCTCAGGTCTTTTCCAGACACACTGAAATCTAGCCAGGCATCTCCAATTTTATCTTTGTGAAATTGATTTTTTGAGTCCATGTGAGACCTTACATTTATGACTTTTAAAACTGCTTTTGATTTTATTTGCTCCAATGTTCTAGCCTGCTAAAATCTCTCTCTGTCTCTATAATCTCTAAGTCTCTAAAATGTCTCTATAAAGAATCCTATATGTGTTCATATCATCTGAAAATTTAATAAGTATGTCATTTTAGCTTTTATTCAAGTCATCAATACAAATGTAAAAAAGAAAAAGAAAAAGTACAGATCTCTGGGACACTTCCCTACTTACTTCCCTGGAGACTGTCTTCCATTTTATTGTTGCACTATTAATGAATACACTTTGGGACCACCTCTTCAACCAGCTTTGTACCTATCTAATTGTACTTCATTCTCTGCCCTTGGTGTCTTTGAGTATCAGACCAGGCAACCAGGCATAGGTCAAGTCTAACCTGGTACATAAGAACTTCCAAGAGATGCACATGGTATATGAAAATATAAAAAGAGAGACCCAGGAAAAGTTACCCAGGAACTACTCCCATCCTCAAGCTGCAGTGCTCCACTGAGATGAAATTCCATCTAATTCTTATCCTCTGGCTCTCCTAAAACAATTAGCTTGTATGATTTGGTCAAACTTAGAACTCCTTCAGACATATCCAGTGTGGGAATCAGGATGGTGCCTCCTTTGGACCATTGCCATTATTGCCTCCCTTCTTTCTTTATCTGCATCCTGCCCCAACTCTCCTTTCCCCTCTCTACCTATATTACAGAATTAACAAGTCAATTCAATCCTCCAGTTTTTCAGAATGCCTACACACCAAGCTAAAAAGCAAGAATTTCTTTTTTATTTCCAAGTCTCATTCACTCTCTATGGTCCTGTTTGTGACAACCTTTCCAACTCTTCATCCTTCCCCTCCATCTAAACTCAGACTTGGACCAATATCCAGATCCCAAATCTTGTGAGGCCCAACTGCCCTGAGAGATGACTAAAGGGGAGAAAAGGATCATAAGGGTGGAAATCTCAGGAAGGGGTTGAGGATCCTGGGATACATAGAGGGTCTCAGGACAATTATAAAGGACCAGTAATTACTCTCAGGGGAAGACTAGGGGGGTATGAATGGTGATTTAGGGATCCTGAGGATACTGGAGGTCCAGGAAAGGATTGAGGAGGAAGAGCCCAGTGGAAATTCCAGGAGGAGACTAGGAGAGGGGGGCTAGGGTCCAGGGGAAGAGGACTAAGAGGGATGGAGGGACCATTCATTACCTGTATGAGGGGGCTGAGGCCCAGACAGCTAAGTGCAATCATCAGGGTGGGCAGCATTGTCCCTGGGGGAGACTGGAAGGAAAGGGAGTAACTTATGGACATTGGGGGTGAATTTATGTTAGGGTGAATAGTTCTGATTTTTTTAAACAACTACAAAAACTTTATGTGAGTGATTTTTCTATGCCCTCCCCATTTTGTAAGGAGAAAGGAGAAATGTATTAGTTATAGGGATAGGGTTTGAGGTACATAAGACAGTCATCCACTGGGAGGTAAAATAACTTTTGTCTACATGTCTAATGCTGTTCATCTGGTGGTTTATTTTTTAATCTGTGCATTCCCTAACCTCTTTGAATAACAACTAGTGAACTCTTTCCTGTCCTGGAATATTTGGAAAGAGGAGGCAAGGGAAGGATTAGCAGGAAGTGAATGCAAGGACCAATACCCCCATTTTGAAGGCAGAAGCAGGAAAAGGGTAAAAGTGGTTAGGGCTTGGGGCAGAAGATCTTGGAGTTGGGGGATCCAAACAGCCTCAGGAGCCAGGAAATTCTAGAAGCCTTGAGTTACAGCTGAAGGGTCAAGAGAGTTTAAAAAAATAATGAAGGTCCTGGAGCCAAGGGCTGGGATCCAGAAATGATAAAGGCTAGTCAATGAAACCTGAAGCTGTGGGTAAGCTCCCAGGTGCTATATGAGAAATTACAGCATTTGAGGGGTCGGGGAAAAGCAGTCAGGAGAAGCTGGCAGGAACCACCCCAGGCTGCTCCAACAGAAAAAAGGAAAGAGAGGAGGAAGAGATCGTAGCCTGGACAGACCCCTTCCCCGGCTCCCTTCCTTCCCCACCCTCCACATATACCGAAACACACACAAAGAGAAGAAATGACTATTGGAGTTGAAGGAATAGAAGAGAGGAACTAAGGAAAGGGATAAAGAGACACCTTAAGAGGCAGAGGCTAACGGGTTGGTATTAGGGCAGGGCTAAAGAGGGTTAAACAGAAATGAGGATGAGGGGCGAGGCCAAAAAAGACAGATTTAAAAAGAAAGATTAAGAGGATGGGTTGACGGGCGGGGCTAACGGGCTGGAAAAGGGCGAGGTTAAAGAGAGAGAAAGAAGAATCCTAGAGGATAGAATGAGAAGTGGTCTAAAAAAGGGAAAGAAAGGAGGAGTTAGGAGGAAAGAATGAGGGAGGCAATAAGGGAGGAGAGCTCAAAGTGAAAAGAGGGACGGGGATATGGCTGGGGGCGGAAATGGACAGTGGGGTCTGGGGCGGGGTGGGTGACGAGGGGGTTACGCGAGAAGGGCTTTGCCCCACCTCCAGGAGCGAGGCCGCCTTGTGGGGACCCCGGTACCCACCTCGGGGCACAGCGCAGAGCGAATGCCTTGGGACCCAGAACCTGGGAGATGGCTGGAGCTGGAGGGACGGAGGCTGGGATTCCAGTCGATCCTCCCACAGAACCAGAGTGGGGATGATAAACAAAATCCTGCCTAAGTATAGTAGGCTCCACGGTCCACCCACACCCCCCTTCCCTGCAACCTGACACTGCGGCCCCTCCTTCTCATCCCTGCTCCGGGAGGAAAGAGTATCGGGGCCAATTGTCCCCCTTCCCTTCCCTGTGTCTGGACGCTCCACGAAAAGGGACAATATCTCCACAAACGACTGGAGGCTTTCTGAAGGGTAGACTGGGTCTCCTGCTCGAAACTAGGGTTCCCAGAAAACCGGGGGCTTGAACTGAAGTTCTGTGACCTAATGCACAATTCTCCAATCTGTACTCGTCCTCTCCCCCTCCCCCATCCACTGAGAGGGCGGAGAAGGGGCTGAGCAGGTGGAGAGGACAGTCCGCCTCTGAGAAGGAGGACTTTAATTCAACACCCTCACCCCCTCCACTTGCCCATCTTGCAGCCTGCTTCCAGGCTCCCAGTAATCCCGCAGCCTCTACCAGGTGACTCCTTGTTTATAAACATTCCCTCCGGCTCCCTCGAGTCTTCGGTCAGTCCCACTATAAATAGACCCTGGGACGAGATTTCTAGGGCCCTGCCAGAGGCTAATCAAAGAACTAGGACAATTGGTGAGAAATTCTAAGCAGGCACATTCTGTCCTAACGTTCTCCAGCTTAAGTGCTCTCTCCTCCTTCTCCGGGTCCACATTGCGCTCTCTGGGACCCCTTTCTGGTTTATGCAGCCGTCTGGTTTCCCTAACAGACTGATCTCGTTTCTTGCATAGTTAATAAGTTCTCCATTATCGAAGGTATTCAAGCTGAGTCTGGGCAGTTACTCAGCTCGCGATTGGTGAGAGTTCTCCCCATCTAGCCCAGTCTCAAAGCTACCATCCTCATGACTTTCCAACCATCATCATGACTTCCTTCATGAATGTAGCATTTCTACCTCCCCTCCCCTTCTCTTCCCCTTTCTCCACACTAGCCCTGCGAACAATAATCAAATCAACACTTCCATTCCTGGAAAGGAGTCACTCAGTCGCAGAATCGCTCCATTCAGTATCCAGGCAACCTCCCAAATCAAACCGCCCCTCCCTGGTCATCATTCCCCCATCTTAATGTATTGTCTTCCCCTGTTACAATGCCAGCTTCTGGTAGTCAGGAACTGTCTGGCTTTTTCTGTTTATTCCCAGTATTTTGCTGATTTCTGGCCCAGTGCCCCACAGTCTAAGTGCTAAATGGTTTTATTTATTGCTTTATATTAATTGGAAGTTATATCCTTCAGTTAGTTATCAAGCATTTATTAATTCTGTAAAAGACATTTCTGCTTAGGTATGAGCTGGGGCCCCAAACGTCCCTTCCAACTCTGGAATTCCAAGATCTTAAATCATCCTGTGATTTTGTGATTCTTTGATGCTTGGTCTCTATGATTTTAAAAGGTATATTATTTTGGAGGCAACAATATTGAGAGACAGCATTAGAATGTGGCATCCTTGAAATCAGCAGTCCCTGGAATCTTATTTTTTCTATTTAACCTGTCTTCATGAAAATTTGATCCTTCAAAAGGGATAATTCTATTCTGGTTCTGATCCTCATGGAAAGGTAGACAGTAGATATTGGATGCAGATGATGGTAACCTTGTAGAGGAGTCACTACTCCACCTTAGACTTTGTGATCCAAAAGGAGAGAGTAGAAATCTGCCATTCACACTCAACTTGAGGAGAGCAGATTTCAGAATGTGAAGGATAGAACCTCTCCATGGTCTAAAATTCTATAAGGGAAGTCTGCTTAGCAGACAGGGAATAAAAGGTGCAAGGACAGAGAATGCCAGTGTGAAGGGGAGAAGGTGATATCTAAGGAGATGCAAGGATGCACTGGGAATTCACCAAGTTAGATTTTCAAGAAAATGGATTTGGAATACAGGATAAAAATGATGCCATGGCAGGAACCTGTGAGAACAGTGTTAGGAGTGCCAAAGCTCAGAATGAATGTGACTGATGAGGAAAGGGAAGAAAAAAGGCATTTTCAAAAACAAAAACAAAACTATATCAGGAAGATTCAAAGTACTAGGATTTGCTGCTCAGAGTAGATAGAATTGAAACAATGAATGATAAAGTAAAATCATAGCAACTAAATTCTTATTTTACTTCTGTTTTCTCTGCCAAAGGGAAAGAAATAAGTATGTATTAAGTCCCTACTATGTGCTAGGCACTTTTTTCATTTTATCCTCACAACAACCCTGTGAGATTCTATTATTATCCCCTTGAAGTTGAACTTAGTAATACTACCCAAGATAGGTAAGAAAATAGTAAGAAAGTACCTAAGAACTTAATGAATTTGTCAGCTGGCCCAGTGAAATATATTCTCAATAATGAAAGACCTGGAATATATGACCTTTGAAAAATCATAGAGAAAGAGAGAGGAACTGCAGTATTAGAGAAAGTCAGTTAATATCCTCGAAAGAAAGGAAGGAAGGAAGGAAGGAAGGAAGGAAGGAAGGAAGGAAGGAAGGAAGAAAGAAAGAAAGAAAGAAAGAAAGAAAGAAAGAAAGAAAGAAAGAAAGAAAGAAAGAAAGAAAGAAAGAAAGAAAGAAAGAAAGAAAGAAAGAAAGAAAGAAAGAAAGAAAGAAAGAAAGAAAGAAAGAAAGAAAGAAAGAAAGAAAGAAAGAAAGAAAGAAAGAAAGAAAGAAAGAGAGAAAGAAAAAGAAAGAGAGAAAGAAAAAGGAAGAAAGATAGATGGAGTTTACAAACTATGAACCATCATGCTACAGATTATTGTCATTTTTCTTTAGTCCAGCCTGATGTCTTTTTAATCCTCTTTTAAATTTTCTTTAACTAATCTTTCTGAATTCTTTTCAGGCTTCTGCCTAATTAATTTTTATTCCACAGCTTGGTTTCCTTTTAGATTTTTTTCTAACCTTCTACCTGACTTCTTTCAAAAACCTCTGATTGATCTATTTAGTCCCTTGCCTGATTTCTTTTCTGTCTCCTGTCCAATTTATTTTTATCTCAGACACTTCTATGCCCAACTCTCCATTTTGCAATCAGAAAAACATGCCCAGGGAGGGGCAGACTCAGGGCCAAATTGGGACCTGGGCAGGAAGGAGCCCATCCAGAAATAGAAGGGATTGGAGAGAGGAGATTGAGTTTCTAAGCATTTGTAGGGAAGGGGAGAAAGTGGAAGAGGAAAGAGGGAAGAGGGGTTCTTATATAAAAGAAACTCTTCCTCCTCCTCCTCCTGGGCTTGGAGCCCTGGAGCCCAGTTTCTGTCTTCCCCTCCCTTGTCCTCCATCCATGAGGAGGTCCAGGTAAGGGGTACAATTTTCTGTTATGGGAGGAAGGGTGGTGAAGGTTAGAAGAGTAACTAGAAGTAGGTTCTTCAGGGCTGACAGGGATGAGGGGATATGAGAGAAAGTCAGAGAAGACAAAAAGAAACAGATAGATGAAGAGAGAGAATCAGAGATCTTCAAGATCTTAGAGATCATCTAGCCCAATCCTCTAATTTAGAGGGGCAATTTGAGGCCAAGAAAGGGGAAAGAGCTTGTTAAAGGTCATCAGAAAGTTAATGGTGGACTAGGATTCTTTTTAACAGAACAGAAAGATAGGAGGGTGGGAAGAGCAAGAGGATGAGTGAAATTGGAAAGTCAGGTTACAGAAAAGACAATTCCCAGGTATGTAGTCTTGCATATCTAGGGAGGACAGTTAATCAAATCTTTATTTTTCTCCCCTAGGATATGAATTCTAGGCCTGGGAGGAGGGCAGGACTGGGCTGGGGTCAGGACTGACCTAAGGGCTTTCTACCTTTGGAGCTAAATCTACTAGGAAGTATGTATGACATCAGGCAGTAATTACTCTTTTTCTCAGTCTTCCATGCTATACTCCAACTGGGGAGTATCATGCTTACCTTTGCTTCCAAACAGTTAGACTATCCAAAAGTGCAATGGGGTACTTTGAAAGGTAGTGGACTCCCCAATATTGGGGGACTTCAAGCATAGCCTGGGTGGCCCTTATTGGAAATGTCTTACAGAGGATTCCTGTTCAAATATGAATTTAGCTAGATATCCTCTGAGAGCCCATTCGAGTTTGAGATCATGTGATTCATTGATGTTTCAAAGGATCGAATCTCTCCTAATATTTCGCTTGGGTGGGGAGAAGAGGAAGTCATCCTGGAATATGATCTGAAACTTTGTCTTTACTCATGTAGCTCACTATTCCCTAGTTAGGTCACTAATCAATAAACATTTATTAAGTACCTACTATGTGCCCCACGTTTTGTTAGTCATGGGGTAGGGAGGGGAGATACAAAGAAAGGTCAAAGATAATCCCTGTTTCAGGAAAATCACAGCCTTATGGGAAGACAACAATTATTATGCATGTATTAAGCCTCTATTATGTGCCAGACACTGTACTGGAGATATGAAAAGAGGTAAAAGAGATAAAAGATTGAGTCCCTGCCCTCCAGGAACTTACAATCTAATGGGAAAGACAACATATAAATGACTATGTACAAATACACTATATATAGGGAAAATTGAAGATAATCAGCAGAGGGGAGTCACATAAGGGACTTTCCATTGAAGGTGAGATTTTAGCTGGAATTGAAGGTAGGAGGTAGCGATAAGGAAGGAGAGTGTTCCAGGGATAGAGAGTAGCCACTGAAAGGGCATGGAGTCAGAAGATGGGGTGTCTTATATCTGAGTTCCACCTGGTGTATACCTGAAAGAACCCAGTGCTTGAAATAAAAAACTCTGAATTTGAATCCCAGCTCTGAAATTTGCCATCTCCCTTCTCTGGGTCTCAGTTTCCTCATCTGTAAAATAGGAAAGAGTCCTACTTTTCTTCCTTCACAGGAATGAGGAAAAAATTTGTGAAAACCTTAAGAATTATATAATTTGGTGTTTTTTATTACTTCCTATATCATTGGGTTGAAAGGATCACATGAAATAACTTATATGATACTGTATTTTCTTATTTCAATGGTTTAAACCTATGATCTCATCAGGTTGTATCCCAATTGTATATAATACTACATCATTTACCCCACATGCAAATTCCGGTATACTCCATTGGCAATTGAAAAAAATAAAGGAAGAAAAATATAGAAAATGAAAATCGTTAATTACAAAAAATAAAGGAAGAAAAATGAGAAAAAAAAACCATTACTTACTAAATCCCACACCATTTCCCCAAGTAGTGTCTTACTCTGACAGATATTCTCACTCTGAGAAGTGTTAGTATGAGTGACATTGTATTGAGCCAAACATTAGCAACTGCTCCAATCTTTGCTCAGTGTTCTCGCCTGTAACAAATCATGTCTAAGGCAGAGCAGAATTTCTCTTTGTTTCATTAATGCTATTTAGTTATTAATAATGGTCCCAAAGTACAAGAGTAGTAATGCTGGTAGCTCTGAAAAGCTTGAGAAAAGTCACAAAATGCCTTAGTATGTTCATATAAGAAATAGTAAATAATGGAGTTTTCTAATAGGTATAGATTTTCAGCTTTATGCAAAGGGTCTTGGGACTTGGCCACATGAAACAAGGTTCTGCTGTATTTTCATTCTAGATTCTCCACAGATGTACCTAATGTGATGGAATATTTCCTTTTTAAGGCTTTTTACATTTTGTAGGCATTGAGCCACTCCCTAAGATCATTTGTCAAATCGTCCTTGAACAGTTTCAAAACTGCCACCGCCAGCATGGATTTCTTTATGTATGTATTGAATGGAATGCAGTTGATCTCCAAGAGTAGCTAAGTGGTGCAGTGGATAGAGTGCCCAGACTGAAGTCAGGAAGACTCAAGTTCAAATCCAGCTTTAGATATTAGTGGTGTGACTCTGGGGACGTCATTTAACTCTATTTGCTTCAGTTTCCTCATCTGTAAATTGAGCTGGAGAAGGGCAGGGCAAATCACTCTAGTATCTTAGCCAAGAAAACTCCAAATTGGGGTTATGAAGAGTTGGTCATGACTAACAAGCCAATCTTCTTGTTTTGTTCTCCATAAGTGCTAGTTTTGTTCCTTAGCATAGCACAATCAAGTCAACAAGCATTATTTAAGAACCTTACTACTGCTAAATCCAGGAAGGATCCTGGACCACTGAAGCATTCTTTCAATATAATGATAATAATAGTAATAGCTAGCACCTATATGGTGCTTTGAGGTTTGCATATACATAGCTATAAATATATAGCATATTTCATATATGTAGCATTTTGCAAACCTTAAAGCACTATATAAATGCATATATCAAACCATATATACATATATATATGGTTTGATCCTCATAGCAACCCAGTGTATAATGTGCCCAGGTCACATATCTAGTAAGTGTCCAAAGCAGGATTTTCAGGTCTTCCTGACTCCAAGTCCATCTCTCTATCCACTACTCAGCTTAGTTTTGTGCCTTCTAAATGGTCCTGGTCCAGCTGTAAAATAATCATGCTTCTCCTTTGCTCAAAAAATTTCCTTGAACACATGCAATACCCAGTGGAATTGTGCATCGGCTAAGAGAGGGGGGGAGGGAAGAATAGAAAATGATTTTGTAACAAAGGAATAATGTTTGAAATTGACCAAATAAAAAAATAATGTCAAAAATTAAAAAAAATCTTCCTTGACTTATGAGAAAGAATGCTATCTACATCTAGAGAAAGAACTAAAGAAATAGAAATGCAGAAAAAGAACATGCAGTCTATTACTTATTTATTTGGGTATAGAATTTGGGGCTTTTTGGTTTTAAAAGGTTACTCTATTACAAAAATGAATAATATGGAAATGGGTGTTGAATGATAATACACGTATAACCCAGTGGAATTGCTTGTCAGATCTGGGAGTGGGGAGGGAAGAGGGAAGAGAGACAACATGAATCATGTAACCACAGAACATTTTTAAATAAAATTAAGAAAATAAAAAAAAGAAATCTATATTTTAAAAAATCTTCCATGGCTTCCCATTATCTATAGGATAAAACAAATTTCCCTAGCCTGCCATTTGAAGATCTCTATTATCTGGTTCCAAGTTACTTTTCTATTCTTTATTTCCCATTACCTCTCTTCACTAGTCTCCTTCCAGCCAAATAAGATCATTAGCTGTTGCCCAATTTCACTTTTCCAAACCTGTCCTCCTTCTCTCTTCCTCTTGATCCTTTTTGCCATTAAGACCCAACTTAAGTGTCACAAGCCCTTCCTAAGGTGGACTTGACCCCTTCCTCTTTACCATTTTCAGGAGTATTTTGTCTCCACAACCCAGCCCTCATTAGACTAGATGCTTCTTTGGGTCAGATGAAGGTTTTGTTGTTTTTCCTTTCTCTGCATCTCCAGCATTGACTCCAGCAAGGTCTCTTGGAGAGGACTCTGAGGAGATTAAAGATGGGGGCAGGGACTAGTCCTATAGTTTTCTTGGCTTGGGGATCTCCTTTACAAAGAAATTCCTCCATTATAGTCTAGCACAATTTCTACAATTTATAATCCAAGAGGGTTGACTGAAGCACTGGGGACTGAGTTGCCCAGGTCACTAATGGTATCTGTGGGATGCAGGACTTGAACCCAGATCTTCCTGTACCTGAGGCTGGCTATCCATCATGCCATGCAATAGGTAATGGTTGAACTGAATTGACTTCAGGGAGGGGGCCAAGGAGCTGGAGATCCAAAGGACAAGTTGAGGGTTGTGGAGCCAGAGGACTTGGTTTTGAACCCTGACTTTCTTATTTATCATCTGCATGATCTGATTAGTCAAGTAATTTAAACTCACTAGGTCTCATTTTCTTCCTGTGTAGAATAAAGAGTTTGGACTAGACATGAGATCAACTCAAACTCAAACTCTGAACCATTAGGTCCAGTTTTTTCTTGCCTCTTCTTCTTTCCCCCCAGGTCCTTCTAGCTCTGACTTTGACCTTCAGGGAGATAGACAGACAGACTGACGGATGATGCAAGCTCACATAGTCACTTCTCTGGTGCTGGCAGCCTTTTTGCTAGTGGAGACCCCAAAGGTAAGTGCATAGCCGGCTGAGCTGACAGAGGGAGAAAACACGGGTGGCCGCAATTCTGAGGGAAGGGGTCTCAGTGAAAGTCTGAAGAGAAGACAAGGCCCCTGTCTTCAAGGTGCTTCTGGTCAGATGCGGGCAAACACTGTGAGCTGTATTTCTGGTCCTCGGCTATCCTACGACCTGGACCGGGGCTGAAACATCATCACGCCTCCTCTCTTGCAGGCTCGGAGCCACCTAGTCTCGCGCAGGGACCTCTTCTCCCGAGAGTCTGCACTGGACATGGCGCCAGGCTCCTTTGATGACCAGTATGCAGGCTGTGTAGTCGCTATGGAAGCGGCCCTCCCTGACCTCAATCGCACTGAGTTCAATGCCAGCTCAGTCTATGCCCAGGCTTGGAACGCAGCGGCCGCCCGTTGGCAGGAGCGCCGGGATCAGGAGCTTGGGGGGACCCCTACTTCTCGAAGACGACCGCCACCTCCGGGCTTCAGAGATGAGCATGCTGTGGCCCTTCTAGCCTACACGGCCAACAGCCCCTTGCACAAAGAGTTCAACGCGGCAGTGAGAGAGGCTGGCCGATCTCGGGCTTATTATCTCCGATACTTTCCTTTCAAGACCCTTCACTTCCTCCTCACAGAAGCCCTGAGACGGCTGGGTTCTGGGCAGCAGCCCAGGTGCCAACAAGTCTACCGGGGCATTCACGGGGTCCGCTTCAGGCCCACGGGACCCGGGACCACAGTTCGTCTAGGGGCCTTTTCCTCGGCTTCCCTGAAGGATGCTGCTGCCCATCAGTTTGGGGAAGACACTTTCTTTGGCATCTGGACTTGCCATGGGGTGGCTATTAAGGGTTATTCCTTCTTCCCAGGGGAGGAGGAGGTGCTGATTCCTCCCTATGAGACCTTCCTCGTGGTCAATGCTTCAGTGCCGTCTCAAGGTCCAGTCCGCATCTACCTCAAAGCTAAGGACAAGGCCAGCACCTTTAACTGCGAGTATATCAAAGGTAATACCGCCCTTACTCTTCCAGAGCCCCAAAGCTGAGAGAGGATCCGGGACCCCTGCCTTAGGGAGCCTTTGACTTGAAGGGGGGATGAGGCTCCTGTCTTGATCAGACCAGGTATCCATAATGTTTCTCCAACCTCTGCCAGTCTGGGCTTCTTCCCAAAGTCTCAGGTCCCTAAATGCCCTACCCTGTCTCCTAGAAACCAGTGAAGTTAGCAGGCACCTGCAAGACTCAGGGGTTTCCTCTAGGGCAACTGGGTTCAAAAAAATCAATGTCTTAGAGGTCATGGTGGGACAGAAATTCCTGTGAGAAAGGTGGATTATAAAGCCACTAGGAATTCTTAGTGTGGTGCCTTGGAGTCTTAGATGGGGCAAAGGGAGGCATGACTGCCTGAAATACAGCAAGAGAAAGCTACACTCTCCTCCCTTCTGGTAAGATCACATCTAGAGGATCATTCTGGGCACCATATTTTCAGAGAGACAAAATACTGATGAGCCCTTATGTAGCACTCTGAGTTTTTCAGAGCACATTACAAATCAACTCATTTTATCCTCAAAAACTCTGGGAGGGGAGCACTGTTATTATCTTCGTTTTATAGATGAGGAGATGGAGGCTGAGAGATTTTCAGTACCTTGCTTGCCCAGGGTCCTAGAGGAAGCAAGGAAATAAGGAAAGATTGTGCTGAGTGCTCACTTTGTTCCAGGCATTTTATAAACAATCTCATTTGATTTTAACAACAATCCTGGAAGTAAGCATTGTTATTATGCTCATTTTACAGTAAGGAAACTAAGGCAAACAGGTTTAGTGATTTGTCCAAGGTCACACAGCTATTAGGCATCTGAGGCTGGATTTGAATTCAGGTCATCCTGACTTCAGGTCTAGTGCTGCTAAAGTGTCCCTTCAGTGCCTCATTGCCCTATTCCCAGAAAGGAGCATTCAGTGCAGGGCAACGAGCATTGTGAAGATGCTGGGAGATCATGCCATCTGAGGGACATTTGGAGAAAGTGAGGATTGTTTAACTTGGAGAAGAAAAGTCTCAAGGCAAGCATGATGGCTTTCTTCAAGCATCTGAAGGTCTTCAATGTAGAGGAAGGATCGGATAACAAGAGCAATTAGCATTAGATAGCACAAAACACTTCATATATTAATTTGAGGCTTGCAAGGCACTTTACAAATAGTATCTCATTTTATTCTCACATCAACCATGGGGAGAGAGGTGCTACTATCCCCCATTTAGTTAGGGAAACTGAGGCAGTCAGAGGTTTAAGTGACTTGCCCAGGATTACACAGCTAGTAGGTATCTGAGGTTGGATTTGAACTCAGGTCTTCCTGAATTCTAGGTCCAGCCCTCTATCCACTAGCTGCCTATCGTGTAGCTGTCCTGCCTAACCCTAGGGGGTAGAACCAGAAGCAATGTGGGTGGGAATTGATGGAAGACAGGTTTAAGGAGAATTTTTAAAAATGCTTCCTCACAATTAAAGCTGCCTGGAGGTGGCATGAAAAGTGGGAGGATGCATGAGCTTCCCATTACTATAGGTCTGCAAGGGGAGGCAGGAGCACCACTGGTCAAAGGTCCTGGCTGCTTCTGAGGCTCCTTCCAACTCTGAAAACCTAGTATTCTCTCCATTTTCACCTTTTTAATCTCTTTCAGACAAGCAGTGCACTTCAGGACGATGCAAACTAAATAATTCAGGTAAGACAAGCCAGTACTTTAGGTCAGTAAAGGAGAGAATTGAGTATTCCCTGGGAGCCTGGGGGAAGAGGGAGGCAGCTTTCAACTAAAGAGTACCAAGATTCTGTCTCTTTCTCCTTGTGGAACCTTGGACAGCTCCCTGGTAGTCTCAGTTTCCCCCAGTTTGGGATAAATGAAATAGAATCCTCTAAGTACCTACCCTAGAATAAACTTATCTGGGGAAACTGAGAAGTCAGTGGGGATGGTGTCCCTGGGGAAGAAGGAGGAAGAGGAGGAAAAGGGTGCTGTGTCAGAAAGAGCCCTGGCCCGGGATTTAAGAGACCCAGGTTTGAGACTTTATTTGACCCCTATCAACTCACTGTGTGACCTTGAGCCCTCCCTTTGCTGGGCCCCAGTTTCTCCATCTGTAAAATGAAAAGGTTGGATTCAGTTCTTTAAGATCCTTTGGGGTGAGGTGGCTGGGAGTGTCAGTTTCTCTGTCTCTACCTACTATCTCCCTTTTTTTTTTTTTTGATCTGTTCCTGCCTCTGTCTGAGGCAGGTTGTTGTTGTTTTTCCCCTTCTCTCAAACTATCTGACAGTCTTTGAGACTTTCTCTCAATCTCATTTTGTTTCTTTATCTCTGTCTTCCTTTTGTTGTCTCTCTGTCTACCCATCTCTGTCTCATTTCATCAGTCTCTCCTTCTTTGTGTCATACTCTACTTTTCCCCTTCATTTTCTTTCTGTCTCTTTTTTGCTTACACGTCTTTGTCTCTTCCTTTCTATCTAAATCGATTTGCATCTGTTCATGTTTCTATCTCACTTTGTCTCATTCTCTCTGTATCTCTCTTTTTCTTTCTTCTATTTTACTTTCTGCCTAAGTCTCTTGGTTTTCTTCTCTGTGTCTTCCTCTTTTTGTAACTTTGTCTACCTTACTCGATCTCACATTCTATTCTTTTTCTCTATGCCTCCATCTAATGTTTTCTCTTTTTCCCAGTGTTCCTGCCTGTCTCGTTTTCTCTTTTCACTTTTTCTTTCATTTTTTTCTGTGTATTTCTTTATCTTCTCAGTTCTTACCTCTACATCTTCTCTTCTCTGTGTGTCCCTGGTCTTTCTTTCTCTTGGCAGCAACAGTAGAGAGGATGGAGCCCTTCTCCCCATCCCAACAACTACTGCCTCTGCTCTGGCTCTTCATGGCATTGTCATCTCTCGACCTCCCAAGTCTCCTCTGATTACTCTAGACTCATTGATTCTCTCCAACTCAGGACCTGAGCTCAATGTACACATGCCAGATGTGTATTCGTCAAGATGGAGCTGAAAGATGGACCTGGTCCAGTATCTCAGCACTTCAGTTCAAGCAATAGTGGAGATTGAAGTAACCATAAAAGGCTAAAATCTTGGAAAGCTGGATTGGCAGGTCAACCCTCCAGTATTTGCCCCAACACTGACTCATCATGGGACCCAAAAGGTTGGAGACCATCATCAGTTGGTACTTTCCCTGTCCTATGGCTAGCAAACTCCTATCTTGCTGCCCCTTCTGATACTGAGGTGAAAACCCCTTTTCTTTGCTACATCTGTTCATGATCTCATATTTACACCTCCCCACTTCCCAGCCAACTCAGTTCTCCTTTTATCAATGATCTCTGCAACCCTCACCATATTATTAACCAATTCCCCTTTATCCTAGGTCTTTCTTTTCACACACTTTCTGCTTGAGCTAAGGGAAATCTGTCTCTATTTGGAAGATCCAATATCCCTAGATAACTTCCTCATTTCACCCACCTCACCCCATTGCTAATTGTTCCTTTTCCCATATCTCCAAGAGATACTGTGGCAAGAGGAAAAGTTTACATATTCTGTGCTCCCCACTGTTGCTTCTAGACTTTCCCTCTGCTATTGTCTCTCAGGAATAGCTCCTCCTTTGAGGTTCATCCCATCCATCTATATCACCCAGTTCAGATCCTTACATTCTATGATACTCTATGATACTCTCTCATTACTCCCTCAAGAATGCTAATATCTATTTTCAATTTTCCTTTTCACTCCTACCCCTGCCTTCTTACTTAGGACCCCCAAATTTTTCAAACTTTCTGATTTCTATACCTAATCACCTACATTTTTAACCCAGTTCAACCACACACAGAGATAGTCATACCCTAGCTTTCGCCATTATCCACAAATTATTCTACTTTTATGATCCGAAAGTATGAAATACCCTTCTCTGAAAACAATATCTTGTTCTTTCTTTTCTCTATGTCTCATTTCTAAGTCTTATTTTTTGTCTTCACCTGAATTTTCAGTTGCTCCACCCCTCCAATTGTTTCTTGACTAGAATTCAGTTTTCCCTCTTTTAATAGACGACCCAAATGTAACCCAGTTTGGGAGCTCCTGGATCCCATCAACAGAGAATATGCATTGGTTTCCTTCCTTGAATCCATTGCCTTCTTTTTGCTGTTTGCTCATATCTTTCCAATCTTGAATGCTGGTTCACCACCACCATCACAGAATTTTTCTGTCTCAACTGTTGTGCTTCTGAAAGTCATTAGAGGAAGCCATACAACCACAATAACTTTGTCTACCACAAATTCATGCTATCTCAGCTAGGCACTAACTTCTACATGGCAATCCTTTTATTCTTCCCTTATTGGTTCTCTATAATACTTTAAACAGTAGCTATTCTTTTAAAGAAAAGTTCTTTTCCTTCTGTCTTAGAATCAATACTAAGTATTGGTTCCAAGGTAGAAGAGTGGAAAGGGTTGGGCAGTGGAGATTAAGTGACTTGCCCAGGGTCATGCAACTAAGTATCTTGAAACTAGAATAGAACCCAGGACTTCCCATCTCTAGGACCAGCTCTCAATCCATTGAGCTACCTAGCTTCCCCCTACAGTAGCTATTCTAAATCCCCTCTTTCTTTAAGATTCTAGTGTTACCTTTTTTCCCCCATTTACTCTCAGCAGATGATCCTACTTTACTGATATATTAGCAGTAATCCCTTTGGCATTTAGCAGGGTGGGTTTCTGACTCTGCCTTTCCACTATAGGGCCCCATCTCAGCTTGTATCTGTGCTTTCAGGTCAGGTTCAGTGTTGGTCAACAGAGTCAAAGGTCATCTCTGGTTCTTGACTACTCTAGAGTCCTAGGAAGAATCACTTAAAGCCTCATATCTAGTATCTCCCCAAAAAGGAGTAAAATATAGTATATAATGTAAATTAGGTATAGAATAGCTATTTATTTCTTCCACAAAAAGAAATTAATACAAGAAACAGACATGCATTGACAAAATTTAAACGAGCAACTGTTATGGTGAAAATTTCACCTTTTTAGGATTGTTGTAATATTGAACAATGGCCGCCAAGGAATTTACTTATGAAATTCCTAAAATGAAACACTCAAGTCAGAATGAAGTTTATGGAGGTTTAATCACACTGGGAGTAGGGAAAGGAGAGGGAGAGAAGGAGAGAAGAGAAAAGGGAAGAAGGCTACTCAACCTCTGACCAAGGCAGAGGGAGTTTAGGCCCAAAGGGCCAAGGTGGAAAGAATCAGTCCTTAACTCACGTGACAGATCTGAAGGAAAGCCGTCTGCGGGCATCCTCCTTGTCCAAGCTCCTAACACCAACTGGCGTCTAGCTCTCTCCACAGGAAGTGAGCGAAATCCAGAGGCTGTTCCTTACCTCACTTCCTGTGTCTCACAAGTGCCAATGGTTGGCTCTAGCTTAGCTTAGGACAGCCCAGGTGGGCAGTTAGTTATTTCTGATTTGTCATTGACTAGCACATGCCCGTGTAGTGTGGGTGTGCACAATTTTTGGGTGCTATACCAAGATGGAGACTTTTAAAATTCACACAACAAAAATAACTCCTAACTATTGTTAGTCCTTCATTGAAATTAATGCTTAAAACATCAAAACATTAAACATTTTGTGGGACTGATCTGTATTGTCCAAACAAAACGCCCAGTCTAAATCTTCTGGCAAGCCAAATGAATCAGGCTCATCTTCCTATCTTTAATCATCATTTTCAAGAAGTATTAGAGAAGTATTGGTGACTCCTCCTGAAATATAGCCACTTTTTTCTGAGGACCTAGAAACTCCAAACCTTTTGAACTCACTAGGTTGCCTCCAAGACTGGAAATGTCCATTCTAGGATTACCTCCAAGAAGGAAACAAAACAGAAAAGCCAGCACAAATGACTTTTTGGTATCAGCCATATACTCCTACCAGTTACCATGTTTCAAGGGTGAGGGAAGAGCAACTCCTTTCATCTCTCATAGAAAGAGATTCTATGAATCCTGGCATGATCAGGAGAAAGAGAGAGCAAAAGTAAGAGTGAGAAAGAGTAGGAGTAAGAGAAAGAATGAGAAAGAGAATGCACAGTCCTTTTAAGGTCCTCTGAGTGGCCATCCTTCCCGACCTAAAAGCCAATCCTTTCTAATAGAACCTCAATACAGCTTCCCCTCCTTCAGCTGTCATGAAGTAGGAGACCAGGGAGTGACTCAGGGTTTGTTTCATCATCCTAAAGTGATGAGCCCTTCAGTGTTTCTCTGGAGGTTGCCAGGATTCAGATTCAGCATTCCCTGATATGCTCTAGCCAGAACAGAGCAGGGAGCCCACTGTTCATATCTTATTACAGGGAGAAAACTGAGGCCATCTTTCATGAGCATTTTCATTACTGCTGCTTCCCATTCAAAGTACTACTATATTATCATTCAACTCCTTTTTTGGTTCCAGACACTGAAAAGAGTCCTTTCCCCCCATTAAGACTAATTCTTCTACTGGTATCTTTTGTTCCATTCCTCTCTGTCTCTTCCAGCATCTGATCATGCCTTCTCTTTTCTATATCTACTGGTTCCTTTCCTGGTGCCTAAAAACATGTCCAGGTATCTCATATCCTTAAAATCTTAAATGACTCCTCTCTCTCTCTCTCTCTCTCTCTCTCTCTCTCTCTCTCTCTCTCTCTCTCTCTCTCTCTCTCTCTCTCCTCTCCTCTCCTCTTCTCTCCCCTCCCCAAAACCTGTTACTGTTCTCTCTTTGTTCTCCTCCTACTTGCTGATCACTCCTTCTTAGTCTCTTAGAATCATCATCTATTTCCTACCCTATAATTGTGATGAAATTCCCTCCCTTCTTTCATGTCAATCTCATTAGATCCTATGGGTTCAAATGTTTTATATATCAATGACTCTCAAAACTATTTATCTGGCCCTGATCTCTCTCTTAGATTACAGTTCTGCATTAGTAACTTTGCCTGCTGGATATTGCTGTCTGGGTCAATTCTACCTTAAACTCAACATGTCCAAATGGAACTCATCATCTCCGCCCATCCAAATTTCCCTTTTTGTTTTAATAACACAATTCTCCTAATCATACAGGTTTACACTCCCAGAGTCATCCTTGACTCTTTTCCTCTCTTTCACTCCCCATGATCAGTTTGAAAATCTTGTTGATTCTACCTTCATGAAATCTCTCACTTGTGTTTCCTTCTTTCTATTCACATAGCTAAAACTTTGATTTAGATAGACTCTCATCTCCTCTCTCAACAACCATCATAATGGGTTTCTAATTGCTCTCCTTACTTCCAGTCTTCTTGCCTTTCTGGTTCATGTTCCAAACAGCTGCCATAATAATAATCTTTTTAAGGGACAGATCTGACTATGCCTCCCACACTGATCACAAGGTCATAGTAGCTTCTTAGGACTTCTAGGATAAAATAAAAATTTCTTAACTTAGTATTCAACAATCTAATTCTATTCTATTTATCTTTCTTTCTTCCCATCATGTTGCAGCCAACTGGGCTACTAGCTGTTTCCTGAACTTGACATTCCATCTCTTGCCTATTGTGTATTCATAAAAGCAATCTGCCATGGTACAATGGTTCTTTTTACCTGTCAGAATCCTTATCTTCCTTCGAGGTTATGGTTGGATGCCACTTGCTTCCTTTATCTTCTTCCATTGTTTATGATATCTCCTTCCTTAAATTACCTTTCTATTTATTCACCTGTATGTGAGTATTAAGAGTATTAAGAGGAATGTATCCTCTTAATAGAAGGCTTCTTGAATGTGAGAATTATCTTATTTTTGTCTTTGTATTTTCATGCCTACAACAGTGCCTTGCATGGAATAGGTACTTAATAAATATTTGTTGAATCAAATTTCTATTTGGTACTGATTTTGCCTCTCTCATTCCCAGACACACAGTAGGGGTACAAGAATGATCAAATACCAAATTTCTTTTGGAGGAGATCATAGATTTACAGGTTTTAAACTGACTCCTCTGATAAATGAAGCAAAGTGAATTTTCTCAAGGTCCAACAGCTAGTAAGCAGAAGAACTAGGATTTGAATTCATGTCCTCTAACAGGATATAATACTCTTTCCACCACAATAAACTATTGTATTTCCAACTTGGTACATTTGTCTTCTTATTCAAACTTAGTATGCTCCTCTCTTGGGGCCACCTCAGTAATGAGGTGATAGGACCCATCCAAACCAGAATCCCAGACACCATTTAGACCAATTTGTATCTAAATAGCAATCCTCTCTACAATGTATTTATTTGAAGGCATTTCATGAAGAGGAACTCAAGACCTTCCAATCCACTGTATCCCACTTGGAGACAGTTCTGATCCAGGTAGAAATTGGACAAGATGATCTCTGAGATCCTTTCCAACTCCTGTGTGCTATAATTGTTTATAAGTTTTTCTTTACAGAAGCCAAAATCTGTCTCCCTACGACTTTCCCCCTCCTATTTCTACTAGGTTTTTCCTCTGTTTTTCCTCTGTCCTAAGCAGAATAAATGGAATCCACCTTCTCTATGTGGGAGCACAGTGATTTAGCTCCTGGGGGAAAAGACAAAAGTTGCCAATATCACCAGCTCTACTAATCCCTTTACAGCTTGCTCCTGGTTGATTTCCATGGCAACGAGGAGCATTAGGGCTTTGAAAAGAATATCCTCACACTAGCTCCATTCATCTGTTTTGTCATTTTGTTAAATGCAGTCTCTTCTGGAATATAACGACAAGGCGACCCAGGCTGGCAATCCAAGGGTATGATAGCTGATACAACTCATTTAATATGAGAGTTTGGAATTGGGAGAACCAGGAAGCAAAGAAGATTTAAAAGCCAGACTTGAAATTTACAATGGCTTCCCTAGTTAGCTGGATGAGTGAGACTGCTGGGGTTTGCAACAGCTCTTGGAGATAAAAGCTTAAAAACTGGTGGCCCTTCTTTCTGTAGGAAAGAAGCCATATTATAATTGAAGTCCAACAGAAAGAAGAAGAATCACCACAAAAATACTGGACAGAGTGGCAAACCAAAGTAATGAAATACATGACCAGAAATCATTTGTGACAGAAGTGATGGAATCATGAGTTGCCCACCCACATGATCTCTGCATGTGCCCTCTTATCCATATTCCTTGATAGATGTGTTCCCTTCCATCTATTGAAGTGTTCCCCACCTCCCATCACCTCCATCTATATGTCAGAATCTTATTTTATTGTTCTAGTTAAAGAAACCTATTGCTATGACTGAGTAGATGTTGCTCCACAAAGAGCTTCAAACTCTGGGTAGCTTTCTTGGGGTCCACATGTGAGGGGCAACTAGAGATTACACAAAGGGTATACACACTTGGGTAAAACAAGTTGAGGTGCTGGGCAAAAAAAAATACTGGGGTTAGCTTATGGAAATGGAAAATGGGTGGGCGAGTCTGCAAGGGTTACTATCTTTAGGAAAAAGAAGCTTATTCTTCTCCTAGTAGGAAACAGAAATGGAAGATACCTAGGGGAGCTTGAGGCAAATAGGCAAGACAGGGACAAAAATGATAGCCTGGGTTGTATAGGGCAACAGGTGAGGGAAATATAACTTCCTGGAAGGGGTAGAACCAGCTGACCACTGGACTGGATGATGCTGGAGCAATTTAGATAAAAGGATCAGAATATGTGAAGGAGTATGCAGACTGTGCCAGGCTAGTGTGAGTTTTAGAAGTAATACTCAGTAACTAAGTATTATATTTTATAAGATTTTATTAATAAGAAACAAAGTAAAAGAACTACCTAAATCCAACCCGGTTACAAAAGAAGAGGGCGTGGGAGGAATCACAGTAAACTCAACTACAATCAGGTAAATGGGAGTAATGTAAATCAGTAAATGGCAGTAAAAGGGAAAAGGATTCTAGATAATACAGAAAGGAATTTTGGGTAGTGTAGTCTTAGAGGTTCAAGAATTTCTAACTGTACACTAGGAACAAATTAGAAGACAATAACAACAAAAAGATAATTTCCTGAGGCCAGGGACCATAGTTTTCAGAAGAGGCTGAAGATTTCAGAGTCTGGTGACCTTTGACTTTGCCAGTGTTCTTCAACCTCTGACCCAGGTAAGGCTGAAATTTGCAACAATGAATCATTGATGACTCATTTAAAGCCATAAATCAGTCAATAGTTAGTCAGCAAACATTTATGAATTATCTACTATGTGCCAGGCACATGCTGAGGGTACAAAGAAAGTTAAAAAGACTGTCCCTGCCCTCAAAGAATTTACAATCTAATGAAGGAAGGCAAACCACAAAAGGAACTTGAAATGCAAAGGGTAAGAACAGGTAAGGTAACAGGTGAAGTGGGGGCATGATGGAGATGTCCTGAGGAGTATAGCTGAGTGGGAAAGGGAGAAATAGCTTAACTGAGCTCTTTCCTCAAATGAAGGTTCCAGGAGGAGTTCCTCACTTTCCAATCCAATGCCATGCTTAACAAATTTGTAAGCATTATGTAGCTGAGAGGGATAATTAACATCCTGGAGGACAAAGTAAAATCCAAGAACATCAAGGTAGGCTAGAATACACTTTACAACCCAGTGGAATTGCCTGTCTTCTCTGGGAAGGGGGAGGGAAGAGGAGAGGGAAAGAAAATGAATACTGGAAACATGGGAAATATTTTAAAATTATAATGAAAAAATTTTAAAGTAGGCTAGAATGAAATAGACTTAAAGGAAATCTAGAGAAATATAAAGTTCCATACTTGGATTCAAAAAATCAAATGCATGAGGACAAGATGAGGGAGACTTGACTAGAAAAGTTTTTATGAATTACATCTGGGGATTTAAAAGAAAACAAGATCAAAAGGAGTCAACAGTGTGACACGGCTGATTTTAAGATGCATTGGGAGGTATAGAATCCAGGATGAGGGAAGTGATAGTTAAAGGATAACTACAAGCTAGTAAGAGACCACATGAGGAGTGTTAGGTGCAATTCTGGAGGATGTATTTCAAAAAAGACAACAGTTAAATTGGAGCTCTTCCAGAGGAGGGCAACTAGAATGGTAAAAATATAGATCATGCCATATGATACAGTATGGGGATGTTTAACTGGAAGAAAACACAGGGAGTACTCAAGAACTATCTTCAAGTATTTGAAGACCTGTCATATGGAAAAGAGTTTAGACACTTAACGTGACTTCAGTGTCAGTCAATAAAGATTTATTAAATGTCCAATATGTGTCAGATACTATGCTAAGTACTGGAGATTGTGAATCTTAAAAACTACTCAGACTGTACCTTAGAAGATTTGGTCTAAGTATTCCCTTATTGTAACAATGAAGATACTTGACCTAACAAGAATCAAGAATGTATTGGGAACTTTTAAAATTACTCCACCCTACTTAGACAGTGCCTTAGAGGAAGATAAAGTTGTAAACTCCTGTTTGAATAATGAAGGTACCTAACTCATACCTTATAGTAAAGCTAGAACCTTAAGTTAGGTCTATTTTTAGATCTAATACAAAAAGGTGTTAAGTACCTGTAAAGGTTAAATTAATCACAAAAAGGTCAAGTAACTTACAAAAGGCAAGCTTAACAAATAAGTGTGAAGTACTCAGAAGATATAATCTAATCAGAGAAGGTGTGAACTAAAGAGTGGTGAAAACTAAGAATGGGCAGTCCTGGGGAAAAGTGTCTATGTGATTGGTAGACGTGAAAATTTAGGGGCAGTGACATAAGAGAAAATTTCTTTAAAAGGAAGGGGTAAAAAGTCAGTGGAAGCAATTCAGTTTGGATTGGAATTCAGTTCGGTGTGGAGTTGGATTCTGAACTCAGTTCAGGAGATTCAGTGGAGGACTGAAGCTTGCTTGGAGATGGTCTTGTGGTGAGTAATAAGACTGACTTGCTCTCCCTTAGGCTCAGGGAGGCCACTTTGGCCTAGGCTTTTAACTACTGCTTGGCTCAGCCTGAGCCAGAGCAGTTTAAATTAATTTTCTCTCTCTCCCTCCCTTAATTCCTTCTCTCTTCATTAATTAAAATCTCCATAAATCCCCAATTGACTTGGGTATTTTCATATTTAGGAATTTCCCATGGCAACCACTTATTTTAGATTTTAAATCAAAACACTAAAATTATCCTTTCAAGATACAAAGAAAGGGAAAAGACAGTTGCTGCCTCAAGTTGCTCACAATCTAATGGGAGAGACAACATGCAAACAACTGGGTGTATATAGATGTTAGAAGACTTTCCAGTCTTCTAGGAAAGGGGAACCAGGTTAAGAAGGGCAATGAAGGACACCTGGAAGAAACAGGAAGTCACTGGAGTTTACTGAGTAAGGAGGAAGAATTAGGAAGTAGTGGGGTTTGGGGAGTTGTAGAAAGGCTGATTGTCGATCAGTATATGGGAAAACTTTCGAGCAATTAGAACTGTCCGAAAGCTGAATAGGTTGTCTTGTTAGGGAGTTGGGTTCTCTGACAATGGAGATTGGAAGACTACTTGACAGGGATATTTTAGAGGGGATTCTTTTATTAAAAAAAAAATTATTCTCTTTTCTTTCAGCTGGAACTTAAAATACTGGGAGACTCTTGCCTGAGGTGTTCTTCCGAAGACCGAAGTACTGGCCTTTCGGTCCTGCCGGATCGTTTGGCTCCTGGCAGGCTCCCAGAGGGGCAATTATTTTGGGACCTGTGGTGCCGGGGTCCAGCCCTAGGGAGCAAGAGACATTTTCTGAGGCTGTTTGCTGCAGGAGGAAAGGGGCCCCAGGGCCCGTGGTGCACGGATATCCTGTGTGGACCTTGTAGGAGCCAGCCCTTCTCCAAGTCTGGGCAGCCGCGGGGAGCAACTAAGGGCCCCAGTGGCTTTCGAGCAGCGGGGCCTGTTTCCTGGAAGTCCCTGGCATTCACATTTGCCACTGGTGGAGCTTTATTGTCTGGAATGAAGTATTTCAAGAAAGACAAGGCAGAAAAGTTAGAGAAGGAGCGGAAGCGATCCATAGGAAAGCCTTTACTTGGAGGACCTTTCTCACTCATGGATCACAACGGATAGCCCAGGACTGATAAAGAGTAACTGGGACGGTGGATACTAATTTACTTTGGTTTCACGCATTGTCCTGATATCTGTCCAGAGGAAGTGGAAAAAATGATAGCTGTAGTGGATGAAATTGATAGTCTTTCAACTCTTCCAAATTTAATACCACTTTTCATCATTATTGACCCAGAGAGAGACAACAGAGAACCTGTTGAAAGATATGTGAAAGAATTTTCTCCCAAGCTAGTTGGCTTGACAGGTGCTCCAAAAGATCAGATTGCCAGAGCATACCGTTTATTACAGCCCAGGACCCAAGGATGAACATGAAGACTACATAGTGGATCATACAATAATAATGTACTTGATTGGACCAGATGGTGAATTTCTGGATTATTTTGGCCAAAACAAGAAGAATACAGAAATAGCTGGTTCAATTGCTGCACATATGAGGGATTACAAGAAGAAAAATTAAAACAATGTTACTTGTGCTGCAGTTATATTTTCTTACTAGTAAGAGAACTTTATTTCCTGTAGGAGATGTGGAATATATG
Source organism: Monodelphis domestica (assembly GCF_027887165.1). Lineage (NCBI taxonomy): Eukaryota > Metazoa > Chordata > Mammalia > Didelphimorphia > Didelphidae > Monodelphis > Monodelphis domestica. The sequence continues at coordinate 349,832,672 of NC_077230.1, forward strand.
ATTTTCAACTCCTCCAAATTCCTATGCCTCGACTACATTGTCCCATGAAAAGGAAGAAGTTTGCTTAGTTTTTTGAATTGTAATTATTAAAGCAGGAAATCTCTCCAAAAGGTATACACTTGTCTTCTTACTGAAGTATAGTGAGATATCAGTGATAGTAGCATAAAAGTCATAGGTATAATCTTTCCACAGACACTGGAGAAATTCTCATTGTCCAGTATTTCGTCTTGCTGACCTCCTGGCTTCATGGACACTCTTAGCAATTGTGGAGAATTATTTTCAGACAAAAGGAGAAACCTTCTTAGTATTATTTTTCTTCTCTCTGATTTCTGGTGGTTGATTTTAAAAGAATAATCAGGGGACTATGATTTGGCAAAAGTAGTTTTTGTATTTAAAAGCAGAAATGATATCCTTGTTGTTTATTTAACTTACATAATTGATCTGGGAAGGGGAGCTGATAGGAAGACTTTATTTTTCTTTTTTAAACTGGAAATAACTATATTGGATCCTTCATATGTTTTTTGTCATGTGAATGAGATTGTCAATGGAAATATTTGGAAATAAAAGTGATTTATGATTAAAAAAAAATAATTCTGGGGGAGCTAGGTGGTTCAATGGATTGAGAGGCCTAGAGATGGGAGGTCCTAGGTTCAAATCAGACCTCAGGTACTTCCTGGCTGTGTGACCCTAGGCAAGGCATTTATCCCCCATTGTCTAGCCCTTACCACTCTTCTGCCTTAGAACCAATACACAGTATTGATTCTAAGATGGAAGGCAAGGATTTAAAAAATAATAAATAATTATTCTACTTTCTCCTGATTACATGAGAAAGTAGTTTCCAACATTTCCTTCCTTCCTTCCTTCCTTCCTTCCTTCCTTCCTTCCTTCCTTCCTTCCTTCCTTCCTTCCTTCCTCCCTCCCTCCCTCTTTTCTTCCCTCCCTTCTTCCCTCCCTTCCTGAATTTCCTCACAGGGTGGTTTTTTGTTTGCTTTTTAAATTAATTTATTGATTTAGAATATTTTCCATGGTTACATGATTCATGATCTCTCTTCCCCTCTTCCCTCCCCCCTCCCCTAGCTGACAAGCAATTCCACTGGGTTAGACATGTATCACTCACAGTTTTGTTTTGAAAAAAATACTCTGTAAATGTTAAAAAGTTACAGAAACATGGATTAGTCTTATTATTTATCTGTTCAGCCCTCTGGACTCATATAGAACAATTTTCCCTCTTGCCCAGAGCAGCAGCTAAGGATCTGGGTTGTGTGTGTGTGTGTGTGTGTGTGTGTGTGTGTGTGTGTGTGTGTGTTTTGTTTTTGTTTTTTCCAAAAGAAGGACTTCCAGCTCTAAATCTTATAGGGTGCTCTCACTGGTCTAAGCCCTTACTTTCCAGGTCCCGGTTCTTGCCCCATGTCATGCCCCTTCTAGGTCCAAGGTCCTTCGAGGTTTCTGACTTCCAGCACCCAAAACCTTCCGTCCTCAGAGGGCATGGCCCAGGACCAGCAGGCTCATGGCAAGTACCATGACAAAGAAGACAGCTAGGAAAAATCGGTCTACCACTCTTGCCAACCGCTTCCAATCCCCTCTGAGACGCTGGGCAGCCCTATGGCTGCGGCAGGCAACCGCAATGGCACCTACATGGCGGAGAAGGGCCTCCTGGTGACAAGGGCAACGTGGCTCTGAGCAGGGCCCAGAGGCTGAACCTTGTCCCAGGCGAGGCTTGGGGTGCACTGAGGGGCGACGAGGAACAAGAGGGTGCTGGGCACCCCCACAGGGCTCTCCCCGCTCCCGGACACACAATCCTCGGGCCAAATAGCCTAACAAGAGTGTCTGAGCCCAGGCAGGCACAGGGCGGACACCTGGGCCACTGTAGTGCAGATTCATGATGAGGATGGTCAGTGCCGTGGAGGCTGTCACCAGTGCCATCGTGGTCATGTAGTACTTCCCTGCAGGAAGGAGACAACGTCTGGGATAAGCTAGTACCTTCTCCTCCCAGGATCAAGGGTTTGAAGGGTTGGGAGAGACCAGAAACCAGAGGGCTTAACCCCGACCCCCCCAGCCACCATGTGCTTTACCCGAAGTGACTGGTCTTTCTACTCTGGGGCAACACCAGCGGAATAACAGAATCCTTTTCTGTTTTGCATATAATAAGCATTCATTCCTTGTTTATCCTTCCTTGTTTCCTTCTCCTCCTACTTTTCCTTTCATCCTCTTCTTCCTCTACTCTGCTCATCATCTACTCCTCCAATTCTGCTCATCCATAAAGCAGCTCTTTTCCCTCCTCCCCGGGTTCACCGCGCAGTACCCCGAAGCCCAATCAGACCCACTGGTGAGGCTGGGGATGGGGCGGGGTTCTTGGGGGCCGGAGGGGTGGGATGTGGTCCAGCTGCCTCCCCCTTCTCACCCACCGATGAGGGGCACACTCTCGGCCGGGGGCATGTTCTCCGCCAGGAGCAGCTGAAAGACAGTGAGGGCCAGGAGGACAGTGACGCCCAGCGACACCTTCTCCCCGGAGTCTGCGGGCAGGTGGAAGGCGAGCGGGGCCAGCAGCGAGATGAGCACACAGGGCAGCAGGAGGTTGGCCACGTAGGCTGCGGCTCGGCGCTGGAGCAGCAGCGTGTAGGTCACATCTGGGTATGGCTCCGAACAGCAGCCGTAGGTGACCACGCTCCGCTGGGCAGGCATGCCCAGCACGCGCCACTCCACGTTCTCCACGAAGTCGGCCAGGCCGGCCCCCGGAGCGCCGGGCCACACGTCCAGCTGGTGGCCCACGTGGGTCCACGAGCCGAAGGTCAGGCGGCAGCTCTGTGAATCGAATGGGAAAGCCGCCACATCCACGCGGCACGAACTCCGGGTGATAGCGGGGGCGTCCCAGCGCACGCGGCCGTCATGCCGAAGGACCACATTGGTGCTAGCTGAAGCTGGCGGCTGTGTGTCTGCCCTACGGGGTGACATTGTGCGTGAGTGGGAAACGGGATAGAGCGTGAGGGGGCCAAAGGGACTTTGGGGGTGGGGAGAGCCGGCATGGAGTGGGGTAATCGAGCAGAAAGGTGCCTCTGGGATGAGAGCCGCCCCCCCAGCATTCATCGGGATTCCCCCTCCCTGCTTTCTTTCCCACCCGACCACTGAATCTCAGAGCTGGAAAGGCCTTCAGGGGCCCGCTGAGCTGACCTGTGCCAGAAGAATCCCTCTGCAACGTACTAGCAGATGGCCATCCACCTTTTGCTTGATAACGGCCGGTAAGAGAGAATCCTAAGCACCTAAAGCATCCTATTCCACTTTCGGATCCATCGCTTCCCCCAAAAGGCAGGTTTCTCTTCCCACCCTATTGCTCCCTCTACCTCTATCTCTATATTCCCTGTCCCATCTCTCTTTTTAAAAACCCCACCTTCCACCTTAGAATCAACAAATACTCTGTACTGGTTCCAGGGCAGAAGAGTGGTAAGGACTAGGCAACCTGGTTAAGTGACTTGAATCCTCCCCTAAATCCCTGGATCTCCTGCCTCCAGGCCTGACTCACTATCTCCTGGGCAGTTTTCTTCCCTTGGTGAGGTGACATTCTATTCTGTTTTCTTCTACCCCATTGCCTGTTCTTTCTCTTGCGCTGTCTCCCTGCTGTCCTCCTCCTCTTCTGCCATCTTCTCTTTCCCCTGGCCCTGGACCACATCCTCTCTGTTCCCCCTTTTCCTCTTCTTTCTGGCTTTTGCTTCTAATCTGTGATGCCTACCCACCCGGGCTTCTTCCACTGACTCCTCCCTCCTTCAGTTTCCTCCTCAGCTAGTAATTTGCCTTCTGCCTTGTTCCTCCTCCGCCCCCTCCTCTTGCCTGTTTCATTCCCTGCTCTGAACCTACTTTCTTTCAGTGCTTAAGCTGCCTCATTTCTCTGATGCTTTGTTTCCTCTTCTGCTTTATATTTTTTGCTGAGTTTTGTTTCCACTTTCTCTCCTTGGCTATAAATAAACGCTGCTATTGTACAGATATTGTAGATAGTTTTTGGCATGTCTTCTCTTCTATTAGAATGTGAGCTCCTTGGGGGCAGGGACTGCCTTTGCTTCTCTTTATAGCCCCAGAGCTTAGCACAGTATCAGTCACATAGTAAGTGCTTCAATAAATGCTTCTTGAGGGGTAGGTAGGTGGCTCAGTGGATAGAGTCCCAAGTCCAGAAATGGGAGGTCCTGGGGCCATATCTGGCCTTAGACACTTCCTAGCTGTGTTACCCTGAGCAAGTCACTTAACCCCCATTGCCTAGCCCTTACCACTCTTCTGCCTTGGAACTGATACCTAATATTGACTCTAAGAGAGAAGGTAAAGATTCAAAAACAACAACCATAAATGCCTACTGACTGACAATTTGGGATATTATAGTCTAGATTGATTTGTCAAAGAGCCTGGTATGCTGTACTTTAGTTTCTTCATCTATAAAATGGGGATAATAATAGCACCTGCTTCACAGAAGAAACATTGTGAAGATCAAATAAAGTAATAGAAAGTGCTTTGCAAACATTTAAGGTCTATATAATATTGGTTATTATTATAGAGTCATACTTGTTATAGAGCACGATGTCAGGTCTCCAGACCAAACTGCTGGGGATTCTTATGGAATCAAGACCCCCGTAGACCTCTGGCTCCCAGCACAAGTAAGCATCAGCCCACTCCTGGCGAATCCATAGGTATAGGGTCAGCACCTGATTTCGTTCATCCTGAGGAGGAGCAGGACTGGTGAGAGATACCCAAATGCCCTACAGATGGTGTAACACCCATAAATACACCTACCCAGAAGCATACACCCAATTATACACATATGTGGTTGTACAAAGACAACTATTTATAGACAATCACACACACAGTAAGACACAAGGACTTTCTGACCTTTATACATATAGTCACACACCCATTGCTCCCACTCACCATGTCAATGATCTGGGACAGCGTCACATCCAGGGTCACATTTAGGGCTTGATCTGTGTCCTTCACAGGCCGAAGGGCACTAGTATAGTTGGTAAAGAGGTCATGGAGCAGTTTCTGTGCAAGCTTTCCTTCAGCTGCTTGGGAACCTGAAAGCAGGAAGGGAGAGAATGTGGAGAGATCTACTATCCATCTAGTATCTAGTTTCAATTCAGCTGCCATCTTGCTTTCCACTCTATCGTCACCACCCGCCATCTTTTATCTAGCCATTTTTCAGGCATCATCTACTTTCTATCTTCCATCCAGCCACTATTCACTATCATAACCGTTCATCCACGCTCTATCTAGCCACCATTTATATACAGTATATTCACCATCATTATCGTCTGTCTATCTGCCATCCACTACCCATCCATTGTCCACTCTCCATAATCCATCATCCATTTGTCTACTATCCATTTGCCATCCTACCATCCACTCTTCAAAGTCGTTTACTGTTCAATACATTTGTACTGTCCTTCATTCATTTGTCATCTACCATTTGTCTGTTAATAGTCTGTCCACTACCATCAACTGTTCATCCACCTGCCATTTATTAACCTATCATCCACCATTCAACATTCATATCACATTCAACTTATATCCCAACTCTCCATGATCCATCATTTACAAAATCATAAAGTACAAGATTTCCAAGGGACCACAGAGGCCATCCAGTACAATCTCTATTTGAACAAAGATCCCTACATATCAAAGCCTGATAAATGGTCATCCAACTGTTTCTGGAAGAACGCCAATGAGTCTCGAAGCCACTACCCTCCTGAGGAAGCCCATTCTATTAGGTAAGCTCTCTTGAGCTTACATCAAATCTGAATTTGTCTCTTTGCAGTTTCCTTCAGTTGCTCCAAATTCTATTGTCTGGGGTCAAGCCAAATAAGTATGCTTACCCTACCAAGCGATAACCCTTCAGATTCTTGAAGAGAAGGAACATATAACCCAATTCCTCAAGACTTTTATTTTTAAAGGCAACTATTTTAATAAATATTCTTGATTTAAAACGTGAAACATATCTCCCACTTTCTGGTTTCATATATTTTTATGTGCAATCACTCTATCAGTCATTTTTGCTTAATTTCTTTCTTTTCCTATAGATGAGCTGTCTGTTCAGTTCAGAGTTTTCAGGAGTACACCTGAAAACAACTGTGCTGTAAAGCCACAATGATAAAAATTTTTAAAAAGTTTTTGATATAGAAAGTATCCTCACTGGGATGTTTCAGCTATTGCATTTAAAAAAAACATTTTTTTCTCATTCATCTCATTTCCAATTATAATCATCATTTTAATTCTTTCATTTCTTTTCTCAAAGATAAGGTGGTATTTTCACTGATTATAGCCTTTTTATTTATTTATTTTTATTTTATTTTTATTGTCATGCAGAACATACTTCCATATTGGACACTGCTGTAAGAGCAAACTCATACGTAACCAAAATCCTAAAATAAAACCATAAATACACTGATGCAAAAGATGACTCCAACAGTTCTTTCTGGAGGTGGATAGCATTCCCCATCATAAGTCTTTCAGAATTGTCCTGGATCATTGCATTGCTGAGAGTGGCCAAGTTTTCACAGATAATCATGAATAATATTGCTATTATTATGTACAATGTTCTCTCAGTTCTGTTTATTTTACTCTGCATCAGTTCCTACAGATCTTTCCAGCTTTTTCTGAAATCACCTTATCATTTCATATAGCACAATAGTATTCCATCACCAATATGTACCACAGTTTGTTCAGCCATTCCCCAACTGATGGATACCCCCTCAATTTCCCTTTTTTTTTGCCACTACAAAAAGAGCAGCTATAAATATTTTTACAAGTAGGTCCTTTCCTCTTTTTTATTATCTCTGGCATACAGACCAGTAGTGGTATTCAGGTTCATAGGGTAAGCACAATTTTATAGCCCTTTGGGCATAGTTCCAAATGGTCCTCCAGAATGGTTGGTTAATGTCTCCAACAACACATTAGTGTCTCAATTTTGCCACATCCCCTCCAACATTTACTGCCATATTGTCAATAGGTGTGAGATGGTATTTTACCCAGCATTATTTTAATTTTCATTTCTCTAGTCGAGTGATTTAGAACATTTTTCATATGATTATTGATGGCTTTGATTTCTTCATCTGAAAATTACTTGTTCACATCTTTTGAACATTTGTCAATTGCAGAATGGCTTACATTCTTATAAATTTGACTTAGTTCTCTATAAAATTGAGAATTATACCTTTATCAGAGACATTTGTTATAAAAATTTTTCCCAGTTTGTTGCTTCCCTTCTAATATTGGTTACATTCATTTTCTTTGTATAAAACATTTTTAATTGAATATAATCAAAATTATTCATTTTACATCTTAGAATACTCTCTATTTCTTGTTTGGTCAGAAATTCTTCCCTTCTCCAAAAATCTGCCAGGTAAACTATTCTGAGTTCCCCTAATTTAATTATGGTATCCCTCTTTATAGCTAAATCATGTATCTATTTTGACCATACCTTGGCATAGGTTGTGAGATATTGGTCTATACTTAGCTTCTGCCATACTGTTTTCCAATTTTCATAGCAGTTTTTATTAAATAGTGAGCTTTCTCAAGTCTTTAGATTAAATATGCTCACTGTCTTCATTCTAAATCTCCTTAATAGCATTTTTCACTCTTTCCTTCTTTGCTCCAGTTCCAGGGGAAGAAGTGATCCTTCTTCTTGCAGACATCTCTGTTTTCTGGCCCCTCAGATCTCTTCTGAATGCTCACCTCTTTATTTATCCCCTCTCTATCTGCTAATTACTTTACTATTGTTTATAAACATGCCCAAATTTCCCCCCATTCTTAAAAATGATCAACCAGGTGATAGAGTGAATAAAGCACTGAGTCTGGAGTCAGGAAGACCCGAGTTCAAATATAACCTCCAACACTAGTTGACTGACCCTGAGCTAAAAAAAACCACCAACTTTATTTGTCTCAGTTTCCATATCTGTAAAATGGGAAGAATAAATAGTACTTACCTCCCAGGATTCTTATGAGGATCAAAAGAGATAATAATTGTAAAGTACTTGGCATAGGGCATAACACATTCTATATAAATGTTGGCTATTACTTTTATTTTTGAAACCTTCCCTTGATCCTACTCCCTCTTTCCTCCTTTTCACAGTCACTCTTAGGTATACTTTTTTTAATTTCACATTTCACTTGTCAGTTCTTTGAAGAAGTCCAGACCCTATCACTGAACTGAATTTTCTCTCTTCCCAATTATCAGTGATCTCTTAATTTCCAGGTTTGATGGGTTTTTCCTGTTCTTATCCATCAAGACCTCTCCTTAACATTCGACATCGTGGACTACTCCCTCCTTTCCCCTTGAGTTTTCATGATACTGTTGTCTTTTTGTTTTCCTCCTACCTGTCTGCCCATTCCCTTTTTAGAGTTATTTGCTGGATAAACATCCTTATCCCTCAACTACATGTAGGGTTTGTGCTCTAGGACCCTGTCCTCTTATTTTCTCTCTCCCTTCTCTCTCAGTTGACTTCATCAGCTCATTTGGGCTCAGCAATCAGCCTTTATGTAGAGCACTACTAGATTTAGATACCCAGTTCAGTCTCTCTCCTGAACCCAAGTCTCCATGCTTTTGACTCCTAATTGGACATTTCCAGCTCAGAAGCTCTGAAGGGCATCTAAGAGTCAATAGCCAAAAATAGCGCTTAATTTCTTTCTTTCTAAACCTTTCCCTCTTCTTTATTTTCCTAGTTCTATTAAGGACATCACTATCCTTTGAATTACCCAAGTGTAACAACCTGAGAGTCAGCCTCAGTCTTCCCTCTCCTTTATTTCTCATATCCTTTAGTAGCCAAGTTTTGTCAATTTTCCCTCCACACTGTATTTCTGTCCATTTCCTTCCCTCCATTCACATGGCTACCATTCCAGTATAGGCCCCCCTCATTCTCTTCTGGATTATTGTAACGGTCATCTAACCCATATCCCTGCCTCAAGTCACTCTTCTACTTTTCCTCTGCACAGTGGCCAAGTTGAAAATCCTTAAGGATAGATCTTAGCCTAGCTCAAGGGTCTCTCATTCCACTAGGATAAAATTGAAATCCTTCTGTTTGTTTGTTTGTTTGTTTGTTTGTTTGTTTTTCTTTAAACTCTTACCTTCTTTCTTAGACAATACTATGTTTTGGTTCCAAGGCAGAAGAGCAGTAAGGGCTGAGCAATGGGGGTAAGTGACTTGCCTAGGGTCACACAGCTAGAAAATCTGAACATAGATTCAAACCCAAGATTTCCCATATGGCTCTCAATGCACTGAGCCACCTAGGTGCCCTCCTCTCCTTGTCTTTTAAAGCCCTTCAGAGCCTGGTTCCTGGCTGTTTCCATGTTTATTGCATAATACTTCCCCTCATGCATCCTATGTATTGCCAAAGTGACCTGCCTGCTCTTCCCCACATATGACAATCCATCATTCATCCCTGGATCTTACACAATTTGTCCCCAATGCTTGAAATGTACAGCCTCCTCCCCTCTACCTTACAGAATCCCCAGCTTCCTTCAAAGACCAACTCAATGGTTGAAAGAAGAAGGAAATAACTCCAAGAAGCCTACCTAAACCTACAGTTGCTAGTACCCTTCTCCTAGAAATTATCTTATGTATATATATATATATATATATGTATATATATATATGATGGTATTTACTTTTCTATGTACATGTTGTTTCCCCCCAAAAGAAGGTGAGCTCCTTGATATTTGATTTTTCTTTTCTTCTTTCTTTCTTTCCTTTCTTTTTCTTTCTTTCTTTCTTCCTTCCTTCCTTCCTTCCTTCCTTCCTTCCATCTTTCTTTCTTTCTCTCTTTCTTTCTTTCTTTCTTTCTTTCTTTCTTTCTTTCTTTCTTTCTTTCTTTCTTTCTTTCTTTCTTTCTTTCTTTCTTTCTTTCTTTCTTTTTTCCTAGCAGAGTAGGAACTTAATAAATACTTGTTGAATGAATGAATGAACTGGTATGTCATGATCCTTTCTTATTCTTCATTATTCTGGTTGCATTCCTGAGTGCCCTTGGTTTATCAATATCTATTCTAAAGAACAGTAGCTAGGACCAAATATAGTACTTTAATTATGATCTGTTCAATGCAGAGCAGACTGGAATTATAACCCCAAGATTATGCCTCAGTGTGGCCTAAAATCAAATTAACTTTTTTGCTGCAGTTTCACATGGACTTATATACTTTTGCTATTCATCTTCCCCCATCTACCCATCAACCATCTAGCCAGTATTCATTTGCTATCCACTATCGATCCATCTGTCTACTCACCATTCACTAATACACCATCCATTTTCCATCTACCAGATTCATTTACCACCCATCACCCATCCTTGGCTTCCCCCACCTTCCCAACATTCACCCATACATACCATTACAAGCAATTCAAATGTCCATTCTCTATCCCTTCCCCACCCACTCTCTGGCATTCATCCTGTGCCCTCCTATAAAAAGTGGTTCCTATACCTGGAAGGAGCTGGGGTGAGAGCAAGAGACACAAGCTTGAGGAGAGCATCCAGGGGGTGAGATAGGAGACCCCACAAGGTCCCATCATATAGGCTGCAACAGGCTGGAGAGGTGCAGAGGTTGGGGTAAGGTTGTGTCTCAGAGGTCTGCCTCCTCATGCAAAGAACTGGCACTCTGAGTATAGCAAAAGACAGACAGCATTATGGACTGTGGAGTCCAGGGTACCTTCCATACTTACCTGTAATCCCCTGCCCCACTGAGCTGTCCCTCAGAACCAGTTTCAGAGTTGGAAGAGAACATCAAGTTCGAGTAATAGCTGAACAAAAGCCTCCACACAACAGCTCCGACCAGTGGCAAGCCAATCTCAATTTGAAAACTTTCAGGGATGGGAAATCCACCATGTCTAAGGCAACCCCTGCCATGTTGACAATGCTCTCTGTGTTAGGAATTTATTCCTTTTAGTTCAGATGAAATGTGCCCCTTTGTAGCTTCCTCCCTGCCTTCCTTTTCTGCTCTCTGGATCCCAAAAGATTCAGGATAAAAAGGTCTAATCTGAAAAAGACCGTGGTCTTTTTCCTCCTGATTAACATCCAACATGTTAACTCCCATCTGTCACATCTTCAAATTTGTTAAACATGTCTTGACTGAGTCTCCTGTCTTTCTTTTTCTTCAGCTGCCCAATCTGTCCAGTTTCCAGTGATTCAATCCCCCACATTTCCTCTCTCTTGTTTCTCTTTTCTCTCCTTCCTCCCTCTCCACATACACATGTGCACATACATACACACACAAACCTGAGATAGCAGCTGTGGCAGCAGCAGATGAGAGATCAGGATGATGGATGGAAGGACCCCCAAAACTATCCTTACCAACCTGGGTGGACCCTGCAGTTTGGATACATCCCAGAACTTCCCCACCTCCACTTCTTTAACATCCTTTCCTCCCACCCCACCATACGAACAAAACAGTTGAAACCTCAGCCCAAGGGTGGCTCAATTATTCATTGAATGTAAGAAATGCTAGCCTTGGGAGAGGGACATCCAGACCAATGCCTGAATGCCCAGATCATTTTTACCTCTACTTCCTCTCATCCCCTCCTGATGGCTAAGATTTGAGGGTGGCTCAGTCTCCCATTTCCACTCCCACACCCCCAGACCACAGGCACTGGCTGTCATTGCCAGGCTTGTCCTTGATGCACAGATCTCTGAGTGTTAGGGCTACTGCTCATTGACCATGACTGAGTTCTTGCCAGGGATATGCTGGACTCAGCGCAGGAAAGTTGATTTTTAAATTTTCAGTGTCAGCATTTAAACCTCAGAATTCAGCAAATGTCAAAAGTCAGAGCTTGGTTTGTTTTGTTGATTGTCTAGATTTCAAAAGTGATGGTTAAAAAAATCTTAATAAAATAGATTAAATTTTAATGTGTGTCAAACTTATTTTTCCAGAGTCAATATTTCTGGTTTCTATCTTTAAAACCACTCAGAGGGGACAGATAGATAGTTCAGTGGATAGAAAGTCAGGTCGGGAGATGGGAAGTCCTGGGTTCAAATACAGCCTCAATCACTTCCCAACTGTGTAACCATGGGCAAGTGACTTAACCCCTACTGCCTAGCAATTTAGATGAAATCAAAGCTATCAATAATCATGATAAAAATGTTCCAAATCCCTCTTGATTAGAGAAATGAAAATTTGAAACAACTCTGAGGTATCACTTCACACCTAGAAGATTGGCCAATATGGCAGCAAAGGAAAGTGATAAATGTTGGAGGGGATGTGGCAAGTTGGGACATTAATGCACTGCTGGTGGAGTTGTGAATTGATCCAAACAATCTGGAAGGCAATTTGGAACTATGGCCAAAGGGCACTAAAAGATTAAATAGCCTTTGATTCAGCTATACCAAAAAGATAAAAAAATGGGAAAGGACCTGTTTGTACAAAAATATTTATAGCTGCACTTTTTGTGGTGGCAAAGAATCAGAAATTAAAGGAATGTCCCTCAATTGGGGAATGACTAAACAAATTGTGGTATGTAATGGTGAAGGAATACTACTGTACTATCAGGAATGATGAACTGGAGGATTTCAGAAAGAGCTGGAAAGACCTCCATGAACTGATGCAGAGGGAAATAAACAGAACCACGAGAATATTGTACGCAGTAACTGCAAAATTGTGGAACGATGAATCGTGATAGACTTTGCTACAAACAGCAAAGGATGATCCAGGACAATTCTGAGGGATTCATGACAAAGAATGCTGGCCACCTCCAGAGAAAGATCTATTGGAGTAAGAGTGCAGATGGAATTGCTTCTTAACTCTGTAAGTGGGGAGGAAAGAGAGGAAGAAAACAATATGAATCGTATAACTTTGGAAAACTTATGTCTAGATTTGTTATTGGAATAAAATAAAGATAAAAAATAAATAAAAGCAAAGCTTGATCATAAAAAACCACTACCACCCAAAACTTAGTTTAAATACCATCAATGCATGAAGCATTTCCTGACTTCCTGTCCCACCTTGCCGGTACTCTCCCCGGACAAACTATCTTGTTCTTTTGATATATACTTCTATGTTGTCTCCAATTCCCATACCCACAAACTGAGTTGTTTTTTTTTTTTTTATTAATTTTAAGGGGGCAGCTGGGTAGCTCAGTGAATTGAGAGCCAGGCCTAGAGATGGGAGGTCCTAGGTTCAAATTTGACCTCAGACACTTCCTAGCTGTGTGACCCTGGGCAAGTCACTTAACCCCCATTGCCTAGCCCTTACTACTCTTCTGCCTTGGAACCAATACACAGTATTGTTCTTTGGGAGAACCCCTTGCGGAGAAGACTCATTGTATTAAACACTGGGAAAGATAGACTGTGGCTATCCTCATAGGGATGCTCTGTGAGTCTCCCTCCAGCCAGGCATCTTTGAGGTTAACATTAATTTCTCTCCTCTCCCTCTTCTGTGCAGAGTAGCTGGGTTGTTTCATTTCTGTCCTGCCAAGTATCAGTTCACTACAAAGTGTTGCTGTCTGAGTCCCTGTCACCTTAGCACAGTGCCTGGCACATAATAGGCACTTAATAAATGATCACTGATTTTGTTTGACTGGACTTGCCATCTATTGTCAGAACTCTCCCAGGTCTTGGGTAGACCCCAGCTCCTACTTTGAGATCCATCCAGCGGTCTCTCTGAAGGTCTGGACTTACTCTAAGTGTGACGATCCAGTCAAGTAATGGAGATGAGAGGCTATGTGCTCAATCCCACATGCATAGGTGTCACATAGCGTTCTGCCATAGCACAGAGGTTTGTTTATTATATAGGTTTGTGATTACATACTTCTTTGGCACACAATCAATTTTCTACATATGTGTTTCCATAGTACTTAACAACATATGCATAGCCTAAGGAGATAGTCAATGAAATATTGTTGTGTAAATGCCAAAACTGTAAGGATAATTTTAGTGTTTTGACTTAATATCTAAATAAGTGGTCACCATGGGAAATTCCCAAATATGAAAATACCCAAGTCAGCTGGGATTTATGGAGATTTTAATTAATAAATAAAGAAGGAATTAAGGGAAGGAGAGAGAGAGAGAGAGAGAGAGAGAGAGAGAGAGAGAGAGAGAGAGAGAGAGAGAGAGAATTAATTTAAACTGCTCTGGCTCAGGCTGAGCCAAGCAGTAGTTAAAAGCCTAGGCAAAAGTGACCTCCCTGAGCCTAAGGGAGACCGAATCAGTCTTATTGCTCACCACAAGACCCATCCCCAAGCAAGCTCCAGTCCTCCACTGAATCTCCTGAACTCCAAATTTATTCTGAACTGACTTTTTACCCTTCCTTTTAAAGAAAAATTTCTCTTATGTCACCTCCCCTAAATTTTCATGCCTACCAATCACAGTAGATGCTTTTTTCCAGGACTGTCCATTCTTAGTTTTCACCACTCTTTAGTTCACACCTTTCCTGGTTAGATTATATCTTCTGAGTACTTCACACCTCTTTCTTAAGCTTGCCTTTTGTAATTTACTTGACCTTTTTGTGATTAATTTAACCTTTACAGGTACTTAACACCTTTTTGTATTAGATCTAAAAATAGACCTATCTTAAGGTTCTAGCTTCACTATAAAGTATGAGTTAAGTACCTTCATTGTTCAAACAGGAGTTTACAACTTTATCTTCCCCTAAGGCACTGTCTAAGTAGGGTGGAGTAATTTTAAAAGTTCTCAATACATTCTTAATTCTTGTTAGACCAAGTATCTGCATTGTTACAATAAGGGAATACTTAGACCAAATCTTCTAAGGTACAGTCTGAGTAGTTTTTAAGATTCACAGTTGTTATAGATGAATGACATAAACAGGGTGATGTAGAGGTTAGTTCTCCCTGACCTAAGGAGAATCATTGTTACTTTTGGTAAGCTTTCACAATCAATCACAATTATTTAGGAGATGGGTAACAAAATATTTCATAGCTAGGTACAAGGTTAGAAGGTAATTTGAGACAGACCAGATTTAGGGTTTTCCTCAATTTACAAGTTCCATTTTTCTTGTTTTACTTTAAAGCACTTGGCAATGTTGCCTGTTTCTGTCTACAGTGGAGTGTGTCTTGAAGGTGATTGATGTTCTTGGCTTGCCTGGCTTGTAATGGGAGTCAATGTAACTCTGTGAAGAGGGAAAGGAGGGAGGTAATGGGCAATGATCTTTAGGTTTTAATTCTGTGAATGTAATCTCTTAGGTTATTAATCTGGGGGGATTAAGGTAGGATATATATTTATTCTATAAATCTTTGCTCATATCATTTCTTTCATATTGGAGAGATAACAGTAATCATCTGTTATTAAGGGAAGTTAAAGAGAGAGAAGGCAAAGAGGGAGATCAGTGGGGGCCTCATCAGCACCCATCTCCCAAACTGTGACCTTGTCAGGCAGTGGCCTCCAGCATCTCTTCCTTTTTTGTTTTGTTTTTAAATGAAGTGACTTCAATTCATCTTAGACTTGATATAGGGTAGAACCTAGTCATGGATGATGACTGTTGTGCTGTGTGGACTCCTTGAGTAATGGCTGCTGTGGAAGTTGCTAGGGATGTAAGCTTAAAGTGGCTTAAACTTTGGGAAACCAATTGTGGAGCATAAATGCCTAAATATTGTTCAACAACAAATACAGTGAAGGGATTAGAACAATTGTTTAAAATACATTGTGAACAAGAAATTCTAAGAGTCATGAGGGATAACATATGCATCTGTAGGACCACTGAAAAAATCAGAGTCATTTGAAGGCAGCAGTGCAATCAGGAGGTGAAAATTCCTACTTGTGTTTGGACTGCAGATGTCTTGATTTGTTCTCAAGTTGGTAGAGCATTCTGGGCTGTTGTCTTAACACAGTCTCTCTGTATCTGCATTCTCTTCATCACCTTCCTGCTGGGGTGTGTCATGCAGCTTGCTGTTGGGATGGGGGTCATGGTGAGGACATGCCCTAAAGGTCCTAACCTTTAACTTAAAAATTTATATTATACATCCCTAGTAAATAGCTAAATTATACTTTTGACATTTAATTGTAGGCTAATCAGAATCTCAGAAGTGTAGGGAAAAAGATCTTGTTTTAGAAATATACATGAATAGACTAAGCATCAGATATCAATAAAGGCAAGGTATAATAGATGTGGTTACTTTCTTCTCGGAGGACAAAAAGTTTCACCCATAATCAACAATACTCCAATTTCAACTATTATCATAATTTGGAAACAGGTTGCTTGCATGTTCACATATTTACCTCAAATAAGTAAAGTATAAGGTTCTTAATTAAATTTGCTGCATAGAAGCTTTACTTATGTACATATCACTGTAGTGGTGAAAAATTATCCTATCCTATCTTAAAGTGTGTTTAAATTTAGTATAATCCTACTTATGATAGAATTTTTTAGTGCTCTCTAAGAATCCTTTTAATTGCAGTAGAAAAAGGGAGGGGTAGCAGGTAAGTTGCTGTAACAGGGAAAAAAAGAGTGTGTGTGTGTGATGAGACAGGTTAACTCAAAAATTAAATTAAAATCTTTAATAGTAGTGTTTTAAAATTATAGGATCTTTGTTTTCAAAATTATATGTGAATTCCCATACATAAAGGTGGATAATGGAGTCTGTTTTCCAGTAACTGATAAAATTATTTGTAATCAAAAAACCTGTTTCTGGTTGTCAGCCAGTATATATCTGTTTAACTCTAGTTGGGAGGAGAAAGAAAAGGAGGGGGAGTGAGGGAATGATTTCATCAAGCTTGTATCCTAGCAACTCTAAACAATCTCCTTTGAGGGGTTAACACACTCAACTTCTCAAAATGTGATCCTAAATTTATATCATGGATGTATTATGGTTCATACAGATGCATCTACAGGAAGGACTGACATGTTGATGTAAAAAGGTAATCTAGATATTTTTTCAAAAATGTATCCTAACCACTTACACCATGAATCTTTTAATTCTGATATATTCTCATTGGCATCTTAAACAGTTGATCCAAATTATTCATGTTATTGTATTACTAATTCGGGTTAACTAACTTTAGCATATCAATTGCTGTGAATAAGGGGGAACTCAGTTCTTTAACCTGAGCTTCTTTAGAATTCTGAATTTGTAGTTTGGACTTTGCAGTTTTATCACATAGCCAAATTGTGTAGTTTCATTTAAAAGACCCTTTTTGTTGTTGTTGTTATTTCTGGTAAAGTTCATATTTTTACTTAATAGTAGTATATAGAAATTCTCGTATTTGGGCATACTCAAATAAGCTCTTAAAATTCCTGTTAATATATCTTATCAGATCAAGGTCTATTCTAGCTGTCAATTAATTGCCTCCAGCACTCCTACATGAGAGAGAGTGTCTATGTCCAACCAGCTTCTTGCAGGAATGGGGCAGAATGCTTTTCCTTATTTCTGATTTGTCTAGATTAAGTTTAGGTTGAGTTGGAATTATAGTCTATCCCTGAGGGGTAAGAGAGTGTGAAGATTAAATTTAATTCTCCCCTGATTATAAAAATTAAATTAACTCCTCTGCCCATTTTTAGATCTAATCACTAAAAATCCCATTTAATCATTAAGTGGGAAGGTCTGTGCAATAGTGGGTGACAAATCAAAATCGACTGACTGCCTCCTGGGCAGTCCTAAGCAAGGCTTTAGACTATGATTTGTCCACATAAAAAGTAGAGGAATGCACAGGAAGTGATGCAAAAGAAAGTGTCTTTAAAAGGAATTGCAACTTCATTCTTTGGAGTTGAGACTAGAGAAGAATCCGCTGACTGGACCTGGGACCCTCTTCCTGGTGAGGCTGTTCTTAAATCTCTCCCTTTGGACTAACACTTGGTGAGTGAAAAAGGCTGACTCCTTTCCTGGATTTTCTGAAGAGAGTAGCCTCAGGAGAGACCTATCCTCTCGAGAGAGGCTCCTTGCATCCTCAGGTCCTTTTCTACAAGGGCTGAGGCTTCTCTGGTTAAGGACTAAACTCCCCTGCTTGGTTTTGAGCCAGGGATTAAAGTAAATTACTTAGTGCTTGGGCTAGATGTCTTACCCTATCCTCTCTCGATTTTATTACTTCATTCTTTCTATATTTTGTAAATAAATGATAAATAAATCTCTTTGGAATAAATTAAATTCCTGGTGACCCTATTCTTAAATAATCCAGCCCAACCTTTTATGTAAACCCCTTTTCCCCCTTTACAGTAGAGAGGAAAGTGATTTGCTTGCCACGGAATGTTAGAAATATTGGCATTTGATGCATTTCCTTGCTACTTATAGCAAGGTATTAATATTTATATAAAATACCAAATAATTGCTATTTTAAGTAAAGTGTTCTTGGCTACTGAATGATTTTATTAAGTGATTTTAACATCATTGGATCTAAGAGAAAGCAATGAATTTCCAATGGGATAGGACCAATGAGGCAATAAGGAAGAAGGGACTCTCAATAAAGACTATGCACACTCCTTCATTATACATTATTATGGTCAGTGTAGATTAGTCTTGTTCTACCTCAAAAAGATTTGCTCCAAATATTTTGGCAATATAGGACTTTTTCCTCTGTTGGACATAAGATGAGGTATATCTTTAGTAGGTGGTACAAACAGATCAAAATAGATAAACAATTTCAGCACTTTGCTCAAATAATGCTGTCATTTCCAGAATGGTTAGACAGGTGAATGGTTTTATCAGTATAGTATTAGTGTTTTTCTTCCCCCAGAGCCTCCAGCATTGATTATTTCCACCTTTTATCATCACACAAAGCATCTTTCTGTATAATAACTCTTTAAGTAAAAGAAATTATTATTCTCCCCCTTCAACAACTTTTTTCTCTCCAGCTGCCTACGACATAGATTATGGTCAATAATTATGTGTTAGTTTCATTTTTTGTTTTAAACAATTTACACCTCCAGAGGCAGATGGGTGGCTTGGTGGATTGAGATTCAAATGGAGATATTGTCAGTCTTGGTAGGCTTCCTTATGGTATGTGTTCAAAATAGATTTCTGGGTTTTTTTGGGTGGTTATTTAGATGTTTTTGAAGAGGAAGGAAAAGGAGACACTGATGAGTAGTCACCATTAGGTACAGTTATGGATACTGATTCCAAGATGGAAGGTAAGGGTTTTTAAAAACAAACAAACAAAAAATTTTCACCTCCACAGAGCTTGAGTGTGTGTGTGATATTTGCAAAGGGAGAGCTAGAAACCCAAGGTCTCAAGGATGTGTGTTCATTTGTTTGTGGGTAGTCCTAGGAAAATGACCAACCCCCAGGAACTCGGTGTCAGGAGTGACAAAATGTCAACTGATCGCCTGTTATTGGAGAGGCTGAAAATTGTGGTTTGCTTTGAGCTTGGTTATGAGCTACAGTAATAAGCTAAGCCAATTAGTTTCTCTAATAAGTCCAGCACTGATGTGGTGCGTATTCCGTAGGAGAGGGCTACCTATGGAGAAGGGAACAAGCCCAGGAGGGAACAGAACAAAGATCCTGTGCCAGTTAGTAGTGGGACTGGGCCCATGATTGGTCTTCCAACCTTTGGGAGAGGAAAAAAAATTCATAATGAGTTGACTGGTAACAAATACTAAGGTAATCAAAGAAAAAAGCTATCCTGGGACTGCTGCCTTAGAAAAAGGGGGATAGAGTGGATGCTAGAAAGGACTCGCAATACTTTTTTGCTTGTTTTCTCTACCAAGAAGAATCATTTTTATTTTTTAAATTTATTTTAAAAATGTTTTTCTATCCCTTCCCTCTTCCCTCCCCCCTCCCGGAGCTGACAAGCAAAGAGTCATTTTTAGCCTGGGAAGATTAAAACAGAATTAGTTATCAGGAAATTGGAACAAAGGTAAGTGAGAATATGTTCAGAGTTCAATGAGTTCAAGTCGCCAGAGCTAGGCAAATCACATTCACAGTGTTTCAGAAAAGAACTGGCAGATGTAATTGCTGAGTCACTATGAACTTGGAATAAATGTGGACACTCAAGAGGTGTCACAGAACTGGAGATGGGCAAAAATGTTGATTTTCCAAAAAAGGGAATGTTTGGATTCTCTGGACTAGATGCAAATGAATTTGACGTCCATTCTTTTGCCAGAATTCTTGAAGGGATTTCTAAAAGGCCTATTTGTGAATACTTAGAGAGGCAGGTTAAAAAACAGAAAATGAATTAGATGCAATACACTAGACAAGGAAGACTCAGAAATAACAACTCAGCAATGTTCAATAAACGCAGAAATAGAAATTACCTAAGAAAAGACTCCTTATCTAAAAAGAATGTTTAAGAAAACTGGAAAGCATTCCAGCAGAAATTAGGAGTACAGCACCTTTTTAGCAGTCTGGTTCTGTTCCTGACTGCTGACTTTTCTAATCTCTACCTCAGCAGGCTCCTTAGCTGGGTATGTTTCTACCTGATCTACAAAGATCCTGTGCCAGTTATGGAACGGAAATTAGACTGACAGTTTGTGGGGGAAGGGGCCAACTGGGAGTGGCAGTTGGGTCTTGTGACTAGCACTTCCTTCCTGCCGGGTGGGACTTGCTTCCGGGTGTTGGAGGAGGAAGGAGCTTGTTCAGCCCAGTCTGGTGTGGTGTGCCGCCTCTTCTTGGTTCAGCCCGAAGATTCAGGCCCATTCATCTCTGAAGGTCAGACCTTGTTGCTTTCTGTGTACTGCTAAGATTCTGAATTAGAACGAGAGTAGATGGGAGTGAGACAAACTCTCCGCCAACCTCTGGGCCTGGCCTCAGGTCTGAAGCTGAGAAAAAACTCCAATCCCAACTAGTTATTAAACTTTATATTATTGAATTTGCAGTCAGATAAGTGGACTATCTTTTCTGGTCATAGAGGGAGCTGAACTTCAATTCAGTCATTCCAGGACAAATAGTCCTTATTGGACCCCTGCTGTGTCCTCTCAGCAGGGGGCATCTCCCTCCCTTGCATCACCAAGCTATATACCATCTCTCCCCTTAACTCCTCCATACCCCATACAAACCTCCCATTATCCCCCTGTTTTCCAAATCCCATTTCCTTTCCCAATAAATATTACACAGTTAGTAGTGGGACTGGGCCCATGATTAGTCTTCCAACCTTTGGGAGAGGGAAAAAAAATTCATAATGAGTTGACTGGTAACAAATACTAAGGTAATCAAAGAAAAAAGCAAACAAACAAACAAAAAAAAACCAAAGAAAATAAATACCCCCTTCACTGAGTGGTGATTTCTTGCCCAGTACTTCTATTTCAGGGAGTGCCCAAGCTACTAATACTTGCTTCTTTTTTCTCTATCTTTTCCCCTCCTCGCTTCTAACTTTTTTCAAGTGTTTCCCTTGTAAAAATCCTGTTAGATAGCACAAGTTATTGCACCTATTTTATAGATTAAAAAATAAACTCAGAGAAGTGAAATTACTTATACAGAATCATATAGCCTGGATTTGACAGAGGCAAGATTCAAATACAGGTCTCTTTACTCCAAGTTCAAAGCATTCTATTGTTGTTCAATTGTGTGATTCTTGGTGACCCTATTTGGGGTTTTCTTGGCAAAGACACTGGAGTGATTTGCCATTTCCTTCTCCAGCTGATTTTACAGATGATAAAACTTGAGGCAAACAGAGTTAAGAGACTTGCCCAGGACCACACAGCTAATGAAGCATATGGGGCCAAATTTGAACTCTGCAAGGCGAATTTTCCTGACTCCAAGCCTGGCATTCTATTCACTGAGCCACCTCACTAACCCCGTCTCCAACTTTTCAGCCTTCTTTTAAATGTTGTCTTCCCTCATTGGGATATAAACTCCTTAAGGGTTGGGACTATCTTTCTTTTTGCTTGTATTAGTATCCCCAGTACTTGGCAATCAATCAATCAATCAATCAATAAATAAGCAATTATTAAGTGCTTATGCTGTCCTAGGCACTGTACTAAACAGTGCCTGGCATAAAATAAGCATTTAATAAATTATTTTTCTCCTCCTCCTCCTCCTCTCCCTTTCTCTTGTGATGTGCTGCCTACATTCATAGTTGAAGGAAATTAATGTTAAATTTTAGTTAGAAGTTAGTGAAAATAAAAATGCAATTTTTTTTGCCCATTCCAGTTCTTGGACCACTACAATATATCCATTGACTCTTAAATTGTGAACTCCTGGCTTAACCCAATACTTCATACTATATGCCACAATAAACTCAAAATTGATACATGGCCTGAATAAAGATAATACTCTAAAAACATCGGAAGAGAACCACAACAGGCCCCTTTCTCAACTATAGCTGGGAGAGGAAGGGCTAAATTCTTAAGGAACCATTGGATAGAAGTGATTACAAAAGATTTAATCGTTTCAGTCACATCAAATTGAAAAGCTTTTGCATGAGCGTAATGAATGCAGCCCAGATAGGAAGGGAAGCGGTTGCTGAGGAAATAAAGATTATTTGTATCAAACTTCTTTAATAAAAGTCTTACATCTAAGATATATAGGCAATTGTGACAACTACATGAGATCAAAAGCAATTAACCCAATACAGAAGTTATCAAGGAACATCAACAAAGTTCTCAAACAAGTAGCAATTAAGTCTTGTGAAAGATTGTTACAAATCACTCACAAGATAAATGCAAAAAAAACCCACCTCTGAGATTTCACTTGCCTCCCAACATATTGGCAAAGATGACAAAATAAAGAAGTTGGAGGTTTTTTGGGGGAAATTGGTACAGTAAAGCATTGTTGGTGGAGCAGAATTGGTCCAATATACTGAATAGCAATTTAGAATTGCGTGTAGGTAAGGAAAATGCCCACACCCTTTGGCCAGGGAATTTCATCGCCAAGTGTATGCTCTGAGGTGGTGAATCATAAAAATTCCCCATGTATAAAAGAATATTTATAGCAGCACTTTTGGTAGTACTTGGCACAGTATCTAACACATAGTAGGCACTTAATGTGTATTGATTAATTATTGATTTTTTTATAATAGCAGAGAATCAGAAACAAAGCAGATGCCCATCCACTGGGGAATGATGAAATAAATTGTGCAGTGTTCATGGAAAATTGTGTTGTAAGAAACTACAATTATGATGAACACAGAAATATGGGAAGATTTCTAGAACTGAGTGAAGTAGGCAGAATTGGGAAAACAATGCTCATGACTATAAAAATGTAAAGGGAAGAAAACTAATAAAACAATTAGAACAAAATACTGTAAAATTATAACAAAGTTTGGCATGAAAGAAGATATAAGAAAGCATCTTTCCATGGGTTCATCAATGGCTTCTTTGCAGAAGTGGGGGGACAATAAGTGTGGAACACTGTATATAGTGTCAGATATTTTTTTTAAAACCCATACCTTCCATCTTGGAGTCAATACTGTGTATTGGCTCCAAGGCAGAAGAGTGGTAAGGGCTAGGTAATGGGAGTTGAGTGACTTGTTCAGGGTCACACAGCTGGAAAGTGTCTGAGGTTAGATTTGAACCTAGGACCTCCCATCTCTAGGCCTGGATCTCAATCCACTAAACTACCCAGCTACCCCCAGTGTCAGATACTTTTGACATGCTGGCTAGTTTGGGGGAACTTATTTTTCCTCTTTTACCTTTTTTTTGGTTCTAAGAGATAGTTCTCTGGGAAAGGGAAGAGACACTGGGAAATAAAGATGACAAAAAGAGACATCAGTTTAAAAAAAGGGGTGGGGGGACAGTGATTTTTTTATGGGGAATAGCACAGTGGATAGAGAGGGCCAGGTTTGGAGTCTGGAAGACCTGGGTTCAAATTGGCCTCACTTCCTAGCTGAGTGACCCTGGGCAAGTCACTTGATCCTGATAGCCTAGCCCTTGCTGCTCTTGTTTTAGAATTGATACTAAAAGGAAATGGTTTTAGAAAAATTGAAGATTCTTCAAAATCATTGTATCAGACCAATCTTATCATTTTGTTTTTCGACATGTTTTGTTCAGTTGTTTCAGTCTCCTGCTCTTCTTGACCTCATTGGAATTTTTTGCCCTTTCCTTCTCCAGGAAATTTTAGGTGAGGAAATTGAAGTAAACAAAGTTAAGTGACTTGCCCAGGGTCACAAAGCTAATAAGTGTCCAAGGTCACATTTGAACCCAGGAGCTCCCATCTCTAGGCTTGGCTCTCAATCCACTGAGCCACCCAGCTGTATCTTATGTATACTAAGATGCTACAGAAACAATTTTGCTTTAACTTGATTGGTTCCTTGTTAAGAATTTGAAATGAAAAATTCCATGCATAGTGTTCTCATATAAGTGCCACTGAAAATATCCTAACTATTCCCCCCATCCACTCATACACATTAATATCTCTTACATGGTAGGTAGTATCCTAACTACTGGGAATACAAAAAGAGGCAGGAGTCCCTGACCTCAAGGAGCTTATAATCTAATGATCACCATATAGGCCCTGTGAAAGGAACAACTCTGGTCTAATTTTCATTACCATTTTACCCAAGGTTAAGTAAACTGGCATTTTTAGGGTTCTTTTAGAGTAACTTGAGTGATATAGGCTATCTTGTGATAAAAGACTGAGGATAAAGCTTTTCTTACTAGAGGAATAGTTGTGGTCTAGGTATCAATCAAGCAGGCTTCATTAAGCCTGCTTCAAAAAATTGGCTTTCCACTTCTGATGAAGAAACCATTTAGTATTAATTTTTTGTTACTAGTCAGGAACAATGAAAGGAATCCCATGTCCAAGGTAGTGGTTTAGTTGTTTTTAATATCTTCTACCTCTCCTTCCCACTACAGAATTCTCACCTTCATCATTTATACAAAGTTGATAATTTCTGTCAAATGGAGATATTGTCAGTCTTGGTAGGTTTCCTTATGGTATGTGTTCAAAATAGATTTCTGGGTTTTTTTGGGTGGTTATTTAGATGTTTTTGAAGAGGAGGGAAAAGGAGACACTGATGAGTAGTCACCATTAGGTACAGTTATGGCCAATGACATTGACCCTTAGCTCTAAGGCCAATCAGTAAATGACAAAAAAAAAAGCCTTAAATATCAAGCTTTATTCTGGTTGATAACAGATCCAAAAAGTGAATCAAGTAATAAACATTTCAGTTTAGACTTATGATCTGACTCAGTTTTGGTTAGGAGTCATTATAAACTTATAGTACTATTGTAGCCAAGTAGCTGATACGGCAACTTAATGTTATGGAAATCTAATATTAATTTCCTCCTATATATAAAACTGTTTTTGGTGAACTGTATTGATGGTTTTAAGCAGTTATAACATTCTTACTCTGTTTTGTGTAAAGGGAAAGGAAACTTAAAGAACACAAGCAAACCACAAAACAATGTCTTCAAGGAAACCTCCCATCTCCCCCTCCAGCCTGGCCCCATCAATGATCTTCCTCCTCCTCCTCTAATCCAAAGTACCTTATACCTTCTAAATAATTATCAGAGCACCATTAAATCAAAAGCTCCTTGAAAGTTGGAGCTTTAAAAAGCCTTATGTCTTTGTGTTTTTGGGACCCCGGAAGGTACTTAACAAGTAGAAAACATGTAGAACGTTTGTTGGCTTATTCTGCACGATGTCTCTCAGTGTCCCCTTAAGACCGTGATTTCCCGGAGGACAGACCCTACTCAACTTGTATCAGATAATATTTTTTCAAGTGCCTGCTACAGTGATATACAGAAGCCCTGGAACTTGGCATCTGAGACAGAAACGTCTTGCTATTGGTTCTAGTTATGTGCTCTGGGGCCAAGTAAAACAACTTAAATCTCTCTTTTACATGCTAGTCCTTTGAATATCCCAGGGTAGTCAACAAAAACTCTCCTAAGTTTTCTCTTCTTCAAAGTCAACATTAAACTCTGGCCTGGTTTAAAGTCATTCAAAAATGCAAACGCAAAGCCAGCTCCAGGAATGTGATAAACATTTTATTTATTTTTTTAAGAAAGTAGCTTCAGAAAAACAGACAGGAAAATAATCTAGATCATTTATTTATATATATATATGTTTTAATAAAAACCTTTACATAATCCTCATGCATAAAGACCCTGGGTAAAGCTGCTATTTGCAGCAGTACCTGACACCAGATACCCCAGTCTGTTACTTGGGATTTCCCACGGGCCAGCAGCTGTGTGACAGAGGCCTCCTCTCCTCCCTAGGGCTCGGCACATACAGTCCTCATCCCGGAAACAGTTTGACTTCAGATGCTACTAGATGGAGGGGCCTGTCTATATGGAGATGGGGGAGGCAGCCACAAGTTGGTTGAGGGTGGAGGGGTGTGTGTGTGTGTGTGTGTGTGTATGTATGTATGTGGGAGGGCAGTGGGTAAGTCTCTGGTCTCCAGGCTCCCTCACCTTCTCCTGACTCTCTGCTTTGGCAAGAAGTCCAGCAGACACATTACACATTGATACATTCAGCAAGTGGGGAAGATGAGTGGGGTGAAGGCCACCTGCCAAGTTGCTGAAATGTGTTAAGAAAACACGAGTGGCCAGCTGGTTTATAGGGGCCTGCTGGAAGCAGAGGCAGAAGGGACTGGGTTAAGACACATCTACTCCACAGGACTTGTCAACAAGGATCGTGAACCCCAAGGCAGCAGGGGTGGGGCTCCATTCCCAGGCTGGTGCCAAGATGACAGAAGAGCCCTTGACCAAAGGTTGACTGGAGGACTTGGGTCCTCTACTCTGTTGAGGTCAAAGAACTCGTATTAAATTCCTTCACTCAATTCAACCTATTCTAACCCATAAGCTAGAAAATCTCAGTGTTCAAAAGAAACAACCTAGAGATGCTTTCCAAACTTGGGTAGTTCAGTGGGGACAGGGTGTTGGGAGGGAGACGTGGGGGAGACGATTCTTCAGGGAGCAAGGATTCCCCATCCCCAGAGGACACAGACCTGCAGCAAATGGGAATGGAAGATAACTGGAGGTCGGAGGAAACCCCTGCTTGTTGAAGGGAATCTGCCCAAGGTGCTTTATTGACCATTAAATACCCAACACAACACAATAATAATGGCTGACCTCAATGGAGGCTCGAACTCCTACCTGGGGCTCCAGAAACCCCATTGTGCTCCCCCACCCTCTGAAAATGCCCCTGGCAGGTCCTGGAGGACACTACCCAGCGCCGTGCACAGCGAGGGAACACGGGGAATACAGGGAATAGGGCGGAACCACCGCTCCCCTGCCCCGCCTGGGAGAATGGCAAATGAATGAATTATCCAAACAGAACCCGCACCAGCATTTGTGCGAGAAGCGGATGGGGTAGGGAGGGGCAGAGGCCCAGGGCTCACTGGCTCCCCACGGTCAGTTCTCGGAGGTAGGACTGTGTAAGACTACGCAGTTCTTCTAAGGCATAGTCCTCAGGCATGGGGAGCCGGCCAATGTGGGGAGCCAGTAAGCGCAGAGGGACACGCTGCAGGTCTGCAGGGGAGTCTGGGGCTGCTTCTGGGGCCTGCTGGAGACTCAAAACAACCCGAAGGATATTGGCGACACGCTTGGCCATGTCTGGAAGATAGAAGACAAATTATTAATGTGCCCAGCTGCCCCCGATGCACAATTCAGAGGTAAGAGCTTAGCCCTGAGAACATTGAGAACCTGACTGAAAAACAGAGGCTTACCTGACTGGGCCAGTCGATCCTTGGCATTGGAGCAGTGAATCTGCTCTATCCGATTACAAAGCGAGGTCACTTTGGTATGCAATCTCTCTAGTTCGTATCCTGGACAATCAAGCTGACAAGAAGAGAGGGTCAGTCTCAGGAAGATCATGGCCACAGCTGTCCCCCTCCTTGGGCTAGACTGTGACATGCACCTATTCTCCAGAATCACGAGATCTGGGTTCTAGTCTGGATTCTGTCCCCAATTTGTTACATTACCCTTGACCAAGTTATGTCATCTTTCTGAGCTTCTGTTCACTGGGGTGAGAGAGATCAAATGATCCTGATAAAAGCTTTAGGAAAAGAATGATGGACTAGATAGAAGAAATCATGGCACTCATTTGGTCAAAGTTCAACAAACAGTCAGGAGTAAGAGCTGGAGCCTGTGAAGAGGAGCACTCAGGATGTGGTGAGAACAGAAGCAAGAGTCATATTTCTGTCCCACAAAACTGCTTTTTGCTCTGCTTCCAAATTGTTATCTCCTTACAGGCCATTCTATACTCAGATTATGTCCCCATATCAAAAATACTTTTAATCTGGTCATTTTCACCCTAAAAAAACCCTCAGAGCTAAAACCAACTGATTGCATTGCACAATCACCATAGGGGCCTCAATATTTCACAAGAGTTGTAGCCAATTTTAAGTGAACTCAGATCTCTGAACCTGCCCTTCCCCCTTCACTGTGCCACTCTGCAGGTACTTCCATTGCATACCCATAAAATTGCTACTGCTCTCATGACTCAAAACAATACCTCCTCCAGGAAGTTTCACTGATTACAGGTGGATGAGGCAGAGATGGACATACAGGACTAAAGCCTATCTGCTCCTTCTGCTTTTATCCCTTTAGTTAATCATAACCTCTTATTTATATATGTAATCAAATGTAAACTTTAAAATGACCTAAATGGAGAAAGTTATCTGCCACATTAGTTACCGAGTGGTCACTGAAAGGCCTGAGGACAAGAAGCTAATCAAGCTTTTGTGAAACTTTGGCCTCAGTTAACTACCTGCTGAATTCGGCTGAGCATTTCGATGACTCGGATATAATCCAGATAAACTAGTCCAGCTGTCTCCCAGTCCTGAATTAGGCTGCTACGCTCTGGTGGGGCTAGGTCTTCCAGGAATCCCTTCAGGTAGTTGTAGTTCTCATTAATAATAGCATCTGAAGAAGACAAGAACAAAATATGCCAAAATTACATGCTCAAGTTATAAAGGAAAGGTTCAAAAGGGAATATCAAGGGAAGGAATAAAAAAAGATCAATCATGCCTTCGTCTTAAAAAATTCTACAAATGATATATGAGGAGCAGTGATTTCATGTAGGTTACGAGACAGAAAAAGGTCTTAGGTTAGCTATGTTAATTACCAATGACTTCAGATTAAAACTATTACTGGGGAGCTGAGTTAACCTTACCACTGCTAATTTCCTACCCTTCTCCCAAAATTAATCTTCCATTCACACAGAACCAGCTTTTTTAAAATGGGCAACCCAAGAAAGAAGCCTATCTTCTGATCTCTGTCAACTCTCCCCTAGCTTGGAGTCTGAAATAAGGCCAAGAAACTCCAACTCACCAGAGGCCAGATGTCTGATGACCAGTTTGTGGCAGTGGTTCCAGTGTCCAGCTTTGAATAGGTAGAGTGCCTCCAGGTGCTGGTCAGCTTCCATGTGAGCACGCACAGCCTTGGCCTCATGGATCCACTCAGCAGGCACACACAGCTTTTGGGTCAGGAAGGACTCCTTGGCCCAGGATTCAGGGGTCTCTGAAAGCCTACAGTGCCGGGTGAGTAGCTCCCTTACTGCCTTCTCACGCATACTGGCAAGGAAGGAGAAAGATACAAAGATGAAAAGGGTTTGGCTAATGATCTCTACATGCTATAACATAGTTTTTAACATTGCTTCCTTGAAGTTAATTTTTCATTACCACCTCTTAGGAGGTAAAAAGGCTAGGGATTAGGGGAAAATGCTATCTTTCCCAAGATAAAACCCTGAGCATTCGCTGCTCCTTTTCCTTGACAAAGGAATCTCTAATGGGTCTGAGAAGAGAAGTTATCTAATAATGAAACAAAATAATCAGGGGAACAAGAAGGAAGAAATAAGGAACCTGAGCTTTCTTTAATTCTAGCCTAGAAAATAGTAAACTGCAATAGCTTACATTCTATAGTGCTTTACAACTTAGAAAGTATTTTCATCACAATCCCCATGAGTTAAGTACTTAAGTTTCATCCCTGTTTTATAGATGAAGAAACAGACTCATAGAGCCTATCATTCACCTCAGGTCACAGAGCTATTAAATGGTTAAATGGTACAGTTCAAATATGTTCCCAGTACATCCAATTCTTTACAACATTATTTCAAGGAAGAACTTTGATTCTGTTGATAGACTCTTTCTGCTGATATAGATTTCAATCCCTTAAGAAACTGTCTATGTGCTAATGTGGCTGAGAAAATTCATTACCCAAAGACCAATCAATGTAATTATGTTTCTCAAATGCTGGCTATTCCCATGAAGACTTCTTTGTATGCACTTTTGTCTATAGGCCTTTCATACATTTTCCACTTGTTTGTGTTGTATTCTCATAAGACTATGAACTCTACAAGAGTGAAAACTGAGTCTTTTGTAGCTCCTCCTATAACTAGTGGTGGTTCTCATATCTGGCTGCTGCTTTTCTTTCTCTTTCTCAGTGTTATACTGGATAAGTGTGTCTCAATCCCTTTCCAGGGTTGTTCTGGGACTTCTTTTCTATCCCTAAGCTATCTTATGGTTGTAATAACTATAACTTATATACAGAATCGTCTCAGATCTATACACCCAGCCTATTATCTTACTCCTAAATTCCAGGCCTCTTAAGATTCCACAGGTATCTCAAAAGAACATATCCAAATAGAATTAATTCCCTATGCCTTTTCTGCAAGTCATATTCTCAAGTCACCCTTGTTTACAATCTCGGCCATTTCCCAGTCCTCATTCTCCCTAATATCTAATCAATTATCAAGTCTTATCAGCTCTACCTTCAAACTATCTATTGCTCCCATCAAATTTTCTTTATTCACACAGCTGCCACACTTTTCAAGCACTAATCATCTCTTCCCTGGAATATGGCAATAGCCTCCTCTATCATAAAGCTGTCCCTTCTCCAATCTATCCTTCCTCATGCTTTGAATTTCCTTCTCACTTCCACCTCAAGAGAATCAGAGCTTCCTTCAAAGATCATTTTCGCTCTGAAAGCCTATTCTGATATTCCCAATTGCTAATATCTTTGTCCTTACCCATCTCCACCTATGGAAATTATTTTAAATATGTTTTGTTCACTTTTCTGGGTATATACCTGTTGTAACTCAGCCCACACTTTCAATAGAATACAAATTCTTTAAGACTAGGGGCAATTTTATTTTTGTCCTTGAATCCATAATTTCTACTCAGAGCCTGGCAACTAAATAAATGCTCTTAAATGTTTTTTTAAATTATCATTTAACTTTGCTAGAGTGATCCTCATGAGTACAAGCTCACAATCCTAACTGCTGGGCATGACCTTCTAAAACTTGTATTCCATTGATATCATCTTCAAGGAACCTGAGGAAGTCTTTGATGGAAGCAATATACTATATTCTGCTGCAGAGTAAATCCCAGGAATGCTACCAACTGTGTAACTACACTATAATATCCCTAATGGCAGTAACCTACATGTTGTTCTCTTCTAAACAGTGCCCACAATTTTGAACAAAAGTCCTATTTGCATCAGGGAATTAAACAGGAAGGAATCAAAATTGTCTTATTTCTTGAACATCCCTTTTTTTGGGGTCACATTGAGTGGGTCCCAGGGGTTGCCTTTCTCTCACCATGTGTTGGTGATATGAAGTAGGACAAAGATGGCCCACTCCCATAGTCCTTCACTCTCAAGCTGAGCGGCATAGCTGGCATGTAGCACGCCTTCACATTGCTCAGAAAGGTGGGTATAATTCAAGGCCTGCAAGACTTCCCAGAGGTGCCAGCTCAATCGATAGTCCAATGGATCAGAAGTTATACTCCGAGGATCCAATAGCTGATTCAGATCATAATGTCTATAGGAGAAAAGAGGGGAGAAAGAGTGGGTGAAGAATGGGTGTATAGAACGGGATGCAGGGGAAGAGGTAAGAGAAAAATATCATACTGGCCCAAAAAAAGGACCATAGACTGACCTGAGCAATCAACACATCTCCTATTCTCTGCTGTATTAGCAGAAATACAAAAACAAAACAAAAAATAAAAACAAACAGAAAGCAAACTAGATTTAAATTTTATGGGGCTCAGACAAATAACTTTCTCCTCAAAGTTCCATGCTATATCATAAAAATAAGACATTTTCCCAGAGCTACAGACATTCACAATACAATCATACTACATAAGTTGTTGGAATTATCTGATAAAATAAGTTTGGTGTTTTTTGATCCACCTTTTTTACTTCATTAAAAACAAAACAAAACAAAAAACCCTCATCTCCTATTTTCCTTATTCTTTGTATATGCATCCAGAATTCTGGCATCTGATTTGTAAAAACAAACCAACAAACCAACAAGCAAACAAACAAACAAACAATAAAACCCCTTACCTTCTATCTTAGAATCAATACTGTGTGTTGGTTCCAAGGCAGAAGAATAGTAAGGTCTAGGCAATGGGGGTTAAGTGAGTTGCCCAGGGTCATACATCTAGGAAGTGTCTGAGACCACATTTGAACCCAGGGCCTCCTAAATCTAAGCTTGGCTCTCAATCTACTCAGCCACCTCGGTAGTCCCTGACATATGATTTTAAAGTTTAAATTGTCCTGGGGGGAAAAAAATCTGCAATTACATGTTTAAGCACAGATATGCTTCTAATACAATCATAACACGCATTTCAAAGGTTTTTTTGGGGTCTGGCCTTTTCATCAGGAATGCTTAAAAAGTTCTCTATTCCATTAAAAACCAATCCCCCCATAGGGTTACATTACTCCCACCCCCACAGGATTACATTCAATTTTGCAGGATTTTGTTCTCCCTGGAGACAAGTCTATACTTTTAAGACTTTTGGAATATTTTACTACAAGTCTCTTCTTATACTAGAAGATGCTACTGCCAGATTTTGCATGATCATTGGTACTTCAATTCCTTCCTGAATGTGTGTAGTATTTTTTAATTGGAGTTCTGGAATTGATTACGACATTTCTGGAACTTATACTTTTGGAAGTCCTTTAAGGAGACAGGATATGATAAAAATTTTTTTTTTAATATTCCCCCCCCCCATTAACAAAAATCAGTCAACTCTCCTTATCATTATCCTTTATTTTTTAAAAAAGAAGAGAAACAAAAACAAAAACTCTTGTTAACAAGTTAAACATAGTTAAGTAAAATACATTTCCACATTGGACATATCAAAAAAATATTCATCTCATTCAGTACCCTGAATTCATCTCTCTATTAATTGGTGGGTGACATGGTTCATCATCAGCCCTCTTGGGGAATTAATTATATTATGGTCAGTTACTGCAATGATCATAAGTTTTAACTTTTTCATTATATAATCAAGTTTCTACCAAAATTCATGTTTCAAGAAAGGCAAGTTCGTTTCAATGGGTTTGACCTATTAAGGAATAAAAGTTTTGAGTATATTCTGAATTTTGGTTTACTTCTGAACAATTTCTCCTAAGAAAATCCACTTGTTCAAGAAAGCTGCACTAATCTAACAGAAGCTCACAAGTTGTGACTCTTCCCATGCCCATTTTGTCAGAGCAGGAGCTATGTGCAGAGGAGATCAGGTCTGTACCACCCTACCCCACTTCCCCTGCAGCTATGAATTTGTCTTGTGCTCAAATGTAGTGTTTCTTAACCATTTAACATGTGCATAAAACCATGCTCCCATTAAAAAAAAAATTTACTTTAAAATATTTTTCTGTGGTTACATGATTCATGTTCTCTCCCTCCCAGAACTGACAAGCAGTTCCACTGGGTTATACATGTATTATTACTCAATACCTATTTCCATATTATTCATTTTTGTAAGAGTAATCTTTTACAATCAAAAACTCCAAATCCTATACCCATATAAACATGTGATAAATCATGATTTTCTTCTGCATTTCTACCCCCACAGTTCTTTCTCTTGATGTAGATAGCATTCTTTATTACAAGTCCCTTGGGATTGTCCTAGATCAATAATTAGTAGCAAAGTCTATTACATTAGATTGTGCCATAATGTATCAGTTTCTGTGAACAATGTTCTCCTGGTTCTGCTCATTTCACACCACATTAATTCATGGAGGTCTTTCCAGTTTTTGTAGAAATCAAACAGTTCATCATTCTGTATAGTACACCATCACCATCGTATACCGCAATTTGTTCAGCTATTCCCCAATCAAAGGGCATCCCTCATTTTCTATTTTTTTTTTTGCTACCACAAAGAGTGTGCATGGTCCCATTTAAAAAAAAAAAATCAAGTTTCTTTTCTTTCTTTCTTTTTTGATATGCATTGATGAAGTTTAGCATTTGTGTACCTAGCCTTATTTTTCCCATAACCTTGTGGGTTTTATTGGGTGATTTTGCTCCACGCTTTTAGAGAATACATGTGTTGTCTTATAGTAGAACTATCTGTAGTTTGTTTTTATGTGTTTGTTATTGCATATTTATATTAACTGTATTTATACATAATTTTTCTTCTGGTTCTGCTCACTTTACTCAGTTTAATCAGTTCATATATATCTTCCCAAGTTTCATGAAACCTGTTCCTTTCACCATTTCTTATGGCAGTAAAATATTCCATTACATTCTTCTATCAAAATTTGTTTGCTCCCTTAAGTTTACTTGCTATTTCAAAAGCTGCTACATTTTTGTACATATTGATGCTTTCCCCCTTTCTCTGATTGCTTTGAGGTACAGACTGAGTAGTGGTATTTCTGAGTCAAAGGGTCATTTGGTGGATTCTAAGTTAACTCTTCCACCTGGTTCTAATATCTGGGTAGTTTTCATTGATGATTTATAGATATGTAGTGTCCAAACTTTTTAACCATCTCTTTTCCTTGATCTATTTCATACTTATGTTGTTTTTTAATTTAGATATCTTACATTTTCTTCTCCTTTTTTCAATCTTTGGATTTTGTTTTAGTATTTCTTGCTGCTTCATGTAATCAATTTGTCTAAACTTAGATCAAATTTGCAGGGAGTCTGTTACTTGGGGTAAGGCTTACCACTTTCACTTCTAAGATACCTATTCTTTCAAACTTTTCCTTCAAATCTCTTGCTTCATTTTCCCCTGCAACTATTCTTGTACTGCTTATGGAAAATCCATTTTTCTTTAACTCTTTACTTGCACTCATCACAGAGCTGCTTGCTCCTTTTTGGGGAAACTTCTAAATCTAAAAATTTTTTTTAATGTAACTGAAGTCTTCTTTTCTCTAAGCTTTATTCCTGAATTGAAGCTTTATGCCACAATTGAACTACATTCCTGTCAGCATTCCTGGGTAGTTGGTCAGTCCTGCTTGGCCTCACACTTTGGATTAAGGGCACGCCAGGCCAAGGGTTGCTGTTCTAGTCTGTTCCCTGCTGTTTCTAAGGTCTTCTAAGGCCAAAACTTTGCATCTTTGAAACAGAGCCTCTAATTAGAGAAGAGCTAATCTTGCTGCTTCTGAATGGTCTTGCAGGTTTGCATGTGTTTTGAGGCCAACTCTAGTCTGGGAAGCCACTAGTTTGGTTGCCTAAAACAGCTGGTTTTGCTGGTGGCTCCCTTTCCTATTGTCCATGGGCAGCTAGCTCATTTTTGGTGCAATTCTAGAATGGAAGAAAATAGTTACTATAGGTTTTTAATTGAATCTCTTAATCATTATTTGAGTACGAATTTCAGATTTTTGCAGGAACAGGATTGATCTTGCCTTTGTCCATGCTGACATTTTTGCTTCAAATTCCCCCTGGCTCTCTTAAAAAAATAAAATTGATTTGTAGCTTTTTTAACTTCACCAGGATTTCTCTGAGCATCTCTATCCTTGCCCCTTTGCAGAGAACCATGTTATATATAACAAATATAAAGTAGAACTTGCCCTCCTTTCTTAGCAAAACTTATCAGTGTATCAAGTCTTAAAATATATGAAATGTACAATGAAGGACCCTTCAGCAAAGAAAGATATTTTCTCTTTTCTTTGTTTTTCAAGATTCTGTAATATCCGTGTGTGTGTGTGTGTGTGTGTGTGTGTGTGTGTGTGTGTGTGTGTGTGTGTGTTCGTTCGTTTTTTTCAGGGGGGGGAGAGGGAGATACAGCTGTGCTTACTTTTATTCTACATCAGACTGTAAATCTTTACATGCTTCTCTGTATTAACAATATATCATTTATCATAATGCAGAGATATTTCATTACATTCATGTACCACAACTTGTTTAATCAATGGTCATCAACTTTGTTTCAAATTCTTCACTCTCACATAATGTTACTATAAATATTTTTGTGTTTATAAAGACTTTCTTATTAATTTCCTTGGGGGTCTAAGCCTAGTAGAAGAATTTCTGGGTCAAAGATTATGGACATTTTAGTTACTTCATTTGAATAATTCCAAATTGCATTCAAAAAATGGTTTTACTAATTCACAGCTCCACCAACAGTATAGTAATGAGCCCATCTTTCCACAACACCTGTAATGTTGACTATTATCTTCTGCCATTTTTGTCAGGATAAGGTGAAATCTCAATACTGTTTTGATCTGCATTTCTTTTATTAGTAGTGATTTTGCACATTCTCTATATAGTTGTTAGTATTCATAATTTTCTCAGAACTGCTTGTTCATATCTTTTGAACAGACAGCTTTTAGTCTTACATACAATACATACCAATTTGTTGTTTATTTATCTTAGATGCAAATTTTTTTCCTGAGAAATCTGACATAAAGATTTCTTTCCCCAATCAACCTTTTCCTTTCTAATTCTTCTAGATGTACTGATTTTGTCTGTGCAGAAGCTTTTCAGTATCATATAGTCAAAGTTATTTATTTTATCTTTTGTAACTCATTAAGGTCATGCATCAATTTTGAATTTATTGTACTGTATTGGTTAAAGATGTTGGCCTAAACCTATTTGCTCAAGACTGTTTTCCAGTTTCCTCTTTAGTTTATATCAAATGGAATTTTTTACTAAGTAATTTGTTTTCCAATTTACTGAAACCTGGGTAAAAAGGTAAAAAGTAGTAGCAAGGTTAAGGGGGCTAAGGGAAAGGGGTGGGGAGGAGAGGAACCTCCAGGGAAAAACAAATCCTACTTACCTGTCACTGTAGAGCTTGAGAAGGTGAAAAGACACATCTCTGAGAGGTCTCCTTGTGTCATCTTCTTCTAACACACAGCCAGAGTCTTCAAGGTATGAAGGCAGAGGACTGCAGGCATACTTCTCACTTTCACAGGTGTTCTGCAGAGAGAGGATAATAAGACTGGCTTTCATTCATTCTTTGGTGAGAAAATAACCATTTCAATTTTTTAATTTAAATTTTCTTGCTTTTCAAGGCAGGTTAGGAACATAAGAGGCTAAAAATTTTTCTTAAAATTTCAGAAAGTTATAGTATAGCTGTGCTCAGATGTGTGGCCATCATCTTTTAATGAACTTTCTTCATCTGAGACTTCTGTTATTTTCCTGGCTCTTTGGCTCTAATGTCTCTGACAAATCCTTTTGATAAAAGGAAATATGACAAGATAATAAAAAGAACTATGACAAAAATAACATTTAAATTAGCAAAAATAATATTTTTTAACTTGAACAGAGCCTCAAAATAAGGTCCAAAATAAGGACAGTTACGAACATCTTAGCCTCCCATATCTGGATGTCATTAAGGAACATTACTAAATAAAGCCACTGACTTGAGAAATTCTGATCAAATAACATCAGTATAGGATAAAATGGATTTTTAAATAAAGGAAAAATAAGATTTTTTTCTCAAAGGGTTCTAGTCCAATTTGCCTAGAGTCAAAAGAATGGACCACAGAAATCAGATCATCTCTCACATGATGGCAAAGAGTGAGGATTCCTGAACCTTTTTTTCTTCTTAGGTTTACCTAATATTCATTACCTGGAATGCTTCCTCATACATGCTGAGAGCCTGGGAAATGGAAGCAGTAGGAGGAAGAAGGTACCAGAAATGAATAGCAATTGAGCGTTTCCAATCCAGTTGGGAACAGACATTGATATTCTTCTGTTCTGAGAGTCGCCATACCTGCAAAGGTCATCAAAAATGAATGGTGGAAGCTTGTAGATGCCCATATATTATTCATGTGTAATGAATGTATTTCTATATACTGAGAATTTAAACATGGAAGACTCAAGGACATTTAGTTAGGAGAAATACTGTATGTACATCATGCATAATGGCTGCTTATTTCTTGAGCCACTTACTGTCTAGTTTATGTTTTTGTAGGAAATCTTGATATTGATTGGTTCATAGATGAATCCTTGGTTTTATAAAACAAACTAAATAATAGTTTGTTATTATTATTATAATAGAAAAAATTTTTCACACACACACAAAAAAACCCAAGTGTAGCATTTCTTAAACATGTACTAATACTAGTTTTGTATAAGGAAGGAGGGCATCTGGTGGATTTTGCATTTCCTAAAAGTGTATGGTCATTATCTGTCAGCGAATACAATGGTTTTTGCTGTCCCCCTCGCCACCCCCCCAAAAGGTGTAATCAGTCATCTGCTCCAATTTTGTTTCAGATATTTTGCTAAGTACAGGAGATACAAAAGCAAAACAGCCCTTGCTTTCAAGGAGCTTGTATCAATCAGAGAAGATAACATGGTAGGTGGATTATGATCTCTGAAGGGTCACTAATCTGTTTCAGAAGATTATTCAATTTGTTTTTGGACTGTTCAACAAATATTTATAGATCATCTAAGTTCACTTCAAGTTCAAGCTCATTAGAAAGACATTTGGGAGATAAGGACTCTTGTGGCCAAAACTTGTGGCTAACACATAAGTCTTATTTTCAGAACAAGAAGTCTTAAATTATCTGAAAAATGGGAGAAAAGGACATACTGGTTTTCCAGCCAAGAGAGTAAAAATGCGTAGTCGATCCTCCTGGATGAAGCAGTCTGCCTGGAGCCGATGCCAGTCTACCAGCTGCATGGTGAGCAGGTCCCGGATTGGCTGGCTTCCTCCCAGCTGGGACAGAAGTAGGGCAAGTCGGTGATCACCTAAAAGAAAATCCCAATTATTCATTTCACAAGGCCCCCTAAAAGAGCCAGTAAGATCTGGGGCTACATGAAATTTAGCACACTTAACAACATCTGTTTAGCTCTTAAAAGTCTACAAATCATAAATAATCTGGATTACATCAAATTAAAAAGTTTTTGTACAAACAAAACCAATGTAACCAAAATCAGAAGGGTAGCAACAAATTGGGAAACAATCTTCATAAAAACCTCTGACAAAGGTTTAATTACTCAAATTTATAAAGAACTAAATCAATTGTACAAAAAAATCAAGCCATTCTCCAATTGACAAATGGGCAAGGGACATGAACAGGCAGTTCACAGCCAAAGAAATCAAAACTATTAATAAGCACATGAAAAAGTGCTCTACATCTCTTATAATCAGAGAGATGCAAATCAAAACAACTCTGAGGTATCATCTCACACCTAGCAGATTGGCTAATATGACAGCTATGGAAAGTAATGAATGCTGGAGGGGATGTGGCAAAGTAGGGACACTAATTCATTGCTGGTGGAGTTGTGAATTGATCCAACCATTCTGGAGGGCAATTTGGAACTATGCCCAAAGGGTGATAAAAGACTGTCTGCCCTTTGATCCAGCTATAGCACTGCTGGGTTTGTACCCCAAAGAGATAATAAGGAAAAAGACTTGTACAAGAATATTCATAGCTGTGCTCTTTGTGGTGGCCAAAAATTGGAAAACGAGGGGATGCCTGTCAATTGGGGAATGGCTGAACAAATTGTGGTATATGTTGGTGATGGAATACTATTGTGCTAAAAGGAATAATAAACTAGAGGAATTCCATGGAGACTGGAACAACCTCCAGGAAGTGATGCAGAACGAAAGGAACAGAACCAAAAAAACATTCTACACAGAGACTGATACACTGTGGTACAATCGAAGGTGATGGACTTCTCCATTAGTATCAATGCAATGTCCCTGAACAATCTGCAGGGATCTAAAAAATACTACCCACAAGCAGAGGATAAACTGTGGGAGTAAAAACACTGATGAAAAGCAACTGCTTGACTACAGGGTTGGAGGGGATATGACTGAGGAGACACTCTAAATGAACACTATAATGCAAATTCCAACAACAGGGAAATGGGTTCGAGTCAAGAACACATGTGATAACCAGTGGAATCATGCCTTGGCTATGGGAGAGGGAAGGGGGGGGGGGGGGGGAAGGAAAAGTAAATGATCTTTGTTTCCAGTGAATAATGTATGGAAACGACCAAATAAAATAATGCTTAAAAACTAAAAATAAATAAATAAATAAATTGCTATCCCAGTACCTCATAAAAAAAAAAAGTTTACAAATCATTTTTTATTACAGCTCCAGTTAGGTAGGCAGTGCTCTATTATTATCCCTATTTCAGACAGAAAGAAATGGACTAACTCAGGGCTCATGTCTTTTCACACCATGCTGTCTATTCTATTTACTTGTTTTTTACTTAAACATTTAAATCTCCTTAGCAAAGACTCAGTTCTTATTTTTCTATGGTGCCATCAAGACATGTATATAGATTTCACAGTAGAAAGTGTGTGGAAACGGAAGAGTTGGGTCAAAGACCAAAATCTTGAACTAATTTGTTCTTAATCTCTCTGGGTCTCCATTTCTTCACCTATAAAAATAGGAGGTTGGACTAGATGGTCTCAAAAGTCCCTTCAAGCTCTAAATCTGTATTTTTACGACAATCTCAAATTGAAAAAGGATCATGAACAAAAGAAATACCAGTAGCTAGGTGGTACAATGCACAGAGTGCTGGACCTGGAAAGGAGATATGAGTTCATAGCCTACCTCAGACAGGAGTTGTAACTCCAGATAAATCACTTAATTTGTCTCCATTTGCAATTCTATAAAATTGGAGTACCAATAGCACCTACCTCCCAGAACTGCTATTAAGGATAAAATGAAAAATTTGTAAAGCGTTTTGCAAACCCTAAATTGCTATCTATATAGGAGTTGACAGTTGAAGAATGTATTTCCTTCAATATCCAGTATCACATTCAGGCAAAATCTAATATAGTTTTGTACACTGAATTACATATAGAAGATCAACTAGCCTAATGCTCTATTTTGAAATGGCAGGTGTGCCTCAGAAGACAGTTTGTCTGTAGAGTGGACAGTTTTTATGGCAAGGTTATGATCATTTTCATATGGACATCACTTTTAATATGGAAGAGGCACATTCAAAAAGATTCTGGTTAACATTCCTGGTTAAAAGAACTTTATAAATAGTTTTCTTATCTCCCACAGCCATTTTCAAACAGCCTACCTCACTTTCCTGCTTTGTGACTATAATTTGACCACTGATAATTCACTCCAATGACAGTAGGCCAGTTCTTCTTCTCTTAAGCAGAAGCCACAGATGCTGGTAGAGATCAAGCTGAATATGTTCTGGCACTAGTATACACTTTATAAGCTATTACTTTAAAAAACTGTTTTTTATGATTATTAAAACTTGGTAACATTCATTCCTTATACAAAGAACAGATAAAAGAGAGCTAAATATGACATTGTAAATTTCTATTATACACAGCTTGTTTAAAAAAAGTCAATCCTAGATTTCCTGACAGTTCTAATACTACCTAGCTTTTCTGCCTCCTTCAAATATCATTCCTCTCTTTGCACATCTATTGTTAATGTTTCACTGACACTCATTTTTGTTAAAAATAAAACCAAACAAAAAACCCCAAATTACTATCCTCTTAATGCTTCCCTTTCTAAAACCATTGCATCAATCATAGTTTTTACTCTATCAATTATTATTTTGGTTTAGTCCACTTCATTCTGACTCATTTTAAACAAGTCCTTATAAGTTTCTTGTAATGTCAATTTTGTCAAAAATATTACATTACATTCATATAACATAATTATATTTAGCCATCTCCTAACTATGTTCACCCATTTTGTTTCCAATGCTTTGCTCGCAATAAAAAGTAATGCTATAAATACTTTGGGGCAGATGGGTCCAGAAAGGGCCTCTTTCTTTTAGTCTCTTTGCCTAGTAGTGGTATGTATTGCTGGGTAAAAAGGCATGCAGAATTTAGTGACTTTTGGGGTACAATTCCCAATTGCTTTCTAGAATGTTTCAATCAATTCATAGTCTTATCAACAGTTTATTTATATGGCTGTTCTAAAGCCATCATTTTCCCTTTTTGGTCATATTTACTAATCTGATGGTGTGGGGCAGAAGAGCAATTGTTTTCATGTCTTTCTTAAATTACTTATTGATTTGGGCCATTTTTTCATATTTCTATGGCTAACTTGGATTTCTTTCTTCTTGAAAACTGCCCGCTCATATCCATTGGACATTTTATCTACTGGGGA
Organism: Monodelphis domestica; assembly: GCF_027887165.1. Lineage (NCBI taxonomy): Eukaryota > Metazoa > Chordata > Mammalia > Didelphimorphia > Didelphidae > Monodelphis > Monodelphis domestica. The sequence goes on from NC_077230.1 coordinate 349,874,663, forward strand.
ATGGCTCTTGATCTCAAAAATTTGAAAATATTCTTCATATATCTCTGAAATGAAAACTTTATCAAAGAATATTTCTGCAAAGAGGTATTTATGCAAAACATTTTAAACATAAAAATCCAACTTACAGTCATAGTAATCTTTTTAATATTTTGCTATAATCTCTTTCATCTATAGTTTTCTTTCTCTGATTTATCTCTCCTTTGTCTATATTTGTCTCATTGAAAAAGTGGGGGGGGGGGGGGGGGGCCCGCGCAGCTGGGTGTATTGAGAGCCAGGCCTAGAGACGTTCAAATCTGGCCTCAGACTTCCCAGCTGTGTGACCCTGGGCAAGTCACTTAATCCCCATTGCCTAGCCCTGACCACTTTTCTGCCTTGGAGCCAATACACAGTATTGACTCCAAGATGGAAGGTAAGGGTTTAAAAAAAAAAGAAAAGAAAAAGGTTGGGATTCCTTCTTTCACTAGTTTTGAAAACAATTTAATATAAATTAATGATTCTTTGGATGTTTGATAGAATTTATTTGTAAATACATTTGGTTGAGGCCTTTCACTTTCCTTTGAGAGTTCGTTTATTGTGGTAAAATTCAATTTCTCTTTCAGAAATTGGAATATAATTTGTTGTTCTGTTACCCTGGATATTTTACATTTTGACATGTCAGCTTTGCAATTGAAAATGACTGTTTTGAAAATATAAAGAACAAGCTCGACCCCAAAGAAGAGATATGAAGATAACTGTTTCCCCTCCAACCCCTGTGCTTTTTGCAGAGGAATGCTGAAGATGAGAATTCCATGGATATGGAACACTGCATAATATCAAATTAATCAGATAATAATCAGATTTTTAAAATATATTCCTCAATTTTGCTAAATTTTCTTCCTCTCAAGAAAATGATTATAAAGAATAGCTCTTTAGGCAGGAAAAGGTAAAGTATACAAGAGGAAATCTAGGTGGTATTAAAAAAATTAAAAATCTATTGTTTTAAATGTTAATAGTCATATAACTGGGCAAAAAACATTTTAAAATTATTTTTCCCTATTGAAAATTATTTTTAATTCTCCTCTAATTTTTATTATTGACAACTTGGTTTTCCTTTTTCTTTTGATTTGTTGCTCTATTCTTTCTTTTGCAAAGTATGCCTTCTGCTGCATTCAAAAAAATTTTGATTCATTTTCTTTGATGAAATTATATACTGTTTCTATATCTAGTTCTCCGATTCACCAATTCTCTAAGACTAAATATTTAGCTATTATTTAACTTTGAATCACTTCTTCAAAGTCTTATGTTGAATAATTCTGTTTTTGTATACTTGTTTATGAGGTTTTTAAAAAAGTACCAAAACACGCTCAATTTTTGTAAAGGTTACAATATCACCTAAAAATTAGGCATATTCTTTTATATTTTTATTTAGCAATTGCCAAAGATTATAATGAACTTGGGGGGGGGGTTCATTTTATTATTTCAAATTAATAAAAATCTAAATCTTTTCACTCTTATCTTTCCTTGTCCCCTTTAAAAATCCTTATATGGACTGTCAAACAAAACTGAGTCCTTCACCTCTCTATCAGGATGTGGGTAGCATGCTTCACCTTAAATCCTTTGGAATCATGGATGATCATTGTAGTGATCTGAGTTCTAAGTCCTTCCAAGTCTTTATGATATTATCAAGATTGTTCACTTGGTTCTGCTTACTTCATTTTGTCAGTTCATAAGTCTTGTCCAGGTTTCTCCGAATTCATCCCCTTCATTTCTGACAGCACAACAGTATACCATCACACTTAGAAATACATTCAAAATTTGTTTTCCCTCTTATTTGTCCCTTACCAGTTTAAGGGATTATTTGGTTTTGAAACTCTACTCCTTTTTTGGGGTCAGAGTCAGAGAGTTATAATTTGCTTTTGTATTTGCTCCTCTCTCAGTATATAACCCAAGATCCATGAATGATCCTCACCCTCAACTGCTGCCTCTAGACATGGATCATCTCTTCTATCTATACAGTGACTCCTCACTTATTGCAGGAGTTATGTTCCAGAGAACCCCGCGACAGTTGAAAATCTGTGAAGTACAGCCACTGAGCCAATAGGCACCCAGGATTGCATTTCATTCCATCAGCCAACAGTATGCTGTGTTGGCAAACTTGCGCAAGCAGTAGTGGTGTGCTGCATTTCCATTGTGTACAGTACAGTATTCATCTGCAAAATCCCACGATATAGTGAAAACTCCAGTGAAGCTGTGATAAGGGAACTGTGATATAGCGAGGGACAACTGTACAGGGTCTATGCCTCAGATATAGGTAGGAAGCAAAAGACCTATCAACTGCCAACTGTTCTGACTCCCTTGTACAAGGTCAGGATGTTCTGTGTGGATCTAAAATCTCTTTTTGCCTTAGTTCAGTCCTCTCTCATTTATCTGATGAATAAAATATCCTTCTCCAACTATGTGTTTGTGGAAATTCTTTCTTGTGATCAGTTCATATAAAGAGATGTTAAGGAACACTCACTCCCCTCCCTTCTTTGTAGTTTTCTACTGTGTACTCCAATTATATGAGATTTTCTATGTATTTCTCTCTTCATTTCCTTCTCTCTTTAAGACCAACAAAGGCACTCCCAGGGCTCTTACAGACACTCTCTGTGATCCACTGGACAATGATAAGAGTCCTGAGAAGACACTGTCATTTCTTCATATGAGAATATAAAGAGTTCATAGTGGTAACAGCTATATTTTGGTGGTCCTGATTGGCTTCTTGAGAACTGAATTATTTCTTTTAGGCTGCTTGTATTTTTTTTTCCTTTAACCTGGAAGTTCTGGATTTTGGCTATAATATTCCTAAGAGTTTTGAAAGGTTTTCTTTCAGGAGGTGGACTCTATTTTCACTCTGCTCTCTACTCTAGTTCTAAGAAATCTGGGAGTTTTATGATTTCTGAAGTGTGTACAGCTTATGTGCACACTTGCATTTATTCAACTCCTTTTTCAGATTCATAAAAGAGCCCTTCCCCACTTTCCTTCCATATTTTTTTAGTCCTTCCTTCCTTTTAAATTTATTATTATTCTTTTAAAAAATGTCCATGGTTATATGATTCATGTTTTCTCCTGCCCAAAGTTATTAATTTTTTTAAAAAAAGAGCAATCCTTTAAACCCAAAACCCTAAGTCACATACCCATATAAACAAGTGATAAATCACAAGGTTTTCTCCCTGGATTTCTGCTCCCATAGTTCTTTTTCTAGATATGGATAGCATTTTTTCTCATAAGTTCCTCAGAATTTTCCTGGATTGCATTGCTTTTAGTAGCAAAGTTGATCACATTTAATCATCCCACAATGTTATAGTCTCTGTGTGTAATGTTCTCCTCGTTTTGCTTGTTTCACTGTGCATCAGTTCAAGTAGGCCTTTCTAATTCTTATAGAAATCCATCAATTCATCATTCTATATAGTACAATATATTGTATTCCATCACTATCATATACCACAATTTGTTCAGCCATTACCCAATTGAGGGATATCCCCTCATTTTTCTATTTTTTTGCTACCACAAAGAACCCAGCTATAAAAATGTTTGTACAAACAGGTCCTTGCTGAGCTTTTAAAAAAAAATCTCTTTGGGATATAAACTCAGTAGTGGTTTTGATAGATCAAATGGCATGCATTCTTTTAAAGCTCTTTGGGCATGATTCCCAATTGCCCTCCAGAATGGTCTGATCAATTCACAACTCCACCAGCAATGCATAAGTGCCCTAACATTGCCATATCCCTTCCAACATTTATTTCCCTTTCCTGCCATATTGGCCACTCTGCTGGGTATAAGGTGGTACCTCAGAGTTGTTTTGCCCCGCATTTTTCTAACCAGGAGGGATTTAGAGCATTTTTTATGAGTATTGATAGTTTTGATTTCTTCCATCTGAAAACTTCCAGGCTCTTCTTTGGCACTTCATTCATTCAAAACAGTCATGTATTTCAATGTTATTCTTAATTTCTTCTGTTTTTCTTCCCTTTTTCTTTCCTTTCTTAAAACAGAGCAAAACCAAACCCACTCACTACCTGTGTTTATATGTTACTTAACTTCCTCTATGTCCCTTGAAAATAGGATTTTTGTCCTCCTATCAGAATGTAAATTCTAAAATGTTTTTATCTTGACTTTTGCACTTGCATTTCAAAGTTTTACTCACTTCTGGTCTTTTCACTAGGAATGCTGAGAAGTTATCTTTTCTAATAAGGTTATACTTGGTATGGTAGATTAATTTTGCTTTTTATGCCAAGATTTCCTCTATTTTTATTCACAAAATGGTCTTATGTGATCCTAATTGTGGATTCCTAGTACTTGAAAGTATATGCAATATTTTTTCCCCTTTGATTTGGAAATTCAGGATTTGGGCTATGATATTCTTTTATGTTTTTAGTCTGTAGTTTCTTTTCAGAGGTGATCAGTAGATTCTATTTTCACGTCATTATTCAGTTCTAAGAGAAACATGTAGCTGACAAATGTTGGAGACCAAGATTTTATGGAGCTGAAGTCTCTGAGGCCTACCTTTTTTTTTACTACCATATAATTGATATGATAGATTACACCTGTTTTTCAGGATGTTTCTTCCTAAGATACCTGCCCAAATATTTCATTCAATAAATATCCTAGGCCCTTGTTGGTAAACCTATAAAACATGTGCCAGAGGGGGCTGGCTCCCCTCCCCATCTCTGTGCATGCCTGAGGAATACTTCTCACATAACCTGCCCCTCTGCCCAGCAGCCAATGGGAATGCTTTCTCCCTCCCCTGTCTGAGGTAAGGAGGTGGCTCACATGTGGCATGAGAGTTGCAGTTTGGGCACTCGGTTTCTAATCACTGTTCTAGACACTGTTAAACTATGAGTTATTAAACAAATACTACTTTTTAGAAGCTTTGAGACTAAGTAGGGAGATCAAAGGGACACAAGATAAATTAAAGAACATATATGTAATTATGTGTCAAGATAAGTGGTAGAGACCATAGGTACTAAGCTGGACTCTGGGTCTCTTACCTGACTGTTGGGCCAAACGACAAGCCTCACTGATCCTCCTGCCTGTGAGGTAGCTGAAAACAGCCTCCACAGGATTGTCTTGTCGGGACAGGGCTACTTCCTCCTCAATGCGATCAGCTGCTGTCTGTGACAGCCAACGGGAGAAAGCTCTGCGGCGTTCCAGACTGTGTACATACTCACTGGGCTCATCCAGCTGATCTTCTAGTTCCTTCAAGTGACCCCAGAGGGCTTCACATAATGTCCATGTCAGGCCCCAGTGCTTTACTACAGCTAATGGGAAGACAGCAGAAGTTTAAGTGTCAAAATATGTCCTAGGCTAGGAAAGAACAAGGGGTCAAACAGGGCTGGCTTGCCTAAAATAAACCAGGTAGAGACCATTACTGTTGAAGCTTCTACCTAAATACAGAAGCTGTTTGTTCACAGAAGAAACTATTTGTAACTTCAGATCACTTTCTTTTTAACTCAGACTTCTAAGCTATAATCACTGCATGTCCCAAAGGCATTTTTGTAGTGTCTGCATATCATGAAGGGATTAGGATAGTAAGTGGTTAATTGTGAAAACTGGGTGAACCACACTGATCCCATTTTGTGACTCAATTCTAGCCTAGCTCAGTTCCCTTTCTATTCAATTATAGGTCTAATCCAATTTGTATCTTGTGAGAAAACTTTATTCAATTGTAGGAATTGGGGGAAAAAAAACTTATTGCATTGTTTAAACCCAACATTTTGTGGCTGGGAAGCTGGAGAACCTCTACCTATTGCTTAGAGAAAGTAGGTAGAAACTCAGATTCAAAGAATTGTTGCAAGGAATTTTCTCACAATTGTACATCTAAAGCAACTCATGTTTTATCTAAAAACTGGCCTGGTACTGATCATTTAGTTGTTTCGACGTTCCTCTAATTGTTCAGACACTTGGTAGAGAAAGTGGGACACCTTTTTTTCTGAATTCAGGGAATTTCACCTGTTCACTTGCTCTGCCCCAATTTAAGTCAAGTCCATAATCTTTCCTCCAATTAGAAATCATATTACATAGTGTTATATCCCAAATATCTTTTTTAAAGTAATTGGTCTTATTTGATTGTTTCTAATGCATGCTGAAGTTTCATACTTGAAGGAGTTGTCCCAGTAAATAGGCCAAACTTCCACTTTAGTCTTTTAGCCAGAGATTAGGTTTCTAAAAAAAATTTAAAAATCCAAAAACTGAAAAGAACCACCCCCTAAAAAAAGCCTCAATAGATTTTGGAAGTTTGGGGATTAATCATGTTAAGATCTCAGGGGACAACTCTTAGGAGTTTGGGTAGTTCTAGGAATTGATCCCCTTCTGAAATATCTTGGCAAGTTTGGGGTGCCACTCTATAGAATTTGTTTTGAGGAAAAATAAGAACTAAATTCCATATAAGTTTTAGGAAGAAATGGTACTTACAGCACCTCTTGCCCACTCCTTCAAATCCTTCCCCCAAACTTATAGAGCTCTTGTTTTAGTGTAGTAAAGGAAGGCAGTTAGTTTAAAAGTAATTCCAGTGTGAAGAAGAAAACAAAAATAAGCATGTGGTTTTCAGTTTTAATTACCTGATGCTTCCTTGACCATGAAAAGAGAAAAGATTGTTTAAATCAAGGAGCAACTTAAAAATGAGAAAAATTTAATTACAGGATGGAAAAGGTGATTTAAACTGAAAATGGAAAGATTTCCTTTGAGTCCCTCCATCCCAGTGGTGATTCCCCTTTGACTCTCATTCCAGCTCAGAAACTTCCTGTAAAATCCGAACTCAGAGACCCTTCCCCTTAGATTTGTTTCTGAAATAAAGGTGCTAGAAAACAAACAAACAAACAAAATGCTTAAAATGCAAGAAAGCCTGAGTTATAATCCAGCCTCAGAAATTTATTAAATGTAGGCTCTTAAGCAAGTTATCTTTGCCTCAGATTCCTGGTCTATAAAGAGGAAAATAGTAACAGTAGCCAGACTATCTTTCCATTTTGTTATACATTACTCTCACTGAGTATTTCACAGTCCAGACAAATGGGCAATCTCTAATTTCTCTATTCTTTGCATACATTCCATTTCTCATCTGTGTGCCTTTGCGTGGAATAGAATGAACTATTTCATATCCACCAGAATTTTTCTCTTCCTTCAAGATGATGCTCAAGAGACACTTTCCAAATCAAGCCTTTCTTATATTGTGTATTTATTATGCACTTATTCATCTATTTACATGTTTTCTTCAACAAAAGAATAAAAGCCTAAGATGTTTTCATTCTTTGCATTTTATTGAATCCTAACAGCCCCCCAAAGTGCCTGGCCTGTAGTAGGTGCTAAATACTAGGAGGACTAGAATTTAATAATGCCTTTTTGTTTTATCATAAAGAAAACAGAGAAGACAATAAGATGATGACTTCTGATTTGAAGTAAAATTCTAAATGGGGTTTTTTTTTGTGTGCAACCTAATTTTTAACAAATGCTTGCTGACTGATAACCTATATAACATTAGGAAAGTTGTAGCTCACTAGGTTTCAGTTTCCTATAGAGTAACAGTTCTAAATCTATACTTTCATGAAGCAGTTACTAGGTACATGACCTTGGACAAATCCTACTCTGGCCTAGAGCTCTAAGTCTAGATCTCCAAGGTCTTTCCTATCCCTAATAATCTTTGAATCTACTCATTTCACCAAAAATTTATGGAGTAAGAAAATTTTTCTTTTTAGATCTTCATATTCTATTTCCCATGTTCCTAATATCAACTAGGTCTAAGATACAGGGCCAGGGAAGCCAGAATGAATACTTACTTTCTGATTCTGCTAAGTCTTCTGATATCTCTTTCACCCAGTCTGCGTAGTCATGAATGACAGCTACTCCAGGATTAGGGACCACAAGAGGACACAATTCATCTACATGAACAGTGCTGTGCTTAAGCTTGATATCCAAGGGAGTCTGGTATAATTGTACATCTCTATCCATCTTCCTTTGTCTCAAACTCAGTTTTTCAACATGGACTTTGAATGGGGACTCGGTCAGACTAAAAAGTAAGAAATTAAGTCAGTTTGGGAATATGGAGCAAGTATTTAAATGCAATAAAGGTACTATTGATTTTAAAATTAAGTAATATTAGACCACAAATCTGTTGTTTGAAGGAATTTTGAGAACTAAGGTCAAAAATGGTACAGAGCTCAGTTACAATAAAATAAAGATAATTATATCCACTTTCTTAGAACTTTATCATGCTTATGCTCTGACTGCTCAGAAGTAAAATATTAGCTTCTAGTAGTAATAAACATTGGTTCCATTAGATTTCAGACTAATTTTGTCTCATTATAAAGCTAGAAAGGTTCTTGGAAGACATTATGAGACATCAAGTAGGTCTAATAGCCAGGTGTCTTAAGACTAGAAAGCTGAACAACTTAGATTTGAGCTTGCTAAGAGTTCTTAAGATTCTGAATTCACTTAAACAACTACAATGATAAGGAAAAAGCAATCTGTTCATTTTGGAAGACCTCTAATTACAATGAAGATCTTCCTTATGTTGAAGCAAAACACATCCCCTGTAACTTCCAACTCATGCCTCCTAGAGCTCTTCCCTCATGAATCATTCTTAAAATAATATATTGTCTAAAAAGTCCCCAAGAATATAACTAGGCCAACATAGTTAGTAAACAAAATTAGGCCAGAACCATGCGATCTCCTGATCTTGTCCATAGCCTCTTCAACTATCTTCTCTATCACCCCACCAAATTTATGTTGAATGAGATAAGAAACATTGCTCACGATTTGACAGTTATTGGGTTAGGCAGGAATCCATATTCCATAGATTCAGTGCTATGATTATCTCCAGATTCATGGCATCCACTCAGTTGATCACCACTATTAACAAAGGTCCAGTTGGGACCCCAGCCAACCCGGAATGAACGTCCCATGAAGAGTGCCATATCCATCAAGAGTTTCCCTTTACCATAGGCGACAGATTTTTCCAGGGGAACAAGACCAGGTTGTCTTCGAGCACCCACAGTTTTTAACTGTATTTCAGGTGCTGGGGTAGGCACTGCAAACACAGGGGCCAGTGGTGGAGGGACTGACCAAGGAGATGTAGAAGGGACACTTGCTAAAGATGAAGCTCTAGGATTTCGAAAATCTGGCGCAGAGGCACTTGGCGAGAGAAAAGTTGCACTTGTAAACTTTGACTGTAGTAAACCACCAACTAAGGCAAGGGAAAAAAATATTAACAAAAAGTCCAATTAGTTTATGACTCCTTTAAGTAATGTAGTTTTCAATGACATCAACACTTACTATATTACCAACTAAATAATCAACATTCATTAAAATTTTTAAAAACAACTCATGCCTTTTGCCTTAATGCTAATTCTAAGATAAAAAAAATAGCAAGGGCTAAGCAATCAGGGTTAAGTGACTTGCCCAAGGTCACATAGTTAGGAAGTGTGTAAAGCCACATTTGAACCCAGGTCTTCCCAGTTCCAGACCTGGCACACTATCCACTGTGCTGCCCTAAGTTAATCTTTAATACTAATTATTTGTGGGGCACCGGAGAGGGATAAAGTTTTTATTTCTATCAAATTACTTTACAGTAAAAGGATCTGAAACATAAGAACCAAAAGTATTAACCTCTCAGTGGGAAGTAAAGATTTAATAAGGAATAACTGAGGACACATTGTGAATTCTCTATAGGTATGTTCTACCTATTATTATTAACTGGTTCCACAAAAAGACAATGTTAGAATAACTGACATTAAGAGGACAGCTAACTTCCATATAAGCAGCATTCAAAGGTCAGTAAGATCAACAAGCAGACTGACATTCAAGGGTGTTAATATGACTGGAGTTCAAGTATTAGTATGAATTAATAGCAATCATTTGCTTTGCATCTTGGGTAGTTAGCCAACCAACATTTCCATGGGATTTTGCCATAAAGGAATCTGGCTATATTAGCACTGGTGGAGAAGTTTTACACAGTTATACCTATTGATCTAATTCATACCATTACCAGCCCCAAAATGAGGCAAATAACGTAAATATCTTTTTGCTTACGCATAAAGACCTGATGTTTTGCATGTGCTTCTCTCACAAGGTTGTTCTATTGAAGTAGCATAATGTAGTTTTCAATCAAATGTTTTCTGACAAAGTTAATAAGTAACAAGATGTTCAGAAAGGATCATTTTCTAATTCTGGATTATCTCAAACCACATTGTTAAAAAAAAAAAAAGAAGAAGAATCTGTCTGTAAGTGCTAGATATAAAGATGAAATAAAACATGATTCCTGCCTACAAGATCCTTAAAGTCTAGCAGGGCAAGTAATACCTATACACAAACACAAGAATACAAATTAGAATATGGTTACAACATGTGAGGTATTAGATGATCAAAGGTCCTCCTTTGATCACTTCTCACTCTATGTATATTACATTGGAGGTGGGAGAAGGATTGGAATGCTTAAGAGTCCTGAGGGAACAAAGGAGATAATTCATAAGAAGATGCAGAAAAACTGGAAAAAATAAAGAGGCTTATCTGCTCTATCTTTAAGAGAAGCACAGTCAAAGCTCACAAGTAAATCATTGTGTTCTCAGGTTTTTATGAAATTATTATCCATGGACTATTTCATTATTTCCTCTTATCATACCTAATGTTCGAGATTTTGGTGGGTGTGCTGAGGAAATGGGAAGTCTGGGAGAGCATATTTCTTGAGAAGTGTCTCCTTTGGAAGGAAGTTTGCCAAAGCGCTGTTCGAGGACCCAATCTGCATCATCTTCTTCAGCAAGCAAAGATGCTTTCATGATCTAAAAGAGCAATACCAAAAATGGGTTTGTTTCCCTAGAGTCTCCAAGGTCAGCAAGAATGAGCTGCCCTAGTGCCTTTCCAAACCTACTAAAATATATATCTATATCTATATATGCACACACAATACCATAAATTTCTCACAACTTAGTTAATACAATCAACAGGAAATCATTTATATATCATGATATCCTTGATCTTCACAGGAAGTGAGGTAACATGCAGGGTAAGGAAGGATTAAGAATCTTGGATTGATTAGTGAGTTTGGGGGAAGGGAAAAGAGCAGAAGTATTATTAGCTTGGCCACTCACTATTCTTTTATACCTTTGAGACCTTAGATTTGTCACTTGTAAAATGAGGGCTTTGAACTAGATGATCTTTTAAATCCCTTCCACCTGTGTTTACATTAACAAGTCATAGGAGAGAAAGATCCTTTAATTCTTCATCAAATTCTCTCAAAAGAGATGAAAAAATTTTAATTCAATGCTTAAGACATGGACCATATTCTGCCTCAGTTACAAAACTGTACATGCTATTAGCATACTAATACATCAAAATAGGAAAGAGGCCTGAAGTTTCAGTTAAAGGGAAAGTCACATTGACTTTCCCTCCTACTTTTAAAGTGGGTAAGAAATTCACCTGTAAGACATGTGGGTTAATACCCAATGAAGATGCAATGTGTGTCGAAGCAGATACAGGTTCCTGCTCTTCAGGGACGATCTCCTCTACTATGGAATCCAAAATTGGCTCCTGGGTGATATCTATCATATCGCTGTCCAGCTCCACAACCCTCCCTAGCTGTTCCACCTCTGGACTTTGGCTCTGCAGATATTAAAAAGATGGAGAAATCATATTAAATGATGCTGAACAGGTTCAAAGCTTCAAGATTTCAAAGTCTGTTTTTTCAGGCCACAATAAAAAAGGGCCCCAACCATACAGACAGTACCTTCCCAAATACTTGTTGGAATCTAAGCCCAAAAAGAACTAAGGGAAGCCCTTATATAGGAATCTATAGCATTAACTTATGCCACTGCCCATGGCAACAATTCCATTGTACCTAAATTGCAACAGACTAATTACTAGAGCACTTTGGAAATCTGGGGACACGTCCTTCCTAAATGAGTAACTTCTGCCATTCTCACCTGTTTCACAGTCCGTAAGTCAGAGTTAATACAGCTGAATTAGAAGAGAAAGCAAAAACTTGCCAACCCAGACTGTAACTTGTACTACATATTGTGTAGGGAAATTTTTAGATATCTAAAAATCTCCTGTTAGCTGACCAAAAACATGAAGCTCCATGGCCAGCTGAGCACAGTGAAACATGAGTTAAGTCTACTATTTCTTCAAAGGAGGAACAAGAAATACTACCAACCCTGGGAATGGTCCTGTTGTGTTAAAAACATCAAGACGATAGGAATTTTTTTGTATTTTTATTAAGCAGTTTTAGTGATAAACATGAACAATAATTTACAGTGTAGAACGATAAAACATTCACAAAATAAAAGGTACATTTATCACTGACTTGGCACACATTCCTCAAATCCATCCCGTAAACTGGGACCTGATTTTATATTATGTTAATGATCCAATCAACTCATTAACAGACATTTCCCACAACAATAAACTACCAATTATTTCTTATTTTACTATAGCAAGTATCTGAATTTTATCTTCACAGAGCTTGATTGTTCTTTTTTAAGTAGCCATCATTCATGTTAAGCCCCAAATGAGTGACATTACACATAAATGAATAGCAAAAGAGATTTTCATGATTTCAATAAAACCTGATCCTGATCCCTCAGCCTCAAATAACTTTTAAAACTAAAATGGGCATACTAAATATAATTAGCCTGAAATTTCCAATAAAGGGATGTGTGATCTCAAATTTCAGGTGTAGAGAAAAAGAGATGTGCAACAGGTAAGTAATTTACGTGGGATAAAATGGAAATCCCAGAGAAAGGGAACAGAACAGCCTTACTACTGGTAAGGCTGTATTTTCAGACCAGATCAGCTCTTGGGTCTGCTATTTACCACCTACTATCACAGACACATCCCATATGTGATTTTGGATCTCTCTGTTAAGAAAGGGGGTTGCTTTACATTGATAACCCTAGAGTTCAAATATTACATCATGACTTTCCCAGGTGCAAAAGTAATAAATGAAATAAATAAATGAAAATGCAAAAATATAGTAATGTCTAATTATTTAAATGCTCTGAAACCTTTTATAAAACCTTGGAATTTAAAGTTCTATTCTTCACAGCTATAGGATCATAGATTGACTTACAAGAGCATCTACTTAAATTTCCTTATTTAATAAAATAATGTATAGGTGAAGAAGCACAATATCTAAAGTAAATATAATTTAATACTGGAGTTTCTGACAGGTCACAATTTTTGTTCAACTAAACATTTTCCCCAAATTTAGTAGAAGCCTTATCTCTAGCATGATCAAACAGCCAATAATCAACACAGAATGTTCTATCAAGGATATAAACTGGGAGAATTTAGTCCTATCTTCAATTGGAGAAATCATGTAAAGAAATAGCACTGAAGGACAAATAAAGACCAATTTTCATACCATCCCCACTCCCTCTTCATTTGAGAATTTCTTTTTTAAGGAATAAACTACTCTCAATAGAGAAGCTTCAAAGATTGCTTAGCCAACCAATCACTACTTAAGTGAGATTTATGTAGTTCCATTTGCTTTATTTAAAAAATGAAGAGACAAAGGTTGAATGAATAGCACAAAAGTAAAGGATGGTTTAAATTAAATAAGACATTAGAAATCACATTTTTGGCCTAAGACATGATCAGTAAGTGACAACAACGGAGAAAATGGTAAAAACCAACTTTTACCACACACACCATTCTAGGTCAGAAAATGTTTTATTTTAATTTCTTTCTGAAGTTGAGTCCTTGCAGTGAATCTTTACTGCAACTTCCTAGAGTATTATAAAGACTTCCAAATATAAGTAATTCTAGCTTAAAGTTTTAAGTATTCTACTGTTAATAGAAAAGCATCTGCTATAGAGTCAGGGTATTAGCTCTGTTGTTCACCAACTACGTGATACTGGAATAAAATCTCTTCTCTTTGTGCATTAATGTTCTCATTTGTAAAATGAGTGGGTTAGACTAGATCAGGAGTTCTTAACCTTTTGTGTCTGTCTATGGATTGCTTCTTGAAATGTTTTATTGACTAATATTTATAACCAAAAGAAATGATCAATTTGGTAAGACAGTATAAATGAAGATGTAAATTTTTCCCACTAAAGCTCACAGATCCTGTGAAATCCAGCCACAGTGTCTCATGTTAAGAGCCCTTGCACTAGATAATCTCTAATATCTCTTCCTACTATAAAACCTTTGATCTTGTGTACTCTCTGTATACATTGAAGTTGGCAAGATAGGAAACAAAGACCTTAAATTACATCAAAAACTTCATATAATTGCTATTACACCCAAAACAAGAAAGGAAGTGGTAGGGGAGAAGGCAAGTATTACACCTGTGTGATTTTACTTCTGGAAAAGGCTTTCTAAAAGATGAAGGCATTTGAACAGTTGCTATTTCATTTCAAGGCAAAAGACAAAATAAAATAAACAAATAAATAAAAATCCAGTAATTCCACTCCACCAACCTTGTATTTTTTAATTTAATTTTGCATGGAAAATGTTAATTTGCAAACAATTCATCTAACTCACTTTGAAGAAAATAAAACTGACCAAACAAATTCTAATCATATTCCTATTGCAAGGTTGAGGTTAGAAGCTATATTATTCTTTGTCTATGAGAGCCAACAGATCTGAGAAAAATCCTAAAACCATAACAAAAACCTTTCTACAAACACCTTAGTTCCATTGTAGGACTAAAGCAATTATTAGCTTCAGAGGAATTCTAACTAGTTGGGTTAAGGGAGGCTATCTTCTAACTTTTCAAATTCTCTTGGGTTTTATATATCCAAGTTGAATGGGAATTTGGAGAGGTATTGGAGAGGAGGGAGAAAATGCAAGGTAATAATGCATGTGGAACACTGATCCATGAACGATAATCATCACATATGCCCAAGTGACTGAGTCAGGGGCTATTTTGTAAATCTTGCACTGGAGAGTGACCTATTCACAGACTCCAGGTCACTGAGGTGGCTGGGGCAAGGGAAGGAAGAAGTTTATTTATCCTTATAAAAGTGAATTTTGAGTCCTTTCCTGATTACTAACCACAAATAGTCTGCAGTGAAGAGGAATTTTATCTCTGCACTACACTTGAACACAAAGCTATATACTGCACTAAAGATCAGCCAGGTCCGAATACTTCTATAATCCATTTCACCTGAAGAAATAAAAAGCAACAGTCAGAAAGCACAAGCACAGAAACTAAGGAAGATCAGAAGTAGTCATCTACCTACTCCTCTTCCTGGAACAGTTCCTTCTAGGAAGCTTATGTTCTTCCTAAGATTTTTATAACTATGATTACCAGCAATGCTAGTCAAGGAAAACTCAAGTTAACCTCTGTTTGTTTCATGATTTTACACTTAAAAGAGCTGAGTGACAAGCAAGCAAACACACTGGTACAATAAGTGTTTTACTAGTTTCAGTTACTTGTCCATATAGAAAGTGCTTCTTCTCTGTAGGGCTTGGAGTTATTCTCTATTAAGAGTAGTGTGATTTAAACTCTTCCCCATTAAGAAATGTGTTCTAGAAGACAAAAACCACTTTGGACAATAGGAAGCAGAAACAGGTACTTATGACAAAATGGACATGGACATGAATGTAAGCAATCAACCAGGCAGTCAAAATATTTCAAGGCCATCCCACTCTCCAAATCCATATTATTCCATTTACACTATAATGCAATCAACAAGAAAGCCTTTGTGGGGAAGAATATTGCAAACAGAGCACATCAAGTTGAATTACAACATGCCTCTAATTCACTTACATACAGACACACACAAAGCTGTGTAGGAAATGCATAAAATATTTCTTAAAGAAATATTTTCTAAAACCATAGAAGCTGCACATAATAATAAGCAACCAATTATTTGGCATGTAAAATGTCTAAAGAACCAGCTGTCATCAGATGAGCAGTACGGACACATAAAAAGAGAAAGCTTATATTAAGACTTCCCACTCTTACCCTCCTCCCCTCAAAGAATAACATTTTTTTTTTACTTTGTTCAAAGATCACTCAGACAAAAGCTAAACTCTTGTTATGCCAAGATATTAGACCAGGAGTTAAAGTATAAAAATTTTACCTCTTGGTCTCTAGAAAGAGGACATACTCTATCTTGGTCTAAAATGGCCAGTGACCATTGTGATACAAAACAAATGCAACAACTACCAGGAAATTCAAACAATATAGCATGTCTCCCCTCCATCTCCAGTTTCTTCTAATACCAGATAACTCCTCTGTCTCAAAGGAAACTGTCAAAAATTACATTTTATATTTTTTTCCATAAAAATAGAATGCACCTTCTTAAAATACAAATATACATGTTTGCTTAAGGAATGGGCAAACAACTTAAAAAACCTGTAAAGATCTTTGCCTAGGGCAAATTACATTTTTTGAATAGTAGATGAGTGAAGAGCAAGAAGTATATTGCACATATTTAGAAATGTTGTCCAAGACAGAATCTGTTCTGCATGGGCCTAGGCAGATGATATCTATGTATAAGGACAAACATAGAATCCAGCAACTCTCTATTCAGGAGGGGGAGTTTGTAAATTACTGTCTGCAGGGACACAGAGGAAAATTTCAATTTACCAAAAAATCCTCCAAATCTCTCAAGGGGAAAGATATCCACCCTACCACTGTCTCTCCCTGTCCCCTGTCCATTCGTCTCAACTTCATTCCCAACACTTCTGGACTCTTCGGTCTCCAAGTGGTCACACAACAGGTTTGCATTAGCCGACTGGCTTTTGCTCAACTTCCATTTCACCGGTTCTGTTCAAATTCACTGTCCAGTTTCTACCTGGGATGGAAGAGCAGGTTTGCCATTGAGAGCCATTTGAAGTGGTACTGGCTGGCCTACAGGAGGCATGGGAGCCGTTTTCAACTTCTTTGCTTCCGCTTTAGATGGATGCTCCTCCTCATCCTCATCAGAATCCTGTAGGCCATACTTTGAGAAGTGGGAGACCTAGAAAAAGGTAGAACTCAATATAACCAGTTGTTATAAAAACTATATCCACAAGACTTCTCATCACATACCAACCCCATAGGACTGTCAGGTTGTCCTACTGAACCAGCATCTGTTTCTAAAACTTTTGCTGATTGGTCCTAGTTATACCTCACATACATAGTGAGTTAAATAAAAAAAAAAAGTCCTCACCTTCTTTCATAGAATCAACACTGTGTATTGGTTCTAAGAGAAAAGAGCAGCAAGGGTTAGGCAACTAGGGTTAAGTGAATTTCCAGGGTTCAAACACATAGGAAGTATCTGAGGTTAAATCTGAACCCAGGATCTTTCACCTCTAAGCATGACTCTTAATCCAATGAGCTACTTAGCTGTCTCCAACATGGTATTATAAAAAGTACTTTTCCACAAAACAAAATACCAAAGTCCTAGTAGCTTCCTGTTGTCTCTAGGACAAGATAAAAATCCTATTCTTTAGTATTTAAAGCCCTTCATGATCTAGTGACAAACTATCATACTCAAGTATTTCACATTAGTTCTTTTCATTCTTGACATGGTTTAGACAAACCATGATTTTAACACAGGTCCTCCCTCATACCTGGAATGTTGTTCCTTATAACTTGTGCCTCTTGGAATTCTTAAGTCTCATTCAAGGCTAATTTCAAGTGCCACCTCCTATATAGGTTAGGCCTTTCCTCTTTCACCCAACTGCTTTCCTAGCTCACTAGTTACTTGGAACTGTTAAAGGAATTTTCTTAATCTCCCTCTATCTCTTAAAGAGCAGAATGATTTCTAACTAAGAGCTGCATAGCTGAGAAAAGTTCTGACAGACTTCTGTGAGAGCTGAAAATTCTGTTACCTAGGAGACAAGATATATAAGAAAGAGACATCTGAAAGTTTAGGGACTTTAGCCTCTGGATTCCCTAGAGAGCAGGAGGTCTATCTTTCGAGCTCTCAGTCAAGAGACTTGACTGGAAGTTTTACTACTGACAGTTGAAACAAACAGATTTAAGGAGGTTGTAGGTGATTAAGGTTTACTTATTAGCTTAGGTAGAGAGGTAGTGAAAATATTTCTAGGTAGGAGTAATGTAATACAAGTTTAGGCCTGGTCTGCCAGGCAGAAGAACCTGTTAGAATAGACAGAATAGGGTTATTTAGAAGTTTTAGATAGGTTTAGGATTTTAGGTATAGTCATAAGATATTAGAGTAATAATCTCTTTCCTCCTTTCTATTTTCTATCTGAACTAAAAAATTAATCTCAGTATTTTTATCATTATTGTGTAGGAGGAGTAAATTTGCCCTATCTGGCACCCCAGGGCAGAACCTAAAAAGAATTGAACAGGAGGATGAAACAGAATGTAAGAAAGGTGATAAACAGCATTTATCTCTATTTATCTAGCCTCTTGTGGGCCATGCAATGGAGTCACAGGAACACAATTAACAATGGTCTCTACCTTTATGTATTTTACATTTTATTGAGGGGAGGCAAACTATGCAAATTAAATAAATGTATTTATTCAAAGTAAATTGGGGGAGGGGAACAAAACAAAGTAAATTCTGTTAAGGGTTAATTTTGGTAGGAGTTTGATAAAAGTGAGATCAGTTTGATAAAAATACTGGTTCAAAGGATCCTTTTCTGACATGGTTTTCAGTCTCCTTGCCATCCTTCAACATGATCAAATCTCTCTGATCTTAAATGAACCCCTAGGATCTACTCATAATACAACTGTTAGTGAGGTCATCAATAATTTGGCCAGATGAGACAAGACAACCACACTTCGTCAAATGCAACTGAACCCCTACAGTTTTGTAAAATATGGCTCAGATGATTTTGCCTTGTGGAGAGATAACTGAGTGTAATGAAAAAGATCATCAGCTTAACGGTAGTCTTTTACACTACCCCCAAATGTTTTCCATACTGATAGATGGGCGTAGGAGGGTGAGGAAGAACAGGCTTGTATTTCCAACCAGAGTTTTTAGTGAGCCCCCAGAACACTAAAACCAAAATAATGGAATAAGCAACCAAAAAAAGGGGGATGGGGGAAGAGAGTTTCCTTCTAAGGAGACTTTAAGATAAGGAACTGATCACTGAGAATTGAATCAGATGCTTCTAAATAAAGCTCCTTCAAACTCTGTCTATAATCATGATCCAATAAATAAAAAGCCTAAAATAATTAAATGGTAGTACCTTAAATACCCAAGAACCAGTCTCTGGTCGATACTCCTTGAATTGGGCACCTTGTTTGCGTGAAACAGCTTCTAACCTGCCTTCATAGTTGATATCAGCTAGTCGTTCAGGACTTTTTATTAAGCTACGAGAAGTTTTGTCAGTTGGCCAAACTCCATCCAAGGTAACTTCTGCCCGTCTGTTAAACACAAAAGTCAAGTTTAAGTATTCCATATTTTAGCTCTTGAAACTTAACAAAACCTATACACAAACAAAAAATGAGTTAGTCACAAACACTGGTTTCAAATTTTTTTCTTTTCCAGACATGTCTCCTAACTATACAAAAGCTCCTTAAGGGAGGTACCATGTACTCTACTGACCCCAGGGCACCTAATAAAACACTATGTATGTGGTAGTGATTTTCATAAGAGATGAGATTGACTGCCTAAAATAAGAGTTCCAGGACAAGAGAAAAGGATCAAAAAGTCAAGCAGACTCTATTATAGCTGGCATAATTAATTTGAAAAAGACCTAGAGAACATTTCCATTAATATATGTAGGTAGTGACAAGTGTTTAGATGGACTATCTTAAAACTGGATGGGGGAAAATTACTTACAAAGAAGTAGGGAAATCAATGTAGCTGTTATTGAGTCATTTCAGTCATATCTGACTCTTTGTAACCCCATTTGAGATTTTCTAGGCAAAGATAATGTAGTGGTTTGCCATTTCCTTCTCCAACTAATTTTGTAGATAAGGAAACTGAGGCATCTCACAGCTACTAAGTATCTAAGGCCAGATTTGAATTCAAGAAGATGAGTCTTCCAGCCTCCAGGCCCAGTATAGGGCCACTTAGCTATTTTTATTAAATAAGGGAGTTATTTTATAAGATTTAATCAAAGACATTAAATGATCAAAAATATTCAAAGGATATTTTCACAAGACTCTTCCATCTGACTAATGACCAACTAAGGTCAGAAGTCAGAAAAACATGACCAAAGGATTGGGATGTAATGAAAAATTAAAGGGATGTTTCTACTACAGAAAAAGGAAGGAAGATGTTTATTTCTGAGAAGTGTTTTAGAGAAATTGCAGCATGATTTAGCAACTTTTTAAGAGATGAAATGGAAACAGAGGAGTCAAAGAATCACAGAATTTTACAATATGACAGAACTTTTAGAAACGAATGTATGAGATGGGAAATTAACTCAGAATTTACTACAAAGAATACTTGTTCAAACATGTGTTCTACTAGAGACAAATATTTTTAGATAAGAGTAATATGTCAGTTTGGTTTGCATTGACTTGAAACTCTATATACTCAAGACATCTCCAACACAACACAACTAAAAGAGAATTCATTATCTTTCCCCCAAAATTCGCCCTTTTACCTAACTTCCTAATTTCTCTATACAGAACAAGAATTTTTGTTTGCCAAGCTTGCAATCTAAATATTATCTGACTCCTCAATTCTTTACCACAAATCCCATTCTCTCTATTCTCAGTCACCTTGTCATCTGGACTAATCCAATGGCTCAAATTGGTTAAGTCTCTGTCTTCTCCAATGCATCCTTCACACAACTGCCAGATGTTTTCCTCAAGTACAGATGTGACCAGGATACTCTCCCTTCAACAACTGCTAGATTTCTCTATTGCTACTAGACTAAAATAGAAAATTTTCAGGCTTTTGAAGCCCATTACAACCCCTCCAGCTTCATTTTGCAGTATTTCCAACTCTAAACTTTTAAGTAATCCAGCCACACCGGCTTTCTTCTACCTAGAACACTCCTCTTCTGCATGCTTTTGTGCTAGTCATTTTCCTTCTTAGGAACAAGCTTTCCCTTTGCACCTCTGCCTTACAGAATCCTTTTCTTCTTTTAAGACTCAGCTAGCATTGCCATTTCCACAAAACCTTTCCTAATCTCCCAACTACTATTATCCCTCAACTATATGATATTTAACTTTAAATTTATTTAAATTCTCAATACCTAACTCAAGATTTAGCACACAGTAGAACTTAGTCAATGCTTAATGATTCATTGGCTATATTTATTTATATGCCAGGGCAGGCTTTTATTTTTCATGGAGTTGGAGAAGGGAGGGATTAGGTGGGCAGCAATAATGATGCAAAAGAGACAAAAAGGAAAGATTTAAAAACATGAGAGCAGAAGGATGTTCAGAAAAGGATAAGATACAAACAGGTAGTCCTAGTATCATCATTTGAAATTTACTATATACTTTAATAGAAATTCAGTTTCATGTAAAACTTTCTTTTTCCTGTTCTTGGTATAAAAATAATGTTCATATTTAAAAAAATTCATAATAAAAAAAGCTAAACCAAACATGCATCCTCAAATGGGGAAGTATATAATATTTCACCTAAATTGAATTGCTTTCTTCATTCCATTCTCAATCTGCCTCTGTCACATTCTCATGTCTTAAATAAGCCATCCCTTACCCTGACACTTCCATCCTTTTCTTCAAGGTTTAATTCAGATGCCACCTCTCCCATGAAGACTTGTAATTCTCAATCTACAGGAAACTGACCTCTCCCAGTGTTAGTCCTCAACCTCTACTTTTCAGTTCTAATTCCCTAAACATAATTATTTGCACAATGGCTTTACACTCCACTAGAATGCAAGTTCCTGGAGAGGTCTGTATGGTATGTATCTTTATCTCTAACAATGGGCACAAGGAATACTAAAAGCAAATAGTGAGTGCTTCATAAATATTGTTGAAGTGAAATACCACATTGCATAAAGAAAAATTACTCCATCATAAAGATGAAAAGGATGCTTTCATTACCTATTTAGCCCTTCTCCCACAGGAGGCTTCAGGTCATCATCCAGGTAGACAATGACTTCTTTCCTACGAATATGTACAATTTCATCCAGGTTGAGGTTAGTTAAATTGACCACTCCCTCGAAATAAATTGAGCCATAACCTAGAAATCAAAGCCAACAGTTAAAACCAATCCTCTGTACCACAACCACAGAAATCTTATTCACATAATCAGCCGTTAACTATTCATGATTTACCAAGGATTTAATTTTTTTACTTCTAATTTTGTCTTGTTTTTAATTTTTCCCCCCATGGATACATGATTCCTGTTGTCTTCCTCCCCTCTCCCAGAGTTGACAAGCAATCACTAGGTTATACATATAGTATCACTCAAATCCTGTTTCAAGGATTTACATTTTCAATAATATCAGGTGGGAGCTTTTAATTTGTTTTTTCAAATAGTATTTTAAAAATTACTAGATAAAAATCTGATAAAATTGTGTAAAGAATTTTCAACAATAAAAAGATATTGGTTAAATTACAACTCAATTTTTGATTACTTGATACATATCTGTATTATATTCTTGTACTTAATGAAAAAATGAAATAAAATCAAGGAAATAATGTCCAAATAAATTCACATTTTTTCTTATGCTTTAAATTTCAGACAAGGGAGTAGGAAATGAGAGGAAAAAACCCCAATAGGTATACTGAACTGTGTATGACCTCCAACTATAATGCTTTCTTAAAATCATTAAGGTATTGTATCTCACTTTAATTATATACTATCTCCTCCTTTTTTATAAAGTGTTAATTACCGACAAGTAAGTTCAGTTTCTGAGATTAGTAATTGAGCAACTTATTTAGGTCCTTTAGCCTCTGAAAGTTGGTCATTCCTTCCAACTTTACTTTAGCAAACATAGTTTTGGCGACGAAGTTGAAAATAATCACTTCAATTCAATTGGGCCATCCCATTCATTGTTAAAGTGATATAAAACTTGGCCATCTTCCTAATCTTATCTTCTACAAACTTATTTTTTAGGTCCTTCCACCTTCCTTTGTATAACAAAAATATTTGTTGAGAAATTCTCAAGAGAATCTTCTCTTAATTCTTTTCCATAAATTTCAACTAGTATGGTTCAATACATCAGTTCCATAGAAGAAAAAAGTGTTAAAATATCCCTATGTTTAGGAATGTCTTCTAAATTTTTGTTCATGCTTGTTTGTTGACCCAAATCTAACTATTTTCAAAGTGGAACAGGAGAACATAAAGATTCCCACTTGTTAACGCACTTGCTCCCACTTTTCACTTTCAGCTTGGACACAAGAAGAAAATAAAAGTTCTATTGTGCTTTCAAACAAACAAAACTTCATGAGGAGCCAATTAAATCACTTTAAGCTTTCAAACTTCAACTTTTATTCACTTTCTTAATTTGGTGGAGGCAGGTAGTTAGCTCAGTGGATTGAGAACCAGGTCTAAAGATGGGAGGTCCTAGGTTCAAATTTGGCCTCAGACCCTTTCTAGCCGCCATAACCCTGTGAATGTTAACTCCTTCACCCTTACCCCCACGATATGGGTACAAAGCTCATTTGCTACCAAGATAAATTCCACCCTCACTTTTCCACAGATCCATAGGTTTCTACCTGAAGCTCTTGGAAAGCTGATGTTGTCTCTTTGTTCTTTGATTGTTGCTAATATTTTAGTTAAATGAACATACTCTATTTCTACATCTATAACTATGATAGTGTCTTATTGTTTATGGTGCTTTTTATCGTAACATCATTTCCTTTCTATCTCTTTTGATTAAAATTTTACACTTTTTCTTTCTCTAGCTGAGGCATCTGCTCCTATCTTCTTACTTGTGTCTCTGTTTTTTATGTATTTCTTTTAGATAGTACTTTGTGAGATTCTGGTTTTTAATCCACTCTGCTATCCTCTTATGGGCGAGTTCATCATATTCACATTCAATTAAGATTACTTATTGTGTTTCTCTCCATAAAGCTATTTTTATTATTATAACTACATGTAACAACAATTTCCCACATAAGTTTTCTGAAATTATATGATCCAAATTGTCTCCCTCTGTCTCTTTCCACCCCCTTCACAGAGATGGGAAGCAACTTGATCTCTTCCATCTTATTCTCCCCTTTTCATCTTCTCTCCTTTTAGACTTTCCAATTTCATAGATTTTTTTCTTCTTCCCCGACAACTACCTCACCCAATCCATGCTTCTTTATGTACATTTTTTTTTGCATTCCCCTACCCCCCCCTTTTTTCCTACCTGCCTTTTCCCTTATAGGATAAAGTAGGTTCTATATCTGACTATGGGTGTTCTCACTTTGAGCTAGTTCCCATGAGAAGTTCAAGCAGAGCTACCACACTCTATCTTCTCCAATATATTTGCCTCTTATGTCTTTCTTAATGAGTTAATTTACCCCCTTTCTAGCTCTCCTCCCCATGTGTTCCTTTCTAATCTCTTTTTTCCCCTTTGGGCCTCAGTACATATTATTCAGATTTGATCCTTCTTTGTATATTCCTTTTCATTGTTCTCATTGTGATAAAGTTCTTTAAGGTACTTTAAGTATCTTATAGGCTTTATGTACCATACCTTTCATAGGTATCTTGCAATCATTTCAATTATCACCTTCTCAAGTTTGAATGTACTAAATTTAACCTTATCCAAACCCTTAGGTTTTTACTTTACCTTTTTATATTTCTTTTGAGTGTCAAATATGTTCATCAAATTTTCTTTATAGCTCTGCTTTTTTGGCCAGGAAAGTCTGAAATTACTCTATTTCATTAAATTGCAATTTTCCCCACTTGGATGGTTATGTTCAGTTTTGCTAAGTATGTATTGCTAGGATGTAGTCCTAGATCATTTGCCTTTCAGAATATTATATTCCATGTCTTCTGGTCCTTTAATGTTGATGTTGTTTGGTAATATGTAATCCTGACTGTGGCTCCACGATATTTGAACTGTTTTCTTCCGGTTGCTTGGAGTTTCTTTAGCCTGGGTGTTCTAGAATTTGGCTATAATAGTCCTGGGGTATTTTATTTTGGGGTCTCTTTCAGGAGGTGATCAGTGGATTTTCTTAATTTCTAGCTTTCCCTCTTGTTTGAGGATATCATGGCAGTTTTCCCTGATGATTTCATGAAATATAGTGCCCAAGCTCTTTTTGGATTGTGGCTTTCAGGTATTCTAATGGCTCTTAAATTAGCTCTCCTGGATCTATTTTCCAGGTCAGACATTTTTGCAGCGAGGTATTTTAAGTTGCTTTCTATTTGTTCATTTTAAAAAATTCTATCTTACATGTTTCCTAACATCACATGGTTTCATTAGCTTATATTTGTCTAATTCTAATTTTTAAGAAGTTATTTTCTTCCTTGAGTTTTTGTATTTCCCATTACAATTGGCCAATACTTTTTAAAGAGTTGTCTTCTTCAGTAATTTTTTTTTGGGGGGCGGGGGGCGCTCCATTTCAGGTTGGCCAATTTTATTTTTGAGATTTATTTCCAAGGAATTTTTGTGCCTCATTTTCCTTTATGCCTATTATAGTTTTTAGGAAGTTGATTTCTTGAGTGAAATTTTTCCGAGCTGTTGAGTTTTTCTGTCAATTTTATTATTTTGGTTTTTTAAACTTCCAAGGGTTCTTTTGAGGCCTGCCAATCTCTCACACTTTGTTTCCTTTTTGGCATTCCTGTTTTTTCAAAGTATTTTGGCTTCCCATCACTAAAGGAACTTTTTGAGGGGGGTGGCATTTGCTGATTTTTCTAGTTGTCCCCCCATTACCATATCTATCCTGTTACGGTTCTTCTCTGATCTTGGAGTAGGCCTGGCTACTTTTGTTTTGTCCAGCTATACTTAGGACCCTGTGTTACCAGTTCCCCTGTTTCATTTTTTTCATTGGTTGGGCTTGTCCCTGCTCTGGGCTCTGCTGCCTCAAGTACTTTGTTGCCACTTAGGAGTAGGTTCCTCTACTTCCAGAGTTTGTAGGTTTCCTACCTTCTATATTTGTGCAGAGTGGCTTGGTTTGGGCTTGTTCCCATTCTGAAACTTCATTGTTTCTGGTGGAGTTGCAACATGTTGGGCTACTCCAAGTTCTTCTGGTTCTCACAGATGTTGTATTGCTTGGAATACTCTCTCTTCTTATTACAATGAAGTGTGTTACTCTAGCTTTCTTTTGTTATGATGTAATTTCTTTTCTTTTTTTGTGTGTGTGTTTGTGTAGGGATTGAGGGAATGAAGCATTTACTCTATGATCTTAGCTCCCAGCATGCAACTCAGTATGCTCAATTTCCACTGTAACCATTTGAAGCTTATCAATTAATCTGAGCATGACTGGAAGGTTTGTGATTTCCTCAACATAAATGCAATACTGTTGAACCATGTTCACAACCACCATTTTAAACTGAATTCTCCTTTTCTGACAAAAAGAAAATATATTCATCAAGAAAATGCCTCCCTTTAGCTTCATTGCATATCTTTATTACTAAAGACAAAATTAGGATATAGATATCATGCCAGAAACAGTACAACTCTGGTTTTGTGAAGATAGAGATGTTTTAATTACTTCTTTAAGTCTTCCTTCCCTGGTCAGATTCTTGCACTCAGAAAGGCAATGTTCTATTAGTCCATCTCCATCTTCATAATGCACTACTACATCACCCATCTACCCACTTTACTCCACTGGCCTCCAAGGTTAGAGTCTGAGAGTCTCCCCTTATGCCAAAGATGCTGCAACTGGAATTACTGCTATTTACCCAAAGAGAACACATAGACACAAAACGTCCCCCAAACTTTGGCTTTCTCTTTCACAATAGGCAAGTTCCAGCTATATCCAGAATTCTACATTAATACCACAGAAGTTCCCTACAGTGATGCCAAGATTTGAGTACACTCATAGTAACACATAGTCACCCCATGCAGGCCTCTATAGTGATAGACCAATGTTTTAAGAATGATCTGACTCATTAAAGAACAAGAACAAAAAAAACAAAACAAAAAGCCCCAAGGCCTATCAGTTTAATTGTTTGTGTGAGAGAAAGACCCTATATCTCCTTTCCAGAAGTCATATATTAACACCAGGTAAACTCACCTTTTCGACCTATGGTGAAATCTGTTACAATACACTCTCCCTTTTCATTGGTAATTTTGGCTAGGTCATCCATAGAAGGTATCGTATAGTAGCCAACTCTGGTGAGAATGATGCCTATAACAGACATGGAAACAAAATTGAAAATCTAACTGGGGCTAGGTAGTGGATATTGTTTCATTTATTTAACACAAGGTTTAGAAAATTGGGCTTATACTCATCAAGCTAAGAATGTTTTTTTTATATTTTTAAATAAGATCTTTATTGTTTTTAAGATATAAACATCCTTAACTTCAGAGTCACTCTTCAGTGTAGTTTGACCACCACAATTTAAAGGAACAACAGAATGTCAGGGTTTAAAAGTGAGCTTATGTTTCATGCCTCTCATTTGAAAGAAAAAGTTAATGAAGAACAGAGATAAAAAATAATTTGCCTGAAGTTATACAATTAGTCTGGACAAGGACTTTATGCCCAATTAACACTCCTACTCTAACATAATGCTTCCCATACATCTACTTCTATATTTTTAAAGCCTTATATTCTCAGAACTAAGGTGAAAAGTTCTTTGACAGAAGTTTCCAAATACTACTCTATGCCTACTAAACTTCATTGCCTCTTAATCTACATTAAGACATTTGGGACACCCTGTATTGGTATTTTCCCCAAGCAAGCTCAATCATGATCTAATCGTCTTGGTAGTTATCTATGATGGCAAGAGGGTAATACAAGAAATATGTCTAAAAGAATAAAGTAGAAATATAGGGAGAAAGAAAAATTTGGAGGATTTAATGAGGAAAGACATAAATACCTATACACAATAGAAGCACTAGGAGAAGAGATTTAGAATTGAAGGGACAAGGGTGCCTTTCATTTTATAAGCAAGTAGACTGAGGCTTAGAGATGAAGTAACTTCTCCAAGGTTACCAAGGTGGCAGAGCTAATGTATTAATTCAGAACCTCTGACCATAAATCTACCCTTCCTTCCATTGTATCAGAAATGCTAGACTTATCTAGGTTAAGAAATTTGCTCTGCTTCACTAAAACCTTTCTCTGGTCAAACATCACTGCATAGTTACAGCAGACTTCATTAATAAAAAAAAACAGTATTTAATTTTACCAAATTGAAAAGTGTGTTTTCTGAGAATTAGCTAAATCTAAAAAGAGTCTTCACCAGGAGAGGGGCTTCTGGGTGAAGACTGCCCACTAAGATGAAAACAGATAGCTTAAAGATACACAAAGGGAGATGTCATACATTAAGTATGTAGTTATCCTTAATTTCTAGTATTTAAAGAAAGTAACAATTAGGGGTATCATACAGTATTGGAGAGCACACCTCCAGGCAATAAAACAAATGATTATACTATCAGAGCCACTACAGCTCACTTTAAGATCTGCTGACTAGGCAGGCATTGTCCAGGCATTATCCATAACAAGAGGTACCATTCAAAGAGCCTTCTATTCAATATAACTAGATAATTTAGTTTAGCCTACTAATGTACAAGGTCTGAAGACTAAGATATTAGGGTCCAAGTAGGTGCTTCTGAAGTGTGGATAACTATTATCAAGGCAATTATTTTTCAAAGGATCAGGTTCTTGGGCTTGATAAAGGTTGTTAAGACCCTTAGTAAAGAGGTTACATTCCTTCCTCTAACAAGCAATAATGCTCTTCTAATTCAACTCTGACCTGCTGGATGGATATGGTAAGTACTTTCCTCTTCTTCTTCCCGATCATCCTGCAAAGACTCATCATGGAAAGAGGCTTCTTCACTGCTTCCTTCCAGGCCATTTCGTAAGGCACCACGCATGTTCAACACGACAATGGAGTCATCGGCACTGCTGTGGTGTTTGTTTACTGCATTCTCAGGAGTTTGTGGGATGGGTTTGGCAATGGGGTTGGTATAGAATCGTGACACAAGAGAGTCATCTTCCCCATCCTGCTGATGGTTCTCATCAACAGCTTTGTTAAGAAAAGTAAATCTAAGGAAAATAATGATATCAAGGTATATTTGATAGTTCTTGACCAACTATATGCCAATTAACTTTCAAGATAAAACAGCAAGTCATTAGATTGGGTGGGGGAAGGAAGAACACCTTACTCTCTGTCTTAGATTCTACAAAACATACATTTCAAGGCAAAAGAATGGTAAGGGCTAGGCAATTGGGGTTAAGTAACTAGCCCAGGGTCACAAAGTAAGGAAGTATCTGAGGCCAGATTTGAGTCCAGGGTCTATTATCTCATCTGAGGCCCCTAGCTGCCCTGACATTATGCCTTTCCAATGGCTATCCATGTTTCAATTGCTTTCCTTCTGCACTTGAAACTAAGTTAAAATCTCACTTTTGGATAGCCCCCAACCTAATTCCTAGTGTCTTCCCTCTGATATGAATGATGAGAATAAGAGCTAGCATTTACACAGTGTTTTAAGGTTTGCAAAGCATTTTTTAAAAATCTTATGTGATCTTCACAAAAAAATCTATGAGGCAAGTTTATTATTAACCCAATTTTGTAGATAAAGAAATTGAGGCAAAAAGATGTAATGTATAGTGACTTGCTTGAGGTCATACAGTTAATAAATGCTTAAGAATGAATTTGAAATCAGATCTTCCTGACTCTGAGTTCAGGGCTCTGGACTATACACTGTGCCACCCAACACCCAGTAAGATTACTCTCCTTCTGCATGTATATATATTAAGTTCAGATATTTGCATGTTATCCTTTCAACTGTGAGCTCCCTGAAGGTAAGGACTATGTTCTTCCTTGTTTTATTATCTCCAGCACTTAACAAAGTGCTTAATAAATGCTAGTTGACAGTTAAATAACATAAAAGCAGGATATTTACTGTACTAAAATGTAAGGTAGTTTCCCTACTAACAATTCCTAGGATGTCAGGGCAGATGGTGACTCAATGGATAGAGCCAGACCTGGAGACTAGAGGTCCAGGGTTCAAATCTGGCCTCAGACATTTCCTAGCTGTGTGACTCCAGGCAAATCACTTAATTCTAATTGCCTAACTCTTACTGCTATAATGCCTTGGAACTGACACTTAATATCAATTATAAGACATAAAGTTTTAAGACTCAAGATACAGTTTTCTTTCAATTGCTTAACAATTCACCACACTTCAGCATACCTCTCCCCATTCTCTGGATAATCTGATGGCGAGGCCAAGTCGTCAGCATCCCGACTAACAGGAGAAAAGAGGTTGCTGTTGTTGAGATTCTTTAAAACCAACTTCTTAATACTCTTCCTACAAGATGAACATAATAGAGAAAAAAGACTGAAACCTAAGAACTTTAAATTGTTGCACTACATCTACTTTAAAAACTAAAACAATAGGGAATAACAGGTTGTGTGTATAAAAAATTCCTTTGACTAAATATTGCAAATGTGTTTCAGATTGCTAGAGAAATCATCAAGTATCTGCTACTCACAGTCTTACACAGACAAAGGTGTAAACCTGAGGGAACGTGATCATAAGGAATTTAGCTTCAACCAGAGTATCATAAACATAGTGCCAGAAGAGACTGAAAGAGACCTATCTCTTAATTTTACATGAGATAAAAACAAGCACAAGGATGTGAATGATATGAGCTGAGAGGAAGGAAAACAGTCAATAAACAAATATATACTGAAGAGAGAGGCACAAAAATTGAAGGATCAAAAGGGATAAAAAAAGAGATGGTGTTTGGAAATTTGTTCCTCTGCCCATCCATCCACAATCCTGTCAATGTATACATATATATTTATTACAAAAAGGATACTAAACATATATTCTATTTTCATATGCAACCCCTCAAATCCAATGATTATACCTGATTATATACACATATATGAAGGCATCATCCTACTATATGATTTTATATATAAGAAGATATAGATATATGTACACACACATATATATTCTACTTCAGGCAATAAAAGTTTATATAATAAAATGAACTCTCATTAAGTTATACACTAGTGGATAATATATGTTAAGGTTCACAAAGTGTTTTCATGGCAAATAAACTGAGGTAGATTGATATTTAAACCCAGGACCTTCCAGATTCTAATTCTGGTGCTTTTAGCACTACATCTAGTGCTTCTCCACCTATAAAAGGCAAGTCAAGAAGTAGCTAGTCCTGGGTTCAAAGCTGACCTCAGACAC
The DNA here is from genome assembly GCF_027887165.1 of Monodelphis domestica. Taxonomy (NCBI): domain Eukaryota; kingdom Metazoa; phylum Chordata; class Mammalia; order Didelphimorphia; family Didelphidae; genus Monodelphis; species Monodelphis domestica. Next base: position 349,905,758 of record NC_077230.1, read on the forward strand.
TTCCTAGATGTGTGACCTAGGCAAGTCTAATTTCACTTCCACTGCCTAGACCCTCACTGTTCCTTTGTCTCAAAACCAACAAATTAGTACTGGTTCTAAGACAGAAGATATGGGCTTAAAAAAAAAAAAAGACAAGTCAGTTTTCATGATATATATTTTAAATATGCCAAGAAAGATGTTGTCTTTTTTTTTAATGGCATAATCTACCTCTATTACTTAAAAATCCAAAGACAATGCTATGAGTATAAACAACAAAGAGATGATAATATACTTTAAAAAAATGAAATGGGAAGAAAATAAATAATTATGCCCCATTTCATATCTTTATTTTCTGAGGAAAAAAAAGTAAGCCTTTGTAGAAGTGTAAAAATATAACTTTTGTTTTAGTCTTTGCAGACTCCAGTCTCAACCTAATAAAGTTACATAGGTTTGATCTGATCCAATTCCACCGATTTTTAAGAACTATGCAATTCTTTTCCAGAATGGTTACACTCACTCTTCTCTTCAATTGGGTAGGTAAAATTTATTCTTAAAAGGGACTGTGGAGGGGTGGCTGGTGTATAACATAATAGAATATCATTGTGCCATAAGAAATAATGAAAGGGGCATTTTCATTGTAACCTGGGAAGATTTGTATGAACTGATGAAGAGTGAAACAAAGAAAACCAGGAGAACAATTTACAGACAGCAACTATGAAAACAATTTTTAAGAGACTAAATTTAAATTCTTAGCAATACAATAACTAACCACAATTCCAGAGGACCAAATGAAGAAACAAGCTACCTACCTTTTGAAAGAGAAGTGACAGACTTAGCACACAGAACGAAACACAATTATTTTGAACACGATGTAGTAATTTGTTTTTCTTGATTATTTATATTTGTTACATGAATTTTGCACCCTCCCTCTCCCATTTGGAGGTGAGTAAAGAAAATGGATTTCTTAAATTAAAAAAACAAAGGAACTCTAGAATTGCTCATTTTGTAAGACTCAAGATCTTTTCTTTATATAGTAAGTACTTAGTTTATCTATGTTCTGTATGTGGGATAATAAGATTAAATAAGGATATTCCTACATTAAGAAGTTCTTAAAAACCAGGGACAATGTCTTAGAGACACTTATTATATAACATCAGTTGCTTTATGGGTAGCCACAGATTGATTTACTAATCCCTGAGAAACTAAAATCTTTAACTTGCAGGGTCCACTACTATTTCACTTTAATACAAGTACATTAAAATATATTAAAATCCAAAACCAAGTTTAGCACATTAAGTGTCAAGAGAATAAATAAATCTTGGATTCTCTGCAACAATGAAAACATAGGCTACCATTTTTTTTTGTAAAAAATTACACAACTTCTAAAGGGAAATGGGAATTGTTAAAAGATTGTCTTAATAAAATTTAGACAAAAATAACGAAAATGTGTTCAAAGACCAAGATGGTCCTTCATAAAAAGTTCATAAAAATCCACAAGATTAGAAAAAAAACCTTAATTACTCAAAATGCTAAGAGTAGTTTTGGCTTTTGGGAATGAGGGGAAAACTATTTATCCTTTCAGATTTCTGTGATACTAAATCATTCATATTATGAACTCATTAAGGAAGCCATGTACATGGAATTAAGACTACACAAAGAGCACCTGAAAAAAAGTGAAAAAAAGGGAATCAAAAGGCTTACAAAGGAAAACCAATTATAAGACTTTGAAAACTTTGCTCTTTCTAAATGTATGTTAATGTGTACAAACTAACTTGGGCATGAATGCTCCATTGGCTAGAGAGGGCTCATCATCATCTAGCCCATCAAAGAGGTGGGATTTGGCTGTCCCTGTTGTCTGCAGAGCCTTAGGTCGGACTCTAGTGGCAGGGCGAGGCGTCAATTTATAGTGAGTAGGGGTGGTCAGAGCCTTCTGTGCAGCAGGGTTTGTGGGTTTCAATCTCTGCAAAAGAAAACCAAGAAGCATTAAATATAATCCATAGTCATATTTTTGTTACTGCTGACAAAAAAAGGATCACTACCTAATGTAAAAGATGGCAATATAATATTTACATATCCATTTAAAGCTGAGGAAAAAATATAATTGACAAGTGCAAAACAAAACCAAAACCATATACCCTGTTTCAAAAAGCAAGGACTCAGTTTCAAAATCCTCTGAAGATTAATTTCCGTTTCAACATGGTCCTAACAGGGTTGGAAACACCCAGTGCAAGCAACCTATCTTCAATCTTGATATAAGGACATCCAAAGAACCTGTGATCCTGTACTATGTCATTTCCAATTGTGAGACAGAATACAGACACCAAAAGGTAACTGTGGCACGTCATAACAAAAAATCCCATTTGTCTGAATTAGGGAAATAAGATGGTAATATCCCTACATTGGGGATGTGAGAAATATATAGGATAGCAGTAGTCTTAGCTGCCTCAAGAGAACCCAAAATAAATGCTGAGTAAGGTGAGGAGTGAACCTTGGAAAGGGCTCTGCAGGCAGAACACAGGGCTTTATTTCTTTGCTCTAACCATAACCTCTACTCAGCACTGGATAAAGAATAAAGGTTATCTTTATTAAAGGGACATGAATTTGAATAAAAATTCAATCAGGTAGGCTAGAAAAATAAGACTGAAAGCAAGTTAAATTTGTCAAGGATAAAAGTAAAGTCCCATACTAAGATTTTGAAAGCAATGACATAATGGGAATTTTATACAACAATGAGCTCAGTGAATCAAGAGCATAGCATAGCTATTAAAAAGAGCTACTACCACCTTTGTTTACATTAATAGTAGTAACCAAATGAAGAAAATGATAAACCCACTTCTTACTAGTCATACCTCATAGGGTTTGAGATTAGATCCTTGGCAGTAATGGAGAACCGTACAAAGATGGCGTGCCAGGCCCTGTACCCACCCTGTCCTGCCCCCTTACTCCACACAGGGAAGGGAGGAAGCACTCCCACTGGGCTGCTCGGTAGAGGGCTAGGTGAATGAGGAACGCCCTCTCCCTTCCAGATCTTCCACGTATGAACCACCCACTATGAACCAACCACTCTCTGTGCTGATGGGCAGAGAAGTGGGGGATGTGAAACAAATGTCATCAGGCAGGTGGAGAGTAGCTCCTATCCCCTCCCCAAGGGGGAGGGATGCATGCACCCATGCCTACAAAGAGCACTTTACGTGCCATCTTTGGCACCTGTGCCATGGATTTGCCATCACTGATCTATGCTATTACTCCAAATAGCACACGAGTGATTTTGTCTACAAAGTTCCCTTTCCTTGACAAGGAATTTTCCACAAGTCCCTAAAATGTTTCTAATTTACCTCTTCTTTCTTCTTGGGGTCTGACATGGGGTTCCGAAAGAGAGGAGAGTCTCCAAATGGTGAGTATGTTAGACTATTGATATGCTGCTGGAGAACGGCTTGCTGGGCAGCAGAAGCATTTGGATCTGTCAAAGCTTCATTAAGTTAAAGAAAAAGCAAAGTAAGTTTCTTGTACTAATATGGCACATATATTCAACCAAAGATAATGGCCTATTGTACACTGGTAAAAGAAAGGGCATTGCCTTCAAGAAGGTTCATCCCCTAGCCATTTATCCAACTAGAATAATCTCTTTTAAATGGTCCTATTAGGTATTAAATGCAGCTAAACAAATGACACTAGCATTAGTACCTAAGGAAAATTATAAAACATATTCAAGGTTCATTTTCAAATTCCCCATAATAATAATTTCTCAGTAATAATTTTTTCATTTTATTTTTTGTATAAAAAACAAATTAAATAATCATTTTCATATATGGTAGAAGAATATGTAAGAAATTCTATAACCTCAGACTAGATAACCAGAAATAAGTTATGCTGATTGCTTTTAAGGTCAGTAGGGTGATATGACTCAAGGACACTTTACAAAGGCACAGTACTTACCTACAGGAGCCTGAGGAGCACCAAAACCCAAGGTGGCTGTAGTAGCACTAAATCCAGGGGTTCCAAAAGCTCCTGTGCCCAAAGTCCCTGCCCCTATCTTGGGCTGGTTGGTTCCAAATAAAGATGCCTGCCCAGCACCAAGAGCTTTGGGAAGAGGAGTGAAAAAAAAGACTGTCAGTCAAAATAGTCTCTTTTAAGAGCTATAACAGATTCAAGTGACTAAGATTTCAGTAGTTTTGTTCACTCTTCAAACTTCACCATTTATTTCAAGGCAAAGACACATCTCTGTGAATAAAATATTTCTGAAGCTAGGATACCTACCTCACCAAACTGTTAGTAAGAGTTTTGCATTTCTGAATATATAAATTGTACTGCCACAAAATCCAACTAATTTTTTCTTTTAAATAAGAGTTTTTGATGGCAGCTGCTAGTTACTGGGTTTTTCTATTCACAAATACCTAAACAGAGATTAACCTATTTAACTAAAAGGCTAACACAAAAAGCCTTGCAATGGGATCATATGCTACCATGGGTATCAAGGCCCAGAGTCCTCTGGATGTTGTAACATCCCATCACAAAAGTTCAGTATATTTTACAAAGAATCATGGGTTAGTAAGAAAGGAAATGGGGGGCCTCCAGGATAAATAAGCCATTAGTTGAAGGGCTCTTATAACAGCATTACCCCCAAAAAAACCAAAAACAAAAAACACACATACACTTTTAGCATCTGTTCTGTGAAAATGGAAATCTGGTCCTCCCACCTGTAGTATCCCAACACAGTGAGAAGTAGAAGCATGAAAGCCAAATTGAAGGTAGGGACAAATACTCCCTCCTTCCTTTAGGTACTTTCCCGTGGTGCCAGTATTTAGTTACCTGTTCCAAAGCCTGCTCCAAGTCCTGTTCCCAGAGTACCAGGAGCTGGTTTACTTCCAAAAATACTATTCCCACTAGTGTTTCCACCAAAACCTAAAAGGACAAAGGAAGTTGATGACTGTGCTCTATAGGCAACACCAAATTTTCCCTATGAGGGAGTCTAACATATACAAAACATATGATAAAAACCTGAAATTCTTTCAATGATTAATTGGCTTAAGCCTTCCCATTCTGTACATCAAATTTTGCTACTGATTCTCTACACAACATGACAGAAGAGCTTCTAAATGATTTCCTCAAGTCTTCAAAAAAAATTGTGAAGACATTGGCAATGAAGAGGGAAATTCCCAACAGAAAGCATCATGGCTACGATTCAAATGAAGAGATATCCTTCTTAAAAGGATCATAACACTGCCAACACAAATTACCTTCCTAACCTACAGTCAAAATATGCCATTCACAATTAGATGTCAAGCCAGATACTAATTCCTCTGATTAAAATTGATGCTCCTTTGTTATATTTTACTGACTTTAGAGATCTATTTAGCCCATTCACACATCAATAATGCTGCCTAGTTCAAAGGCAGTAAATGTAACCACATATGACTGAAGTATCAACTGGTTTATCATGCTTACAACACAGCAAGAGCTCCACAAATACTTGCTGACTGATTCAAAAGGCAAAGATAAGTGAATTCCAGATTAACTGTGCCTTCTCTGTGCTCCACTAGCAAAATTTATTGAAAGTTCAGCAATGTCCCTTTCCTCACTCTCACTTGGTAAACCTTTAATGAAACTAAGAA